>NC_067475.1:84415096-85077596 GCF_947179515.1 Apodemus sylvaticus | reverse complement strand
GGGAGCAGCAAAGCCCTTAACAGGTGTTCCCGGAACCCTGTGGCTTCTGATCACAAGGATCACAAGCCGGAGGTGTTCCAGTGGAAGACTGGCAAAAGCTGTCCCTCAGGGGGAAAAGAGCAGAGGACAGCAGTGGGTCTTAAACAAAGCAGTCTTTCTTTGTCCAGTTAGTTACTTCAAAATTCTTCACCTTTAGTTCTTACACCATCCAAGATTTCTGAAGAGCAGGGAGCCCAAGCCCTGGGAAATGTTCCTCAGGTGTGAAGCCAGCGGGCTGAATTCTCCTGGAGGACACGCAGGACTTTGAGTCACCCATGCTGGAGGGCTGCTTCAAACCTTACCCTGCAAACTCTTCTTTCAAAGGCAGTCAGTCCTTCCCGGGAGGTTTGGTGCAAGTCTTTTTTCCTTCGATTGTAAAGGGGGCAGTAGAGACTTAAAAGCCAGAAAGCATGCGAGTGCAAGCCAAGCTTGCCTTAACCGCTCTGTCTCCCAGAGCTGCACAAGTCACCTGCTGTGTTAGATCCTTCTTGTTGTTGTTTTCTTTTCCTTTCTCTTCTCTTCTTTTCTTTCTTTCATTTTAATTTATAAAATAAGAATGGGCATACTAGTTCTCGGAATGTCTCTGAAGGATGCAAAACAATGATTCTATTTAGATTAGGTATCTCTAAAAATAAAAGTTATACTTCGGCTATTTTTAAAAGACAAATATCCCCCCATGTAGTAATAATTACTCCTTTATTGGGGGATGGATTTTTCAGTCCCGTGGCCATGGAAAGTCACACACCCTAATTATATGCCATAAGACATAGAGAATGTGATCTCAATCTTCAGTTCATGTGATGTCATGCTAAAGAAGCTACCTATAAAACAGTGTTGCGTGGGCCTTTCAGTTACCAGTACACAAGAGGCATCAGGCCTGGGAGAAGCCATGGTGTTTTACACACTCCACTTAGGGTCCTTTTTGTAAACATATTTACAGAAATATCTTGTGCTCACACATATGCTTTGAGTTGAACAGATTCCATTTTTTTAAAAAGAGATTCGGGAGCATGAGTGATCCCAAGGCCTCACAATGCTGGGAATTGCTCTGCCTCTGGGCTGCAGCATCGTACTTTTATTTTCTGTGTTTGTTTTTTGCTTTGTCTGAGGACTGTGCCTTACTAAGTTGCCCAGGCTGGTCCCAGTGTTCTTTATGTAGCCCACGCAGGCCTTGAACCTGCTTAACCTCCTCGGGGGTTGGTGCTGCAGGTGGCACCATCAGGTTCAGTTTTCTGTGCTTCTAAGTTTCGGGAAGGTGAAGAAAGAACTCTGTGTGGCTAACAGGTTAAACTTCTGAAAACTAGCACAGGAGCAAACGTCCAAAAAAGGCCGAGGAGCAGTGCTGCTGAATGCAATGATTCGGGAGGATTTTAACGTATTTTTCAGGCAGTGATTGCACAAAGCATTCTTCTCTCATAGCAATGATTAACAGAGGCTTCTAAGCAGCCCTTTATGAAAACCGAACTCACTTCCTTATAGGTATGCCAATGTCTTAAATCATTCACAAGATCCATCCACCTCTGACCAGCAACTCCAGTAATAACTAAGAACTCCACAACTCAAGTCTTTCACTCAAGTACAGGCTGGATGAGAAGCTGAACCGTGAGGTAAAAGTCCCTTCACAGTGCCACATGTTATCAACATAGTTATGCCAGCTCGTGACACTGCACAGCCGGGTTCTGAGGACATGCCTTTAAGGGATATGTGTTACAAGCCATAGGAACAAGAACCACTCCATGAAGGACCCTCAGCCCAGGCATGAAACTGCTGAACAAATAATGGTCCGAAGGGAAACAGGACAAGATTATAAACCAGATGCCTCTGCTGATGAGTGGTCCCGTTCTTTGGGCAATTCCATGCCTTTCCAGAATAGATGCCAACCCTTCTTCAAATAGGGAGAAACCCCCAAATGCCTACATAACTAGAGCCAGCAGCAGCTGTGTGCTCAAAGGTCAGGTTATGGAAGAGAGCAGAAAGGGGTAAGACCGTCAGCCTAAGAAATGCAGAACACATACCACACACAGGAACTGAAGGCAGAGGCCCGTTCTCAGGTTCCAGTGAGCTGGCCTACAAAAATCTGCATTTAATATGATTACATTTCATTTTCTTAAAAGAAGCAAAATTTGTATTCTTAAAAATCTTAGACCAGTGAGATGGCTTGGTAGGTTATGCAGGTATCACCCAGCCTTACAACCTGAGTTAGATCCCCGGGTCCCCTTGTAGTGGAAGGAGAGAACATGTTTCTACACATTACCACTTAAGTCCACACACCCTACACACACACACACACATACATGCATACGTACATGCACACACCTACATATACATACTTACATACATACCCTGTACATACATACCCTGCACACATATATACAACTACACATACCTACATACATATACTTATACGATACCCTGTATGCACATACCTTGCACGCATACCTACATAAACCACACATACACACACACACACACACACACACATGCACACACATGCACACACACACGCACACACACCTACACACACTTGTGGAAATGTAATAAAGCATCTTTTGAAATGAAATGGTGCAAAGTGATATCTTAAAAGCCAAAACTTCAGGTGAGCATATCAAAATAAAAGATGGTAAGTAGGAAAGAAAGGCAGAAGAATTAAAAAGGGGGGGTAAAAAAGAGAGAGTAGTCCCCTATATACATGGGGTGTCTGCTCAGAGACCTCTAGAGGATGTCAGAAACCATGACAAAATTTACTAAAAAGCTTGACACAGAAGGTAAGAATAACAGCGACTAATAATGAAATATAACAATTATAACAATAGAACATAACAAAAGTTTTATAAACCGATACTCCATCAGGTATCATAGTGGATTTAACACTTTCTTGTGGGGATGTGAGGGACATCTCCATTTGGCTTATCTGAATCACATCACTATTGCGCTTTGGGGCCATTGCTACAAAATAAAGGTTGCTTATTCACAAGAACGTCAACACTACCACAGTCATTCTCAGAAGGGAGTTGAAATACAGTGATACACCACCAAATGAAAACACAGACTGCTAGCGTATGTATTCTGGATACACTAGATATAAAAACAACTCAGAACCTGGGCCGGACAGATAGCACAATATGTCATGACATTGTTCCAAACAGCATGCAGTTTAAACTTACAAGCTGTTTACTTCTGGAGCGTTCCATTTAGTGGGTAGAAAACTGAAATAGTGGAAAGTAAAACCTTCAATAAAGGGCAGGCTAGAGAGATATTTGCAATTGTGACCTCTGTGAGCCTCTTGTCTTATCATCTCTGGTGTCATTTGAGAGCTGTTAAATCTCAAATGTTTAAAATATGACTCCACAAAACTTTCCTCTACCCAACTATTCCTCATAACATACAGATATTAAAGGCAGAGAGCCACAGTTTGACTGCCAGATGAACTAGCTTTCCATTACTCCAGTACATACAGGAGAGAGCCACCCAGGAAGGGGGCAGGTGTATCTAGCTCACAGGTTCGTACCTTTGTCTTAGCTGGGGCAGCAGGTCATCGCAGATCACATAGAGGATCAAATCTATTGCTCTGACCTTACAGTAGGAGAGAGGGAGCAGGAGGAGAGAACGAACAGCAGTCACTGGGTCCTCATGGTCTCTTCAGAGGCATGCTCTCCTGTCCACAAGACTGACAGACTTGCCTGGATCTCAGTTTCTTTCCCCTCCCAAGTTAAAAGGACATACCTTCAATATATGGTCCACTTAGAGGACCTGACAGATGCCCAGCCTGCCACCAAATGTGTCATTTCCTTCTTACTTGTAGTAGAACTGATATTCCCAGGCAAATTGTGGCAAAGGACCTTTTGGTTAATGGAATAATCTGGATGGTTTAGACATTTTAGGTGAATTAATTTTACAACAGTTTGTCATTTAAAAAGAAAAGTTCAGTAGCCTCATTACAGAGGCTTAGTTTATTATACAAAGTAAATCATGGTGTATTGCTCCAGTCTAAAATTCATACCAAGAACAACAGCTTCTCCTACATAGAAATAATTTCATTATTATCTTAGTTAGGAAAGTAATTTATAACAATGATAAAAAGTCAGCAATGACAAAGACAGGAAGTAAAAACATCCTCTGTTCAGTAGATATTCTTGTGATATGGTGATACTTATCTGTCCTCCTCAATATACATATGGATATTGAGCACTCAAAATAGGCAACTGTGGGACTGAATCTTGATTCAATCTTAACTTGCACACTAAATTAAATAGCTATGTAGGGACAGTGCAGGCTATGGACAATATAGATGTCGCCCAACATCCCCACCTTTGCAATATAGGTATAAGTTCTCATGACTATGCTGATTTCTGTTTGCCTGATTGTTTGCTTTGCTTTGGTTTGCTTTGGTTTGGTTTGATTTGATTTGGTCTTTCAAGACAGTGTTTTGCTGTGTAGCCTTGGCTGTGTTAGAACTTGCTCTGTAGACCAGGCTGTCCGAGAACTCACAGATAACTATCTCTGCCTCCCTAGCGCTCGGATTAAAGGCATGTGCCAGCATGCCCAGCTTGATCTCTAAGCTTACATAAACTTCATTATCTTAACAATACATCACAGATACTATTCCATTACTTAACATGTGATTCTTCAACAGTCCTTAACTGTGGTGGTGGTGCATGCCTTTAATCCCAGCACTTGGGAGGCAGAGGCAAGTGGATTTCTGAGTTCGAGGCCAGCCTGGTCTACAGAGTGAGTTCCAGGACAGCCAGGGCTACACAGAGAAATCCTGTCTCAGGAAAAAAAAAAAAAAAAAACAGTCCTTAACTGAATAAATACATTCAGATTATTGATCCTTGTTACAGACATACAGGTCAATCATCTCATGTATGTTTATAATACACTTGATTAATTCTTTTGAGGCAGAACACCTCAGGGGGCTTTTGAGTTCAATAGAATTTTTCCCCTCTTCATAAGCTTGACTTGTCTTCCAAATGCTACAGTCTTCCAAAAAAAACGACAGCTACCAAAATTTCCTTGAGCCAGTGATTTTCAGAGAACTGTCTCGTGAATTCAAAGAATGAAACTCATGCACCACACAGTGTGAGTTTTAGAGAGTTTACTATAAAATATAGGTGAGACTGGTTGCACCATCTTGCAATCCCACCAGCAGTGGAGGGGTGTTCCTCTTTCTCCACATCCTCGCCAACTTTGGAAATCAGTCTGGTGGTTCCTCAGAAAACTGGGCATGACACTTCCTGAGGACCCTGCTATACCACTCCTGGGCATATACCCAGAGGATTCTTCAGCATGCAATAAGGACACATGCTCCACTATGCTCATAGCAGCCCTATTTGTAGTAGCCAGAAGCTGGAAAGAACCTAGGTGTCCTTCAACGGAGGAATGGATACAAAAAAATGTGGTATATTTACACAATGGAGTACTATTCAGCCATTAGAAACAATGAATTCATGAAATTCTTAGACAAATGGATGGATCTGGAGAACATCATACTAAGTGAGGTAACCCAGTCTCAAAAGATCAGTCATGGTATGCACTCACTGATAAGTGGATATTAGCCTAGAAACTTTGAATACCCAAGACATAATCCACATATTAAATGATGTCCAAAAAGAATGGAGGAGTGGCCCCTGGTTCTGGAAAGATTCAATGCAGCAGTATAGGGGAATTCCAGAACAGGGAAATGGGAAGAAGTAGATGGAGGAGCAGGGGGAGAGAAGAGGGCTTATGGGACTTGCAGGGAGTGGGGACCCAGAAAAGGGGAAATCATTTGAAATGTAAATAAAACAATATATCAATAAAGAAAAAATGTAAAAAAAAATATAGGTGAGAACTAAGGGTATAAAGATAAATAATAGAGTCAGATAGATGATTAGATGGATAGATAGACAAATAGATACATAGATACGTACATAGCTATGTAGAAATATAGATAGGTAGATACATAGATACATAGAGGTGGGTGGGTGGGAAAGAAAAAAAGGAGAGAGACAGGGAAAGACAGAGAGAAAAAGACAGGGAGACAGAGACAGTATCATCAAACTGCTGATGGGTAGTTGGGTGGGTTTTTTTTAAAGGACTTATGGGAGAAACTGGGGTGAGGCTTGAGGGAGAGTTGGTCCATGCTGTTGGCACAGCAATCAGGTGTCCTGGTGCCTCTTCTCAGTTTCAGTTACAGAATCATGAAGAGCTTCCAGGAAAGAGAAGGAGATAACAAGGACAGGGGAACAGAACTCCCTGGTGTTCCTGGACTTCAGCAAGGAGATTCTGGGAACGGCTACTTCAGGGTCCTTGTCCTACCTTGTCAGTTTCTATTTCCTGTTCTTACCTGTCTCTTCAGTATAAGTTTGAACAGGCAGTGAAATAGATACTTTAAATTTTCTCTTAAGCCAAGTTCATGCTGCATGATCTGGACAAGAAGAACTTTGCATGAGTAGAAAGAAAGCCAAGCAAGCCATTTACATGGTAGGGTAAATATTTCATTAGTCTGAAATTAGTAAATATTTTAGTTTATTCTGCACCCAGAAGATCACAGAGTCAGCACGTGGCATGTCCTGTACACTATAAAATTTCAGTGACCTCAGGGGAGCATAGTAAGTTCTTAGCTTCGGGGAAAGTAAAGGGATAAAAGGCCCAAGAGAATGAGTTTGTTTGGATTCCTCACAGAAATGCCTTTTGGCTTCACTGGTGGAAAAGCAGTTTTCTTCTCACTTTAACGTCAAGGTTTCCTGAGAGATCATTAAATAACCACCGAGCCAAGCCAGCCTGACTTACATCATGGGCAGAACAAAGCCGAAATGGAATGTGGGAGCTGCTTCCCGAAATAGGAAAGAAGTAAACCACATAAATCAGTGCACCCCAGATAGGAAGGACATGGGGAGAAGGGCATGACACCCGTAAGAGCAGCCAGCTCCTGTGACACAGCTCAGAACTCCAGCCCTGCACCCAGAGGAACTCCCGAGTACACAGCACCTACTTCCTTGAGGGAAAGAGGCCCAAGTCCCCAGATGGAAATAGCACTTAGTAATAATGCTTAATATATATGACACTGTCTCCGCCTTACCTACTCAGAATATTTAGTGATTATCCATAAGTACTTATCATACAAAATCTGCTTAAAGTTTAACTACCTGCAACACTCTCCTGTAGCAAAAACTACAGCACCTGGACAGCCTAATAGCGTTTGATTAAAACACAGATCTTCAGTAAGTAGGTCATAGACATACTTCCAACTGAATCGGGTCTGTTGTAGATACGAGGAAGGTCAGGAAGCTTGCAGGAAATACCTGGACAGACTCGATTGGGTTGCCGCAGAGAGACCTTAAGAAAAGCAATCAATTTATGCAAATGCATTATTTTTAAGTAATCTTTCTTATTAAAAACTCCTTGAGAGGCTGGAAAATGGCTCTGTGGGTCAAGCAATGAGCCCTTGCTACTCAAGCAGAAGGATCCGCCTTCAGCATTCAGAGTCCTACAACCCATAGAAGGACAGACATCGTAGCCCATAGCATTGGTATTCCCAGCAATTCAAAAGAGTGATGAGACGCAGAGACAGAAGACTGCCTGGAAGCTCATGGCCAGACAGACAGGTATTGACAGCTACAAACGATGAGACTGCTCCAGGCAAGTGGAAGGTACGGCCTGATCCCCAGGCTGTGCTCTGACATCAACATCCATGCTGCGTCTGTCCTGTGTGCTCGTGTGCGTGTGTGCGTGCGTGTGTGTGTGTGTGTGTGTGTGTGTGTGTGTGTGTGTGTGTGTGTGTGCATACGTATGTGGAGGGGTGGTGGTATGGGAATGTACACATATACCATATACACACACACAAACAAAAGATTTTTTTAAAACTTATTACAAATAGCCAATTTAATAATTTGTTCTGATGAAAATAGTTTTCTTTTGTGACATAGGTTGGCCCATTGTGTAGTGAGCAGATAATTAAAGATGAATAGACCAGAAATGGTCACTAAATGAAGATTATCACAAATACCATGGGCGTTTTCTAAATTTTTTGTATCTTTTTTTTTTTGTGTGTGTGTGTGTGAATGTGGGTTATGAAGACAGGTGTCTCATTCAAGAAAAGGGAAACAACCAGTCGCTTAAAGTAAAATGCTAAATCTTAAATTGGGCGTTAAGTATCATTTTCTGTGATTTTTTTTTTGTTTCTGTTCGATTTGGGGTTCTTCTGCTTTGAATTTTTAATTGCAGATTCAAAGTAATTAAGCAGGATTGTAAGCAACATATGCACATTTTGCTGAGATTTTTATCGCTCAGTGATCAGCCGAATGCTTCTGGAATAGTGAAAGACTAAATCTAAAAGAGTATTTAAATGTAAATGATCTGTGGATCAAATTTAAATGGAGGGGCACTTTTGTGTAGAATTCAAAATTTAATCAATGCAAATTTTCATCTGATTATCTGAGAAAGAGAAGACCAGTGGATGAAGAAGAAACACATACACCCTGTTAGGAATTTCAATTCTTCATAATAAGTGTTTATCTTTGTAAAGCATATGGAGACAAAATTTGATATATATTTTCAACCATATAGTAAAACAAATTTTAATTTTAATTTTTTGAAAGAGTAAATTCAAAGCACTCTCAGGCTCGCTTATCCCTGAATGATGAGTCAAGGAGGTTTGAATGTAGTCTTTGCCTAGCTCCATGAAATGGAGAAAGGCCTTACATGAACAAAACTTGCCAAGCCTGAGTAATGCAGACCAGATGTAGTTCATGACCCACTCTTTTTTTATGGAAAATAATCATATAAAAATCACAGAAGCGTCTCACTGACCACAGCTCCTACAAACCTCAGCTTCACCGAGTGATCATTGCAGGCACGATGTTAGACAAGGTCCCTGGGAAGCTCTGCCACACTGCCCGCTGTGTTGAGTCCTGCTAAGAGTATATATGAGTATTAGTCAGAGTTCTCTAGAGGAACAGAATTTATAAATGAATGTATACGTATGTGTATGTGTATTGTATATGTATTGTATATGTACATGTTCATGTTCATGTTTATATGTGTGCCTATGGATGTATGTATGTATGTATGTATGTATGTATGTATGTATAGGATGCATCAGAGTAGCTTACAGCTTATGGTTCACTAGTCCAACAATGGCTGTTTACCAACAAAAAAAGTCTAAACCTAGCCAAAAGTCCAAGCCTATGACCACATAGAACATCATGACTGGAACACATGATCAAGTAGAGCTACACAATCATAAAAGCTATGGACTAAATTAATACAAGAGAGAAAAGAGGAGACCAGGGCCCTATATGCCCATTAAGGTCATGCTTTTCCAACCCTAACCCAATCCACTAGGCCCGACCCTGGAAAGATTCCACTGTCCCACAGTAGTACCACAAGGGGCAACTGTGTCTTCAGCATATGGACATTGGAGGACATTTAAAATTCAAACTGTAATGTCAGACTTTTGTATAAAGACATACACAAACTAGGAGAGATTCCTTGTACCCTATGACAAGGCATATTTGGGGCCCCCATTAAAAAATGAAGAATTTTATTTGTTTTCTTGTTTGTTTTTCTAGTGTATATTGTATGTGAGAAGACCAGAAAAATGCTTTCTGGCAGAAATAATCATAGTCAATATATTTTTGTGTGTTTCTATAAAGAACTTTGGTTGCTTTTCCAGTTGGAAACATCTATGACCATTATACTTGGCTGAGTTGTGTGATCAGAGGGAAAATAATCCCACTCTGAGGAACAATTAATTATATAACCATCAGCATTGAAGACACTAATTAAAATAAGATATATTATATAATGAGCTTATTTCAAAGATTTTGTGAGGTAATAGAAGGGACCAGTCACACAGTAGTGAAATGAAGTAAGACTGAAATTAGTCTGAGTAAGACTAATATACGACATGTAAAATCAGGACCTATCCTGCTGTGCAACAAACTCACAAGGTACAAGCTTAGGTTTTCAACCAGTGTGAAATCATTTGTATCCATATGTAGCACTAAAGAAGTTTAATCCCCTGTCAGTTTGCGTGAAACTTTGTAGAAGCTATCTCTCTAATCGATAGTAAATAATAAGCTAACTTATTATCTTCCCTTGGCAAGTTAACTGATTTTGAGGCTCCTACAAACTGCTAGAAACTCAAACAGCACATGACCGCTCCACCCTGCTTGCTTTTTTGTTGCCTAGCCATGCCCTCCAACTTCAGTGACAATCATCTTGTGCTGTTTATCATGGGTCAGGAATTCAGGGAAGCCAGAACTAGATGGTTAGACTCCATTCAGGTGACACAAGATAGAGAAAGAGGGCCATGGTGTTTTCTGAGACAGCAACTTCCCTCAAGGTCTGGCCTTTGGTTTCCCACAGTGAGAAGCTTCTATGGGAGAGTGCTCAAAAGGCCCAAGCAGAAATTCCAGGTGTCTTAAAACATCCTAGGCACCAGACCAACTCTTCTGGTATTTGTTGGTGAGACTGGTCTCGAAGCCCAGCCTATATGAGGAAGAGGAAATACAACCCATCCTTCTGAATGGGAGGAGCATGTCCAGGGAGGGTAGGAACTACCAATGCCCTGAGGCATGTCAGGGCACATCTCTTGGACTTTCATTGTATTTCAAAAACATCTTGTTTGATTAGTACATCCATTAATCAGGATCAGCAAGAGGGAAAAAATATCATGGTACCTGCAATTCTAATCTACTCATAGACTGATTTCCTTACATATTTTCCTTGGGTAAGAGGACAAAAGTCCTGTGTTTAACTGGTACCCTCTCAGCATGGCTTACACTGAGCAGCACTAGTAAGAGGAGAGCTGAGACTGTGCGCTCTTCTCATTGACTTAGGAGGAATGAATAGCATTTGGCCTTGGAGGATGCACAGCCTGTGATATACAAATGTCATTTAATCTCCAGAGTCTGCATTTTCTCAACCATATAACTAGAGGTAGACATTAATATTAGAAGGGCTCCTTGACACTGAAAGTCAATAAAGTCACTTAACTTCCTAGACTGGAAAGAAGATCATATCAATGATCTAAGACAATAAAGAAAAAAAACCGAAGAAGACACTTTAAGATGCAATGGCTACATTCAGAGGAAAATAATTTAAAAATTAAAAATAACATTTATCACCATCATAAATTAAGCATTTTATTTGATTCCATTGACAAAACAACTGACTATGCATGTTCCTAGTAGTTGAAGCTTACTTCAAGTGTATGCTATCAAATGTCTGGGGTAAATGCATTTTTTTCACTGAAGAACTCTAGATTCTCATGGAAACTTCCCAGAAGTGCTTATATGATATTTAAAATTCTAGGGAAAATATAATTGCAGAAGATACATCCAGCATATACCAATTCCTGGTATATATTAGCTAGGACACAGTGCATAAAAATCAATATGAACTCATACTACATGCCTTTTGATTATATTATACTCTTGTGGAACTCAGTTTGTAGCTGTTGCTACATTAAAGGCATTAGTTTGTGACTACTCAGTGAGAAATAGGAAATGAAAGTTGGTTGTGGGTTTCAAGGTATGAGGAATTACACAGGGTTTGGTGGCACAAGCATAGTTCATTAGCATAACGCTATGCTTTCTTTGAAATATTATATACTCTTCCAAAGTGGAAAATCAAGAAAGCATAGGTAAATTCCTAGATATATTTGACCTACCAAAATTAAATTGAGACAAAGTAAACAGTTTAAATATATCTATTTCACTCATAGAGATTGAAGCATTAATAAAACAAAAAACACTAAAGTGGAAAGACTAGATGGATTCACTGTCAAACTAACTCTACCACATCTTTAAAGAACAGTTAATATCAACTTCCCTCAAAATATTGCATAAAACAGAAAGGGAGGCAAGAGACATAAATAAATGCCTCTGTGAAGCCAGCATTACTCTGATACCCAAAGTGGATAAGCATACAACAAAGAAAGAAAACTATAGGTAAGTTCCCATAAAGAACACAAATTGAAAATTTTTCAATCAATTTCTGGCAAAATTCTGGCAAATTGAATTTGCTAACATTTTAAGTTGAGCAAACTCCATGACCAATTGACTTCACTGAAGGGACACAAGGGTAATATAAAACACAGATAGATAGATAGATAGATAGATAGATAGATAGATAGATAGATAGATAGATAGATAGATGGATGGATGGATGGATGGATGGATGGATAGATAGATAGATAGATAGATAGATAGATAGATAGATAGATAGATAGATAGACAGACAGATGCAATACATAAATGAACTTTAAGACAGAAATCACATGTTCATCTCAACAACTGCAGAAAAGGTTCAACGTCCCTTTATGGTAGACATTCTGAAGACACTTAGAATAAATGAAACATGCTACCATACAACAAAGGCTATGTGTGGGAAATCTATAGACCCCCTACTATTCTAAAAGTTGAGAGTGTGTCTTTTGAAATATGGAAGGAGACAATGGATTTCTGTTTTCTCTGCTCTTATTAAATATACCTACAAAAGACTAGAGCAATAAGATAAAAGAGCTAGAAAGAATTTTATAAAGAATTCAAACCGTGTGTATTTGCAAATGGAGCGACTTTCAGTAAAGACCAGAAGAACTCCTACCAGAAAACTCTTAAGTCTCATAAGTAGTTTCAGCAAAATGGCTGAACACAAAAATCAGCACACAAAACTCATTTGTTTTTCTGTATACCGGTAACAAAATTGCTTAGGAAAAAAAATTCTCATACATTCAGTGCTCCCAACCAAAAATAGAATAAAAATAGCTTGGAATAATTCTAGCCAAGGAGGTGAAAGCCTTCTATAATAAAAGTCCTGAGACGCTGAAGAAAGAAACCAAAGACGACACTCATGCTCATGGATTGGCAGAATCAGTATTGTGAAAATTTCCACAATACCAAAGCAGTCTATACGTTCAATGTAAATATTCCCCCTGAAAACTCTCCTGCTTGTTCCTTACAGAACTAAAAAAAAAAAAAAAAAAAAAAAAAAAAAAAAAAAAAAAAAAACACCACCCAAAAAAAAAAAAAAAAACAAGCAAAAACAATAAAGCAATCCTAAACTTCATAGGAAATCACAAAAGATCCCAAAGAGCCAAAGCAATCTTATACAGAAAGAACAGTGCTGGAGGTACAACACCTCATCTAAAAATTATACTACAGCCCTTAGTAATACAGCATGCTAATAGGGAAAAAGACAGAGAGGCACTTAGACCAGTGAAAGGTAACACTGAGTACATACCGTGTGTGTGCTTTGGTGATTGGGTTACCTCACTCAGGATAATATTTTTTATTTCCATCCATTTGCCTAAGAATTTCATGAATTCATTGTTTTTAATAGCTGAGTAGTATTCCATTATGTAAATGTACCACACACAATATGCACTCACTGATAAGTGGATATTAGCCCAGAAGCTTGGAATACCCAAGATACAATTCACACACCAACTGAAGCTCAAGAAGAAGGAAGACCAAAGTATGGATACATTGGTCCTTCTTAGAACGGGGAACAAAAGAGCCATGGGAGGAGATACATAGACAAAATGTGGAGCAGAGACTTGAGGAGAGGCCATTCAGAGACTGTCCCACCTGGGGATATACCCCATATACTGCCACCAAACCCAGACACTAATGTGGATGTCAACAAGTGCTTGCTGACAGGAACCTGATACAGCTGTCTCCTGAGAGGCTCTGCCAGTACCCAGAAAATACAGAGATGGCTGCTTACAGCCAACCATTGGACAAAGCACATGGTCCTCAATGCAGAAGCTACAGAAAGGACCCAAGGAGCCGAAGGAGCTGTCCGCCCCATAGGAGGAACGGCATTATGAACCAACCAGTAGCTCCCAGAGCTCCCAAGGACTAAACCGCCAACCAAAGAGTACTTATGGAGGGACCCATGGCTCCAACTGCATATGTAGCAGAGGATGGCCTTGTTGGACATCAAAGGGAGTAGAGGTCCTTGGCCCTGAGAAAGCTTGATGCCCCAGTATAAGGGAATACCAGGATGGTGAGCAAGGGGAGGCGGGGATGGTATAGGGTGTTTTCTGAGGGAAAACCAGGAAAGGGGACAACATTTAAAATGTAAATAAGTAAAATATCTAATTAAAAAAAAATAACACTGGAGCCCTAAGTAGGCAGTGGCCACCTACTTTATGTCAAAGGATCATAAACATGCACTGAAGGGAAGATATGTTCTCTACAAAGGGTGAGGCCAGAGATAGATTTCCACTTAGGAAGAACTGAGCTAGATTTATGCTCCCATTCTGCATAAACACACAAGATCAATTCAAAGTGCACTGCAGAGATTCATGTAAGGCCTGAAAGCTTGAAACTTCTAAAGAAAAATAGAACACATTGAGATGCAGGCGCAGGCAAGAATCCTCTTCGTAAGGACTCCAGTAGCACAGGAAATTATCCCAGCAATGATTTTACATAAGTGTAAAAACTTCTGCACAGCAAAAGGGAAATAATCAGAAGAGTGGAAGACACTGTCAGCAGCATGGGGAAAGTATCTTCACCTGCAGAGACATAAGTGTCCAGGATTAGTAAAGAATTGAGTACTAAAAAGGCAAATCATCCAATTCATAAATTGTCTAATGAACCAAATAAATGGTTCTCAAAGGAAAAAATCAAATAACCATCACAGATTTTTTTTTAAAAGTGTTCAACAGGTTCTGGGGTGGGGAAAGGCACTCCACAAGAGCTCTTGACTGTTGACCCATCCCCATTCCCCTGAACCTGTTAAATTCTTTATACATGTATGGAAATGTCCTTACCTAACAGTATCAGATATAATGAATATACACAATGAATTTTTTATTTTTTATTTATTCGATATATTTTTTATTTACATTTCAAATGATTTTCCCCTTTTCTGGCTCCCCACTATTTTAAGAATTTTTTAAAAAATCATGTTGTTAGACCCCCGACCAAAGGCTTCTCAGGTCCATCTAGAGATCTGTTTCTTCTCTCACAGATAATTCTGAGCAGAGGCCCCAGGCTCACAGACTCCAAGCTCTCGGAGATTACCAGTAATACATTTGCATGACAGAGCACATTAACTAACTAGGCTCCTCTTTCCCATTTCTCTCACATCCTCAAGTTCACATATTCTTTTCTCAAAAATCCAAGACTCTTGCCCAGCCCCACCCCCACCCCCCACGGAACCAGAAGAGCCTGGCTATAGGTGCATCAAGCAGATGACTCATAAATGTAGCACAGACCCTCCCCCTTCTCTGAAACCTATAGGAAGTGACCATTACTCTGCCACAAGGGCCTGGTCTCCTCAGAGCCTTGTTGGGCTTTCTTTCTATAGTGTTAGGGCCTGCTATCCAGTGTCTCCATCATGCTGAATTTCATGGAATTAATATCTCCTTGAATAAATCTATTACCAAAAAGACAATATGATTCAGTGTCCCCTTTGAACTCCAAACTTGAGACCATGTCAAAGCAAAAGAAAAACACACCAAGCACACACATCTTACACAAATGTACTCCCCCACTCTCCTTTTTTTTTCATTTTGTTTATTCGATATACTTTTTATTTACATTTCAAATGATTTCCCCTTTTCTAGACCCCCACTCCCCAAAAGTCCCATCAGCCCCCTTCCCTCCCCCTGTTTTCCAATCCAACCCTTCCCACTTCCCTGTTCTGGTTTTGCCCTATACTGCTTCACTGAGTCTTTCCAGAACAAGGGGCCACTCCAACATTTTTCTTGTACCTCATTTGATGCATAGATTATGTTTTCGGTATTCCAGTTTTCTAGGTTAATGTCCACTTATTAGTGAGCGCATATCATGATTCATCTTTTGAGTCTGGGTTACCTCACTTAGTATGATGTTCTCCAGCTCCATTTGCCTAAGAATTTCATGAATTCATTGTTTCTAATGGCTGAATAGTACTACATTGTGTATATATACCACATTTTTTGAATCCACTCTTCTGTTGAGGGATACCTGGGTTCTTTCCAGCTTCCAGCAATTATAAATAGGGCTGCTATGAACAGCATCAAACTAAATGGAGAGAAACTTGAAGCAATCCCACTAAAATCAGGGACTAGACAGGGCTGCTCCCTTTCTCCTTATCTTTTCAATACTGTACTTGAGGTACTAGCTCGGGCAATTAGACAACATAAGGAGGTCAAAGGGATACAAATTGGAAAGGAAGAAGTCAAACTATCATTATTTGCAGATGATATGATAGTCTACCTTAGTGACCCAAAAAACTCCACTAGAGAACTCCTACAGCTGATAAACAACTTCAGCAAAGTGGCAGGTTATAAAATCACCTCAAATCAGTAGCCTTCCTATACTCAAAGGATAAGCAGGCTGAGAAAGAAATTAGGGAAATGACCCCCTTCACAATAGCCACAAACAGTATAAAATACCTTGGGGTGAATCTTACCAAACATGTGAAAGATCTGTATGACAAGAACTTCAAGACTATGAAGAAGGAAATAGAAGAAGACCTCAAGAAATGGAAAAACCTCCCATGCTCATGGATCGGCAGGATTAATATAGTTAAAATGGCCATTTTGCCAAAAGCAATATACAGATTCAACGCAATACCCATCAAAATCCCAACTCAATTCTTCACAGAGTTAGAAAGAGCAATTATCAAATTCATCTGGAATAACAAAAAACCCAGGATAGCTAAAACTATTTTCAACAATAAAAGAAATTCTGGGGGTATCAGTATCCCTGACCTCAAGCAATACTACAGAGCAATAGTGTTAAAAACTGCATGGTATTGGTACAGTGACAGGCAGGAGGATCAATGGAACAGGATTGAAGATCCAGAAATGAACCCACACACCTATGGCCACTTGATCCTCAACAAAGGGGCTGAAAACATCCAATGGAAAAAAGATATCCCTTTCAACAAATGGTGCTGGGTCAACTGGAGGTCAGCATGCAGAAGAATGGGAATTGATCCATCCTTGTCTCCTTGTACTAAGCTCAACTCCAAATGGATCAAGGACCTCCACATACAGCCAGACACTCTGAAGCTAATAGAAAAGAAACTGGGGAAGACCCTTGAGGACGTCGGTACAGGAAGGAAGTTCCTGAGCAGAACACCAATAGCTTATGCTCTAAGATCAAGAATTGACAAATGGGACCTCATAAAATTACAAAGTTTCAAAGGACACCATCAAAAGGACAAATCGACAACCAACAAATTGGGAAAAGATCTTCAGCAACCCTACATCAGATAGAGGGCTAATATCCAATATATATAAAGAACTCAAGAAGTTAGACTCCAGAAAACCAAATAACCCTATAAAAAAATGGAGTACAGAGTTAAACAAAGAATTTTCACCTGAAGAACTTCGGATGGCTGAGAAGCATCTTAAAAAATGCTCAACTTCATTAGTCATTAGGGAAATGCAAATCAAAACAACCCTGAGATTTCAGCTTACACCAGTCAGAATGGCTAAGATTAAAAACTCAGGAGATGTTGGCGAGGATGTGGAGAAAGAGGAACACTCCTCCACTGCTGGTGGGGTTGCAAATTGGTACAACCACTCTGGAAATCAGTGTGGTGGTTCCTCTGAAAACTGGGCACTTCACTTCCAGAAGATCCTGCTATACCACTCCTGCGCATATACCCAGAATATTCCCCAGCATGTAATAAGGATACATGTTTCCCCACCCTCCTTAATAAGATACTTCTTTCTAAAACATGCCATCTATGATCATTGAATTTCACTCTTAGAATTCAGAAAACAAAGTATCTTAGGGTAACTAGTGGCCATTGAGTGACCCTAAGAACTCAGACTGAATACAACACAAGGACAGAATGGCCTTGTTGCTCTCAAAAGCAAGTATTCTTATATCAACAGTGAGAAAGACACAGGGCAATGGCTCAATCTGTGGCCAGCAGGAACACAGATAGACAGACTCTTCACATAATGGAGACCAGAAAGAAGAGAGAAATGATACCAAGCTCTTAACCCTTGAACGCTCACCCCAGTGATCTCTCTCTCTCTCTCTCTCTCCCTCTCTCTCTTTTTTACCCGCCAAGCATCTCTAAAGAGCCACAGCTTCAAAATAATTCCACAGCCTGGAACATGATGTTCTAAACATTACCCTCTGCTGGGGACATTTCAGATTCAAACTATAATAGTTGGTTCTATAATATTAAGAATGTACTGATTTTGAAAGCTCTATCATGGTGCATGAACAATACATTAAAATGTTGAATTCTTAAAAACAATTGTGAAGGCTTTCAATGTACCCATTTCAATTTATTTGTACTATTGAGATCAGACATAAATAAAAGCCCTCTTTTCCTAATTCTCTTCACACATTCCTTGGTGCCATTCAGTTGTTTCCCAACACTAATGACTAAGAGAGAACTACAGACTCTCACGATCTTTGGGCGACTCTGTCATCTGGAATCTTGTTATGTTTTTCGACTTTGTGGCAGCATAAAAAATAGCTATAATAAGGCTTTTGACTGGTTCATTCATCTTGCTTCCGGTCTGTGGGTACATCCAAATCTGATAGAGAAATCACTCAGCCTGAAGATGCCACTTCCTTAATTAAGTTAGCCTAAAAGAGAAAAGGGATACGGAAGATGTGAACATCGCCTTCTGTTACATTGTATTGTATATTATGTATTATCATATGTCTTACTGTAGTTACCAGTAGTGGGAGCCTAAGACAGGTGCTTCCAGACTTTTGGCTTTTGGGACAAAGAACTGAAAATAAGAGCAAGAGAATCCAGATGACTTTATTCAGAAGGACACAATAGTGCAGATTAGAGAGTTATGCACAATCAGGACTGACATTAGGCCATGTACTAAGACTGGTATTTGCCCCGGTTATTGTTTAGGGCTTTTACTTTTTAATGGGATTCATTGGGAGTTTGATTATTAATGGGTGCAACATGGACAGGTTTTTTCATAGGTTATATCATACATTCATTTTCAGAGTACATGTGTCCCTTTCTATAATACACCTGATTTTAACCATATGCATACCCAATTATGCATGCGCTATCATAAGACAGTAACTAGGCGACTCTCCTTACAAGTTTAATAAAGGACACATTTTTACTCTACTGCATATCTACCCAGAACCAATTCAAAGCAGATCTGTCCTTCTATTTCTCATATATAGGTACACTGGATACATGCTTGAATAAAAACTGTCTAAATTGTATTGCTACCACAACCAGGAAACCAATACTATTGTTCAGAGATTGCAGTACGTGTAGCCTGATACAACATTTCAAAGTCACTAGGTGCATTGTTTGGAGAGGGGTGTGTGTGCACAGTACATGCAGGAAGAGGAACAAGGCTACCAAAAGTGTTATCACAAGAGGGAGGTGTGTGTAATTCAAACCAAATGGGAGATCTGGAGTACTAAACTGCCTCCTATGCTTGCCTATCTTGATAGCATATTAGTATTAATAAATATAATAATATTAATAATATACAACAACATTTTATATTACTAAGAATATAGCTAAATGGAAAGTAAAGAAAACACAATGTGATTATATAAACTTGGCTAAGTTTACAAAGTATAGTGCTAGGATTCCTGCATCAGAATCATTTCAGGCCCTTAATTACAACTCAGATCCCAACATTTACCTTGGATACCAAGAGCAAAGAACTGGGATGATAGATATAATTGTGAAAAATTACATTTTCTGCAGTTGCATATGCACGTATGTCTGATAAACACCTACATAGCTGCTAATATGCAAATGAATGAAGTGATGAAAATGAGAGGGAGGAGGGGGAGAGAAGAGAGGGAATGAAAGAGAAACTTTCATTCTTGGCAAATGACTAGCAAGTTTATTCAATAACTCATATGCAATTGATTTTTTTAATACACACACTTCCCATGAGTAAAAAGCTTTGAAGATTGGGAGTGTCACAAGTAAATTACTAGAAATTTTTATTAACTGCTTCATTATTCTCAACTTATATCAGACATGTGTTAGCCTCTTGCCTTTCTTATAAACTCTCAAATAAAACTGCCAATCTCTAACATGCCTAGAAGTCCTAAACGACACTTATTCTGGGTCCTCCACCAATAGGTTGGATTGCCAAGCAATGACTGCATTCTCAGACAACTCTCTTTACCAGAATAATAACCTTGATTTGAAAACACGGGTTGTGAGCCAAGATGACAAGTATCCAAAAATAGAATTCAGACATCTGAACTCAAAGAAATTCAACAGATGTCACTACAACTGTCACTCATAGAATACTTTGCAAACTACAGTTATGACTTCAACGTTATCAAATTTAAGTGATTCTTGGAGATATTACTCTAAATATAACCAAACAACCCTTTCCTTAGCAAAGTTTCCAGGTAGCTAATAACACCAGCCATTTTTATTAGTCTTGAGATATAGTTTTAGCATATAGCCATGACTGATTTAGATCTCACTGTCTAGACCAGATTGACTTCAAATTTGTGACAATCCTTCTGCCTCTGTTTCCCAAGTACCGGGATTTAAAGTGTGTCCTCTAACCAGCACCAGCTATTTTTCCAATTAAAGGAATAAGAGTGATGGTTCTTACCTCAAAGGCTTCAAACCTGGTTATGAACAAACTTGAAAAATGTTTTAGTTTCAGTGTTATAACTATGCTACAACAAGGATATATAAACCATAACTTTAGTTCAGAGGAATGAAGCACACATCAAGTTCTTGCAAAAGCAGAGGAGGCGGACATGATCTCCACACAAGGTAGATAAGTTGCTCAGGTAGGCAGTTGCAGACACAAATACTCACTCACTCTGATGGATTCTATGTTCTCATATAAAGCTCTAGACATTCACACTTTTGTTGTTTTGACTTGATATGTGCTCACTGAAAGATCTCTGGAACACCAGAAATCTGAAAATGTTTGTATATAAATCTGAGTACATTAAAAAATTGTACACAAATCTAAAGAAGTGAAAATGGAAATAAAATTCTTCCAACTAGATCACATTTACAGAATGACAGGGGTTAATGTGAAAACTTGGAACATTTGTTTACCTAGCAGGAAACTACTACATGTTCCTAAGCAGGTCTTAGGGCTCCTATTTCTTCATATAAAGATACGATATGATGCTAGGTCAGCAATAACTGATAGGTGATGTACTTAGCAAGGGATGAAAGCATCTGGTTCACTTTCATCCCCCACACACTTGTGTTGGGTTCTGATTTACTCATTTCCTTCCACGACTGTGTTGTCTTGTTCTAGAAGTTTCCATGAACTCAGAGGGGCCTCCATTCTTCCCAGACAAATATGTGGTGCTTTTCACTTCTGTCACTGTTAAGTCCTGAAATAAGTAAAAAGAGGAAAGCTGCTTTGACCCACCTTGCTGAAGGAGTTAGTCGGTGTCCACTTGACCCGATGTCTTCAGGCCTGTGATGAGTCCACATGGCATGGAAGAGGAAAGCTCAGGGCAGCTGAAACAAGAAAGAAAGAAGTGTGAAGCAGTGAAGCCCCCTTTACTGGCACGCCTCCAAAGATCCGAGCTCCCATTAGTTCTGACTTCATAGGGCTCCACCTCAGAAGGAGGCAATGTCCAATAACTAAGCCCTTCACTGATGGGTTTCTGAGAGATGCTTATCCAAACCTCAGAATATAGTCATCCAGTTTAGAAATTACAAAACAGATAGATTTAAAACTCCTTTACAGAAATCCATTTCTGCAGTAATTAAAAGAAAATCGTTCCTCCTTAACTAATACAATTTAAAGTCTTGAAAAGTTTAGTTAAGGTTGTAAATTAAAAAAATAGAACAAAAATTGGTAAACAATAGTAACTATTATTTTTGTGTAACAATGATACAGTTTATTTAGAAAAAGAAAACCATCACCCTTTCCCCCAGTTGGAGCCTGTACCTTGAGAAGAGTCTGCCTCTTCATTGGACCTATTTAGATATAGCAGTTGTGTTACAGTTGTGGACCTATGCAGATGTGACTCTTGTGTTACAGTTGTGGACCTACATGATCTGACTCCTCTGAAACAGTTGTGGATCTATGTAGATGTGACTCCTGTGTACAACTCTAAATGAGGGTTAAAGATGTCCCTTGGTGCCTTTGTTCAGCAGCTAGAAACTTTAGTGTGTATTATGCTCTTAGCACTGCAGAAAGAGACAAGGTAGCAAGAGGGTAACAGTGGATGATGCTTCTGACTTGAAGCAGAGACTTTCAAAGCTTTTCTCTCATTCAAATGTTACATGTTCGGTTCTTCCATTGTCTTTTAATCTATGTCAAACCCACTGAAGTTTGTCTATGTCTATGTCAAACCCACTATGTCTGCATGTGGGCATGAGAGATAACTAAAGTTCTTACGTACACTGAGTGGCTGGGGAGAGAGAGAGGGGGAGAAGAGAGAGAGAGAGAGAGAGAGAGAGAGAGAGAGAGAGAGAGAGAGAGAGAGAGAGAGGTGTTCAAATACATAATTTTATCAGAGAAAATACAGAGGATATCTGCGTTAAAGAAAATCAATCCAGAAGTATTTCAAGGCAAGAAAGAGTAAAATAATGAATATTATTTTTAATCTATTATTTAATTATATTATTTAGTATAAATTTATTATATTATTTAATATATTATTTAATATACATTATTTATATATTATTTATTTAATATATTTATTACATATATATAAGAGAAATTAATCAGAAAGAGTTTTACATGTGTCTTTGTTAAGGATAATACAAAGGGCATGTGTTTATAAATATGTATGAAACAAATATAATTATTAGTCATTCTATGTTTTATTGGCAGATTTTTACATTTCTACATATATTATAAACATCTAACTTTTGAACAAGTTGTTGGAGTCGAAGTCATGCAACAGCCCATGATCTACTGAGCAAGAGACAAAATTTAAACTTAGAATACAAGATAGTCATATAGTAGATATGGTGTTTTTTATTTATATCTGGCAAATTATTTATATCTGATAGATTATTAGTTTATAATTTATTGGGACTGGGATAGATAATAGGCATTATAAGCAGAAATACAATAGGAAAGACATGAGGTATGCTGATGTCTGATGTAGAAGATGGACACACGGACTCTGGATGATTTTATGAGAGATGTTCGTTACAATGGGGATAAGTATTATGTTTCTCTGGGTAGTTGAAGGTTATAGTTTATGATTGCTGGGTGCATCTTAGTGTGTTGGTCATCTGTGGTCACTGAAAGATTTAAAAGTAAAGACAGCAGTGTGGACATGTTAAGCTTCAGAAAAACATTCTGGTGGCTCTGCACAAGTTGCTTGAGGAGGAATGACCAAAAGCAGTGACTCAACTTCAGGCATATTATAATATGAGAAATTCCTACTTTACCCATAGATTTCTTCTCTCTACCTAAAACTTAATTACTGGGGTTACATCTTATCTTAGTCAGGGTTTTTATTCCTAGACAAAGCATCATGACCAAGAAGCAAGTTGGGGAGGAAAGAGTTTATTCAGGTTACAGTTCCACATTACTGTTCATCATCAAAGGAAGTCAGGACTGGAACTCAAGCAGATCAGGAAGCAGGAGCTGATGCAGAGGCCATGGAGGGATGTTTCTTACTGGCTTGCTTCCCCTGGCTTGCTCAGCCTGCTCTCTTATACAACCCAAGAGCACCAGCCCAGAGATGGTACCACCCACAAGGGGCCCTCCCCCACTTGATCATTAATTGAGAAAATTCCCCACAGCTGGATCTCATGGAGGCACTTCCCCAACTGAAGCTCCTTTTCCTATGATAACTCCAGCCTGTGTCAAGTTGACACACAAAACCAGCCAGTACACATCCTAAGAGCCTATGTTTAAAATTAGCCTATTCGTTTTATTCTGACTATACCATCACAGTCACAAACTTAGACTATGCTCTCATCTGAGGCTGAACTTAGAGCCAGGGATTTGTGTCCAAGGTCAGATGGATGAAGGCAGAGTTCAATTTTCTATGACTGTCCTTTGTCACACAGGCCTCTCTCATATCAATGTTAGAGAAAGAAAGGTAGAGAAAGAGTCTAATAGCAAATGAGAAACTTCAATATTCAGTGACATAATCTACTGGCAATTATCTCCTTCACTTTTCCTTCTATGGTTGATGAAAAAAAGGATTAATGGATTTATTGGTTTTAGGGTATTTGAAGTATTAATGAAACATATTAACCACAGTGAACAAAAGCCAGAATTCAGAAGGTAAGTAGATAGCATATTTTTTCCCTCTCTTCAGTGACAAACAGGAACACAGTTTACCAGGCCTACCAAGATTTATTTCATTGTAAGTAGATCGTATGTTGTGGTTTGAATCTGGAATGTTCCTGACAGATTCATGTTTGACATATTTGATGATGTACTGCTATAAGAGGCTGTGGTAGCTTTGGGATATATGCTTGAGAAGACAGAAGTAGGTCCATTAGAGGTACCTTTGAAAGTTATCCGTGCTTCTGTTTCAGGTCCACTGTTAGATAACTGTGGCATATGTGACTTCTCTAAGTCTGGGACCTTTAGTCAATTGTTCACAGTGACTGGGCAATGAACATTAACCACTTTTCTCATCACTATGGCCAAATGCCTTACACAGGCCAGAGAGAAAAGATTTAATTTGGTTCATGATTTCATGGAGTGTCTTCTGTCTTGGTGGGCAAGGTCCTCAGAATGTCTCCTACCTACGCTGGTTCAAGGTGGTCTTCTTGACACCATGACAGAGCAGCAGTGGAGCAGTGAATCCACAGAGGAAAAGCACAGATAACTAAATGAGCAATCTTTTCCCTTTCAACTGTACTTCAAACGCTCAGGTCCTCAGATGCCCTCTCTGAACTCTTGAACTCATTCTGCTCTTGTTACCTTACTGTTTTAGTGCCTGGCAACTTCAGGAATATATTTGACATGCAGATTTACAGGAGTCTTGTTCTGTAAATGCATTTTGAGGTTTTGAAAATCATTCATTAGAAGTTTTGTTGGTATGGTCAAGATGCCCAAGACAACTGGTCAAGTTCTCTTATCTTCCCCTTTACTCCCTCTCTCCCTGTCCCTTCCCCTCCCCCTCTACACCTCTTCCTCATTCCTCCTCCATTTCTTTTCCTTGCCCTTCTTCCCATAGGCCCTACCTTTTCCTCTTACTCTCCCTCCTTTTTTACCCTTTCTCTTTCTTTTGCTCCTAATATTATTTTAAATGGCAATTAAACTTCACTTTTATTTATTTTCTGACTTTTTGGTTTTTAAAGTTTACTCTCTAGCCATTGCCTTTCTAGGGATCTGGCTCCTATCTATACATAAAATATATGAATTATCATATTAGGTAGATATTGTCTCTTGTCTAATACAGTATGATGAGTCAACCTGCTCTTAATTTTATCCCTGTTTATCTTTTTGTTCACACATATCAGTTATAGGAGTTATACTGAACCTACTGAATAGAACTTTTTGAGGTCCAGGACTGTGCATTTTTGATATTACTTTGCTATAGCTGAGGCACCAGATTTGAGGCTGTGTGTTATCTGCCTGTACATCTATAATTACAAAAACCCTTTAGCTATTGTATCAGTATAAAATATTTCCTACATCCATTAGTACTAATTAGATTTTAAAGTCTCACTAATTAAAGCAGCTCCCTTGTAATTGGTTTATAGAGAGTAAGAAGACTAATATAAATCTCATCTCCCTACATTTGTCGAAAATAAAGAAGCTGAACTTCTCATAATTACACGATTTACTTTTGAAAAAATTCCCTCTTAATTCATAGCTAGGAAATACTTTTATATACAAATACAAGACCCAACAATTATTAGAACTCCATTCAAAAGCCATATTAGTTGAAAATGTTTTAATTCAAAACTGAACAAGAACAAAATGAAAGTAGAGTTATATCTGAACTCGTAGAAACTGAGTAAAATGGTGGTTGCTGGAGGCAGAAAGGAAGGGAGGAGGAGGTGCCAGTCAAAGAATGAAATTTCAGCTCAAGAAATCAATTGCTCATTGCAGTGACAACAATCAGAAGCAATAAGCTTTATAACTAAATTGTTACAGGGTTAAGCATTCTTATAATAATCAATAATCTCTCAATCTCTCTCTCTCTCTCTCTCTCTCTCTCTCTCTCTGTGTGTGTGTGTGTGTGTGTGTGTGTGTGTGTGTGATACAATGATAGGTAGAAGGGATTGATGTGAACATTCAATGTTCATATAGATCAAAACATAATGTTCCATACCATGAAATGCACAATTCTAGTTTGTTCATAATATGAATGAAAAACAAGTAATTCATAGCCTATAGACCTTCCTTGATATGATTGGCAGATTTGTGTTTATGTTGACACTAGCTGACACTAGCCCTTCTGAAATTCCATGTTTTATACTGCCTTGTTGATCAAATCAGCTACAATGACTTTTGGTAATGGATGATGTAATATTGTGTTAATGTAAATTAAATTCGAAGTCTGACAAATTGCTTCATATCCATCGAGAGCAGATTTTTAAGTGTATTGTCTTAAATCTTGATGCCCAGTGTCCTATGTTGATTTACAGCCTGCAAATAGCACTGAATCTAGTCAACAAATAATCTCTGGATCCCTGAATAACTAGCTACCTTGGTCAGAAAGCTTTTGTGGGTTTGCTTTGAGATATCTCTGTGTTTAGTGTTAAGAGACAGGATCTCCCTATGTTGCTCAAGCTGGCATAGAAATTCTGTCCTCAGGCATTAGCCTGCCCAGCGGCTGGGACCAGAGGTGTAAAACACAGAACATGTTCTTCTGAGTGTCAGTTTAATGTCCTAAAGCATGCTTCTGCCTTGGGTTCTTCTAATGAATGCATACTGCTGATCTCCTCCTCCCTTTTCAGTGTTAGGTAAATGAAATGTGTGTGATTCTTGATTCTATGCCCAAAGGATTATAGCAAAAATTACTAATTATATCTCACCCAGTTCAGTGAGAGCTTGAAGGCTTGGTTCAATGTTATAGTTGTTGGTAGTGACTGAGTCCCTGGTAGGTGTATGTTTGTGTGTGAAATACAACTAGGTCTGAAAAATAATAGGATATTCTGATGCTTTCAAGGGAAAAAACATTTTTTTTTAGTAAAATATAAAATTACCACAACATTTGAAAGAAAATGGTAAGGAAAAAACTTGGTGTTTTAAAAAAATTGTTATTTAAGCCTGGTATTTGCTACATAACACAGACTGGTCAGTATTTCAACGATGCGCCTGTCCAGCCCCCTCGCAGCTGGGATTACAGGCATCCATCGCCATGCCTAGCTTTCCAAACTTGATTTTGTACAGCTAGTTGGAGATCTGATAAGGATGGAATTCTTTTGCTATAATTCATGTTATTTGAAACACAAAACTTTACTAAGCATTTAAATGTTATTCCTGATACTCACCAGGTTGATGGATTCTGTTGGGCATTTTTTAATGATTCTAAAATGGATTGTTACAAAACAGTATATTAGTGTGTCTAGGACATATTTCATCTGTGAAAAAAACATTTTGTAGCATTCCTTGTTCCCTTAACAAGGTGTACTAAATTATTTGTTTCATCTTCTTTATAAGTTTTCTAAATGCTGGCTGTTCCTTGGGTCTGCATGCTATACTGCCTGTAATGAGTTCTTAATTAGTTAAAGCATATTCCACTCACTTTATATATTAAAAGATATCGTATTCTTTATGAGAGATGTTATTACCGTAGAATATGCACATTTAAAATATTAGAATTCATACTTAACAAATATATATTAGGTTATTATTCACTATATATATAATATTCTCCCAATTAAGTCACAAAAAATATGAAAAGTCTTGAATGTTTGTTCTCCCAGTTACACCCTTAAGTTGGAAAATGTATTTATTTAGCATTGAAAACTATCTTCAGGATTTCCCACAGAAGCCTAGGAAATCCAAACATTATTAATTCGCATTGTGGAAAGAGGCATCTAGACAGACTTACACAGGCTTGGCTTTGCTTTGCTTTGCATTATTGTTGTTATTTACAATAGCATAAAAGTGCTCCACAGGATGAGGTGTTAAATCAAATGCTAATTTTCTGCAGGTGAAATGTTACTACTATCCATTTTCAGAATCCAGAATTAACTGGAGGAGCTGGGAGGTTTTCCATGCCTTCAATGACTATATATCTTTAGGTCTAGGAGAAATAGTAAAGAAAATCTTACAAGGAATTATTTGTTGTGCCCAAAAGTGTTCTCTCTTCCACTTCAATATTTTTGGCTATGGCAATAAATTACCCACACTAGAATTAGCTCACATTAAAGCTTATAAACGTGCTGTAAGCTCAGACCATATGTTTTCAATAGCTAAAAACACTTTCTAAGAGATTAGTCTCTCTCTCTCTCTCTCTCTCTCTCTCTCTCTCTCTCTCTCTCTCTCTCTCACACACACACACACACACACACACACACACACACACACACACAATGGCTGATATATTTCAAATATAGAATTGCATTGGGCCAGGCAGTGGTGGCGCACGCCTGTAATCCTAGCACTCTGGGAGGCAGAGGCAGGCAGATTTCTGAGTTTGAGGCCAGCCTGGTCTACAAAGTGAGTTCCAGGACAGCCAGGGCTATACAGAGAAACCCTGTCTTGAAAAAACCGATAAGGAAGGTTGTTTTGGGTTGTTTGAAATATTAATGTTGTTTTCCGTGTGTGTGTGTGTGTGTGTGTGTGTGTGTGTGTGCGAGAGAGAGAGAGAGAGAGAGAGAGAGAGAGAGAGAGAGAGAGAGAGAGAGAGAGAAACAAGTGTGGAATCCTTTGTTCTTTCATGTTCTAAAGTACTTCTAGTACTCAATTTCATAGATTATGCATTTGAAAAACTTGATAAATGTTTTACTTAGTTAGTTTTAAAAGTTTGACTCTTTAAATTTACTTTTAGTATAATTTAATTACATGTCTCCCATACCTTCACTCTTTCCAACCCTTCCAATATTGCCCTCACTGTTTTCCTCCAAATCAATGCCCTTACTTTACTAATTATGATTGCATACATATATGATATATGCATGATGCATGATACATGTATATATATGCATATGTATAAGATGTATAGATATATATTCTTAAATATAAACCGTCTAGTCTCTATAATACTAGGTGTATGTATGTTTTCAGATCTGAACATGTGGCCCTTAACAATCTGAGGAAGGACATCTCTGCAGTTTCCCCAGCTTCCCTCAGTTGCCTGTGTAGAGTTTCAGCCTCATGGGCTTTTCTTCATCCAGTTTGGCCTGGTCATTAGTGTCATCCTTCTTAACTTTACATTCCAGATAGCCTCGAATCTTCACTAACCCATCAGAATCTACAAGAAAATTCTTTCCTAACAATACAATTACCTGCATAGGTTTAATAATAATCATCTTCATCATTATTATCATCATCATTATCATCACCATCATCATCATCTGATTTTTATTTTACAGAGCATGATTGGACAAGTTGTACAATGAAGCCCATGATATAACTGGTTCTATATGTTAAAAAAAAAAAAAACTTCTTCATAAGTTAGGCATGTTAAGTCAACAACAAGAAAGGATTATCCTGATGTGTGTAATGGATGAAGGATAACAAAAGGGGGAACTGCTAACGTGGGGAAGCTAACATGTATTTATAGGCTGCATACATTTCCTAGATTGTGCTTCTTTGTCTTGGGATGAATACATGTACCCTGTTCCCAAAGTCCAGTCATAAATACACAACAATAATGAACTCAGGCCCTGCATAGGGTCAGCAAACATACTGTCATTGAGCTGCATCCTCAATGAAACTTTGCCATGGAGATTTATCCCCAGGGCCTCTGGAATTGCTTGACAGTGTGTGGCACTGTGCTGGAGCATGAGCTTTAGGTGTAGAGTGAAGAACTTGAGGGAATGGGCCCATCCCTGCCTCCTGGCTGCCAGGAATATGTTTGATTTTAATAGCAGTTTGGCTAGAGGTGGCATTTGATGTCAAAGAAGATTCTTTTAAAAGGTAGGTGGAACATGCTTGTGTGGGAGAAGGCTCTATAGAAAGGGTAAAGGAAATATTAGACATCCAACCTTGACCAAACAGAGCAAGAGAGGGTCAAATCGCCTGATAGACCGCTCTAACCCTGAGTCTACAGGGATCTCAGGAGGAAGAAGGTTGATACAAACACAGCTCAAAGTATGAGAGAGGATAGAGTTAACTATAGTCTACCTTGAGTTTTTATTTTTATTAAACCTTGAGACTCATAGCTGTTCTCCTGACTCAGCCTTCCAAATGCTAGTGTTACCAGGGTGAGCCACCATGTCTAGCTTAGGGCCTTTGACATTTTCCATAATATGGGTTAAAGATTTGGCTAAGGACATTGAAGGGTTTGCTGCATTTTTAGTTGACTGCATTAGTGATAGTTCAAAGATGGTTAAATTCCTGAAATGAATAATGAGTTTCAAATTGCACACAATTATAAGCAACATTATTTAACCTTATACCTGCCCTGTCTGTCCAGTCCAAGACACAAGTCACCCTTTGTCTGGAGTAGTTACAGTTTGCATCAGCTATTGTCCCATTAGTCTCTTAGTAACTATCTTCTTTATGACTGTGGTACCAGTGTTTGTACTGGGTTTGATACTACCCAAAGTTTCTATCATCTACTGGGAAGTATGGAACATCCCCTGTATTGAATAAGGTGTATATCATTATACTATTGTACAGTATTTTATAGATTTCTGAATCTGTATGCAATATTTCCCACTAGTGTCATGCATGTACTTCAAAGTGCCAGTGCTTCGTAAGAGCAGATCCTCTCGTCTCTCCGGAAAGTTAATGTTTTCTATGTTTGGACATATGCCTCATCTCTCCATACTCTGTCTTCCTTACTTATGCCAGCCTCATTCCTGGAAGCCCTTTGACAACGCCATTAGGAGCGACATATAAGTATTTGTAGATTCGTGTCTTTGTCTATCTCTGCTCCCAAAACACCAGTGAAAACCAAGTACTTAACCAGTTCTGGTGGTACAGGCTGGTAAGATTTACTGACGGAGGCAGAAGCAGTAGGATCTGGAGTTCAAAGCCAGACTGGGATGTACATTTTAAAGCTCTCTCCTTGAGCCAAGCAAAATGTCCAAAGGAAACAAGGCCGAGGGGAAGAAGTTAGCCCTGGCCACACCATCCTGAAGAAACAGGAGACCAAAAAGGTGGTCAATCCTTTGTGTGAAAAAAGGCCCAAGAACTTCAACATTGAACAAGATATCCAGCCCTAAAGAGACTCATGTTTCATCAAATGGCCCCACCACATCAGGCTAGAGCAGATAAGGGCCATCCTCTAATAAGCAGCTCAAAGTACCTCCTGCCATTAGCAAGCTCATCCAGGCCCCAGACAGGCAAATAACTATACCTGTCTGCTTAAGCTTGCCCACAAGTAAGTGCCAGAGACAAAGCAGGAGAAGCAAAGGGTACTGGCCCGTGCTGAGAAGAAAGCCACTGGCAAAGGGGAAGGCCCAACTAAGAGACTGCCTAGCCTCTGCACAGGAGTCAATATAGTCACCACCTTGGTGAGAACAAGAAGGCTCAGCTGCTGTTGGTTGCCCATGATGTAGATCCCACTGAGCTGGTGGTTTTCCTGCTCATGTTAACTTGGAAGACAAAGGTGCTCTGGTTGAGCTTGTGGAAGCTATTAGGACCAATTACAATGATGGATATGATGAGGCCTGCCACCACTGAGGAGACAATCTCCTGGGTCCCTTGTCTGTGGCTCACATTGCCAAGCTGGAAAAGGCAAAGGCTAAAGAACTCGCCACTAAACTGGGTTAAATGTCCACTGCTAAGTTTTCTGTACATAATTATAATTACGAAATTCTAAAAAGAAAAGGAAACTCAAGTGCTCAATGAAATTAAACAGTTTCTGCATTATCAATGTATTAGTTAATGGAAATATGACTAAACAATAGGATTTGTTTTGCCTCTAAAATCCTTGAACACCCACCAAATGATTGATGTATGCCATTTAAGGAACATTTGATACAATTTATTTTATATTCCAAAAATGTTACTCCTATGAAATTAAGAGCACTGAACTCCAGAAATGGTCAGACAGTCATGTCAATATTCTTATTCTTTCTTTGTGTTTTAAGTGCCAGGGAGAGGGAACATGGTCAGGAGCTTCAGTTGGACAGTTTGGAAGCTGTAATTTGTTTTAGGCGATAGATTCCAAGGATAAGTCTTTTCCCACTAGCAACTGTCTCTGTAGGATGAATCTTTTTCCACTAGCTCTACCATTTATTATAGAAGCCACAATTTTATCTGACAATTAAAAAAATATATCTCTTCTACTTCCATTTGGTATCTACCCCATCTGCAATGAAAACCATGTCAAGGATCCTGTCCTGCTATGACAACCCCACCATGTTTTTTAAAAAGGCATCTGTGCTATTCTTACTGGTGTACTTTTCATTGTTGAACACAGAGCTGCCTTTAGTGGGTGGAAAGATCCTATTTTTCTTGGACTCTCAGAACAAATCTTTCGCACCAGGCACTATCCAGGGACTGTGTAAGCTGAAAGCACCAAAGGTAATTGTTAATGTGATTATAGCAAATGTTGCTGTAAGAAAACACAATAGCATGAATAGACTCCAAGCAAATATTATTTTCTCACATCTCTAAAAGCAGCAAATCTAAGGTCAAGTTGCTGGCAAAAATCTGTGTTTAGCAATGGCCCATTCCCTAGTTCATAAATGATGGCTCTACCATCTTCTCTCAAGGTAGAAGGAGCCAATAAGTTCTTTGGAGTCCTTATTTTAAAACCAAGAGCACCCTTACCTCTCAACAGGCTGTATTCTCATTAAAGTGCCACTTCTTAAAACCACCACCATATGGATTTAAACATGCATGTATTGTGGGAAACAGATATTTAAACCATAGTAAGGAAGCAATTCTTTGCATTCAATCAACAGATGTGTGGTTGGTTGCCCTATTCCAAATGCATACCAACAACAATTGCTTCTTATTTCTTAAAATGATATTATCTGCCACTAGTGATAACAAACTAAACAATACAATTTAGAAATGTTTGACAGTTATTTTTGAATAAGTGGGATGAAGGATGCTGCTGCTTTTTAGTGGGATAGAAGAATCCTATGTTTCCTAAACTCTCAAAACAAATACTCAGTATTAGATATATCCAGGGCCTATGTAAGCTTTGAAAACACAGCAGAGAATTGTTAATGCGATTGCCTATAATTAGGCTGTGTTACTGAGCCTGGAAAGTGTCTTCATGTAATGTAAAATTCACATTTCTTCCCACTTTTTAAATATCCTGACTTTTCTAGAAATCAATGACTTACACCCTCAGAAGCCCTGCCATGCTTATGTCAACCTTACCATGAATTCATCATCATTTTGAAGAAATTCATCACTGGTTATTTGATTGCTTATTTTATTCAAATTATCAATAAAACTTATTTTCATAAACTCAGATGTATAAGTAGTACTACCAAAAATACATCTATCCATCTTCTATCTATTTATCTTTCTATATATCTACCTATCTGTCTATAATCTATCTACCTCTCTATCATCTATCTATCTATCAATCAATCAATCAATCTTCTATACATCTACCTATCTGTCTATCATCTATGTATTTAATCTATCATCTAACTATGTATTATCTATCACACATGCTAAACCTTTGAAACGTGATATTTTTAAAACAGAGTTCTCATTATGCTGCTCACACTGATTCAAGCTTCCAGGTTGAAGTTCTGCTTTCCTCAGCTTCCTCAGAAGCTGGGACTACAGAAATGTGTCAATAGCTTGGTGAGCATAGCTTAATGGTCAAACATGAATAAAAAGTATCCATAACCAAGTGAATAGCTATAGCTGAGTTTTGCATCTTGCATATAAATGGACAGCTAATAGCAGATCCATTTTAATGTAGGAACTGTAGAACTATGAAAGAAGATTCTTTCAAAGAATATGAAAAAATCAAAACTATGCAATAAAGTTTTTAAAGAAAGACTTGGTACATTTCAGTCTTCTCATCAAGTTATAAAGAAAACTTATGCTTAGATTTTTCTTTTATCTTTTACTTTTTTGCTTCTCACAAAATAATAGTTTCAAAATTTTTATGAAACACTTTAGCTGAAGTGTTTGTCTAAAACTTCACCCTGTCAGCTGTTGAAGAAGTGCATTTGTGAGAAAAATATCCAAAAAACATTTTCTAATATATTCTGCTGGACAGTACTATTACATCAAGGTGAGGAGGATATAGAAATTATTTTCCAAATGACTGACAATGCTGTTATCACTTCCATAGGTAAGTGATAGTATCTGGAATCTGAACAAAAGACAGGGAACAACTCTGTGTCAACTCTATACCAAAGCAAGAATATGAATGTGATCCACTAGGGAAAAACAAAACAAAACAAAACACAAACCAACTAATGAAGTCAGTGCCATCATCCCACCAGCTTGCTTTCTGGAAGAACATTAAATGTGGCAAATGGAGGAGGAAACCAGACACAGTCCCCAGGCTCACTGAGTTGAGGAGAGAGAAATTAGAGTTCAGAGAGATCAAAGGTATCTAGAATTGAGAGGATAAAAATATCACTGATGAAACTGCAGATGGAAACTGAGCTTGGGAGTCTTCATGAAAGATCATTGGGTCTTGGCTGAAAAATGGTCTGTATATGAAGACTTCATGGGGCCACAGAAACTCCTAGGAAATAGTAATTTCATGGGATACCTAAGATGAGAACATTTAACTGATACCAGCAACAGAAGGAGCTGATAATCATTGGTTGGCTTGTCATTAACCAGCATTAGAATGTCTATCTGAATACATGGAGCATTCATGAGTCTCTCTAACAGGGTACATTGCAGCAGGTGAGCTGAATGAGCCTACAAGGGAGCTGAGAGCAGGGAGAAAGCCAGGCAGCTCTGCCTTCAATTTGTATCTGTTTCATTTTCTTTGGGTCAGACTCCTGGTTGACTTTGCATAGGCATGAAAGTCACTCAAGCATTGTCTAGTTAAGCACCAATGACATCTAATACATGTCATTCTCCTTCAAAGATGGTGGTACGAAAGTCATTGTCTTGAAGCCAGTGAGGTGGCTCAGCAGTTAAGAGCACTTGTTCTTTCACAAGTCCAGCATTCTTCTGGGATTCCAGCAGGGTTCATTCTCAGCACCCATATGGTGGATCACAGCTACCTGTTACTCAGTTCCAGGGGATGGATGCCTTCTACTGACCTCTTCAGGTTCCTGAACACACACACACACACACACACACACACACACACACACACACGCTGCAAATACAAACACTCAGGCACAGACACATACACATGTAATAATACATCTATAAGTCTATCTAAAACTGTATATATGTTTTAAAGTCATTGTACTGAAGCTATGTTGACCTTGAGCTCTAAGAACAGCTAATAAGGCAGATGACCCCCTTGTTTCCAAATAAAGACTAAACTATAATAGAAAAGTTAAACCTTGGAACAGGAATAATTTTCTCACAGTAATTCTATTGATCGTCTCAAGTAAGGATGGCAATAGTTTTTCACTGACCATGTCACAGGACCAGAACTAATCCAGGACAGGACATGACCATACCCTGACCAGGTCTGATACTAATGCTGACAATAGACTTGATGCTACTTAATTCCTCCATCTGGTCTTCTTTCCGGTGTGTACGATGATCCACTCTCCTTTCTCTGCTTTTCTTTATTGTTTACTCCTAGCTGATGCATTGGAATAGGCATCCCAGTCTAGACTATTTAGACTTCTGAAGCCAAGCCTTCTTCCCTAAAAGCCAACCAAGAACAATTGGACAAGAGTAAACCTGATAACAGAGAAATGAGACATCAGAAAAATAACCACAAAGACCTGGGGACCGGCAGAAACTGAATTGTCTGGAAGCAAATGCTGACAGAGGGAAGGTTATTGTGGAAGGGGAATCAAGGTGGTTCTCATGCAAGCTCAGAAGACCAGAATATTTTGAAGTTATTTATGAACAGAGCATTTGTAGACTACGGCAATGAATGTCAGTGTGACCAGCTCTCAGACAAATCCAACAAAGTGCCTAAAAACCAGGCTGAGTTATGACCTGGCACTAGCTCTTTGCAAAAGGTGGGAATTCAGATCAAAGAAATTTAGAACTGATGTTCTAAGAGGAGCTGATGTTCAAGAACAGCTGATACACAAGGGGAGCAAATCATGCCCCAGCAATGCAGAAGGGTTGTCAAGACACTCAAATGAATGTGGTCCTGTTTTATAACGTCAGTCTACTGGAAGGAAGGGTGACCACAGCATTGTCATCCACACAGGCCTCTTCTGGAGGTGAAATGAAGTACCCAGGTTCAACATAATTGGCAATAACAGATTATCCCGAGTATACTGACAAGCTTAAACCAGTGATACCTAGCCTATCACACTGCCCTTCAAGGATATATGACCACTAACTCTGGAGTTGCCAGTGGCCCTCTACTGCACAGAGAGAGGCCACCTGAGCATGAGGCCAGGGCAACAAAGCAACATGGCTGAGTGATGGAGTAAGAAGGATGAGGTCTGATGCTGTTGTTCTCTGTTTGCTGGCAGGGCACATTAGGTTGTCTCATCCCTATGAAGCCAATCCTTTTCTTATGTAACCTGTTTTGGTTCTAATTGATGTAATTTGGCCCAAACAGAAAGCAAGTATATACCCTTTCTCAGACATGCCACCCAAGAGCAACTAGCTACCTAGTATCTTGATTTGACACTGTGTTTAGGACATACTCTTAACAAAAACTCAAAAATCATTATGATATACATGTTATAATCAACCATCTTTTCATGACAGTCCAGCAATTACAAATGATACAAGATGACATTTCTTTCTGCTAGTAATTCTGAGAAAAATGAGATGGAAAACCAGATGATAGGATTGGTGTATTCCTAATAACCACTCTTCTTTCTAATTCCAAGAAATCAATTGGTTTTAATTCCACATTCACATGACACCATGTGGGACCTGTCCTGCCGTGCCTAGTTTGTTTAGCTTTACAGCGTGACCTCTACATTTTTTATGTCATTGCAGGTGGCAGACTTCCATCCCTTTTCTGTTGGTGAGTAGTATTCGATCACATATATAAAGCAATTTGAACCTGACACAATATATACTTGCATATAGACATGTGCTACTCTATGAATCTGTAAAATCTTACATTTCATCAAAATAGTTCTTTTTAAATGAACAAAGGCATGAGTGGACAGCCGAAATGAATTTGATTTTAATACAGCTAGCTCAGAAAAAGTCCTTTTTTTTCATTGATGTTCACATAAGCCACTATTATTTCTTTTCTACTTTTAAAAAGATTTAAATATATAAAGTTTTGGTTCATGTATATCTGCCTTGTATAGTATTAACACCCACTTCCCTACTGTATCTACCCCATTATATTACTAAATATTCGCACAGGTTGTATAAAATTTCATGTTCTAACATTTTTTCTTCAAACTCCTTGAGATCATAAAAAGAAAAACTTTGGTTTTCTGCAAATGGCACTTACTTGACCAAATTTGCTTTAATGATCCCCTAAAATTGCTGCTTTCACAGTTTAGTCAGTTTCTGTGCAAGACACTCTCAAGCTAACTACAGAAAATGATGATGGGTGAGAGCCAAGTCCCAGAGCTTGAAAAGGGAATTATCTTTTCCATTTCATGCAGAAGATTAAGATCCCAACTCATTTTTTAGGATTTGAACACTTTTTCTATTAGAGAGCAGATTCAGAATAATTCCATTTTATTATGTGCAATTTCATATCCTTGTAATAAAATAGTCATTGTGAATAAAAATCAGTCACATCTAAGTTCAGTATTGTGGAATAATTCTGATCTCATCATAAATAATTATTTGAATTATCACAGTGCCTGAATATCAGAAAGTTCATATTCGTAGCCTTATTTTTCTTGAACTTTGCAGATTATACTTCTTCAGACAGAGTCTTGCAGACTGACTGCATTTGTGCTCAGACCCCATCTCCATTTTGGCCCAGCCCAGGCACATCCCAAAGCAGGAGGACTTCTGTTGACAAACGAACATGCCAGGGGGCTTCAGGGCCACAGACGTGTGTTCAATCCAGTTTTCTTTTGTACTTTATTTGATAAAACTATTATTCTTAGACAATACTTAATACATAATGCTTCAACCCAAGGACTAAAACATATTTAAAAGCAGAGGTATAAATGCATATTTATTTATTTTCCCAGTGATGTATAGTCATTGTACTTGGGTTACATGAGGGAATTGTGAAACAAATATAGGAGCAAGGCAGGTACTGTTGTTTTGAGAGGAATTTAAGTACACCTACCTCATACTGTCTTATTAATACCTAATATATATATATATATTAATACCTAATACTATATATATATTAATACCTAATTATATATATACATATACATATACATATACATATACATATACATATACATATACATATACATATACATATACATATACATATACATATATATATATATATATATATATATATATATAATTACAGCTCTGAGGGGGAAGGTTTTCCCCAATGCAAGTGATACAGCTCTTAAGGGAAAGTATTCTGGCAGTCTGGAGCCAAGAAATACCACAAAATTGTACAGCACAAGAAACCTCAAATGAGGTGGCTGCCTCTACTTGGGCAATAAGCAGCAGAGAAATGAGCAGAATAGGGTTTACATAGTGTTTCTTGGGGGACAGAGCTTTCTAGGGTAGGGATTTCCTAGGTGGGGATTGGTGAGTTTTCATGTCCTGAGCTTGGGCTTCTTACTCTGTAGGGAAGAGCTTGATTGTCTGAGCCTGGAGAGACTGGAAGGACTAGATTGGCCACTACAGCTTTAAGAGTGTTCTGTGGGGGTGGGGGAGGGACCTGGTGGTTGGAGGTCCTGGGAGTAGGGCAGGGCCTGGCCACTCATGCTACTTTAATGGGCTTACAAATATAAAATCTAGAAAGCACAAGTGAGAGAGAAAAATACTTGTCTGAGACTGAATTATCATTAAATCCAATTACATCTGCTTTTATGAAAACATTGTAAGATAATTTTTCATTATGGTTGAAAAAGTTCTTGAATGTGGTGTGTGTATGTGTGTGTGTGTGTGCGTGTGTGTGTGTGTGTGTGTGTGTGTCACATTTCTAGATCGATGCCTTTGTTATTGGATACCTAAGTTGGATCAGTAACTTAGCAGTGTGAAAAGAACTGTCCTAAATATTAATAGACAAGTGTCTCTGACATGTGATTCAGAGGGTTGTATAAATACCCAAGAGGGTGTAACTGCTTCATATGGTAAACCTGCTGCTATCATGTTGAGGAACTTCTATATTACTGTCCACAAAGGATGAACTAGTTTGTATCCCCACCATAACCCCCCAACTTTCTTCTCTGCATACCAGAATTTGTTGTTACTTGTTTTCTTTATAATAGTCACCATGACTGAGTTAAAACATGAGGTTGGGTAGAAAGGAGCAAAGGCATCATATATGTGTTCAGGTTCACACAGCTACAGCCAACCTAATTTTTACAAAGATACTGAAAATGTAAGGTAGAAAAATCAGAACCTGTTGAACAAATGACATTTTGGAGAATTAAATATTCTCATGTAAAAGGTTTAATCTAGATTGCTATCACTTACCTTTGTATAAAACTGGGTTCCAAGTAGATCAAAATCTTAATATCAGACCTGAAACTCTAAAACTGTGGAAGAAAGTAGAGCAAAACCCTTTAAGACAGAGGAATGAATAAGGACATTCTGAATAGGACATTGGTAGCACAGGAGATAAAGAGGACCATTTCTAGTGGATCCCTGTAGAATCAAAAGGCACCTTCACAACAAATAGCAAGGAGATACCTGCAGGGTGGGAGATGGCAGTCATCCATCTGACCAAAAATTCTTATCTGTGATGTACTAAAGCTAAATAATAAGAAACCAAGCAACCTAATCAGTAAATGGTCTAAAGACAAAGATTATTTCCCAAACATGAACTATGTTATTTTTAAAATATAGTCAAGAAGTCAGCAGGATGGCTCTTAGGGTTCCAACTGCTGGAATTCAACATTATGAATAAAATCAATGCATAGAGGAAAGGGCTTGTGCCCTTTTACAGTGCATAAGTCACAATCCATCACTGAGAGAAGTTAGGGCAGGAATTTAGAGGTAGAAACTGAAACAGAGGATGTGGAGGAATGCGGCTTACTGACTTGTTCTTCATAGCTTGCACAGCCTGCTTTATGATAGCATCCAGGACTGCCTGCCCATGGGATGGCAGTCCCCACAATGGGGTGGGTTCTACTGCTTCAATTATTAATGAAAAAAACTGTACCACAGGCTTGTCCACATACCAATTGGTGGAAGCATTTTCGCAAGTATGTTTCTCTCTTTCAAAATCACTCTGCCTTGTTTCAAGTTGACTAAACCTAACCAGCTGCTCTGTAGTAAAAAGTTCTTGTTGCCAAGTCTGACAACTTGAGTTCTATCTCCAGAATCTGCACTGTGGAGGAAGAGCACAAGCTTCTACAGGTTGTTGTCTAATGCCCATGCATGCTATAGGGTACCTGTGCCCACATAATAATGCAGTACTCATGCACACCCATGTGCATGTACACAACACAACAAATGTAAAATTTTTCAGTATAATCTGTAATATTTCAAATTTTACAGTTCATAAATATAACTTTTTATGTCTTTCATCTGCTAAGGGAAATTTATTTTCTTACCTATTAAATAGAAATAATTAGATTTGGAAAATGACTGTGATGTAAATGACCAAGCCTATTTCTGGGACATGAGTTGTAGGTAATTTGTATCTAATGCCAGGTAAGGGAAACTTGGTTAGTAGTTATTTTTTTGGTGTCAGTCAGGACTGGATGTTAACTGTTGCTGTGCTATAAGTCTAGAAGCATCTCTGATGGGATCTATTTGAAGCTCTTAACAAAAGGCCAGCAGAACCCTGTGATCCTGTGCTCAGAAGTGGGATGTAAGCGGGCCATCTAAAGATTACAGCATGCACTGACATTCAGTGAGATAATTACCATGGACTCAGTGCTAAAATGAGTCGCACAGTTTAACTGCCTGTTTGTTGAAGCAGATATTAAAGTACATGATGTTAGAAAAATGTTCACATTTGCTGGCCTGAACTCACATCCTAAGAGAAATGAAATATTTCCTTAAAGTAATAGAAAAGATAGGAAAATGTATTAATCAGAGCTGAAATGATATATACTAAAAGAAACTAAAGTGCATTCTGTTACCTATTTACTTTTGATTGGTTTCCTTAAGACTTGTATCTGTGGCTTAATCTGGTCACCATATAATGTTTTGTCCCCTGACTGTGTAATATCCAGACCATTGTCAACCTTAGTGCACCTGCAAATCCCCTTCAGAGTTATAAAATATATAAAAAGTTTGATGTCTGGCTCCTGGGACCGTCTGTCATTCAATTAGTCTCATGTGGCCAAAATGTTTGTGCCTTTTCTGAATCCCCAGGTTTCTGTAAGGAGTTCCCAACATTGAGTAGTTGCCCAGGACAGACACACAGAGTCCAACTCTACATTTCGACCACAGGCCTTTTTTCCTCAGGCTATGAAGTGCACTCTATAGTGCCTCTTAATCAAGCCAATATTGAATTTATATGATACACAATTTATTAACCACTGCTTGGCATTGATGCTTTGTAACACTGTTTACTTATGAGCATTTTCTGAAAACCCATTTGAGTAGAGTCTTTCTGTGTGCCCTGTCACCACATAGGTTCCTCATGCTCTGAGCAACACTGGGTATGCTCAGGGACTGGGGGCTGACATTAGTGAGGCTTTCCTTGCTCCTGTTATCAGTAGTTCTGGAACACTAAGTGTTGCATCTGTATAGAGAGTATAGAGGGTATAGAGAGTGTTTGGCAGTGGATATGATCCATATCATATCACTAAGGCCTCACTCTATACTTCATAAAATTCTCAATACATAACAAAGCTGGTAACTGAACTAAAAATGCCTCAAAACCTTCAATCAATAGAAAATTATCAATGACAATTCAACTTGTTTTTTTTTCACATATGATAATTTAAATCTTATAGGAGGTTTCATTGGAAGACGCTCTGAAGCACATGTTCCTGGTGCCAGTGGCATCTCACAGTGTGTAGTTGCTATGTGTGGAGATGAGCACTATGTGTGGGAATAGTGTGTAGGCTCTATATTCATTATATGACACTAAACAGTAAAATGATGGTCACAGGGCATAACCCACATACATATATAAGGCAGCTTCCATAACAATGCATTAAAGTCTAACTACAATGCTCACTCTTGTGTTGCTGTTTCTGTGACTTCACTGTCACTCACCCAGCACAGTACAATGGGAAGTGCTAAGCTAACAGATTTCTGCCTGTATTGGTGATCAGGGCCTGGGTCTATTGGTTTCAGATTCTTGGCTGTTTATGCAAAGATTGAAAATACAGGAGCATATAGAGTTGCAAACATGGCAACATGACTTTATTTAAGGTGATTCAACAGTACAGATTAGAAAAGGATACCATGACAAGATTACTAATTACTAATTACAAACACTAATTGCTGTATGGGACTTCCTTCTATGGGATTCAAGAGAAGGAGAAGTTTGGTTACTGAGGTGCACACAGAAGGTGGTTCCCTGTTGTGGTTAAAAGATTGGGTCATATAGTCATTTTTCCTCTGTGTGTGTCCTTTCCCATAATGCATCTGATTTTAACCATAGGAGGGCCCAATTAGCATACATAGTTTTGCCTTACTGGGCATGTACCTAAAAACGAGGTCAGGCTGGATCAGTCTTTCTATTCTGCATACCTGGGTGGGAATACACCCTGGGTATACACTGGGTGGGAATACACTTGAACAAAAAATGATCTAACTTTGATTCTTGTTAAGGGGATGGAAATCTATACTATTGGCTGGGGAGGATGGTACCCATAACCTGATTCAGAGGGGGTCTGAGCTGTTTCGAGATAGCTGAGATAGTTCTGTAGATTGATTGGAGAGGGGGTATGAGTACACATCATGTGTAGACGAGAGAACAGGCGTGTCAAGGACACTATTACAGAGGAGTGTGTATAACCAAAACCAAGTAGCACTCTGCATGCTAAGCTGTGTGTGCTTGCCTGCCTCAGCTCCTCTAGATGTTCAAATGGGGAATTTTCAAGTGAGTACCAGAAATTAGTTATGATTCCAAGAGCAGTTCCTGCAACTGTGTTCTGAGAAATACTTGGTCCACATTCTATGACAAATAGAGTTTTCTGCAGTATATTCCTGATATGCAATGCATAAATCTTAGAGAATAGCACTCAAACTTTGCACATTAGATCTGTACTTACACTTCGCGGGAATAGTTCATCATAATACCTTTTACTTTGTAAAACTATTAAAATTCAGCGAACACTTCCTTCAGTAAAAAGAAGTCTGGTAAATGCCTGAAAACACCTGTTCCCCTGGTTGATTTGTACAATACAGAACACTCCACTTCTATGCAGATCCAAGCACCATGCTGCTATAAAAGAGGCAGGGCAGGTTCTCTGTAATTCTGCTTCTTCACCTCATCAGATTTATTCTTCCCTGTGTTGAGTGTGATGAGAATTTCTTCTTAGTGACTGCAGTGACAGAAGTACCACACAGCCTTGCTGGTCAGCTGACCTGAGGCTAATTAGTTCGATCACATTGCTCACTCTTTCTCTCCCTTTTTTTCTCAGAAGTATGATTTTAAAAATAATTCAAACTCAAGGGCTGAGACAGATGAGGGGACAAGTTAATTAAGCTCAACCTCTGCCTCAGATCTATCTCTCACGCATGGAAAGATAACACTGAAGAATTCTGTCTTGTAATCAGGGCTGATGAGTGGATGTAAGAAGCAGGTGGTTGCTGTTAACATAGTCTAATGAAAAACAAGGTTAGAAGATTTTTTTTTAAAATAACTCAGAGAGCACTCACTACTTGTTGAAATGAATAATAGGAAATAAGCATATTAATCATCTTGACAAGACATTATTTCTATTTTATTGAGAAACATTTCTCTTTAAAATGTTGTTGATATATTTTTTATCTTCTTTTTTTATAAATTTATTGTTGATATATTTTAAAACAATTTTTTAACATTTTAGTGCATATGTGTGTCTACAGGTGTGTGTTTATACACATGCTTGGTGCCTGTACTGCCTGGTTTTGTGTGTCAACTTGACACAAGCTGGAGTTATCACAGAGAAATGAGCCTCCCTTGAGGAAGTAACTCCATGAGATCCAGCTATAAGGCATTTTCTCAATTAGTGATTAAGGTGGGAGGTCCCATTGTGGGTGGTGCCATCCCTGGGCTGGTATAGTCTTGGGTTCTATAAGAAAGCAAGCTGAGCAAGCCAGGGGAAGCAAGTCAGTATGTAACACCCTTCCATGGCCTCTGTATCAGCTCTTGCTTCCTGACCTGCTTGAGTTCCAGTCCTGACTTCCTTTGGTGATGAACAGCAATGTGGAAGTGTAAGCTGAATAAGCCCTTTCTTACCCAACTTGCTTCTTGGTCATGATGTTTATGCAGGAATAGAAACCCTAAGACCATGGAGGCAAGAAGAGTGTATTGGACCCACTGAGGTAGGAATCACAAGACAGTTGTGAGCTGCTAGATATGGGAGCTATGAAGTCAATCCATCTTCTGTAAGAGCAGCAGATGCTGACCCATCTGTCCAACCTGAGGTGCCCTTTTCAAAGTCAATTATGAAGCTTACATATCGGTGCATAGTACATGTTAGTTCAATAAGGGCGAAACATTGAATTTCTACTTGTACCATTAAAAATTAAACCTCATTTATCAAGCCTCTCTATACTGCAATACAAGCATTTTAGCCTTCATACAAACACAGTTTAAATATGTGCCGGGCATATGAAGGACAAACTGGTGGCTGTTCTCCTAGTTCCAATGGTACTTTGACCCTAGGTAACTCATTCCCTTTTAGTGAGGGTGAATCTGTGACTAGCTGTGGCCATGGGAGCACAGCAAAAGTAGGGAGATATATGTGATTTCTTATGAATACACTACTCAGAGATGTTCATGGCGGTACCTAGAATGCCATGCCTTTCTAGAAAACCCATACTTCCTTCTCATCATCTTGGAGATGCAAGCTGCTCTGTAGGGAAGACCCAAAAGGCAGGGAATTCAAGGAAACAAAGAGAAGAGGAAACTGAAGCCTCCAGCCCAGAGCAGAGGGAATACAGTGCTGCCAACACTTTCCAAATCTCAGAAACAGACTTTCCCCAATGTGAAACTGAGATGACACCATAGCCCTTGTTACCACTGTGGACAAAGCCTGCTGAAACCCTGCAATAAGACTCCAGCTGAGCTGCACAAAGATTCTGACCTCTGAAAACTGGTGCAATGGATGGTTGATGTTTTCATCATCTGTAGTACATTGTTCTTTAGCTGCAGATATGGCAGATAACAAATAGTCATACATATGCATTATGTTGTCACTAATGCACTTATTAAAACAGTACTTTACACTATTTAATCTTTATTATCCTGTGGACAAATTAAGGGTAGATTTGAATTATGATTTTAAAATTAGTTTTCAAAGATATGCATGGATCCGTGTATATCTTGTATATACATGTATATCTATGTATATCTGTATGCCTTTAAATATATAGATAAGAGAAAGAAAGAGAGAGAGAGAGAGAGAGAGATAGTATGTGAGTGTTTGTATGTGTGCATGTATATGTGCTACTCATCTGTGTGAAGGTGAGTTTGTGTGTATATATGTACTTGGAGGTCAGAGGTCAACTTTAGCTGTCAATCCTCAGGAGTCATCCTCCTCCTTGATTTTTGAGAAAGGATCTCTCATTGGCTGGGAGCCCTCTGATTCAACTGTATAATTGCCATATGAGTTACAAGGATGTACTAGTCTCTGTGTGTCTAAAACTGGGGCTAAAGCAAGTGCCATCACACCCTGCTATTTTTTTTTAAGGATTCTGGTGACTGAACTCAGTTCTTCATGCTTGCACAGCAAAGACATCGCTGACAGAGATGTGTATGTCACCCAAATGTTGCTATTTTAAATCCTTAAATCTGTGACTTAATTTTATGAAGCAATAGGCAACTAAAACAAAGTGTTACCACATACCATAGATAAAAATTAACTCAAAATGGATCATAATCCTAAAAGCAAGAGAGAAAAGTATAATATTGAAATCTTTTATGATCTTCATAAATGTAAGACAAAATAGATGTACATTTAAATATGTCTTTTCCTAAAGAAGAAACAAACTCAGGAGACAGTAGGTGTTGGCAAGGATGTGGAGAAAGAGGAACACTCCTCCACTGCTAGTGGGATTGCAAGCTGGTGCAACCACTCTGGAAATCAGTCTGGCGGTTCCTCAGAAAACTGGGCACGATTGCTTTTGGAGGACCCAGCTATACCACTCCTGGGCATATACCCAGAGGATTCCCCAGCATGCAATAAGGACACATGCTCCACGATGTTCATAGCAGTCTTATTTATAATAGCCAGATGCTGGAAAGAACCCAGATGTTCCTCAATGGAGGAATGGATACAAAAAAATGTGGTATATTTACACAATAGAATACTACTCATCAATTAAAAACAATGAATTCATAGGCAAATGGTTAAAACTGGAAAATATCATTCTAAGTGAGGTAAGTCATTCACAAAAGAACACACATGGAATGCAGTCACTGAGAAGTGGATGTTAGCCCAGAAGCTCAGAATACCCAAAACACAACCCACATATCAAATCATTCCCAAGAAGAAGGAAGGAGAGGGCCTGGGTCCTGGAAAGGCTTGATGCAGCATTGTAGGGGATTGCCAGGACAGAGGAGTGGGAGGGGGGGTTGATTGGGAAACTGGTGGAGGGAAGAGGACTTATGGGACTTAGGGGGAGGGGGAACCGGGAAAGGGAAAATCATTTGGAATGTAAAAAAGAATATAGAAAATAAAAAAAGGAAACTTTATCTAAAAGCCCATGAGAAGTTGAACATCATTAATCAATCACTACAAAACTAAAATCAAAATAGTGTGAGGCATAATTACACGTACAATACAAATACATATTTTAAAATCTAACAATGCTACATCAAGAAAATATGGCGACATGGACTCTTCATCAAGTACTGACATGACTGTACAATTGTAGCAATATACTTCAGGTATGCAGAAAACAGTGCAGTGGTTGTTTGGTTTTCAAAGAACATAATCATACTTCTGTAGACAATCAAAAACGTGCCTCTCCAGATTTGTGCTGACTTGGAGGTCCAAAGGAAGATTGTAACAAGAAGGGAGAAAGATTTCAAACAAAAGAAGGCATTGCTATTCCTCTACTGGTTTGAAGATGGCACTTGACAAGGACTACTGGGGGCCCAGAGAGCTGACAGCAGTTCCCAACAAGGAAATGCACCTTAGTGCAACATAAGCTTGGCTCCACCAGCAAGGCAGCCATCTTGAAATGACCCTTTGTCAATGTCTTCTCTTACCTTTGGCAGTGCCCACACTTTGGTCTGTCCTGGGCTCCCTATCTGGGCTGAGTAGACATGTGAGCTGCATCTCCTCAGAAAAAATGTTACTTGTATGTTTATATCACCAACATGACAATATAAACTAAAACAAGGGGGACAGAAATAGACATACTAAGATGAAAGGAGGAAAGCTCACAAGCCCTCAACTCTAGACAAATTACCATAGCAACAAAGGATGCCGAGAGTGAGAGAAATAATATCCCTCAGGAGGACTGCATGAGATAGTTATGCAGTATCAAAGGGTGCTCTGTCTTAAGACACAAAACTCATGAAGACAGTAAGGAGAAATGTGTATACCATACAGCAATTACACTCCTAGAGTCTACCCAAGAGAATCAAACCCTGACTACATGCAGACTTGAGCATGAAGCTTACAGCATCATTGTTTTTTAATTATCAAATGTTGGAAATATTTCATTGCTTATTAACTGATGAACTGATAAATAAAATGTGTGTTATTTTCAGAAATGAAAAGATGTACAAGGAACACAATAATATAGATAAAATTCAAAGTATTATGCTAAGTGAAAAACACCAAAGGCTACATACTATTTGGATATTTATAAGAAATTATGAGAATAATCATCATATAAAGGTATTCCCATACTTTCTTGAGTACAGAATGGGATAAATAATTGATTATATATAGCCATGCACATGCCTGAGAGGAACCTAAAATTCTCCTAGAATATTAAGATTGTTGCAATTCTGTAGAAATTTACTAAAGAATTACTTAATTCTGTACTTTCAATGAGATAAATTCACACCAGCCAAATTCAACTAAGTTGTGAAAATTATGCAAAACATTAGCAAGCCAAAGAAAGAAGGAATAAAATAAAATAAAATGTTGCCACATTTTCACCAGAATAATGGACATGTACTTCTGAAAGGTAAGAATTAAGTGAAACTTTCAAACACTCCAAGGGACACATGAATCCCTTTAAAACTCTGTTTAGCAGTCCATGCTAACTGAAGCAGAAAGGTATCCTGTGGTCTCATTATTGGGCTATTATGTGTGTTTCTAACTGTGAGGCTCTTGAGAGGAACTTGTGAGTGGCCATCCCACCCCCACCCCGGAGCCTCTCCAACTGCCAGGTTCTACTACAGAACCTATAACTGCCCTAAGGACCCAACCCAGCACCTACCTGCTCTACAAAGTAAGTTCTCTGATGCTTCTGGCCTAAGCAGAGGCAGTTACCCTCCTGGGTTCTTCCCTCCCAATAAATCTCTTATGTGAGGTATGTTGTTTCCTGTGACTTTGTGGTATTCCTTGGCTCCCAAATGCCAGGATACCTTTCCCTTCAGAGCTAGAACACTCTGAGAAAGCGGTCCCTTGCTAGAGCAGAGCTGTAACTCTTGCACTGGGGAAACCTTCTTCCCACCCCAGACCAGAGCTGTAACACTCCCAATTGGGGAAAATACCCCCACCACGAGAGCTGTAACACTTATACTAAAAAACAGTCAAGTACATATCTTCACTAAAAAATCAGGCAGGAAAAATAGTGCTCAGGATTACTTTGTTTATGGTAGGAAAAATATTGGAATGGTTAATCTTGGTTATCAACTTGATTGGATCAGTAATCAGTTAGACATGCCTCTGGGTGGGATTCTGAGGTCAATTCCTAAAAGGATTGATTAGGGGTAGAAGACCCTCCCGCAAAGTAGGCAGTTCCTCTTTCCTGAAGCCCAGACATAGAGGTCTTGAGGGAAGACCAATTATGGTTTGCCTGCTTGCCTTTGTTCCTTGCTGGTGAGGGAATCTACCTTGTTGGCTTTGCCTGTGCTATCCTCCACTGACATCAAGACTTAGACTCATCAGCCTTCTAGTGTGAAATGAAGAATAAGAGATCTCCATGAATCTTCTAGGTCCAGAATAGGAGTGCTGAGGTTCCTTGCCTTGTGGTTTCTCATCTGCTCTGTGTACAACAGTCATTACTATCATGTAAACCAATGTAATAAATCTCCTTTGAATGTTGGTTCTGTTCCTGCCGAGAGTCCTGATAAATACCCTCACCAATAATAAATGAAAGACAACACACATACTCACAAAATGAAATAATATCCAATAACAGAAAAATATTTATCTCACAATAGTTGAAATGAATCTAATGTTGATTAAAAGAAGCCATACAGAAGAGTGTAAAACCAGTCTGCCTATTTCTCCAAGAGAGTGGTGCCCAAGAGAGTACAGGAACACTTCTGAAACCTTGCTATTTCCTGTGCTTTAGGCTAGGAGTACATTGGCATTATACACTTGAGAGAACACAATGTACCTAGTATTTGACACTTCATTGCATGCAATTTATTGCATTGACCAAAAATAAGTTTCTTTTAGTTGATAGTAGAAAGACAGAACAAAATGAAGGATAAAATATTTACTTGTGTGAGTGTGTGTGTGCACAAGTGTGTACAAGTGTGTGTGTGTGTGTGTGTGTGTGTGTGTGGTGTATGAGTGTGCTTGTGTGTATATGTAGGTATACATGCCATAGTACATATGTGCAGGTCAGATAACAAAAAATGTTTTTCTCCTTTTACCATGTGAATCCGAGACTCGAGGCATCATGCTTGGCAGCAAGTATCTTTACCTGCTAAGGTATTGTGCCAGTCCAAAAATAACTTTTAAAGCAGTTATGCATGAATATAGTACAAGAACAAATCATATATATATATATATATATATATATATGTAACAATATTTCAAGTAAAAATTTAAGACATGTATCTAAATATTTCTATTGCATTATTTTTAGAGATAAAATAACCCTAATATTTATCCTCCCACATACTTCAAAAATATAAACACTGTGTACACTAAATTGGAGACATTAGAAATAAAACCTCTACTTCCAACTCTCTCAATATTATATGATATTTATTATCTTCCAGTATGACAATGTATTAAGTAAATTACCTTAAGGTCTTAATTTAACAGATCTGAGTCATAGCTGTGATTTGAATGTAAAATAGCCTTCCTGGATTCTTGTTTCAACACATGGTCTTTGACTGGTGATGCTGTTTGGGACTCTTACTGGACTTAGCTAGAGCCTCTCTGGGAAGGGACCTTAGGTCTCTATAGTCCCTGTGTGCTGTCTGCTTCCTCAGTGCAGACCAAGTGACCTAGGCTCTCTTCAGTCTCACCTCGCCCCAGGTTACCATTGATGTAGCTCAGATGAAGAACTGCTCATCTATTTTGCTGTGGAATTTTATAGTCAGCCACTTGAAAGTTCTTCTACCTTTCCTCCACTCAAAACATCAGTAGGAGTGGGGTTTCTTCCTCTGTCATTTGAACTTGTGCTGTCAAGACTGCCTCATGAGATGAAACCCTCAGCTATTGGTAAGAATGTCTCCTTGCTTTTGCAGGAATTTCTATTTACTAAGTTGATACCTCATTGCCTTCTCCAATACTCAGCCAGGTAGACATATGAGGTGAAGTGCAGGGCCCAGCTAGGATCCTCATGACAAAATGTAAAATAAATTGAATTAGAAAGAGAAGACTGGGCAGTTGTGTCTTGGTTGTTAAGAGATATTAGACAGAAGAATGACATATTTTTTTTAAAAAAATATCTAGGTTCAAAACATACAATTGCTGTAAAAATATTAAATAAAATACGTTGTGGGCTTCCTTCCTGACTTAGACCATTTATATTCCCAGATGAAAGGCATACACATAGACTTATACTATTAAATATGACTTAAGCAGCAGAATAGCTGGGCAGCTGTCTACCCTCCATGCTGTTAGAATCTACTTTCCAATTGATAACCCAAGTTACTGTGCTTCATCCAGGCTGCCCTTGGCTCCAACCAGGCAACCCTCTGGGCCCAGAGGCCATGGCAACTCTTCATTTCCTCTTCCTCATGGTCTCTTGGGGGGGAGAAGGGGCAGCGGCGGTTGCACAAGGCAGGGGAAAACAGTCAGGCAGAAAGAACCCTCATAGGGAAAACTGGCAGAGCTCACAAGCTGCGCCAGGGTAGTATGGCGGACGCCTGAGTACCTAGAGCGAGAGAGGCCGCCTGGCTAGTGGGGAGGGGCCCTGGCTAGTGGGGAGGGGCGTTCTTGCTCAGAAGGCGGTGCCATTCTGGCATAGACTTCCCAGATACCTGTAGAGGATGCTTGGCTGAGAAGAGGCTGGGTCCTTTCCTGGGGCTGGAGGCGCTGAGGCCTGTGCCGTGTTCTTACACAGCGGCTTTTGATAAGAAGAGACCGTTCACAGTTTCAATGCTTTATTATAGAAAAGTAGGAAGAGAAGATAGAGAAGTAAAGAGAGAAAGAGAAGATAGAAGGATGAGAGCTGGCCATGACCACGTGGAAAGAGGGGATGAGTGGGGAGAGAGGGAGAATAGAGAGATAAGAATAAGGAGGAGAGAAAATCAGAGTGAGGAGGGGCAAGAGACCTCCTTTTATAGTGGGCGGGATTGTCTGGCTGTTATCAGGTAACTGTGGGGCAGGGAAAACCTGGCTATAGCCAGGAGACTGTAGGGATGGAGTCCAGCCAGAATGCTAGGGGCCTGGGACGTGGCCATACATGTATTATGGAGTTGAGGAGTCAGGAGTCTGGGAGCATGGCTCACTGGTTCCATCCCTTGTAGAATGTTCTACTGGGGCTCAGGGGTAAGCCTTGCTCAGCCAGGCCACAGACTGTCTTACAAGGTCCCCCAGCCTCTAACCTGGGAAACCTAAATCCAGACTATGTCTCTTCTCCCCAGCTATTGGCTGCCGTCATCTTTATTTACCAATGGAACTAACTGGGGGCGGGGTCCCAGAGGTTATCTGGAGACTCCAAATCTTGGAGGGCAGCACTCAGCATTATAATAAACAGTAAAAGACAAAACCTTGAAATACAATAACCCAAAAACATAATAATGGAAACAGAAACTTCCCAGAATGTCAATTTGATCATGATGTGATTTTTTTAAATAAATAGGAATATAAGTTAAAGTGCTGTGATGTATTCCCATGTAGTTCAACATGGGTTCTGAGCTGAAACAAGAACCAGGAAGAACATGTAACAAAGTCCTAAGACTAATAAAGGTTAAAAGAGCAGGAAAGAAAGGATGCTCCCCATAAAGAGAGATTTCACTGTCATGGAGTACACTTTACATGGTTTAGCATCTCTCAATTTTAGGAATGAATTAGACTGTTAAATTGAGGAATTAAAGACCACTTAGCCACAACCATTTTAGCAACCAAACTAGAGCCTAAAATCCTTCACTCTGTCCAGCTGCTACATTACAAGAAAAAACAAAACAAAACATTAAACCCGTGAGGCGACAAGGCATATTCATGGCTGCACTCTGCCCAGTGTCAGGAAACAAAATTGCCTATAGTAATTGCAGTTTTATGTGTCGGGTGAGCATGAGGTCATCATGGCAATGTGCCCTCAATGACCTGGATGCAGCAGCACGCTGGCCTGCCGGAACATCCCTGTAAAGACTAGAGCACCTACCAACGTAGTGCCAGTACTGATGCCCCTGTAATGGCCAAGTTTGAACACTTCCCCCTTTGAACTCAGGACAGCAAAAACTTCAAGAAAAATAAGGCTAAAGCACAATATAGTATCTTTTTATGTTTTTGTGAAGGCATATTACCAAATACTTGAACGTATTAATTTTTTACTTGAGTACAAAAATGACCTTTTAAAATTGAATTAAAGGAATGAATTAGGAGAATAATTCTACAAAAATACTACTACTGGACTCAATATAAATCATATGGGTTAATTAGCTTTAATTTTATTATCCTGATCATGTTTCCACATTATAGAGAAAAACACTGCTATCATCAATACTCCTCCACTGCTGCCTTCCATTGTGATAACATTTTAAAACAAATTATCAGTCTCTGTGTCAGTTCATCATTTTTGTTGAGTTGTTCTCGAAATCTTTATCTCAATGTGCAAGCACCGTGGCTTGTCTGTAAAGAAGCTTCATATTATGGTTTCCTGCAAGCTATAATTATTGGCAACTATTATTTATAATTAGGATACTTTTCCAGAGTTGGTTTCATGCTTTCCTCTAATTACTAAGATACTGCATATTGAAACATGAGAAGCTTATACTATGAATGAAATTGGATATTTCTTCTCTGAATTACTGCTGAACTATGAACAAAGGGGAAAAATCATCTATAGGGACAGTACTTGTTCTCCCAAGTTAAACTACACACACACAGAGAGAGAGAGAAAGACACACACACACACACACACACACACATACACACACACACAGAGAGAGAGAGAGAGAGAGAGAGAGAGAGAGAGAGAGAGAGAGAGAGAGGCACACACACACAGGTACACACACACAGGCACACATACACAGAGGCATACACACACACACACACACACAAATCACCTTTAGAATTTACCTTTCATATCTTAAAACGTTTGGAGTTTATAGTCATAGACAATGGCATCTTACTTCCTGTGCAATCAAGTGAATTAGCACGGGAATCTCAGCAACAAGGCCCACGAGCAGGGCTGCAATCAACAGGGTTATCACGTGAGCTGTTTTCTTTCCTTCTTTGTTTTTCTCGTAGGAGCTGAACACTGTAGAGTTCATCATTTCAAACTATTCAATAGGAAGCCTAGTTGTTTAATTTTTACAAAATAAAAGGGTACAAAAGGATATGTATGTTAAATGAATAATGCTGGTAATTATGAGCATATTGTTATAGAATAGCTCTTTAGAAAGTTTTCATCCTATAGGATCAAACCTTCATACTTACAGGACAGCAAGCCTCCATTTCCACGTCCTCCAGCCGTGTGACAGCCATCATCTACTCCTCAGTTCCTATGAGTTTGGCTACCTGCATCCCTCATAAGTGAAATTAGTCAGTATTTATCCTTAATGAGTAGCTTACTTCTTCAGCCTACGTCCTTCAGATTTCCTCGTGTTATCACGTGGAGGCAGGCTTTCCTTGATTTTGCACTCTATGAACACACTCCCAGACTAGCTGTTCTCTAGGGAGCACTAGTGTCCCTCCCAATCTGGCCTATTGTAACCCAAGCTGCACTGAATGCAGAAGTGCAGATGTCTCTTTCAGATTCTAACTTTGGTGATTTGAATAAACATCCAAGCAAAGGGATTTACTGCTGAGCCCTGTGTAGATCTACATTGAATACCTAAGGAACTTCCATAGTGCTTTCTGTGTTGCCTGCACCACTTTCTGTTTGCTGCCAATGGTTGAGAAGGGGCTCAATTTCTTCACATCCTTACCAGCTCTGGTGGGCACCATTCTAATGATGCGAGAATAGTCATCCTATGATATAATATTGCATTGTGAGATTTACTTGTACTTCCCTGATGATTAGTAGTACACAGCATGTTTTCATGCACCTGTTAATCATTTGTCTACTTTAAGGCAATACATATTCAAATCCTTTGAACAAATATATACATATATGCATGTGTGTGTATTATATATGTGCATGTATATATATGAATACATATGTTTTAAGGAGAAATACAGGTATGACCTGATGGTTAGCCTACTTGGCACACTGCACTTCTAAGTAAGAAGCATAGCATGCCATGCTCCTGGAGCCAGAACACTGAATTCTAAAGTAGCATGAGTAGCCAGCTGTTGGCCTGCAGCGTCTGTACTCTCACATTTCTTAATGTGCTTCTTCTTCATAGAGATATAGGATGTATAAGCACTCACTATCCAATCCAAGGTAATGTGTGAAGCAAACACAGGAAATAAGCTTCCATTATGTAAGTGGTTGTACACATGCAATAAAGCAGATGCTGCTCTCTGAAACTGTCTCTAGAGTAGTTTATATCCAAACCCTTTTATCAACCCACATCAGGTTTAAAAAGAAAATTACCAAAAACCTGAGCTTGAAAACCCATCAATCCGTGAGCTTGAAAACCCACCAATCCCTGAGCATGAAAACCCACCAATCCCTGAGCGTGAAAACCCACCAATCCCTGAGCGTGAAAACCCACCAATCCCCGAGCGTGAAAACCCACCAATCCCTGAGCTTCAAGATCAGGTCACAGAATGCCATCAATCCCTGATCTTTCCCCAATATTATTCCAATCCTAAGCAGTCCTGGAAAGCATCACCCCTACCACCCTACTCAAAAAATTCAATTCCCTGTTGCTTCTCTACCTAGCAGAGGCAGCCATCCTCTTGAGTTTTTCTCAATAAATCTTTCATGCAAAGTTTGTTGTTTGGTGCAACTTTGTGGTATACCTTGGCTCCAGACTGTGAAGATACATTTCCCCTTGAAGCTATAACACTTTATTGAAGGAAACATTTCTCCTCAGAGCTGTTATATGTCCATTAGGAAGTCTTTCCCCACAGCTGCAACATCTATGCCAAGGAAGCTTTTCTCTTCAGAGCTGTAACATTATCCTAGGGAAGGCCTTTTCCCTCATAGTTGTAATACTTACAGGGTACATAAGTGCTATATGGTAAAGAGACCCTCTGGTTAAAAAAATGGGGTTGGGGAAACAGAGTGAGCAATTTGCCTCCTGGTCAAAGATTGACTCAAATGTACGTGGTAAAGTTTCTGTTAAGAGAAAGGAATTAAACTACAAACTCCCGAGCTAGAAAAGGTTTGGTTTGAGTTCCTACAGATTAATCCTTGGCTTTCTATAGTGGGATTCCTTTCTAGTTTTCTGTGACAGAGAGCTTTGAAAAATGCCAAGAGGAAGTTAAGACTGGACATGCCTTGTCTGAATTTTTCTATCCTATTATCACAGCGATAATTCCGTGCCTTCTTAGGGAGAGAAACTAGTTAAAGCATCTCAAGCTCTTCTAGTAGCAACAGAGGTAAGGAGACGAGAAGAGAAAGGGAACAGGCAGGAAATAAGATGGCTCACGAGACCCTGCCTAGCTGATACCAGCAGTGAAGCAGATGAGACTGAGATGAAGCTGAAGCAGCAGCAAGCACCTATTCTGCTCAAGTGTTCGCTTACTGCATTCGTCTAAATGATGTTAGTGCCGGAAATTATTGGACACTGATAGCCAACCCTTCCTTGTTATCAGATGGTGAAAGGATCATGAGTCCTCGGCCGTTTGCTGATGATTCCAACCTATTTCCTGTTGTGGGTCCTATAAGAGAAAATTCTAAAATTTTGAATGGCATCTATGCCCAGCTGTCCTCTTGCTCTCCTATTCCATATAATCTGTTTTCTTATGTTACTATCTCATTAGCAGTGATATATTGATTGGCATATTCTGCTAGTTGATCAGGAGCCTCTGCTCTCAGAAAAGCAAATGAAATAGAGGAGGGAAATCATCGTAGGAGAAAATGCAGAGGCGACCTGGTTAGTACGCATGGCCTGTCACGTTCCTGAAGTCAGAACCCTGAATTCCGAAGTAGCTTGAGTACTAGTTGTTGGCCTACAGGTGGCTCTGTACTCTCCACAACTCCTGTAATGGGCTCCTTCCACATAGAGACCCTGGTCGTGTCATCACTCAATATTCAACCTGAAGTAACATGCTACACAGTTATAGGCTTCCATGATATAAGTGGTTTCTCACACAGACTAAAGCAAATACTGTTCCCTGAAATTGTCTCGACAGTGGTTCACCTCTGTGTCCTTTACAGACTGCAGTCTTGTCGGGGAGTGTCCCAGTAATTGCAGCAATTTGTGTTACAAATGCATGTAAACACATACAATTTTTCGACTTAATTTCCAAAGTCTGCTGTGCTGCCTAATTTTATGTCAATTTGACACAAGCTGGAACTTTCAGAGAAGAGGGAGCCTCAATTGAGTAAATGCCTCTATAAGATGGGGTTGTAGGCAAGCCTGTAAGGCATTTTCCTAATTAGTGATTGATGGGGGAGGCCCCAGACCATTGTAGGTGGACCCATCCCTGGGCTGGTGGTACTGAATTCTACAAGAAAGCAGATGAGAAAGCCATGAGGCACAAGCCTATAAGCAGCTCCCCTCTGTGACTTCTGCATCAGCTTCTGCCTCCAGGTTCCTACCCTGTTTGAGTTCCTGTCCTGACTTTCTCCAGTACAGAACAGTGATAAGGAAGTGTAAGCCAAATAAAGCCTTTCCTCTATATTTTTGCTCATGGTGTTTTATCACAGTACTAAAACCCTAAAAGAACAATAACAATACCAAAAAATCTCCGAGATAACCATTATATATATTTTTAGATAGGTAAAACTTAATATTGGATGCAGAATTGCATGTGCTGAGTAAGCATGCATGCATGCATAACGAGTGCTTCTGCACCATTTATTGGACTACCTTGAGTTTTCAAACTTTGACCACAAAACAGTGTAATAGTGCTTGTAATAGTGAATCTTGATTGTGACTGCAGGAGTCTCTCTGCATGAGCTTCCAAATTAGAGTACTCAAGACTGCCACTATTCCATGGGCTGGGACCCTTGGCTGCATAAAAGGAAGAAGGCAAACTGAACAGTAGCATTTCTCTCTCTCTGCCTCCAAACTAGGCGTGGAGTGTGACCACTGCTTCGAGCTCTGGCAACCATGGCTCTGTCACTATGATGAGCCCTTTCAAAGGGCTAACTAAACAAACTCTTCTTTGCTTTAGTCACTTTTCACAGGTATTTTGTCAGAGCAGCAAAACAAGGAGAGGATGGCTCAGAAAATCCCACAGAAACCTAAAGAGATGAAAGAAAAGTGACGCATACTTTAGAAAATTTCAGTCAACTCCAGAGCATGCAGCCTTTACTTAAGTCTGGTTTTCTTTTTTAATTCCCCTGATTTTAACAATGAAATGATTTAAAACAGCAATCGTGTAGAACTTATAAGGTTAGGATTAATTGCTTTTATAGACCAAAAAGTGACAGAAATGACAAAAATAGGGCAAATGCAAATTGAAAATGAGCAATGTTCGCTTGATGTTAGAAAGTGTCAAAAATACTACAAAAGAGTTGTAAATGCAGCAAATACTCCTCAGACAGGTTCAAGATTATGAAGATGGACAGCATGCTCTAGTGGGGAGGTTCAACTTGAAAATAAGATACAGCACATGTGTCAATGTTATTGGAGAGGAAATCAGATGCATTAGTAGAATGTATGAAAAGAATGCTGACCATACTGGAATCATCAGGCAGTAGACACAACACCAGGGTGGAGCCCCACTCTGGACTATGAATGTATACTCTTGACACAGATGTCTAGGAAATCTTTCAAAGATAATATATTATTCCAATAGACATCCATGGTGAAGAATCCCTCACAAGAAGATAACGTGACACTGAACTTAGAATTGCAATATCTCAGAAAGTGGTAGGAGCAAAGGAAATCTCTGGAAATCTGCAAACACAGGATTCTGAATCAGCAGGACCCTAGTGGTTAAGAAATGCTGCAGAGAAGATAGTGGACAGGGGCTGCAAGGCAGAGTAATAAAGATTGGAGTATGTCAACTAGGAAGTCAGCAAAATCATAAAGTACTTTGTGTGCTCTGCAGAGGATCTCAGGGGTTATCTTTTAATTTGCTGTGCCTACAAGATACTGAGCACCACAGAGTGATGCGCTTATCATGTGCAGGACAGATTAGCTGCTCCAGCAGCACTGTGGGATAATGGAAGGCAATGCCGTGGACAAATAAGAGAGAGCTACATGTATGCTTTGCTGAACTAATGCTGACCATGAAAATGACAGTAGAAAGGAGTGCAAGAGATGTTTGTAAAGGCAGCCTTCATGGTTTTTGTGACCATGCCTTCCCTATCAACAAATAAAAGGTCTATTAATGAATATGATACGAACCTGGAATAATTATTGTGGTATCAGCAAAGAAGAGAAGACAGTAAGTCACTGTGCTCCTTTGCAGATAAATTAGATGGAATTTAGTGGTTGATTTAAATGGATGCACGCAATCAAGGAGAAAACTGATGAAGGAACCAGTGCATTCTTAGAATGCCAAGTATGAAGACCAGGACACTGTCTGGGGAGCAGTTGAGAAGAGGGAAATGAGGATGCTTAGAGAAAAGTCAGCTCTCAGGGACCATACAGTTGGAGACAAGTGGACAGCTGCATGCCTGAAACCACAGCAATGTATGCTCGCTATATGATGACAAGGAACCTTACTCCAGCCTTAAAGCTGGCTTTGACACCATCGCATCCTCAGTGTCCGTCTTGTTGTTGGAGCACAGACCCTCGTCTTTAATTCCTGAGTCAGGCCACATCTTCCTACAGCTCTCTCTGGACAGAGTTAAGAAGCTATCTGTGTTATGACTTGACAGCCATCAGTTTGGCACTTGGCTCCTCCATGCTCTTTATCATGTGCACTGTGCTGAGCTAGATCATGCCATAAACCTTTGCAGCACCTCTGAAAATCATAAAATCTCAGATGTCTGCTTTGTGGGATTTGATCTGGAGACTCCTCAAACTTCTAAAGAGATTTCTCTAGAGGTTGCTCATTGATAAGGGTACTAATAATGTCCCTCTAGTCTCTCCCTCTCTCCCTTTCATTCATTCATTCATTCATATATATATATTATAATATTAAATGTTATATTATATACAATATTTCACATATACAATATATATGAAATAATATTTATGAATATATATGCATATATGTATGTACTATATATATATATGTGAAACATTTATATGAAAGTGGTATGTGTGTATGTGTGTGTGTGTGTGTGTGTGTGTGCGCAAACGCGCGCGCGCGCGTGTGTGTGTGTGTGTGTGTGTGTGTGTGTGTAAGTCCTTTCCAGGCCTATGTCCCAATAATGCCCTTAAAGCCCCTTCATTTCTGAAGAGAATTATATATGTAAGTTTCTTTTCTGAGATGGCAGCTGCTGCTTCATTTTTTCTTTTATTATTATGACAATTTTGTCATCAATATTAATAATATTTACTGATATGCCAGGAGACTAATTGAGACATATACAGCCATCGCTTAGAGCATTCAGTCAACCATCTCTCTGTGTAACTGTGTAGCAGTTTGAATGTGAAGTAACTGAAATGTGGAGCTCTTGGGTAATAACTCACATGTCCCCATCAACATCCCACAGCCTAATTTAGAATGAAGCGTCTATAGCTTTTCAATTGATGCTAACTGATGGGGATGGAGATGGCACCCACTGCTCTAGACATCCAAGGAGGACTCGGCTTCTAATTGGGAAAGATTCCCAAGGTTGTACTCAGAACTCACCAACCAATCTGAAATCACAGCAGCTCTCAGAAACAAGCCAGCTAGGAATTAGAGGCAGTTCTTTCCAAGTCGCATGGCTCCTGCCGTTCGCCAAATCATGCAATTCCTTGTCCTTTCAGAAAAAGCTCCATGTCGAGAGGCGCTCTTATCTTTGGAAATCTCATTATGAGAATTATGTTTCTGTACTCAAAAATGCTCAGTGATTTTTTATGGAGCAAAAATCCACATGGGGCTCCAGATACCATTAGGATAAGAAATTCTTCACTGCTATTTTATTCTACATAAATATAAACATAAGGCTCTCAAGTTATTCTACCTAAATGTTTAAAAGGATGAATAAAACCTGCTTCTCCCAAACTAGAGAGATGAGATGAGGCTCTGGATAGTTGAAAGGAGGAAGGAAGAGAGGGAAGGAGGGAAGGCACTGGAAGGTGAGGGGGTGTAGAGAGTTTCCCTGTGCGGACTTGGTTCTCAGGACCTTGAATTCCATGCATATGCCCATTGATCTGAATTCCTTCTGCAAAGCCACAAGCGATCCATAACCTGGGCCACTGTGTTGTACAGGACACAGAGCAGAAGGAGGAGGAACCAAATATTCACTGATCTCTGGAGAACAGGTGAGACTGTTTCATTGGCAGCCTTACAAAGACTGGCTGTGGTGACAGTGAATGGACAGCTATTGAAAGCTGATGTCAGAGGTCCTGGCTATGAAATGGAATTAGTTGCCACTTTATCCACAACCTAAAATTATGATAATTTTATAACAATATAAAACAGAGTGTATCAAGTCAAAAACCATAAAAGGAAATGTAAGGCCAGATCTCCTGTTACATTGTAATGACTTAAGATGCTAATTCAGAATAATAACTGCTACTATTAGTTACTGCACTATCAGCATGCTTTTGAGTGCTTCCAAATGTTATATTGTTGCATGGTCCTCATAGCAACCCAAGGAAAATAAATTACTGCTCTCCCTCACACACACACACACACACACACACACACACACACACACACACATCTATTAAAACATTCAGTATCAGTGCATAACAATTCATTATGATAAATATTCTGTGAAGAATTTGAAATCTAAACTCATCTACTCATCAAGACACTAGAAAAAATAGTATGAATTGGTATCTAATTGAACTTGCTCAGTTGTGTGGTTAATTTCTTTTGATTGACACAAAATTCATTGCAGATGTGAGGGACGCTTTCAGTACTGAAAGGCAAGGCTGACTTCAGCTTTAAGGAAATAGGAAGGAACAGGGTAAAGGGGGAGTACTTAAGAACTTCTTAAAGGGGACTGATGCTCCTTACTCAATCACAGTCCATCAAGCCTTTGGTGCTCCTCTTCCAAGGGGCTGTCATAACAATCTTGCAGGGAGCCAGTCTTACATCTGGTCCAATTAGTCTATTCTGTCTTAGTCCATTCTGGGTCCACACAAAGGTACCAGTGATCCACATGATATTGTATGTGATGTTGTAGTCATGGGTATCCTCTGCCTCCACCCCTGCTGCAACACACCAGGAAACCCCGGACAGATGTGCCTTCTAACGTGATAACCCCACAGATGCTCTGCTTTCCAATTGAACTAGAATGAAAAACAGACAAATGCATTCACATCTGGAAGATCAACTTCTCTTCTGGCAAGACTACCACGCCTACCATGCTTCCTCAAGTGCCACCTGTAACAGGACCAGAGCACCTCCATGGGGAGATGTGCTAAGCTCTGACGCCACCCTTCAGAACCCCTTCTTAGAACACATGGCAAAGAATCAAGTTCCCTGCTTGCTGCTGCATCCTCAGGAGGGTCCAGGTAGCCAAGAGCTGCCAAGTGAGCATCCGTGGCCTGAGCCTCGGGCTCCACTCTACCCATGTCTAAAAGCACAGATGAGGGAAAGCTGGCTTCCTCAGTAAAGCTGGTGTGTGCTAGCCTCTTACCCCTCCCTCTGGCACACTCAGCGGAGCCAGGGTTAGAGTGCTCTAAAGCCACTCCCTCTCACTCTGTAGAAATCGTCCTAAAAGTGAGAACAGTAAGAAAAACGTGGCAGATGAGTGGGGCCTCGGGCAGAAGTGCTGTGCCCGCCCTGGTGCTTTCCTGCCTATCCAAGGTCAAAGCTTTTACTTACTTGGGGAAATACAGAATGCACACAGCTGCCTGGGTATCCAGAGAGTACATTAAGCTGAGAATGAAACAGCACGATCTAATTTCTGATTATTTCCAAATGCAAAAGCCTCTAGTTAAAGCTAACAGGAGCTCAAGGTAAAAGTTGCATGCTGCCTCACTACTGAAACAAAAACACAAAACAAAACAAAAACAACCCACAGACTGTTCATGTTGAAGGGTCCAAGCCTGTACTGACTGGTTTTGTGTGTCAACTTAACACAAGCTGGAGAAAGGAGCCTCCTTTGAGGAAATGCCTCCCTGAGATCCAGCTGTAAGGCATTTTCTCTGAGTGATCAAGGGGGAAGGGCCTAACCCATTGTGGGTGGTGCCATCCCTGGGCTGGTAGTCTCGGGTTCCATAAGAAATCAGGCTGAGCAAGCCAAGGGAAGCAAGCCAGTAAGCAGCATCTGTCCACAGCTTCTGCATCTGCTCCTGCCTCCATGTTCCTACCCTGTGTGAGTTCCTGTCCTGACTTCCTTTGGTGATGAACAGCAATGTGGAAGTGTAAGCTAAATAAACTCTTTCCATCCCAACCTGCTTCTTGGCCTTGATGTTTTGTGCAGGAACAGAAGACCTAAGAGAAAATCGGAGTGAACATACATGAATATAGATGACAACAAGTCTCTCTCAGCGATCTAATCTGAATATACACGGCAGACAAGTCTCAGCGATCTAATCTGAAGCTTCCTTCTCCGTGCGTGGGAATTACAGCTAGGGTCTTAGCTGCTTGGCAAGTACCAAATCTTTCAGTGCTTGTTAGTTGAGAATAATGCTTATCATATCAGATGTTTGCTTTAGTTCTCTGTATTTAGAAAAGTGAAACATAAATTACAATAGTAGATGGGAGGGGGCGGGGATGCCGCTTGCTAAGCCCTAAGGATGGCCAGCTTCCTTTTCTCTCCATCCTCAAACGTGGCTTTCTCTCCTACAGGATCAAGGCTTCAGAACAATCATGTTTTTCAACATACAGTTTCCACATGCACAGTATTCACAGACTTTCTCAAAAGAATTGAGCCCTTTGATCCACCCATGTTTATTAAGAAGTCAAAGGTCTTATTTAATTTCCATAAGTTCCATGCAGCTCCATATCCATCTGAGGCAGAATACATCGTTTTGTGTGTGTGTGTGTGTGTGTGTGTGTGTGCGCGCGCGCGCGCTCATGGACACGATTTTTCCTAATTACCTGCTTCCTTTGTAAAGGAAAACATTTATTTTAGGTAATTAGTAAGGTGAACAATTGAGGTTAATTAAATTGAGAGGTTGCTTCCAACTCTGGTCGTGTGGGCTAATTCAGCATCTGTCATTTAATACGTGGAGCCAAGCCCATCAGCTCCCGAGGACAATATGAGAGGAGCACTCTTCATCACCACTGGGTTTCTTATTTTGATATTTTAATTTTTCAGATAAGCAGAATGTATCTATGGGTACACATTGAATATCAGACAACAGAAAAGTAGCTTTGCTGCCACTACACTATGTGGGTAATTTCCCCATGGAGAAGAATCTTAATGAAGACCTGTGTGGTAATTAGTGCAGCCTCTAAGTGAGGAAATTCCAAGAACTTTACTCAGTCCTTCTGCTTCTATTCCCAGCACCACATGGCGGCTCACAACTGTCTGTGACTGCAGACCTAGAGGATCTGAGTCCCTTCTGGCCCATGTAGTCACTGCATGAATGTAGTGCATAGACAGATGCAGGCAAAACACCTATACACATAAAATAAAAAATAAAGGAAAAATTCAAAATGACATTCACAATATATAGGGGGCAGCTGTGCCTATTCAGTCTGTCTTCTGACCTATCCCCTAAGAACACAACATGCTCCTCTATGTGAGTGATTTAGACATTGTTTTTTAACAATTATTAGCTCAAGAATGTGTATCAGAAGGTAGGGCTTGGAGGAAGGTAAAATAGAAATATCAACCACATTTTAATAGACCCCCATGTTGCTCAAAAGAACTATTTTCTGTGAGCTTTTATTGTTCTTGATCATGCGTTACGAAGGAGAAAGTGGATGCTCTGAGACGACTGAATAGTTTCCAGAACTAATGGCATTTAAGAAGCATTTTTAAAACACATCAGGTGAGCAAAGAGTGAGATACAGGGGGAGAGAGAGAGAGAGAGAGAGAGAGAGAGAGAGAGAGAGAGAGAGAGAGAGAGAGAGAGAGAGAGAAAGGAGACTGCATCTTGGTAACTTGGTCCCTTCAAGGTCACAATGTTCCTCTGTGATTAAACAGCCTTGCAGCTTCAATAACAGTTATGCTGTTCCTGGTGTGTTAGCCACTAAAGCACCAGCAAGACCACATACATGCACTAAAGTAGGGTCCTCAGCCTCAGAACACTCAGTGTAATTTTATCACTTACACGTCTTTGCCACACTCCCTTCTTGTGGGGATCATGGGATGGGGGATACTTTTAACAGGGAGCTGTTGCCCAGATTTGGGAGGGGAAATGTTCACTTTGCTCTATAACTATGTCACTTGTCTCATAAGCTTGCTTTGAAATCTATTCCAAGGTCTCTCTCCTGAGTGCTCCTTGCCGAGGAACAGCCTACTCTTGGTTTGGAGTGTTTGTCTGGCTTTGCTGAGTAACCTTCTCTTTAAAACATACATGTCTTCAGACAAAACCAAATTTTCAGGAACATCATCGAAATGTTTGAGTGATTTTAAAGTTCATGAAGACCCCTCCACTTAACTGTCTCTCTCTCTCCAGCTAAAGACTGAAATATGCCAGGACCCAGGGCTGTGAAAGAGGAGGAACATGAGAACAGGATAATGGAGTTCATTATAGCGAGGGGCTGAGTCCCCGGTGTCACATGAGGAGATTTCCAGACCCTTAAATGGTGGCCAGATGAAATAACTGAAATAACTAGCCACACAAGCTAGTGCTAGTGCTCCCAGTGTGTGTGTGTGTGAGTGTGTGTGTGTGTGTGTGTGTGTGTGTGTAAGAGAGTGCTTTGTTTGTGAGTGTGTCTGTGAGAGAATGTGTACATGTATGTGAGTATGTATGCCTGTGTATAAATATGTGTGACACATGTAATATACATGCATACCACTGTTTTAGAAAGTTTAAAATATAACCATATTGATCTACTAAATAGGTATTTTTATTTATTTTCAGAGATCTTGACTTTCGAAGACAGTAATTTGTATTATGTTTGAGAAAACAAAATCTATTATATCATTAGAGATTCCATTAGTGTGCAGAGGTCACCTCTGGGAAACACAATCTCATTTTAAAATCCCAGATTTGTACTTGTGTATCTCCCGAGCATAATGTTCTATGACCAGCAAGAATAACAAACACATTCCTGTTTTTAAATAGCCTTTTAGACTCAGTGAGAAGAAAATAAGCCTGCTAATAGAAAAACATAGAGGCACAAAATAAAAACTATTACACTGGAAAATGGTAGTGCATTCTCTTGGATTTGGAAAGAGGATCTACATTATTTTTTTACTAGTTAGAAAAATATGTCACATATTTATTATAAACGGAAAAGTATAATGAATAAAAAATTATCTGCAATCTTCAACATTAGGAGGGAATTTTATCATTATAAACATTCCAATATATTTTCTTTCACTCATTTCTATTGCAAAATGCACATTTACTTAGTAAAAATCCTACCACACAAAATTTATCATGTTTTTTTATTAGTCACTTCTTGAACACATTTGAGGACAGTTGACCGTATACTTCCATGGCAGCCTGGAGAATGTGCCAGGGGCTAAAGCTGAATGAATGAACTCTTGCTGGTTTCACAGTAACACTGATTTCTAGCAGCAGTAACAACAGTTCAAAGGCCACCCCTGAACCTGGGTCCCAAATCCAGATATCCTGGAAGAATCTAAATCTTAAGTGATTCCTAGCTCCCCCTATAATAAGATATCATAAGTCCACATCTGTGATTTTCACATAATCTAAAGCCATTCTGATAAACTGTCAGCATAAAGAGCCCATGCTGAGGCTTCAAGTCATTCAGTGTCAACCCCTTCAAGTTAATTTTGAGAAAGACTCATGCCTCCCTACATGCAACTTGGGTTTCTAACTATCATCTGCAATGGCAAGCATTGAGCTAGGAATCATTGTTTTTTTTTTAAAGATTTATTGATTTATTATATGTACGTACACTGTAGCTGTCTTTTGAGGGCATCAGATCTCATTACAGATGGTTGTGAGCCACCATGTGGTTGCTGGGATTTGAACTCAGGACCTCCGGAAGAGCAGTCAGTGCTCTTAACCACTGAGCCATCTCTCCAGCCCTAGGAATCATTGTTAAGTGAAGGTGAAATAAGCCAATCCCAGGGAGTGAAAGATCACCAGGAAGGGCAAAGAGAAGCTCCTAAAGAAAGTTCAACATCCTTAGACCTCAGGAAAACACAAATTAAAACAACCCTGAGATTCCACCTCCAGTCTGAATTGCTAATGACACCAGTCAGAATGGCTAAGATCAAAAATTCAGGTGACAGCAGATGCTAACCAGGATCTGGAGAAAGAGGAACACTCCCCCTTTGTTGGTGGAATTGCAAGCTGGTACAACCACTCTGGAAATCAATTTGGCAGTTCCTCAGAAAATTCGACATAGTACTACCTGAGGGACCCTGAGAGCTATACCACTCCTGGGAATATACCCAGAAGATACTTCAACACATAACAAGGGCACATGCTCCACTATGTTCATAGCAGCCTTATTTATAATAGACAGAAGCTGGAAAGAACCCAAATGTCCTTCAACAGAGAAGTAGATGCAGAAAATGTGGTACATTTAAACAATTGAATACTACTCAGCTATTAAAAACAATGAATTCATGAAATTCTTAGGCAAATGAATGGAACTAGAAAATATCATCCTGAGTCAGGTAACCCAGTCACAAAAGAACACACATGGTATGCACTTACTGATAAGTGGATATTAGACCAGAAGTTAGGAATACCCAAGATACAATTCACAGACCATATGAAGCTCAAGAAGAAGGAAGACTAAAATGTGATGCTTCAGTCCTTCTTAGAAGGGCGAACAAAAAACTCATGAGAGGAAATATGGAGACAAAATGTGGAGCAGAGACTAAAGGAAAGGCCACCCAGAGACTGCCCCCACCTGGGGATCTAGCCCATACAGAGTTACCAAACCCAAACACTTTTGAGGATGCCAAGAAGGGCTTGCTGACAGGATCCTGATATAGCTGTCTCCTAAGAGGCTGACAAATACAGAGGCAGTTGCTCACAGTCAACCATTGGCCTGAACATGGGGTTCCCAATGGAAGAGTTAGAGAAATGACTGAAGGAGCTGAAGGGGTTTGCAACCCCATAGGAAGAACAACAATATCAACCAACCAGACTCCCCAGAGCTCCCAGGGACTAAACCAACAACCAAAGTGTACACATGGAGGGACCCATGGCTCCAGCCACATATGTAGAAGAGGATGGCCTTTGTGGACATCAATGGGAGGAGAGGCCCTTGATCCTACGAAGGAAGACTCAATGCCCCAGTGTAGGGGAATACCAGGGCAGAGAGGCAGGAGAGGGGGCGTGAGTGGGGAAGCATCCTCATAGAAGCAGGAGGAAGAGGAATGGAGTGGGGTTTACACAATGGAAACTGGGAAAGGAGATAACATTTGAAATGTAAATAAATAAAATATTCAATAATTTTTTTAAAGAAGAAGATCACCTGGTCTCACTCACATGAACTCTAAACGGTGAGTAAGAGAGAGGAGGATTAAGAGGATTAGGAATAGAAAGAAGGTGATCAACTGGTGCTAAGATAGTAGTAAGATGTTCTGACTCACCACTGTGTGCCAGGGTGACTCTAAGTTACAGCAATGTACAATACATTTCAAATGTTTTAAGAAGGCACCTTGAAGTTTCTACCACAAAGTCTTGAGCTATGGTTGTCTGTAACCTAATATATATCATATACTAAGATGCCACATTTCATTGATACATATATAATTTCTATGTTTTTGTGTATTCATTGAAGAAAGGAGAATCAAAGTAAATCAAAAGGGAAAGAAGGATTTGTCATCAAAATTTTTTGTTATGAATATAAATATTTATAAAACATATCATTTCTGCCCCAGTGTATGTTTTTATTTTCAAAAATAATTCTGTTGTTTTATTCTTTTAATGTGTCTTAGCAAATGTAAAACATAGGTATCTAATATCTGCTATCATTCTTTCTAATAATTCACAAATAAGCATTGGTTTAAAATATCATTGTATTAAAATATGCTATTCCTCTTGGTCTTTGACCTTTCCTTTCTGTCCTTTTTTTTCCACATAAAATTATCTGAAGATTATGCATCATTATGATTCCAAGTATCTCCTTTGTCATACTACTAATAAAATATTATTACTAATAAAATATAACCAAAAGGTTTTTTTTTTCAGGACCATATGAATTGGAAAAAACCCAGAGGAAACAGATGACCAGCCTAGAGGAGTTATAATTTTAAGCTTAAGGGAGCACAAGAGAGCGGCTAGAGAGATGGCTCAGTTAAGAGCATTGACTGTTCTTCCTGAGGTCCTGAGTTCAATTCCCAGCAACAACATGGTGACTCTAACCATCTGTAACACGATCCAGTGCCCTCTTTTGGTGTGTGTGAAGACAATTACAGTGTACTCATATACATAAAATAAATAAAATCTTGAGAGAGAGAGAGAGAGAGAACAAGAGAAAGTCTAAACAGTTCTTACAACCACATACCTCACTGAGCTAAAAACTATCACCCAAAAGGGCCACCTAAATGAAGCACCTGGCCTATATAACATACAAGGAGAATTTGACAAAGTAACTGTTCATATAAATATTCATAGGGGAAACCTAAGGGGCCCTTGCAGAAGTTACTGTTCCTGTCAGCAGAAACCCGATTTCCTCAGAAAATCATGAATAAAAAAATTGGATTCATGGTGCACAGAGATACATCTTGATACTCCAAGATGGCTGCCATGGGAGCCTAAGGGTTCCAAGCACATTTGAGCAAAATAGTTCATAATGTCACCCCCAAGAATGAAGACAAGCGATCAGCAACTTGAAAATAATGCCAGTCCTATGTTAAGGGTGTTGTGGCAAAAATGTTAATTTTCAAGATAGGACAACTCTAGATGGATGTGTATGGGTGTTCCAGATGATGTGTTATGACTACATTCTGGCTACCATTTAGTTACTCTTGGGGCAAGCTGAAGTTTTTCCTGAATAGAGTTATATTTGTGATAGTGGCAATAATGACAACAACACATACTTGGTTTTGCGTTATTCAAGTGGGTCAAGGTAAGCATGTTGAGACTTGGTCTGCTCCTTAGTCTCAGTGGCTCACATCTCACTGGTGATGTGATTCAACAGCAATGCTGACTTAGACCATTTTGGCTGGATAGCATACAAGACTCACTGCTTGTCACCTGCCATTGCTTGTCACCTGCCAGTGATGTCCTTAGAGATTTTATTTCCAGCCTTGGAAACTGCCATTTACAAACTGGCATAGCTAATATAAGAGACTCACGAAGTACCTTCAGTTTCATCACCACTAGGTTCAAGCTTCCTTTTAGTAACACTGTCTAAGTAATCTCTGCATAATCTGAAACCACAGAACTTAGTCCCAAGGAAAACATCACAGAGAGCTTTCCCCAAATCACGAAGCAAAGGACACTCATGTATGTACTGGTGACACCTAACATGGCTGTCACACTCCAAGTTATCTTGTGCTACTTAAGAAGTGAACTCTTACATTCTGCTTCCCCCTTGACTCTACTGCAAATTTATTGCATGATTCTATATGTCTTCTGCCAAATGAGCATACATATAAAATAAGAATATAATAGCCTTTCCTTTTAACACTTCAAAAACTAGATTTCATTTTATAGGCTCCTTCTAGCCTTTAAGTTTCTGTCTCATCTTGAATCCTAATGTTTTTTCTCATTAAAATGAAAGGGAGAAAATTGTCTCCACAAATTGCTTCTTCTAGGTCATTTTAACTCTGTCAACAAATCCCAGACTCCAGGGATGGATGCTATTTAAGCTGTCATTGCCATGGTCATCGGTTTGTTCTCTTCTGAAACTATCCAGGCAAGGAAACAAACAAAAACCCATCTCTTCTGTAAAGGTACAACTACTGGCTCAGCACGCTTGAGTAATAACTGTGCCCTTTGTCCTGTGATGTGGGTTCCAGAGCCACAACTACCGGACTGCATCCCTGGCCCAAGATTTATGTTCCACTCTTCCTTTCCTTACCTCCTGCAGGCTTTGGTTTCCTTTGTCAGCCTTTGCATCTAGAAAGCCCAAAACAGGCATTCTTGTCTATCTGCAAATTGTTCCCAGTACATATTGGTCTCTCAGTCTGAAGCTAACCTTGACTGTTACTGAAATTTTAGTTCCCTCATGGTCACCAGATGGTATGGGGGAAATAAAAGTACCCCTTGGGTCTGTTAGTCTCATTAATAAAGCAGTTTAAGAATAGATTCCAATGGAAGTCAAAGACAAGTTGATTAGCCTTTAAAAGAAAAACTCCCCGGTCAGGAGATTCAGTAAATAACAGCAGCTCTGGGAAGGAAGAGAAGAGAGGAGAGGAGTACATACAGAAAGCCATGCTGTTCAGGAGCACAGGAAGATCAGAAGCACACGGGGAGAGAACTGTAGAGAAAGGATAGCAAAGCCCAGGGCACCAGACAAAGCCCACTTAGATTCTCCTAGTGTCACAAAGAAAGAAACAGAAAAAAGAAAATGGAAAAGTTGTACCCTTGTGACTCAGGCCTCAAAAAGCCAGATAGACTCACCCTAACCCCATGCCAGCTGGTGAGAACAATGCTAGAGGCTAGGGATGCTGGGAAGAATGATTGCATTATTAGAACAATTATTCCACCTGCCTCTTAGCATAACTTAAGGTGAGCCAACTTCCCAGACAAACAACTGGACTAAGTCTCTATCCAGGTCAGAGTTAATATTCTCTTGACCTCAAGTCAACAAAACAAAACAAAGCAAACAAAGACAAAGAATTCTACCCTTTTCTCCCCACATGCATCTCCTCCCCACATGGACTGTGGTAATTAAAAGTAAAGAACTCTGGAGACACATTGTATGTAAACCAGGTATTTCCTGCTGTGCTTCAGCCTAGGACAGGCAGCTTCGAGGGAAGAACCTGGAATCAGAGAGCAGACTGAATCTAGGTTCCATCAGGGTTGCAATCTCTGAAAATGAGACCTCTATGGATGGCAAGAGTGACCAGCAGCCTGGTAAGGAAGTGCGCACCTGTCACCTCAGCACCTGGGAGCCTGAGGAAAGAGGGTCTTGAAGGTCAGCTGTCCTTCATAGAGACACCCTGTTTGAGAAAAAGAAAAGAGGAGAGAAGGAGGGAGTGAAGGGTGGAGGTGGACAGGGTTGAGAAGACAGAAAGGAAGGAAATTTAAAAAGGGGGGGGAAGAAAAAGCAGTGATGAGCAGTGAGCTTCCGGCATTTGCTAGAGTCTCTCAGAGGCTGAACATCAAGGGAGCTACCAGGAAGGGCACTTAGAAATAAACTTCCCTCCTGGAACAGCTGTCATTGTGTCCCTCGGGGTTGGCACACTGTGCTTTCATTTTCATTTAGCAACAAAAAAAAAGTTTTTATTTTCTTCTTTATTTAATCAACGACCCATTAGTCATTCAATAGTAGTTTAATCGCCTTGTGTTTATGTGTGTTTTATAGTTTCTCTTGTTGATGTGTAGTTTTATTCTATGTTGCTCACTCATAATGCAATTTTTTATTCTTGCTAAGATTTGTTTTGTATACTAACACGTGATCTGTTTTACAGAAAATTCCCCAGGCTGCTGAGAAATGTACTTATTCCGCAGTGTTTGGATAGAATTCCGTGTGAATGCCTGTTTCATGCACTTGAGGCCTCAGCCATTGCAGGTAGATGGCTCTGTTCATTTTGCTGGGATGGTTTGCTGGGATTCCCCATCAAGTGCTACGAATCAGGTTTGGAAGTTTGTCTGTGACTTTACATTTAGTATATGTTTAATGAAATCAAGTATGCCTATGTTTAGTGTGCATATGTTTAGAATCATAGTGATCTTTTGATAGGTTATTCCTTTAATCAATATGATATAACCTTCTTTATTGCTTTTGAAAAAGTTTTGATTGAAAGTCTATTTTGTCAGACATTGGAAGAGAAATACCTGCTTACTAGATCCTAGATATATTTGCTTCAAGTACCCTTTGCAGCCTAAGTTAGTGTCTGTCTTCTAAGTTGAGGTAAGAAGTTTATACCTGTAAATGTTTACATTAGGTGACTATATATCTCAAATAAAAAGCCTAATGATGTAGCTGACTTTACAGGCCTTAGAAAAGCCAGCACAAGTCAGACCCCTCAAAAAATTAGTATTTAGAAAAAATTATTAAGATTGGAGAAGCAACACTTCAGGAAATGGAAACAAAACATATCAACAAGTCACTGACACAAAGAAATTGTTCTTCGGAAACACAAGCTTGAAAGGCCCTTAACTAAACTAATCGGAAGAAAGATAAAGAAGACCCAAATTAATACAACTGGAGATGATGGGAACCATTCCAAAAGATACCAATGAAATTCAGAAAAATGTCAAGGGGTGAATTTCTATATGCATATCACCTACAAAAATTAAGCTGCAATGAACTGACTAATTTAAGCAGCTCTGAATTAGGCCATGGGATTAAGGTAGCTTTAACCTCCAAAATGAAAACACACAGGCTCATACATATTCACTGCTGAATTTTAGCAAGCCTTTAAGGAAGAATTAATCCCAATGCTTCTCAAACTATTACATAACAGACAAAGAAGGAATACTATCAAACTCTTTTACTATTCCCGTGTCATCCTACACCAAAAGTTAGGAAAAGATGCAGTAGAAAAAGCATTATAGAGCAACATTCATAAGAGATGTAGATAAAAAAAATCCCTACTATGCACATCCAAGTCAAATTTTAAAACAATCAAAAAGATAGTTCATTAGGAAGTTGAAGCTACTCTACAGTTGAACATAGACTCAAGTAGTCTTTTCTGTTGTAAAAACAAAAAGTCAGAGGATAAGGACCTAGGAAGGGAAACGTGATGCATACTTTCAAATTTATGAGATCCTTGAAAGGAATATTCATCTCTCCAAGTTAGTTTCTTTAGTTCAAAGATGAGATTATTTTTGTACACCTTCTTATGAAAAAGTTGGGTACTGTAATATGATCACAGCTCTAGAGTGCATTGAATTTATTTTCCATGCTATGAGGTACCAAATTTTGAGCATGATTTAGACAAGACATAGTTGGATGCCATTTGTATGTATGTATGTATGTATGTATGTATGTATGTATGTATGTATGTGCTTCTGATAAATGTTCCACCCTTAGAAATTGCCACATCAAGGCTTACTACATGGAAGCACCGACTCTATCATTCAAGAGGACACCTCAAGCTGCATATTTGCATGCACATAAACACACATGGGCATGCTTTGTGCAACCACACCCTTGCCCTTCCTTTCTTTTCTTGCGTAGACAGGTATGCATGAATAAGATGCACACACTCACTCTCACAAGTGGTGCAAGCTTACTTTTCTGCAATACTGAGAAAGCCACATCTTCTGAAGTTAAATAAACAGAGAAAGGGAATGTTTACTTTATCCAAAGTCAAATGCAATTATATTTTATCTTCTTACAGGAAAGAGGCTAAAACTCAATAGCATTTCTTTTACACAGTTTATTGAGGCAGATGATAAAATACTTCCTCTAATCCAAAAGAAAAATTAAGAGGGGAAAAACTATCTATTCTAGCCAGTGCTGTCTGGACACCTTAACAGAGCTTAAAACTTTTTTATCCCCCAAGAGAAATAAAAGTTTTCAGAATATGGGAATAGAAGCAGACTATTCCTTGCAATTCCCCTTCTTTTTCAGTGTGTTTTGTGGATACCTGAGAACCCTTGCCTGCTCTCAGTTTAAATATATCTAACCTGTTCTGTGGAACAGGGGCTGGAACTCCAGTTTGTACTCAGTGACCTTGTGTTCTTTTTTCCTCTCTCCTGGGGCTTTTATCCACATATAACTGCCAGTTTCCTCTCCTTAATACCTCTCATTTGTTGCCTGGAACTATTACTATGACTAATACAACTTTTCCAGAAGCTAGAGTATTCAGAAATCTGATACAATGAAGGTCTTATAGGAGATTTAATAAGAATTTTTGAATGAATTAATGAATGCTCTGAATTGAAACATAGTGAGGTGGCATAATTTCCCCAGAGCTTTCTCTGAGAAACCATCAAATTTGCTACTTTCTGTGACTCCAAATCCTGTGTTCTTCATCACATTGAAATACTGCTCCCATCACACAGGACCAGGGGACCACTGTGAGCCAGAGTCTTGATCCAGATTCACGAAGGTTAGACGGTGTAGGAGATGAAGAACTTTGACTCTTAAGTAAAAATTAGCAAACAAACCAAAAGGGGATACTTGGGACCCTAGGGTCACTCAGGTAATGAACCTTTCTTTTGAATATATTTTCTTCCCCTGCAGACTCAATCAAATCTGTTCTCTGTCATATCTATAAAATCTCGCTTTTCTTTTTCTAACTCTATACCCCAACTCCAAAGTCAACGTGCTAAGACAGCTAATGTTGAACCTCAGGCTCCTCCATCCCAGGCTCACATGAATCTTAATAAGCTATGGGACCTACTGTTTTTAACTGGTCCATCTTACCTCTTTTCCCCCACCCCTACAGACCTGATAGATGTTGTGAGAGGTTGTGGCCACTTCCTGTATCAACTAGACTCTCTCCTTCTCCCTATTTTGATTCTTTGCTGTCTCCTCCTCCTCTTCATAACACACAACTTCATGTATTATGAGCGTTTTAAAATTAACTACTCTCTCTTAGATCATCACTTTATCTCAGCCTCCATTGAACAGACCCTTACTGGAGCTGAATTTCTACTGTCTAGATGTTTTCCTACAGTTAAGTTGAAATAGAGATTTCTTCTTTGGTGATAGGAAAAAAAAACCCAGCTGGTTTTTGAGGGAGAATCAATATTCTAATGTATTTAAGAATTCACATACCTCCCCCTCCCTGATTCCTTGTCTTTGGTCTCTAAACTCTTCCTTATTCCCCATGACAGTGGAGGCACAGAACTACCTTAATAAAGACTCTCAATCTGTGTACATAGAGGGAAAACAGTCTTACTCTCTTTTATTCTCTAGAATATTAGACTAGAGAATTAAACCAAAAGTGTGTCAACAGGAAGCTTAAGTTAAGGCCTTTAGTAACCACTAGTGAGTCAAAATTTACCAAATTTTGAATATTAGACTAGAGGATTAAACCAAAATTATGTGAACAGGAAGTTAAAGTTAAGGCCTGTGAGTCAAAATTCAGATGTCATACATAAATCATCTTGCTGTATACCAAACTTTGTTTTAGTGACATTTAGCATAGTTTAGACACACTGACAAGTTTCTAAGGAGCTGTAATGATCTATCAAACAGTTTTAAAGGCCTTTCTAGATTTGTACCTTGCTCACCATTCCCTATTAAAACCCATTTTTTCCTCTGTCCTCTACATTCTTTCTGTAGGGTGATTATTACGTCCAATTTCTATATCTTATCCCGGCTTTTTTCTGCCCTGTCTTTCCTCCCCCTCCCCCCGCACTTTGGTTACTCCACATAGACACCCACCTCCTCTCTGGATGACCAGCACCAACAGGTCCTTCAGTGCCTTCCTGTTCTGTCCCTTCTTTCCTGTTTATCCTGTTGCTGTAACCCAGGGAGTTTGCTGTTAGCTTCAAGACTACAGTGCTGTGTTGCAGAGAAGTCACTGGATCCCAGGGTAAAATAAACATGCTTAGGAACAAAGGTAAGTGTCCTGCCTGACTTCTGAAGTCTGTCAGCTACATGCTTCACTCTTTACCTCTCGTTATCACACACAGGCCCGTAATTGAAACATTTTCCTCCTCACCCCAAACTGATCTAAGATCTTCCCTGACTGCTGGACGCTAGGGCAGCTTCTCCTCTCCGCCTTGCTTTCCAGACCTGTGCTCTGTTACTGCTTTGCCAGATAATCATGTGTGGTGCATCCGTTCTCACTCGCCCACACATGCCTGTCTCCTGCAAACCAGATGTGTTCCCATGGCAAAGAACTCTTTCTCCCTCCCTCCCATCCCCTCCCATCCCCCTTCCCCCCTTCCCTCTCACTCCCTCTCCTCTTCCCCATCTCTCCTTCTCCTCCTACACCCTGTCCTCCATCCCTTCCCTCTCCCTCCATCACCCCCATCTTCCCCCTCCCTCCCTCTCCCCCCTTCCTGTCTCCACCCTGCCACTCCCTCTCTCACACACATACAGTGACTACAGTGACTGAAACAGGCTAGGGGGACAGTAGTCTTTTCTCAACAATTAACATGCTTTCATCATTTTATTGAATATTTCTTGATATTCTTTCTCAAGAATTTCTTTTGATTTAAAAAAAAAACACCTTTATTACTTTCTCTAGAAATGTCTATGTATTCTGCATTATTCACTTTGGTTACTTTGAATTTAATTTAATCTTTGACATTTTACAACCTGCACACGACCTTCAGAGTGGGCGTGGGAGGGACGGCTGCATCCTCCGTGCCATTTCCACACACTGAGCAATGGTTCTTGAAGAGGTTGCTAACGTGCCCTAGTGTTAAGTTGATTAAATGAAAGAAAAAGGAAATGATGTTTAAATTAAAAAAGACATTTTTAATACTTTAAAATTTTGTCTAAGATAATCTACCCAGATGAAAAGCAAACAATCCTATTTAGATTTCACCTTGCTGGCACTCTTGAACCAGCCTTAAGTAAATTTTATGCTATAAGAACACAACACTTGAAAACTATAAAACCTAAGATCCCTTGACCGACTGAACCAGGTCACACCTCTGAGAGGTCAGAGTGATGAGTGAAGTCAAATTCTTACTGGGGCAGCTTTGAAGTCCTCATCTAGTCCCTCACCACAGGAATTCTCTCAAAGTCATGCTGCCTGGTCTGGTCTTGGAAAAAGAGGCAAATGCAGCAGGTTGCTCTGAAAACCCACCATACCTTCTCTGTGCAGCCCTCCCACACCCTTCTCTGCTCCCAAATGTAGGATTTATATTAAGAAAGAAACTTAATTACCAAGACTGCATCCACCTAAGCTGATGCGGAGGTGAATCACTGAGCATCGAATCATCTAATCGCCCTGTATCCCTGGGCTGGGCACTCAACTCCCAGGCGCCCTTTACTTAGATACACACAGTTGGGAGGTATCATGGAGTCTTTAGCTTCTCCAAAACACACATTTTAACCCAGAGCAGGAAAATATCTGAAAAAAGATAGTAACATAACCAGAAGAAGAACCCTTCCAAGGAGAGGAAAATCCAAGATGTCTATTCAGTTACTCAAGCAAACTTGATAAAAACTCTCAAACGTCAAAAGACGAGAATTAGTAATGTGGATTTGGACCCAGTCTTTAAAAGGAAGTGAAAATGTCAGTTCCAGGAATTAGAACAGCTGTGAAACTGAGTGGAGGAGGAGAGGAGTTGAGGCGGATCTTAGTGCTCTGCTGCATTGCTCTGTCAATCAACTCTCTCTGAGCGTAGCATGAAAGGGAGGTGAGGAAATAAACAGGAACAAAAGCTTGGTGACATGAAAGAGAGCATGGTGGCTACCAGCACACGCAAGTGATGTGCTAGCAAAAGACAGTGTAAAACGAAAAGCAGACATAATGAACTGTGAGACACAGGCACAGTGGCTCAGCTTATATTTCCAGCACTTGGGAGGCAGAGACATAGGAATACCATGAGCTTGAGGCCAGCCTGGGCTACACAGTCGATTCAAAGGCAGCTTGAGCTAGTGAGAGTCCCTGTTCAAAAAGCAAATAAATAAATCAGAAAATTCATTCACTACAAAAAAAGGTGCCAAATCCATCTCATTTTTTTTTTTGCCTAATAATTTTGCACACAAGAAAGCAATAAAGTGATGTTTTTGGCATATTTGGAGAAATCAATTTTAACACTTAATGTTATCTAGCATTTCCTTTAAATTTGATGCAGTCACATAGGAAGACCTCTGTTCATAGTTTTCTTGACATGTGGCCTTGGGATTACATTGGTCCAAGGAAATGGACAGTATATACCAATGCCAGACCTAGCCCATCAAGGTCAGATGTGATTCTCACATTTCACCTGGGACCTGTGAGTCGGGGGTAGCATTGGCATGCTGTCCCTTCCAGAGGCAAGTGTTCTTTGTATGCGATAGCACGTCTTTTCTATTCTGTTGCTGTAAAGGACAATCCAGCAGCCGTGATATCACCTTAATACAAAGAATTTTGTGTTGTGATGAATGAAGAGTCGAAGAAGATGGAAGGTGCATTTATTATAAACGTGCAGTTAATCGTCTGCTTTCAACAGTCACTAAGCTTCAGAAAGACAGAGAACACAGCAATTATGCCTGGAGCTTTTAGCCTATTCCACCTTAAACCGAGGGTGAAGCAGACACAAAGCAAGCAGAGATGCGATCAATAAGCCCGAAATGTGCGTTATCACGAACCTTTGTTAAACATTATGGTTGGCAGACACTGCTGACCCTTCTCAGACACACAGATTATTTTATGAAGTGCACACATTCATTGAGAATGCTCCAGAGAGTCTCTAGCTGACAAATTGGAACGAAGAAATACAGATCCTAATGCAGAAAATTAGATTTAAAACCCCAATACATATATGTACTCTTTCCACGTAACCACTTTCATGTACTTTAGGAATTTCCTATTATACAAGCCTCATAAAGCCAGCTAGGAACTACGGCTTCTCTGAAAATACTGAACTAGACAGAGGATAACTAACTCTGACAAAGGTTATAAAACTCACCCTCAGACCACCATGACCCACTGTTTAGAAAGAAGACAGTGTTGAGTGGGTATGTTAATTTCTTTAAGGTTCAATGACCACTTAGATCTTATATTTACTTTTAAGTTTTAACATTTGTGACTCTTTCTGGAAATGCACTTATGTAACTTGGGGTTTAAGGGGAAGTGGCATAATTTCACATAATAATTCCACATTTATGGCTTTCTGGAAAGTAATTGTGGAGAACAGAGCTAATCATGCACTTTCCCCTCACAGTGCTGCACCGCTTTATGTCTAAAGAAGAGCACCCTGCTTGGCTTTTGTGGCGTGTTCAGTCCTGTTATTCAGTACTTGCCTTTTCCACTTTAACAACCATCCTCACATGTTTATTTTGCATATTTTTTCCTTGCATATGGTTCCATAGAATCTTTATTATATTGTTTGTACGCTGACTCTAATTTAAATAAATATTAATATGTCTCACATTTTCCTGTGAACTTAGTGTCTTTAAGGCCTTGGTACACTGGCATGAACACATCTGCTATGTTGTGTTTAACAACTGCAACGTAAGCCCCCTTTTGCTCTGTTGAGTTTAAACTATCTGTTCTTCACTAAAGGGAACTCCGTGTTCTATTGACTGCCTTCACATGTGGTCTTGGACTAAGCATACATTTATGTGCCTCTGAAGGGCCTGAATGAGGCTAACGACTCAAAATCAGGTAGGTTAAAGAGTCTGTGGCTACACAAAGTGACTAAGGACTTGACACTCCCTCACTGCCCACACCTAGCCATCACGGTGCCAACATCCTTAAGGACACATATCATTATCTAGCTTTCTAACTGTAAGCAAATCTGCAGGTTTAAGTAACGCCTCTTTGCTACTATAACTACATATCATCGATTACTTCTAATTTTTGCTGCACAAGTTTGGCTCATTAAGACATCACATCTTCCAAAACATTGCTCAGGATCTCTTGTAAGGACAACAGTTAAAGACAGACGGAATGGAGGAACAATCTTTATCTGAGAGAGAAGGGGAATGGGTAAAGCTAGACTCAAGAGGACAATAGGGGCAGCTGTGTGGGCTCCCACCTATAGACACCCATCAGAGAAGCTTGGGCCCTCCTGACTATCTGTAGATTTGCATACAAAGGATTTTTTCTCTTTATTTTTCCTGTTTATTGGGCCAGTATAACAGCATCCTTGCTGGGTTGCTAAGATACTTTATAGAGTAGAGAGTTTGGGCTCAGAGAACAACTCTTTACAGCTGTCTGAAATGATAGTTGTTCAGGACTTGAAAATATAGGGCAAATTGTGGATATTCAATAAGGAACCGTGATATATGCTAGGCATTTTGTGAGCATTTTCTGCTAATGCATTTCCATGCCGGGATTTGTGTTGTCTAGGTATGGTACCGGTCATTCTTCAGACCAGAGTACTTAATGACAACCCAGAGGGCAGAACATGGAGTTTACTGCCTTTCTGAATTCAGGACCTAGAATGCTAAAGAAGTGTCCATTTACCAGGTATATTAAGGTCCAGCCAAGAATATGGAAGCAAATTGAGGAAATGGGATTTCTTACATAGAAATTTCTTACATAAGTGTTGAAAATTTTGAGAGAGCAAAAGGGAACAGAGAATTAGCCCTGGCACTAATACTATAGAAAATAGCTTGTGGCCTTTCGGAAGCAAAATGAAGGACACAATGAATTCTGAGTTAAGAACAATAAAAAAGGACATAGTCACTGGGGGGGAGGGGTGCTACAAACATGGAGGAGTGGCTGTGTGGGTAAAACTGAATCTTCTGAGACAGAAATTCCTAGAGACAAAGGCATAGGTTAGGAAAATCCTCTCCTCTTCCCTCTGATTTTTTTTGTCAGAAAGGGTACCTAAGCAGACTCTTAAGCAATCACATGACCAACTTGTAGGGGAATGTAAAAGCAACCAGGCTCCATGCTCTCTTTCCCACTAGCATATTACTAAGTATACAGTATAATGGGGTTTCACTAGTATATTACTAACTATTAATCAATGAGTTTCACTGTAACATTTTCACACATGCGTACAAACATGTGGACAATACACATCTTATCTTACTAATGTTTGTAAAAGTGATCAGACAAGGGAACCTGAACAATGCTCTTTGTACACTCACAGCTCCAATACTGCAGAGGACAACAGAGGGCATAGTGCCAACAGACAATGGGCAAGGGTGGGCACAGAAAACAATGGATTCTGGTTTCAGGATTTTATATAACTGTAAAAGAACAACATAGTAAGATTGGATTCAGTTTCAGTAGGAAAAAAGGTTTGAGCTATGATTCAATATTTAATTTGGCCCAGAATCCCCTGAGCCTACACTAACAGGCATAATTCAGTGTGACCTATAAATTATTAAACATAAAGTATTTGAAGTCTTAACAAACATTTCTCAGTCCTGGTTCCAATGCATATATACCTAAGAGATTTTATATTTTTGTCTGTATTAGGAACCCTGTGGAGATATGGGAAGATGACATGAGGAATGAGAATCAGTGCAAAGAAAAGCAGTCATTGTGTCATACCTCAGGAGACATAAGCAAAGCAAAATGTGTCATTGTAAGCGTCTGAAGAAAATCTGCTTGAACTCTGTCAATTATACTTAGCAAACTATAGGAAAATGAGACAAGGTGTGTATACAATGATACTACTACATGTTCACAATTTGGTTTTGTGAGATAACTCCAAGCATTTGGAAAACTAATAGCAAAACTTCCATGACAAGAATTTTCTTACAATGGCACATTAAACTCAATTATTTTTTCTGTGAGATGTGTGTGCACTCATGTATATACATGTGTAGTCATGTGTGAATGTGTGTGCAGACTTTTGAAGGTCATAGGTCAATTTAAGTATCCTTCTATGGGAACCAATCACTGCTGTTTTTGAGGCAGAATCTCTCATTGCTTTAAAGCTCATGGAGCAAACTAAGCTGGCATCCAGTGAGCCCCAGGGAGCTTCCTGTCTCTGTCATCCTGGAGCTGAGATTGCAATGTGAATTCTTGGAGTTGACCTCAGGTGGTTGTTTTGTTTTGTTGTTTTGTTTTTTGTTTTTTATTCCATTTTCTTTATTTTATTTTTCTAAATAATCAAAATGATTTAAAATAGTTAAATGCCTCTTAAATATTCTTGATATCTTCTGAAGCTAAAATTAATATGCACTCAACCAGTTTTTAAAAATCTATTTGGAACATTAGGCATGATAGAAGTAGAAAAAAATCTCTTACAAAGTCCTCTATGAAAGGAAATTGTGACAACTTCCTAATTACAGAAACCTTTCCATCTCTAAGGGAGAATACACAGTGTAACTGTGGCTTCATAGAATGAATTGGGTAGTGCCCCTTCTGTTTCTATATAGTGAAATAGTTTGAAGAGTATTGGTATAAGGTCTTCTTTGAAGGTCTGATAGAATTCTGCACTAAACACAGAAAAGTCTGCACAAAAAAGTCTGGTCCTGGACTTTTTTGGTTGGGAGATTTTTAATGGCTGCTTCTATTTCTTTGGGGATAATGGGACTGTTTAGATGATTTATTTGATCCTGATTTAACTTTGGTATTTGGTATCTGTCTAGGAAGCTGTCCATTTCATCCAGATTTTCCAGTTTTGTTGAATATAGGCTTTTGTAGTAGGATCTGGTGATGTTTTTTTTAATTTCCTCAGTTTCTGTTGTTATATCTCCCTTTTCATTTCTGATTTTCTTTTTTTTTTTTTTTTTTTTTTTGACAACCTGCTGACTGTGAGCAAAATTATCCCACACCCTGACTTCTACATCTTCCAGAATGGGGCAGACATTGCCCTGCTGAAACTCACAAACCCTGTGAACATTTCCAGCAAGGCCCGCCCTGTCTCCCTGCCTCCCGCATCCATGACCTTCCCCTCAGGAACATTGTGCTGGGTGACAGGCTGGGGCAGAATTGGAAAAAAAGGTATGTGGTAGAGACAACTAAGGTGAGACAAGAGAGGGGTGGCCACACCACATCCCCAGCACAGGGCTTCCCTCCATCTTGTAGGACAGAAATCTGAAGACCTAGGAAGTGGGAAGGCATCAGAACAACAGGGCTCTCAGGTCCCATAAGCCAGGAGACCCCAGCGTAGCTAGGATAACTCATTCGGTCCCTCGAATCTCAGACGCTTTATGTCTGAAGGGGCCACAGTCTGCTTGTATTTCAGGTATTTGATGGAGAGCAAGACCACACTTACCAACAATGTTACACACACACACACACACACAGAGAGAGAGAGAGAGAGAGAGAGAGAGAGAGAGAGAGAGAGAGAGAAGCTAGTTACAATTGGCATTTCACAGGCCATGTCAGTGACCCACATTTCAAGGGCTATGGCCCAGGCCTGAGGTATTGTGGGTGGCTGGACAGGGAACCTTCAGTGCCAATTTCTCTTCTCCCTAAGAGTCTTGCTTCATTTCTTTTGACAACTCAGAGCAGAGCTTTGGGGACAGGGCCACGAACAGACAGGCCCTGGCTGTGGAGCACAGGGTGAATAAAATTTCCTCATATACAGATGTAGTGCATGAGAATAGTGTCTGAGACCACGGCTCCACTGGGATCCTCTACCCAGCCTAGGCCAGAGCCAGCCATGCTGAGCTGCCTTCCACTGAACAGACAGGGTACTAAACACCCTCAGGACTGTCCTTCTCTGAATAAGGCCAGAAATCCAGGTCCAGCCTGGAGGAAGAAGCCAGGTTGGCAGAGCTGAATGAAGTGAGCCTGACTCAAAGAGGGACTTGTGAGCAGAACTACCCTCAGAGGACAGGGTTAGCTGAGCCAGTCCCAGTCTGGCACCTGGGACCCTGTCACAGGATGGTCTTTCTTTCACCCACAGTAAAACTGCCGCCACCATTTCCTTTGATGGAGGTGGAAGTTCCCATTGTAGAAAACCGCCTCTGTGACAGGATGTATCACAAAGGTCTCAGCACAGTTGACCATGTCCGCATTGTCCGTGACGACATGCTGTGTGCTGGGAAAGAAGGACGTGGCTTCTGTAAGGTGAGCTCCTGTCCCCTCACCCTGCCACCCCCACCCAGCCTTTACAAGACTACTGACCCGTGTCCTCTCTAGGGCGACTCCGGAGGACCTCTGGTCTGCAAGGGAAAAAACACCTGGCTGCAGGCAGGTGTGGTGAGCTGGACAAAGGGCTGCGCACTGCGCAACTGGCCTGGCGTCTACACCCGGGTCACCTATTACTTGGACTGGATCCGCCGCTATGTCCCCAAGGACTTCTTTTTTTTTTTTTTTTTTTTTTTTTTTTTTTTTTTTTTTACTTTCTTAATTTTTTTATTCGATATAATTTATTTACATTTCAAATGATTTCCCCTTTTCTAGCCCCCCCCCACTCCCCGAAAGTCCCGTAAGCCCCCTTCTCTTCCCCTGTCCTCCCTCCCACCCCTTCCCAGTTCCCCGTTCTGGTTTTGCCAAATACTGTTTCACTGAGTCTTTCCAGAACCAGGGACCACTCCTGCTTTCTTCTTGTATCTCATTTGATGTGTGGATTATGTTTTGGGTATTCCAGTTTTCTAGGTTAATAACCACTTATTAGTGAGTGCATACCATGATTCACCTTTTGAGTCTGGGTTACCTCACTTAGTATGATGTTCTCTAGCTCCATCCATTTGCCTAAGAATTTCATGAATTCATTGTTTCTAATGGCTGAATAGTACTCCATTGTGTAGATATACCACATTTTTTGTATCCACTCTTCTGTTGAGGGATACCTGGGTTCTTTCCAGCATCTGGCAATTATAAATAGGGCTGCTATGAACATAGTAGAGCATGTATCCTTATTACATGGTGGGGAATCCTCTGGGTATATGCCCAGGAGTGGTATAGCAGGATCTTCTGGAAGTGAGGTGCCCAGTTTTCGGAGGAACCGCCAGACTGCTTTCCAGAGTGGTTGTACCAATTTGCAACCCCACCAGCAGTGGAGGAGTGTTCCTCTTTCTCCGCACCCTCTCCAACACCTGCTGTCTCCTGAATTTTTAATCTTAGCCCATTTCTGATTTTCTTAATTTGTCTCTGTGCCTCTGGTTAATCTGGCTAAGGGTTTATCTATCTTGTTGATTTTCTCAAAGAACCAGCTCCTGGTTTGGTCGGTTCTTTGTATATTTCTTTTTGTTTCTACTTGGTTGATTTCAGCCCTGAGTTTGATTATTTTCTGCCATCTACTTCTCTTGGCTGCATTTGCTTCTTTTTGTTCTAGAGCTTTCAGGTGTGCTATAAAGCTGGTAGTATATTCTCTCTCCAGTTTCTTTTTGGAGTCACTCAGAGCTGAAAGTTCTTCTTTTTTTTAAGATTTATTTATTTATTATATGTAAGTACTGTAGCCATCTTCAGACACACCAGAACAGGGCATCAGATCACATTAAAGATGATTATGAGCCACCATGTGGTTTCTGGGATTTGAACTCAGGACCTTCAGAAGGCCAGCCAGTGCTCTTAACCACTGAGCCATCTCACCAACCCCTGAGAATCCTTCTTAGCATTGCTTTCATTGTGTCCCATAAGTCTGGGTATGTTGTGCCTTCATTTTCATTACATTCTAAAAAGTCTTTAATTTCTTTATTTCTTCCTTGACCAAGTTATTATTGAGTAGAGCATTGTTCAGCTTCCATGTGTATGTCTTCTTTCTGTTGGTTTTTCTATTTAATACCAGACTTAGTCTGTGGTAATCTGATAGGATGCATAGGATTATTTCAATCTTATTTATCTGTTGAGGCCTGTTTTGTGACTGATTAAATGGTCAATTTGGGAGAAGGTACCATGAGGTGCTAAGGAGAAGGTATATTCTTTTGTTTTAGGATGAAATGTTCTATAGATATTTCTTAAATCCATTTGGTCCATAACTTCAGTTGGTTTTATTGTGTCTCTGTTTAGTTTGTGTTTCCATGATCTGTCCATTGATGACAGTGGGATTTTGAATTCTCCCACTATTATTATGTGAGGTATAATGAATATATGCTTTGAGCTTTAACAAAGATTCTTTTATGAATGTGAGTGCCCTTGCATTTGGAGCATAGATGCTCAGAATTGAGAATTCTTCTTTGTAGAATTTTCCTTTGATGAGTAAGAAGTGTCCTTCCTAATCCTTTTTGATAACTTTGGTTGAACATTGATTTTATTCAATATTAAAATGACTACTCCAGCTTGTTTCTTGGGACCATTTACGTGGAAAATTGTTTTCCAGCCATTTACTCTGAGGTAATGTTTGCCTTTGACACTGAGGTGCATATCCTGTATGCAGCATAACACTGGGTCCTGTTTACATATCCAGTCTGTTATTCAGTCTTTTTATTGGGGATTTGAGAACATTGATGTTAAGAGATATTAATGCATTCTGACTGGTATAAGGTGGAGACAGCAGGTGTTGGCGAGGATGTGGAGAAAGAGGAACACTCCTCCACTGCTGGTGGGGTTGCAAATTGGTAGAACAGCTCTGGAAATCAGTCTGGCGGTTCCTCAGAAAACTGGGCACATCACTTCCAGAAGATCCTGCTATACCACTCCTGGGCATATACCCAGAGGATTCCCCAGCATGTAATAAGGATACATGTTCCACTATGTTCATAGCAGCCCTATTTATAATAGCCAGAAGCTGGAAAGAATCCAGGTATCCCTCAACAGAAGGATGGATGCAAAAAAAGGTGGTATATATACACAATGGAGTACTATTCAGCCATTAGAAACAATGAATTCATGAAATTCTTAGGCAAATGGATGGAGCTGGAGAACATCATACTAAGTGAGGTAACCCAGTCTCAAAAGATCAAGCATGGTATGCACTCACTAATAAGTGGATATTAACCTAGAAAACTGGAATGCCCAAAACATAATCCACACATCAAATGAGGTACAAGAAGAACGGAGGAGTGGCACCTTGTTCTGGAAAGACTCAGTGTAGTAGTATAGGGCAAACCCAGAACAGAGAAGTGGGAAGGGGTGGTGGAAGAACAGGGGGAGGGAAGGGGGCTTATGTGACTTTCGGGGAGTGGGGGGCCAGAAAAGGGGAAATCATTTGAAATGTAAATTAAAAATATATCGAATAAATAAAAAAAGAAGGAAAAAAGAGATATTAAGGAATAGTGATTATTGCTTCCTGTTATTTTTGATGTTATTTTTATGTTTGAGTGGCATCTTGTTTGCTTTTTGTTTTTTTGTTTTTGTTTTTTCCAAGGCAGGGTTTCTCTGTGTAGCACTGGCTGTCCTATAAGTCACTCGGTAGACTAGGCTGGCCTCAAACTTAGAAATCCACCTGCCTCTTGCTCCCAAGTGCTGGAATTAAAGGCACACGCCACCACTGCCTGGCTTGTGTGACTGTCTTATTTTGGGTTTTTTGAAAGAAGATTACTTTCTTTCTTTTTCTAGGGTGTAGTTTCCCTCCTTGTGTTGTCATTTTCCATCTATTATCCTTTTTAGTGCTAGATTTGTGGAAAGATATTGTGTAAATTTGGTTTTGTCATGGAATATCTTGGTTTCTCCCTCTATGGTAACTGAGAGTTTTGCTGGGTATAGTAGCTGGCATTTGTGTTCTTTTAAATTCTGTATGACATCTGCCCAGGATCTTCTAGCTTTCATAGTCTCTGGTGAGAAGTCTGGTGTAATTCTTATGGGTCTACCTTTATATGTTACTTTACCATTTTCCCTTACTGCTTTTAATGTTCTTTATTTTGTGCATTTGGTGTTTTGACTACTATGTAACTGGAGGAATTTTTCTGGCCCAATATATTTGGAGTTCTGTAGGCTTCTCATATGTTTATGTGCATCTCTTTCTTTAGGTTAGGGATGTTTTCTTCCATAATTTTGTTTAAGATATTTACTGGCCCTTTAAGTTGGGACTCTTCAGTCTCTTCTATACCTATTATCCTTATGTTGGTCATCTCATTGGGTCCTGGATTTCCTGGAGGTTTTGGGTTAGACGCTTTTTACATTTCTCATTTTCTTTGACTGTTGTGTCAATGTTTTCTGTGGTATCTTCTGCATCTGAGATTCTCTCTTCTGTCTTGTACTCTGTTGGTGATGCTTGCATCTATGACTACTGATCTCTTTCCTAGGTTTTCTATCTCCAGAGTTGTCTCCCTTTGTGATTTCTTTTCCCTGTGTGTTTCTATATCCATTTTTAGATCCTGGAAGGTTTTGTTCAATTCGTTCACCTCTTTGGTTGTGACTTCCTGTAGTACCTTAAGGAATTTTTTGTGTTCTTCTTTAAGTGTTTCTACCTGTTTACTTGTGTTCTCCTGTATTTTTTTAAGGGAGTTATTTATGTCCTTCTTAAAATCCTCTATCATCATCATGAAATGTGACTTTAAATCAGTCTTGCTTTTCTGGTATGTTGGGGCATCCAGGACTTGCTGTGGTGGAAGAACTGGGTTCTGATGATGTCAAATAACCTTGGTTTCTGTTCCTTATGTTCTTGCCTTTGCCTCTAGACATCTGGTTATCTCTGGTGTTAGCTGGTCTTTCTGTCTCTGACTGTATCTTATCCCTCTTGCAAGCCTGTGTGCCAGTATACCTGGGAGACCAGTTTTCTTTGAAAGGAATTTGGATATGAAGAGCTGTGGCACAGGGTCAGCTCCAGGATGCAGACAGAAACCAGAAGGATCCTGTCCCAGGCTGTTCCTTAGTTCCTTTGTCCTTATGGCTCTGGGAGGGTCCCTCTTATGTGAGAAATTTGAACAGAAGTGTTGGTCTTACCTGTACTCATAGGTGTGTCAGCGCTCCTGGGAGACCTGCTTTCTTCCTCAGATATTTGGGTATGGGGAGCTGTGGCTCAGGATCAGCTCACGGCACAGAGGGAAACTGGAAGTCTGACTTCAGGTCCTCATGCTAGTACTTCAAGAATTTCACTTGCTGAGTTATCTTCCCAATCCTGTAAGGACAGTGACTGTCCCAAAAGCTTTCATTCCATTCCCAGTCTTAAACTTTAGGCCAGAACATGGATTTATTGCAGTAAGTAGAAAAGTATTGAGTACAAGGCGAATGAAGGCTCATGTAAAAATATTTCATGGTTAAGTTTGCCTTCTTGCATTTCTGCTCCCTTCTGAGATGGGCCTGTCTAACCCGGCTTTCGAATATAATGAAATGATGTGATGTGAAGCCACACTACCCAGATTGTAGAAAAAAAAGCCCAGCATCCTCAACCACTCAGCACAGACAGCTTATAGATGTGCCAGTGAATCCTCTGGAGCTAACATTTGTGCCTCATCTGGATAAACAGCTGCCAAGGGGATTGCTGTAAGCAAGGCAAATGCCTTGTTTGTATAATACTGGATTTTATGGTTATCTGTTGCATATCCTTGTTTAAACATTGCACATCAGAAAGTCCAGTAAAACTTGAAATAGTGTAGGACAGATATCCCTATAGAATGTAAATATCAATGATAAATAGTAAAAATTATGCAGATAATCTACTATAAATATAAATGATTTAATTAGTAAGAGAGAAGGATTAATTCATATTGAAAATATAAGAAATTCCAACTATTGCTCAAATAAAGAAGCATAACGTAGAAATTAAACTTAGATTTCTAAATTCTGGGATGCAAATTATACTATGTAAAAATAATCTCATGAACTATTTCAGTTAGTTAATACAACAGAAGTGTGCATATTTATGTAAGGTAACTATAGAAGTCTTATAGATTTAAAAAAACAGAAAAATTAGGAGAAAGCAATATGACAATGATTTAAATAAGATATAAAAACTAGGTAAGCTATATTTATTGTAACGCAATATTAGTATTTTACATTTTTATGTGTATCTTTTACACAGTTTTATAAACATATTACCAAAAAAATTATTACTATACTGTCTTCTATTAGCCAGGGAAAGACAAGAATTTGAAAAGGCATTAGCAAAGAAAGTTGAACAACTCTAGGATATAAACAGTGACTCAAGACACTGGTGGTAATATGTCAGTTCTAGAATGGAAGCAAGACAACCTTTAGGGAAGGCATGCTTGTCAATTTCGTGATTTGGTACTAATTGGGCATTACTTTTTAAGTAAGTTAATATAAATCTAATTTGTACAAAACCTTGTAATTACTAATTTGTTCTTACTGTCCTTAGAAACACTTAAAAGAAGAGAACTATTTGAAAAAAGATACTATTTATAAAATACTTTATTGGGAGCTAAAATCAATGATGGTGAGTTATTAAGCAGAACTAATAGAACAAAGAAAGTCACTTTAGCTATATAGTGTATAATTATTTATTTTATTTTTAATTTGGGGACACACACATACATTTGTGTGTGTGTGTGTGTGTGTGTGTGTGTGTGTGTGTGTGTGAATGGATGGGTATGTGCAGGGACTCACAGAGTTCAGAAAAGAGCATAATGTCCCTTGAATCTAGAGTTACAGGTGGTCATAAGCTACCCAGTTTGCACGTTGGGACCTGAACTCAGGTCCTCTGCTACAGCTATATGAGCTGTTGACCATTGAACCATCCTTCCAGCCTCTTTATATATTTTAATATCAGTTCATCTTGGATTCAAGACAATTTTAAAGTGAATTTGTTTTGCACATCGGCTAAAATTTATATTACATTAAAAGAAAGGTTTATGATTCTGTTAAACATTCTCACTTTCCATCATTCCAAATATGTAAATGCTGTGAGTAATTTGAAGGACTGCTGCTCTGATATGTAGTATCACAACTAGAAGTGGCAAACATAATCTGTTTGTGGTGTACAGAGACAGATCACTGATAAATTGTTCTCTATTGATATCTAGAGGTCTTCTGTATCTCTTCTGCCTAATTTTGTTTTGAAATTTGCTATTTCAGATATGAGAATATTTATGCCATCTTGAGTATAGCTTCCATTTGCTTCATCAGTTAATTTACAACCTTTGACTCCATCTTTGGGTGTCTTCAATAGCAAGTGTGTTTCTTTAAGACAACAGGTAATTAGATATTGACTTTTAATCCACTTAGTTACACTGGATCACTTAATTGAGTAGTTGCAGTCATTTTCGTTTAAGGTTATTATTAATAAGGTTTTTTTATCCACCATAATTCTGTTCTTGCTAGTTAAATCCCCTACATAGTATCTGGGGCTGCTGGGTTTTGGCTTGGCTCTGCTATGTTCATCTAATCCTTTCCTGTGATGAATGCTTTCCTGTCTTCATATAAAACAAGTTAAACCAGTGTGTCCTCCCAGAGAGAAATCCTGATTCACTTCTGACAAACTTCTCATTTCTGATTTCCTCAGGCTTCAAGCTAAAACTGGTTTTGTGGTGCTTCAGGGATCAGCCTGTCCATTCATAGCATCTAGTAACAGAAGCTCAGAAAGAATTTCAATTAATGAGCTCATGATATGGACAGACATTTCTCCAAGACTAAATACAATAAAAATAAACACATGAAAAAGGTATTCAGCATCCTTGGCCACCAGGAAAATGAAATTTATAACTATACGGGAATTTCATTTCATCCCAGACAAAATGACTACCATAAAGAAGACAATCACAAACCTGTCACAATGTAGGAAGAAGGGAACCCCTGTGCACTGGTAGTGAGGACGTAAATTAGTCTAGCCACTACTGGATTCAACATAGAGATGTGTAGCAAATAGAGCTTCCATATCATCCAGGTAAACCACTGTGAGACTCTAAGTCAGCACACTACAGAGGTGCTTTACATCCATGCTTATTGCAGAACTCTGCATTTGTGGAGTATGACATGAAAGTGGACCAGGACTAGGGGAAGGAAAAAGAGTAGAGAGTGGAGAAGGTAGATAAGGGAAAAGAGGGAGGATACAAGAACAGGAGAAAAGGGGGAAGGGGACAGGATGGAGTAAAGATGTTCCAATGTATGGGGTACTTAAAAGTATTCATTATTGTCTTAGGGTTTTACTACTGTGAACAGACACCATGACCAAGGCCAGTCTTATAAGGATAATATTTAATTGGGGCTGGCTTACAAGTTCAGAGGTTCAGTCCATTATCACCAAGGCTGGAGCATGGCAGCATCCAGACAATCAAGGTGAAGAAGGAGGAGCTGAGAATGCTACCTCTTCAGCTGAAGGCTGCTAGCAGAAGACTGGCTTCCAGGCAGCTAGGAATAGGGTCTTAAAGTCCATGCCCACAGTGACACACCTACTTCAGCAAAGCCACACCTCTAAATAATGCCACTCCCTAGGCCAAGAATATACATTTCATCATCACAATTATATAACAATTATATATATATATAAATTTAGAAGTCTTAAATCTAGCCAACATTGCTAAAACATGAAACCTAAATCTACCAAGATAAACATTGTAGCTATCATAGAAAACTCTATCCCTATCCATGAAAACTATTTTAGGATTATTATGATATTCTAGAGATGTGCTTAAAACTCTGACTCTCTAGTTACTACAATTATGTTTTCAAAAGCATATTTATATCACCTAGAATTATTTCTTACTCATAAATGTTATAAGACAATGATGTAATTGCTATAATTATCTATAATTTATATAATTAGTATCTAATGATATATCAATTTAAAATATATTTAAGAAACATACTCATTAATAGAATCGCTCAAAGATGTAATATAGGCTAGAAGAAGTTGTTTCCAGAACAATTTCTACAGTCACTAGAAATTGTTTACTTTGTAAAAAATTCATTTTTGAAATATTTATACATGTATATAGTGCATCTTGATCATATCCATGCCTTATCCCCAACTGCCCCAAGATTATGTATCATACTTTTTCTTTCAACTTCATGTCCTTCTTTTACAATACTTTAAGTGTATTTGTTTTCTATTCACTAAGTCCAGTTGGTCCTCTCCATCCAGATATGCATAGATATGTGATCATCCACTAGGGCCTGAGGGAACCTACCAGCGGACACACTTCTAAAGAAAAGTATCTCTTTTTCCTAGCAGCCATTAACTGCCAATAGCTCCTCCGCTATGGGTAAGACCTCAGAAACCCCTTCAGTCTACAGGAAAATTCATAAGTACCTGAATCTTGGATGGATCTTTTGAGTTTTGCTCACTACTGTTGTGAATTTGTACGTGCCAGAGCATGTCGTGGTAAGAGGAGAGCATTTCACAATAGCCTTGCACATCCTCCAAGTCTTCCATGCTTTTAGACTCCTCTTCTATAGTGTTTCCTGAACACTGGCGGAGGGGTTGATGTAGGTGACCGTGTAGGGCTGAGGCCTCACAACCTCTTATCCTGAGCTCTTTGCATAGCAGTGTGTCTCTCCATTGGCCACTAGTCACTGAACCTAGAATTTCCTCTGAGCAGAGTTAGGATCTTCACAGATCTATGGATTAAAAATATTAATATCTGAAAAACCATTTGACAACATGGTTATTTAGGAAAACAATATCATGTCCAACACTGGACACTGCATGCTGTAATACCAACCTGCCATGTAAGATGTGCCCACTAGGGCAATGTTGGCTAGATTTTGCAGGGCTCACCAGCTGATTGCATTTAAGGTACTCTCCATGGGAGGGACTTCATGCCTGGTCTGGTAAACATAGTCAAAACACAGAGCTAGGGAACTTGTTTGATTTTTAAAAAACATTACTCATTTAATTTAGTTTAAATTAGAAAATGAAAACTCATTTTGGAGAAAATGATGTTCTGTGGAAGGAAAGAACTTGGTATCAAGCCATTCTTTCTAAGCAAACACTCCACTAGACTGTACCTCTAGCCCTGAAAGCAATCTCTGGGAATTTGAAACAAGCCACGAGACAGAAATAAACAGGGACTCTTTAAGGCTACACAGTAGTTTAACTTTATTTCACAGAATTAGTCTTTCCATATTTGCTTGCTATATTGGATTTTTATGGGCCTTCACACTTGAACAATATGGCCAACTGAGTTAAGTAAGGATATTTGTTAGATTCTTTGTCCCATTCCCAAGTTACTAAAGACAGGCTATTACTAGTCCAGCCTCGAGCAGTTAAGGGCTTGAAGAGTGTATTAAATACTCCTGAGCAGAAGCTGCAGATACCCCTGAACAGCAAAGATTAGTTGTTGTGCAAATGACTCCTGGTTACTCCATTTCTACTCAAATGAGTCTTCTTTCTGTCCTGTATTATCGAGAAGTCATCATGTGTGCCTAATACCTCAGTTTTAGCCTCATCATTGGACATCAATCACTGAGATCTCTGAGCTCATAGACATTATGCCCCTCCTCCTGCCCCCCTCCAATTTTTGCATATAATGGTCCAGGTGGAAGGGTCCCAGGGAGCCCTCAGATGCACAGTAGACTGTGCCTGTTGAAGAATCAACTTTCAATATTCAGTTTTTTTCCTCTCAGTTTCTTTCAGAATAAAATAGATTCTCATGAAAGAAAAGAACTGGGACTGAATGTGCAGAGTAGCTGCTGCACAGGAAAGGAGGGGGTTCCAGGAGCTGAAGATGATGTCACCTTTCAAATTACATCTGTGTTCTCAGGCTTTGTGCAATTATGCCTGAGTCTGCAGAAAATAGAGTTGGAAGTCATTATTTTCATACAGATTTTGTGGGATAAGAAAGACTAGATGTCTTTGATGGCTATTCTTTGTTGTCAACTTTACTAATATGTAATGATCTAAACCCCAAGCATCTGGATACACCTGTGAGAGATTTGCATGATTGAATCATTTGAAGTAGAAAATGCTGGCTCTTTGCATGTTGCCTTCCCTCTCAGTGGCAAGTTTATGCTTTTATTTATGTTAGATCCTTCTTCAGGATTTCAGCATACACTGAAAACCAGCTGAGGTAAACAGCTGAAGTGGAAATTTCTGGTTTCTGTGGAGATTCAGTTATATCATGTGATGTTTTTCTGGAAACTGTCTTATGATAGGATGTTTTGTTGAAAACAGACACATGGCAATTTTCTGGAATCAGCCTGGTGAAAGAGCATGTGATGATTTGCTGGAGTGGATGCTTAAGAGGACACGTGATGTTTGGAAAGAGTCTAAGTATAACCCATCGGCCAATGGATGAGGCTGTTGCATTGGTTCACCTTGCAATTCTTTGCTGGTCATCATTGGGCTTTGCTGATGCTGTTCAATCTTCAACGATGATGCTCTAATATTAGTTCACCTTGCTTTCTTTGCAGATCTTTACTTGTCTTGACTTTGTAGAGAGAAATGCACCAAAGAACTTCTGGTGATGTTCCAGAGGCTTCTTGCCACCTCCATGGACTAGTGCCAATCCTCAGCGTGTTGAAGTTTCTTCTGAATTGAACCCCTGCTGCTGATTAGTGTTTGGTGACACTAATGAACTGGACTGCTAATATCCTTTCAATGATGATCAGAATGCCCCCCAAAACTACAGCTAAACAGGTCTAGTCCTATTAACTTTTCTTTGTCCGCTAATTATAGTTGGTGGGCTATGAGAGAGGTTGAAGCATTTAACAACTTTTTTTTTGTTTTTTGTTTTGTTTTGTTTTGTTTTGTTTTTTTGTTTTTTTGGTTTTTGGTTTTTTGGTTTTTTTCGAGACAGCGTTTCTCTGTATAGCCCTGGCTGTCCTGGAACTCACTCTGTAGACCAGGCTGGCCTCGAACTCAGAAATCCCCTGCCTCTGCCTCCCAGAGTGCTGTGATTACAGGTGTGTGCCACCACCGCCCAGCAAAAATCTTTATTAAAGTAAGTTTTGAAAAATGTAAGCCTACATCCAGCATCATGGATTCAATAACTATTGGATTCATGGACAATGCATGGAGGTACAGCCATTATTGGAAGTGTCAGCCTCGGAAGACACTATAATAAATTGATGAACATCTAGAATGCATCGACACAGAATATAATATAGCTTACTGCTTCATGTGGTCTACCCCCAGAGACTCTCGGTAGTAGCTTCATGAGATTTGAAATGATACAAAAGATACTATGTGAGGAAGTGGACTCTAAAGTTGATGACAGAAGTGTTGGATCCTGAGTCTATGTCCTTGTTATTCAACATAGGCAAGAATTATACATAGGATCACTGTCAACATATACATATTTCCTTATTATTTTTAGAACTCCAAAAAATGGTTGATGTACCAAATGTTTATTGATGTTTTCAGAATTAGTGATTCCATAATTTTAGCATATTTGCATTGAATAATTATAGTACTGCACTCTTCTTTTTCTAAGTGATAACTTGGAAGATTTCATTTTACTAGGAAACAAGCAGCAAATGGACCATACCTACTTGAATTCTTTTTTTTCCCTAGAACTGGCTCTTTTAATGAACCTCAAATCATTCCTTTTCCGGGCAGCAGTCATGGGTTTCCTGGCAACAGTCACTTGGGCTTCCAGGTATTTTTAAGCTTAGATGGTAAAATTCCTGCAGGAGAAGCCTATATAGCCGCAGGATATACACAGTGGCTGGTTCACCGGAGAGCGTTCTCCCCTACAACGACTGTATCTACAAGAGCAACTGTGTCTTGGCCTTGCATTTACTTATCTGCATTGCCGAAAACACCCAAGTAGTTTCTGTTTTAGGGTAATTTCCAAAAGCAAAGAAACAAATGTGTTGTCAAGGAGACGTACAATGTTGTAGAGAGGAAAGAGGAGTAATGATGCCCATGTCTGAGCATCTGCTATGTTCCCTGCCCCCATCTCCCACCCACAGAAATTCACAGAAGCTTCCCAGAAAGACTGAGATAGCATGAAAACATTGCTCAGTTATCCATAGTCCTCAGATCAGATTTATGCCAACTCACCTCCATCTAGAAACTGGACATATGCCTTAAATAATTTCTTTGATGGTATAAAAAATATCAATCATGATGAGGAAGAAGCTGTCACAGTTTTCACTGAACACATAGAAGACAATTCCCTTAGTGTCAGAGAGAGATGGCAAGGAATGTGGAGGAGGCCTATTGGTTTCCACAAGAGTTGTTTGGCAGTATCTAGAAAAGCACGCTTTAGCACCACTGTATCCTAGAAGATGATGGAGGTCTTCTACAGCCATCAGACCTCAGTGTCTTCTTATAACTGCATTTTAACAGCGGTCTATCTAATTTGTCTTTTATGCTCTCCATTATTGAAGACCTTAGATTCCTAGGGACAGTGAAACACACTAGTAACATCTAATTATATAGCAAAGGGGAAGAATTTTCCTAGGAATCCAACCAATGACAGAGATATAAAAGGCAATGAAACCTGTTCTTAGAGCTCATGTTCAGGCAGAGTGTTTGCCCAAAGCTGCCCAAAACATCATATTCACATGCAGATATGAAGGCACAATCCAGAAGTAAAACCAAAGATTCTGATAAATTACTTGTCCCCAGTTTCAAATCAACAGCAGGGCACAAGTGACAGATTAGACATAGATTGAGAATAAGGAAAACTGCACACAATGGCAACTAGAAGTATATGTACAATAGTACAGTATGGAGGCTGTAGAGTGCCTTGGACTTCTCATCACGTGTCAGTGAGGCAGCAGGGTTGACTCTCACCATACTCCTCATAGTCAATCAGGAGTGACATATAAGTGTCTTTAAAATTTAGTCACACATAAAATAATCCTATTTGTGTTTTCAAAGTTTCACATTATCAAGTTGGGTTCTGATGGGTCAAAACTATTACAGACTAAAGCAATTAAAATTGTAAGCTCCTGGAATAAGCCAATTCAGACTTGAAAGTAAGTAGATTGAGAAACTGGCGTGTTTTGCTGTTCTGCACTCGTTAGTTATTTCAGGAACAGTGTTGAGTCCTTATTTCAATAGCTCAGGGCATTGGCAGCACTTACCAACACTCAGGATTATCTCTAATGCTATTAAGTGAATTTTCAATAGAAAATTAAGTTTTATGAAAAATAAGGCACTGCCTACTTTTACAGCCACTTTCTGTCAGCCACTCTGTTTATCCTTCCTGTGATGTGAACACAGCAATTGTGGAATATTGGCTAGGATGGATACCCAGGCCCCCTTCACACATCACCCTTTACTTGCTAGGTTTATAACTGTAGGTAAGTGCCTCAAAGGTGATAGACTGAATCTTCAAGAACTATTATCTGTATTTTTTTAAACTTTTCAATGTTTTAAAAAATAAAATAAACCTTAAATAGAAAAAAAGTCATTAGATTTTTTTAAAGAAAATAAACCTTTTCGTGAACGCATACATTAAAATACATGTGGATTCGCTGCTTGGTGTTTCCCTAAGGATATTCAAGGTGTTAGGGTAGTAGTTGAAATGTGTGAAACCCTCATGATGAGTCTCTACTGATGCAAGGATTGATTTAATTATAGGTGTGCTTTAACCTAAAAAAGAGAAACCACATCAACTCTGGAAAAACTAAGGTCCTTCACTTAGTCACATCAAAATACTTATGCCGACAAAGGATAGCTAAATCTAGATACGTATACTTAATATTGAAATTATATGTCATTGGTAAAAGTTCTGCAAAATTCTGATTATAGTTTGGTGTTTCAGTGCTTCAACTTAATTCTCCTGTAACCACCATATCATTGGTGAGAAGAGCAGGCTCCTCTTTTACAGGTGTGACTTATACCAATGAGTTTCAAAGAGCTTTATAGGCTTGCTCTTTTTCAAAATTTGACTTGACAAATGCTGATTGATCATTTTTAAGGATTAACTGGGATTCTTTGACTATGGTTAATAGAAATGTAGCATATAAGTCATTTATTTATTTAATTTGAGACAAAGCCTCCTGTAACTTAAGTTATCCCTGAACACATTGTGTAGACAAGGCTGGCTCTGAACCCCAGGTCCTGCCTCCACCTCCTAAGTAGTAGTTGAGTAGTATGGTGAAGGAAGAGCTGAGGAGAAATGTTTAAAGAGAAATCTGAAGATCTAGAATGAGCTAGCTAGTACTTTTTATCAATTTCCTGAGATGCTCTGAAGTATCTGCCCTCAAAGTGTCTCACACATGACTGCTCACAAAAGGCTTTGAAGAAAAGTTAAAATATTAATCTCATATCAAAATGTCTTTGTGTGATGGATGAGTGTATGAAGGATTATGAAATGAGCATTTGGCAAGAGATTTTTGAAACTTAAAATAATTGCATGTAAATTCATCTAAATCAAACTTAGTTTAACATGCTATACTTCATCTTAGTCAAATTTGTATTTAATTAGGTAATTAACATGTCTGATCATTTTGCAACACTTACAGATTGCTGATTACGGCTGATAAATGAGCATTGTACTATTAATATTTAATCTCTCGCTTGTAACAATGAGAACTACACTTTTTTCATAAAATACTTGATAGTGGCAAAGCTCTTGGCATCATTCCTTCTCTGTGGTTTAGTGCTGGGTTTTGACATGCCATCTTCATGGTGTTTTCTTTAACACTCACTGCATTTACAACCTTCCATGAGTAATGTCTGTCATTTCTCAGAACTCAGATGATGACCTCAGAGAGCATGGCTCTGCTCTGTTCAGTTCTTTTTTTCAAAGTGAATCATAAAGGTAAAAGCAGATGGTAAGAGCCAGACAAGTGTCCTTCTGATCTGAAATTTGCATTTCGAATATGTGTCCATTTAGAGAATTACCATGTTATACAAAAATATTAGTATTGGCTTTGTTTAAGAAATTGTGCCTATTTCTGCAGTGACTTGATGTCCCAGGGAGGCTAGCATGACTGTCTCCTAAGAGGTTTCATCCAGCAGCAGATAAAAACATGTAGAGACCCACAGCCAAACATCAGGCAGAGCTTGAGGAGTCTTGTTCAAGACTGGGGAATAGGACTGAGCAATCTGGAGGAGCCAAGGACACCACAAGAAGCCCTATAGAGTCAACTAACCTGGGATCATGGGGGATTACAGAGCCTGAACCAACAACCAAAGAGCATGCAGGGGCTGGACCTAGGTCCCCTCTCCATTGTAGCAGATGTGCAGCTTGGTCTTCATGCGGTTCTCCTAACAATTGGATCAGGGACTGTCTGTCTCTGTTGCTTCCCATTGGATCTTCTTCCCCTACCTGGACTGTTTGGTTGGGCTTCAATGGGAGAGGATCCTCTTAGTTGTGCTGTAACTGGGTGTCCCAGGGCAGGATGGTACCCAAAAGAAGCTTTCCCTTGTCTGAGGAAGAGTGAGGGCAGTGGGGAGTGGTATTTGTAAGGGTAGGACTGGGAAGACAGAAGGGAGGAGGTTGTGACCAGGATGTTAAGTGAATAAATAAATTAATTAATGGAAAAAATCATATTACATATGAATATTATGGTATATATGATCATATATATGCTATAAATAGCATATATGTGATATTAAGTATAACCTTATATCATATATACTATATAAATATTATATTATACTTGTATCAGGAATTCATTGATAAAAATATTAATATAATCACTTTGAAAAGCTTATTGAATGAGAAGATATAGGAAACATATGAAATGCACAAGACCCATGCCCTTACTCATGGTGCAGTGAAGACTATAACAAATCTGAGAGGCTCTTTTCCCACCTCCTTGTAGGGTGAGCTCTCCTGGGAGACGCTGATTGCTTTCAACTGAGCACAGAGAAACTCATCCTGATGAAAAATTAATTAGTGATGTGAATGCCAGCTCCCAGAGCTGGTTCCAGATGTAATGCTGATCTATTTACATGCCAGCCATTCTAGTCACCCTTCTACAAACTGCTACCAAAGAGCTGTTAGGAGTGAGCATGCGCCAGCATTCCTAGATAGTTTAAGGTGTCTGTAAACTTTCTAACATCAGCCACCTAACTGGAGTGAACACAGCAATGATGAATATAAAAGTCCAGAGATCTAGGGAAATAAAATGATTTAGCCTCCATACAAAGATGTGTTACAAACTCAGAATCTAAAGGGAATATACTTGTTTTATAGAATCTGTTTCTCATTTACTTGCTATGTAGTCAAGTACTTATGGTCCTTCTGCCTCAGCATCCTGAGTAATGCCTGAACTTGGAGGCATGTACTGCTGTACCCAACTCAAGGCTAACTTATCACTCGGTCACCATGCCCACAATGGGCAGGAAGCTCAGACCTCTTACACAGGAGCACAGATCAAATCCATGGTGCCATCACCTGCCAGTGGCTCATTGTGCTAATACCACCATGTTAGGAGTGAAAAATGGCAATGCATGATTTGGAAGAACATAATTTCTGCTAAACATGCAATGATGAATAATTGTCTCTTTCTAGTCTTTTTCTTATTAACCTTTACACTTTAGCTTAGCCTAATGATACTTGTTATTCCTTTTTGGCAAGAGACCTTGAAGCAGAAGACATAGAAATTTAAAGTGAAGAAAAGAGGGTATAAAGAATAGTCAAGGAAATATCAAATAATATAAAAACAACATTTAAGAAAGTTTATTTTTAAAAGCAATTGGTATATTTGAATCACAACTCAGGCAAAAGCAATTATAAACAAATATGACCTTGAATAAAAAAACCCTGCACTGTCTTAAAACCTAATGCCTCCTTTTTCCTATGTAAATACTTCTAAAGGCAGTCAATCATAATAAATGAGAGAAGACTGCATTGTTCCACATATTTTTGTAATGAAGATATTTATAATATTTTTCATTAGTTCTCTGATTATACAAGCAATTTTGAAAACTCAAAACATGTTAACCACTCTTATTTGAATGTCAAGTGTCCTCTAAGATCATGTATTTGAACATGTGGTCTCCACACTTGGCAGGTTTTGCAGTCTTTCATTCCTGAGGCCTACCTGGTATAAGTGGTGATATAGGTGACCCCTTGACAGTGGTTATAATTTAAGCTCCACACTACAGTACTTTTGGATGAATATTCTTTACCTCCCAAGCACCTGTCTAATGATTGGGGGGTCCTCATGTAAAAAGCAACATGTCTATCATAGTTTATATGTAGATATAAAGGGAAAATGCAGAAGACAAAGCAAGGAATTTCCTCGGGGCTCTAGTGTATCTATGACTTATCTGTTAAGTCAAATATTTACACATGAGAGTCACACAGCATTCCTCAAAGGCATGATAATGTGTCCATCTGAAACACAGGGGTAGTCTTTAACATTAAAGGTAAAAACTAGTCTCTTCTTTGGCCAATTTTCCTTCTAACTAAAATACAGTGCAATAAATAATGTACCCACAGCACTTACAGGAAGAAATAAGTTTCTCTTCGTTTGACCTTGTTACTGATTTTTTTATTTTCATCTATTTCTAAAATGGCTTTATTCTTTCTACTAAGTAGCATTCTGCTGAGATGCCCTCCTATTTAAAGAGTTATTTTTCTTATCCTCGATGACCTGAAATTGTACTGTTTGGATGCAGCTCATTTTAAAATGCACTATTGAACAGGGAATAGAAGAGCATGGTAAAAAGACAAACAAGGAACATTAGTCACAGATTTGTCTCCCATACTTCACGGTGATATATTTGCTGCTCTATGTGTTCAAGTGTGAATACCTTCCTACACATACTTTTCAAATACAAAAAGTTACATATTTTGGGAGTTCATATTGGCAGAGGCAATCCTTGTAATGATGATGGAAAACCCCAAGATTGAAATCTACACTACCAGCAGAAAGAACATATTCTACTGAATTCAGCACCCAGCCTTTGGGGCTGGAAAGATAGCTCAGTAGGTGAAGTCCTTACCATGCAAGTGTGAGGACCTGAGTTCAAATTCCCAGAACACATGTGGAGCTGGTTTCAGAAGAGCGGGTCTATAATCCCAGTGTCCCTATGGTGAGATGGGGAGCAAATACTAAAGAATCCCCAGAATCTTCCAAGTCAAGCAGCCTTGACTATACGGCAATGGACAGCAAAGAGACTGATCCTGTCTCAAAAAAAGGTAGAAGGTAAGAAACAGCACCCTCTGAGCTCCACATGGCTCTAAACATGTGAGTGCTGTGCTCTCTCTCTCTCTCTCCCCCATCACTCTCTCTCAAACACACACACACACATACATCTCTAACACACATACACTCACACACAGAGACACCTCTCTCTCTCACACACACACCTCTCACACACAGAGACACCTCTCTTTCTCTTTCACATGCACACACACACACACACACACCTCTCACACACATACACTCACACACAGAGGCACCTCTCTCTCTCTCTCTCACACGCACACACACACACACAAACACACACACACACCTTTCACACACATACACACAGAGGCACCTCTCTCTCTCTCTCTCTCTCTCTCTCACACACACACACACACACACACACACACACCTCTCACACACATACATTCACACACAGAGGCACCTCTCTCTCACACACACGCAACACAAACACACACACCACACACCTTTCACACACATACACTCACACACAGAGGTACCTCTCTCTCTCTCTCTCTCTCTCTCTCTCTCTCTCTCACACACACACACACACACACACACCTCTCACACACATACACTCACACACAGAAGCACCTCTCTCTCTCTCTCTCTCTCTCTCTCTCACACACACACACACACACACACACACACCTCACACACATACACTCACACACAGAAGCACCTCTCTCTCTCTCTCTCTCTCTCTCTCTCTCACACACACACACACCTCTCACACACATACACTCACACACAGAGGCACCTCTCTCTCTCTCTCTCTCACACACACGCACAGATACATCCCTTCCTTTCCCTCTCTCCACTCTCTGTCTCTCCCTCCATCTCTACTTCCCTCTGCCCCCCACCTCTCTCTCTGTGTTCTGCTTGCAGTCTGATATAAGCTCTCAGCTCTCAGCTCCAGTGCCACGCCTGCCTGCCTGCTACCATGCTTCCCGCCATGATGACCATGGATTCTCCCCCTAAAACTGTAAACCCCATTAAAGGCTTTCTTCTGTATGCTGCCTTGCTCATGGTGCCTTTTCACAGCAATAGAAAAGTAAACATGACAGAAGTTATACAGAGAATGATGGGATTTAAATGTAGACACCAGTAGCTCCAGATCCATATTTATTACCAATGAACTTATTATTACCAATAAATGCAATTTAAAATTGATGCAATTATATTTGATATTAATGGAAGAATGCAGCTAAAGTACAGTAATTAAAAAGCAAGACACCAAGTGGAAAAACTATATTCCGAACATTAAAGGAGCCAATGCTAGAATTATTAAGAATTCCCACACATGAACAACCAAACATCATCTTATAGAATAAAGATTCCCTTCACAAAAAAGAGGTATAAGTGGCTCGGAAATATGCAGGAAAGTGTCAATTATCCTCCTCCCCTCCCCCCACGCAGTGACCTTCTCTCCCTTTGGTCTACAAGCCTGAGCTTGATTTGGCCAGCCAGGACCCAGCAGCTGATCTCAGTGACTGGAAACCCCTCTGCTGCTCCAGCACTAAGCTGTATTTTCCTCCCTCCCCCTGTCCTCTCCACGGGCCTCTAGAACAAATCCTCCCTTCTGAACTTCAACAACAGTGGGCCAGATTAAATCATTGATTTGAATCTTCTTTTTAATCATCTTATTCATAGAAACATTAAGCTCTTTTCAGAGTGCCATGTCTCACTCCGTTAGAAATGGTGAGATTCTGGGTTATGAGAAGGCTGTAAATGAGGCTGCTCAGTCTGGCCCTGCTCCTTACAGGCAGGAGCCGGGGCTGGAAGTTGCTTGTTCAAAGGCCTCCTAAAGAAGGGCGATGGTTTTACTCTGGGCTTTTTCTTCCACTTCTTCATTTATAGAAAGTGTATTTAATTCATTCACATCTCCTTGTACATGGTTATATGAGGCAGGGAAGACAGAATAAAAACAAGAAGGGAGGGAGAGATGGCAAGGAAGAGGAGTGAGTAGGAAAAGAAAGGGGAGCTGCAGAGGGAGCGAGGGAGCAGGGATGGGGGATGGGAGAAGAGAAATACTGAAGCAGGAGGAAATTCATAGGAAAGATTAAGATTAAGAACATGTCTTACCAATGTGGACTGTGAACTCAGCAAGGCAATTTTCAGTGCCAGAGAATGGTAAAATTGGAGGTGACTCTGGTAGGATTTAGTTCAGTTTCTTCACTTTGCAAGTCAGGAAATAAAAAGCCAAAGCCAGAAAAGGAAAAAGAGGCAAAGCTTGGGACAGAGCAGAATCTCTGGGCACTGCCAGGCCAAGAGATTCCCATTTTAATGCGGTCCAACAAGGTGTGGGACCCTGCTGCTCCGAGTCCTGCAAAGGGATTTTATTTTATTCTGAAGATGCTACAGGTAGACTCTGGACTTTCCAAGTCCTGAGGTAATCACCTGCTTTCCTGAGTTCAGACAAGAGGACTCTAAGAAAGGAAGAATGCTCACATGAGGGAGGACATATTTATTAGCAAAAGAGCAGGCATTTTATAGGGTCAAGTTGGAGGACTGTGAGCCCAGGAGTTGACACTAACATTTCTCTGAAAGCAAAGAAGGATGCTGGCTAGGCTGGCCTGGTCCACAGTGAGAACCCCAAGAAATAAAAAAAGGGAATATTCTCAGCTACTTGCTCATCACATATTCAAAAGAAAGGAAATGGGAGAGAACAGGAGTTGCGGAGAGAGCCACAAGCAGATAGATACAGGCCATTGCTTCTCCCAGACTCTCCCTTCTCAGCTAAGGAAATGGGACCCGATCCAGATCCATGTGCCAGGCTCTCCCAGTGTAACAAACTGGGATGTTTGCCCCTCCACTGGGCAGGATCTTGTAAATACATGGTCTGAGAAGAAAAAGAAAGCACTTGCTTCCCAGCCTGGGGTGCTAGGTAATAAATCACACAGAGGTTCTGAGTTTGGTTTCAAGAAGCACAGACTTGGTTTCTCCCTTTAGTGAGAAGACTCTGAACACATTCCAGTAAGAAAGTCATTCCATGAGGTTCCTTCCTTACTGACTGGTGGAAGAATCCACTGGGATTGGAACAATTACATGATTCATGATTTGAGCAAACTAAAGGTACACCTTCAATAATTCTTGATTGTACTTTAAATTGCATTAACCTGTTAGCTAATGGATTCAGCCCAAGAAGAAAATTCATAATTTAATTTTACAAACACTCTTGGATGAACAAATTCTTCCATAAACCTCAGCCTGTACCTCCAATCTTCCCCTCTGCCTGCTAAACAGACAGTTCTACAAATTTAAAGGAGTCCAGGCTTATAGGGAAAGTGGGGAAACCCCACATCCTAAGCTCCCAGGTCAGCAGTGGAGTTAAAACGAAGATGTGTTTCAGTCTTCAAATCACCCACATTAAGGCCTGCTGCAAAGAACATCTAGCTTTTTAATGACCAACTGGCCACAGTTAGAAGCCTTCGTTTATGAGTTTGTCACTACATTTCAAAACAACTCTCCTTCAAAATGATGCTCACAGCCCTTTCCTGCTACCATTTCCAAACAAGGCCACCCAAAGGAAGGACACATTAAATTAACACATTCCAGAGGGAAGGAAACACAGATTCATTGGAGCCACCGAGCACACTTTGCTGTGCTCTCTAAACCCCAGCCCCACTGAGAAGAAGCCACCTGCTGACTCTCTAATGGCACATTCAGAAAAACCGTCTTCACAAACGGCCAATCAGACATGTTGAATCAGAATCACATTGTTCCTCCGCCTTCTGTAAGAGAACTGTGAAGGATGGATGCCATATGCCAGAAGAGCAGCCTCCCAGTGGGAGGTGACCAGAGCAGAAGGGGGGCAGTCCTCAGAGCCTGTTTCCCAGGCGACATCTGCAGCACAGGCCAGGAGACTGAGAGATGCGCCCAGACAAGGTGCTCCCAAGACAGACTGGAGCAGTCCAGCTGCTAAGTGTACCTGACATCAGCTTTTGGTTTTCCATTTTTTTTTCATAAAAATATCTCATGGTTTTAGATAGAAATGTTTGAATATCTACTTTAAATGGGCTTGATTATACATCCTGCACCCACAGGATAGATTGGAGACCCCCACTATCCACTGCATAAAAAACCTCTCATCTCCAAGGATGGGTCCAAGAGCTTTCAGATGTCAAAAAAGCCTGGACCTCCACAGTAGCTGTTATTCCCAGTGGTAATCATTCCATCTCTTTGAAATGAGTAACAGGCCAGAGAGCTCTCGGAGACACCTTCTTTGAGTTAACATCAGGCCTGGGAGGTATTTTTCTCCGTACAAACCTTCAGAGAGCTCAGACCTTCAGAGTTCAAGGGGTCTTAGTCTTACAGGAAGTGTGTAGCAGGGTTGGAATTAAGACTGAACGGTTTAAATCCAATTCTAATGCTTGTCTGCACTGCCATATTAACATTACTCTGGAGGCTGCAGTCCCCTGAAGCACCGCACAAACTGCCTTGCCTCTAGAAGTCTGAGCTAAAGCAGTCAAGTGCCTGTGCTGCATCCCCTGCCCAGGCTGAGGAGCCCAGAACAGCCACACAGGCAGGTGGCAGGAAGCCAAGAGAATTGCCCTGTGGAGCCTGAATCAGGGCACACCGTGGTGAATTCATGACATGGTGGGAAGGGATACTCTCGTGCCTTTCAGCAATCACCACTCACAAATCAGCAACGGCAGTTCAATCCAGAAGTAACCTCAAGGTACTCTCTACAAAGTCATAACAAGCAAAGATCCACAGAACAACGCAAGGTGAACCAACAAGAGTGTTGTCATCGAAGACTAGCAAGGCAGAAGAAGGCAAACCAATCCTAGAGCTGCTTCTCACTGTCCATGGGCTCACATTTATATTCTTTCTTAACACCACAAGTCCTTTCGTGTGTCTGCTTGAGCAAAACATTATCACACCTGTGTCTGCTTCAGCCAAACATTCTTTCAAGTATCTGCTTCAGCAAAATACTCTTTCAAGTGCCTGCCTCAACATTCTTTCAGTGTCTAATTTAGCAAAGCATCCTTTCTGCACCTGTCTGCACCAGCCAAAAGTCACATTACATAACTGAGCCTGATGTCTTGCTGGCCTTCATACTCATGCCCACACAAGTGTACACACACACACACACACACACTACAAAGGAAAACAGAGAGAGAAGGGAGGGGAAGGGGAGAGGAGGAAGGAGGGAAGGGAAGGGGGAAAGACAGGGAGAGGGAGAGGGAGTGATCAAAGGAAGGAGGAAGAGGGAGAGGGGGAGGGGAGAGAGAGAGGGAAGGGAGCAGAATTAAGTACTTGCTAGTCATTAATAGTCATGGTTTGCCATGTGCTCAGGTGCTCAGTTGAGAGCCAGTGAGAGCCGGGCTTAGTCTAATGTTGGGCTCTCATCCTAGAGATTCTTTCTCCTGAAATGTGTCCCTCCCAGGACTGTCCCTGCTGACCTTCATACTGACATCTACCTATCTCAGTCCTCCTCCTCCACTTTCTCTACAAAAGAGCTTACAAAAAAAATGTCAATCCCTCAGAACCCATGGAAAAGTTAACACGTAACCACAGTAGCTCACTTTCCCCTTCAGAGACACCATATTAGCATTTGGACAGCAGCACATACATACACACACACACACACACACACACACACAAAACATAATTAGCAACTGCTTGAAAATCCCCATCAGTATGCATCATCCTTTCCTACAGCACTGAGTGAGAACCGCTAAAAGCAAAGCACGATTTTTAGATTTTTACTGAGTAACAAGATTAGCCACACCCAATGCACACATCGCCTATTAAAGTGCACCGTTTGGCAGCATTTATCCAGAGAGCTGTGCATCAACACCACGTGTAGCTTCTGAGCGTTTTCATCACCCTGCACCCATCAGCAGGCACCGAGCTCCCAGCACATTTCCCCTTAAAAGTGTTTCAACCTTCCTAATAATGAGGTCTTTTAACAAGGTTCCTCATGTTGTGGTGACCCCCAGCCATGAAATTATTTTCATTGCTATTTCATAACAGTATTTTCACTCCTTACATAAGGGTAATTATTAATTGTAATGTAATTATCTGAGCTGCAGGATATCTGATAGGCGACCTCCTCCATGAAAGACTTTTGCAACCCACAGGTTGAGAATCACTGGTCTGAAAGGAAAAACCCCAGAGCAGGTAAGAGGTAAATCTATCAGTTGCTCAGAAAAGAGAATGAAGAATAGGCTTAAGCCAGCTTGGACAGCAGTCATGGGGCCCAGCAGGGAGTTTAGAGAGGAGGGGAAGCCCAAAGTGTTGGAGAAAACACCCTGAGATCAGGAGCGAAAGGAAAAGTCGGATTTTCTGAGGACTGCAGAAGAGCAGGCAGACTTAGAAGGCTGCATGATTGCAGCCCCAAAACTCCTCAATTTTATTGTTGCTTTTTAATATCTACATATTTGTCTAATTTATCACAATCTATATAAATAAACATAGATAATGTGTGGCCTTTGCATCTTTTTTTCCACTTTGCAAAAGGTTTTTACAGTTTTCCCATGCTGCACTATTCATATATTTTTAATTATTTGGTGTTGAATAGTTTTTTTTTTCTGTCTCTCTGCTCACAGTTGGCTTATCCACCTGCTGACTGATAACTATGAGTTGTTTTCACTTTTAGATGTTCTCGTGGATAACACTGTGATCAACACTGCTACGCAGAAATGAAATTCCCTTTCACTTCTCTTGGCTACATAGCCCAGGGCCATACAGTACATTTCTGTTAAATGTGTTGAGAAATGATGAAGCTGGTTTCCAGAGTAACAGCATCATTTCATCCTCCTACCCCTCCGAGGATCCCGAGGCTGCCACAATCTCACTAATATTAGCTGCTCTTCATGTCCAGCTTCCCAATAGGCATGGTGTCACAGGGACGCCCTTTGTGGATTTAACTTGCATTTCCCTTGCTTGTCATCTTGATTATATTTAGAATCAACTAAAACCCAAGCCGCTGGGCACCTCTGTGAGGGATGACCTTGGGCCACACCTCCTGGTGGCATCTCAGATGAAAGCACAAGGAAGGAAGGCACTGATTTTGCCTTCTGGCCTCATTTGTGCTGACAATTACCTCTGCTCTGTTGCTGAGGATTTCCTTCACTAGTCTTAGAAATACTTCTTTGGTATTCCAAGGTAGACCGGAAATGAGAGGTTTTCCAGGAATCCTCCAGTACTAGTATTCCAGAACCAACCTGTTGAGGCATCCAGCCTCCTAGATTGAGCAACTGCTGGATTCTCAGCTTTTACATCATAAGATAGCTATTGTATTCTACACAAACCACAGCCTGTAAATCACTGTAATAAACCATGCATGTGTGTGTGTGTGTGTGTGTGTGTGTGTGTGTGTATGTGTGTGTGTGTGTGTGTGTGTGTGTGTGTGTGTGTGTGTGTGTGTGTGTGTGTGAATGAATGAGAGCAGGTTAAATGTTGTATGTGCTTTCTTGTTACTACTGAAAATTTGTCTGAACAAGTTATCCAAACCCCATGCCTAAAATTAAGCTGGTATGGTAATTCACACTTGTGATCCTGCACTTGGAACCTGAAAACATGAGGATCCAGAGTTCAAGTTCATTCTCAACTACATAGCAAGTTTGACAGTACCTTAGGCTACAGGAGACACTGTGTTAAAAGGAACAAACAAATGAAATCAAATTTTCTGTAATCAAATTGCAATCATATCTCATATTTTCTATATACTAGACTTTAATCAAACAATTTCTTCCACACAGAGTCATCTTTTTTTATTTTCTTACATTGTTTTGCAAAGTAGAGTTCTTAAACTTAATTAATTTTACCTTTTTCTATTTACTTGTCCTTAGTGCATTTCTGAGAAACCATTGCCCAATCTAAAGTAACAGAAACTTTTTCCTAAGAATTTTGTAATTCTAGCTCTTGCGTTTACGTCTTCATCTTAGTTAAGTTTTGCATGTAGTATGAGGCAGAAGTCCAGCTTCATTCTCTAGATTGTGGCTCTGCAAGTATTCTTGAACCATTGGCAAGCAACTGCTCGTAAAGGCAAGAATTTAGCTCTAGATTCAAAATTATATTCCATTTATTCATTCATGTGTCTCTGAGATGGAACTCTGTAATCCTAGCTACTACAGCTTTCCAGGAATGTTTTAAATGAGCAGAAGCCCTCAAATCCTGCCCTTCTCTTTAAGATGGTGAAAGAGCTATTCTGGGTTCTTGGCTTTCTATATCAATTGGAGGATTTTGATAGTTATTATTGTTTGCCAACTTTACAGAATCTAGAATTATTCAGGACACTAGTCTCTGAGCTTGTCTAGAGGTATTCTAAATTGGATTCATTGGGGAGGGAAGATAAACCCTAAATGTGGACAGAAACACACCATGTGCTGAGTGAGTCCCATGCATGCAAAGGAGAAAGAAAATTGATCTAAAAACCAGCATGCATTGCACTCTCCTTCGTGATTGCAGGTGTAACGTAGCCAACTGTCTCAATTTCCTGCCACCATGACTGTCCCAGCATGGTGGATTGTACCTTCAAACTGTTAGCCAAAATGATCCCTTCCTTTTTTGTTTGTTTGGGTTTTTTTGAGTTCTATTGTCTTATATTTTGTCACCACAGCAAGAAACGCGGCTAACCCAAAATTGTTACTGAAACACAGAGAGATTTCTGCAATGGAGCATATGTTCAAGAAACTATGGAATAGATTTGTGGGGGAAATGTACAATAATTTGTAACTTGGGGCTAGAAACACCTTAGACTGTTAAAGGCAGAACTTAATGAACCATGGTAGCAGGGACTGGAAAGACCAGAATGCCAAGGAAAATGAGGAGTCTAGAGACCCAGATCACAAGATTTTAGAAGGGAATGAGAAGAAGAGGGGAACCGGAAGTCATGTGTTACACTCTGGCAGAGAATCTGGATAGGCCCAGACAACACTCTGAGAATTTTGAATTTAAATTTATAAACTAATTTGTTTGGCATAGGATGTTTGAAGACAGGTTAGCACTAAGGTTTTGTCATGGTTACCATTCACTGATATTAGCCTGAAATATCTAGAGCTATAAAATATTAGGGTAGATCAAAAAGTATCCTCTTTGATAGGAAGAGGATGGATTTAAACTTGTAGACAATAGGAGTATGAGAACAATGATAACTGTTGAACAGAGTCACACTCTAAAGTGAAATTTCATCCTCTGCAATAGGACAAATAGTAAAGGCATCCCCAAGGCAAAACTCAACACTTGGAAATTTCATCTTAGGAAAAATTCATATTTATCTGAAAGGACAGAATTTAACTTTAAAGATCTGAAAATTAAAGATCTATTCACTGAACAGATCCCCTGTCCCAAATAGCTACATAGAAAATGTTTCTTCATTGTCAGCCTGGAATATATTACAACTATGGTCCTAGAGATCAGACCATAGCTAGAACTGACTTCAAAACATGGCATAAAAGTCCCAACAGTTCGCAACAGTGTAACCTTGGTGATAAAGGATTCCAAGGCAGTTGTATTGGAAAGTAAAAGAAACTTTTGGAGGTAGGTGGTCATTTGGCAGGTAATCGGCTTAGACGATAGAGGTTGTATTAAGGCTAGCATTTTAAATGGTGGTAAACAATTGTATGCCAATGTTAGATAATCTGGACAAAATTAATAAATACCTAGAATAACACAAGTAACACAAATAGTCTCAAGAAAAATAGAAATGAGCAATCTCAATCAACTCTATTTTTGTGTAAGTAGACAACACTCAACTGAATTTCCTATATTCAAGCATATTTGGTAGCATAAATTGGTCATAAATAGTTAAAATAAAGGACACAGAGCCGGGTGCTTAGGAAAGAAGGTGTGATCTGTGAAGAGTAGGGGAGGGTGAATATGATCAAAACAATCTTACACAACAAAACTCTCAAAGAACTGCTAACAGCAATGAAGTGTCAATTTTCATACTTAGAGTAGATCTCATCTCAACAAAAGGGATCTAGAAAATTATTCATAAACATTCTAGCTGGCTTGTCTCCTAGATAGTTTTAGATCCTGTCAATTGACAATCAGTGCTGACCACCATGACTCAACCGCTTGTGGACTTTATGTAAAAACATAACTCATTTCATCCATGATGTTCTTTTTCTTCCTATAGCTCATGGTAATCTCATAGTGCAAAAAGGATTCAGTCTAACTTTAAAAATCCTCATAGTCTTCAACAGTTTCAACACTGTTCCAGTGTGTTAATACATATTCTTTGATTTCTTATATAATCTGTAACTTATGAAAAGTATGTTGTTTAAATTTTATGTATTTGTAAGTTTTTCCAATTTCTTTTTCTTATGTAGCCCTAATTTTACAAAAATAATTTTATTGTTTCTAATAATATTATTGCCTCAAAGTCTGAGGGAAAATAACCCTGGTTTACCAGGAATGTAATCTGTGTAAATGATAAAGTTAAAGAAACAAATTATGCTGGCATGTTTTGGCAACGGTCAATACATCTGATGGGTTTATTCTTAAAAAGATAACAAGAGCATCTGAAATCAGACATGTCAGTTCACAAATCTAGTCTCAAAACTTGGGATATTAAAGTAAAATCAGAATCTGAAGTTCAACCTAAGCTGTACTGTGAGTTCAAGGCTAGCCTGAACGACATCAGATGAGGGAGAGAGAAAGGGTTTATGGGAGGTTTATGAGAATTATTCTGCAAATCATAGCCTGAGTAATATAACAGAGGACAGAACATAGATTTATTGTGCAGCATGTTCTTGGTGTTTTCTTAGAACATTTAAACAAAAATTCCTAATACTGACTGTAACTTACTTTTAAAATGATGTTGTCTACAAGTATTTGCTCCTCAAAAAAAATTGTGACTTAGTCATATCCTGACTCTTCTAAAAACAGCCTTGTAAATTTGTCTTTACATAATTCTGTTCCTGAATCCAAACTTTTAAAAGATATTATTCAATCAATAAATTAACACTGCTTGTCCTAAATTTTTTGTTATTGTTCTTTTGTTTTGACACAGTCTCATGCAAACCATACTGACTTCAATCTTGCTATGTAGTTGAAAATGACCTTGAATTGATCCTTCAGTTTTCATCTTCTAAACACAGGGATTTAAAAATGGGTTAGTGAAATATCCAACAGAGTACCTGAAGAGACCACCCCCAGCAGATAGTCATGGTCACCCATTGTTCCTGTCTAAAGGAAATGCAGGAACAAACAATGGAGCAGAATCTAAAGAAAAGGCCATCCAGAGACTGCCCCACCTTGGGATACATCCAATCTGCAGACACCAAACCCTGACACTATTGCTGATGTCAAGAAGTGCTTGCAGATAGGAACCTGGTATCTCTGTCCTCTGAGAGGCTCTGTCAGCACCTGACTGAGACACAGATGCAGATACTCACAGCCAACCATCAGACTGAGCCCAGGGACCCCAATGGAAGAGTTAGAGAAGGACTGAAGGAGCTGAAGAGGATGGCAACCCATCGGAGGAACAATATCAACTAACCAGACACCCCAGAGCTCACAGGAACTCAACCACCAACCATAGAGTATACATGGAGGGACCCACGGCTCCAGCTTCATATGAAGCAGAGGATAGCCTTATCTAGCATCAGTGGAAGGGGAAGCCCTTGGTCCTGCAGAGGCTTGTTGCCCCAGCAAAGGGGGATGCTAGAGTAGTGAGGTGGGAGTGGGTGGGTAGGTAGGGGAGCACCCTCATAGAAGGAAGGGGGGGTATGGGATAGAGGTTTTATGGTGGGGAGACCAGGAAGGGGGACAACATTTGAACTGTAAATAAAAAATAATAATAAATGGTTCAGCTTTTAATTTTATTTAAATTTAAAGATAAATATATTTATTTATCTTTACTAAACTATTACTTTCTTTTTTTATTCCTCAAAAAGAACATAACAGGAATAATTAAGTTTGATCATTCTTTTTAAATTTTGATTATTACAACACTATTGAGACCAATTTCAGGACCGAAAAATAATTAACAAATTGAAAGAAAATTTAGATTTTCTAGTTTAATTATAAGCAAAATATGTTAATTAAATATGGTTCAACAACTGTGTACTTTTCCAATTTAAAATAAAGGACATATTTATGTTCAAACACTTATGAAATCTTCATCTACAAAAGATTTGGTTTTTAGGTTGAGTACTCTTATTGGTCAAGGACAATCATAATGTGGCTCTTATAAAAAGAAATAAGAATGTAAGACATCATTAATTATTGCTGTATTCATTGTATCCTCTTACTCCCCCAACAATAATTAATAGAAAATGCAAATTGGGTGCTATAATTCAACAAAGACTCTCCCTCTTCTGTGTTCTCATAATTATGATTGCAACAATAAATCAGCCAGGCTATGTAGCCTTGTCAACCACAGGTGCACACTGCCTTCACAGCAACCATCTCATTAGTTTCTATTGCAAAATTCACTTTATTTTTCTTGTATAAAAACCCTTCCATGGTAGTCACCGCTAGAGCCTGGGTCCTCTGAACAGAGATTCTGGTCTGGGTTTTCATAGACGGTCAATGAATTCCTGATAAGGAAACATGGTAAGCACAGTCTCTTTCTAGAGGGTCAAGAGATGAGTAGCTGTGGGTCTTGGAGAGGGCATCAAAGGTGGCCTTGGCAAAGTTCCCTGAATGTCGGTTCAGCCCCTGGCTAATGAGTAGCAGTCATCAATACTGGCCAGCAGCAACAGCTTCTTGGGCATGGGAGCAGAGACAACGCCAGTGCCTCTGGGTACAGGGATTAGATGTACCAGGACAGAGCCACAGCAGCCTGTGACATTGTATGGGACAGTATAGGGTTTATTCCCCCAACAGCCTTTCACAACAGGGACAATGAAAAGTTTGACCCACCAAGATGATGGCACCTCAGATGGCAGCAGCTACCTCCTTGAGGCCCGTTTTGTGACCAATTATATGGTCAGTTTTGGAGAAGGTACCATGAGGTGCTGAGAAGGTATATTCTGTTGCTTTAGGGTGGAATGTTCTATAACTATCTGTTAGATCCATTTGGTTCATAACTTCAGGTAGTTTCACTGTATCTCTGTTTAGCTTCTGAATCCATGATTTGTCCAGTTTTGAGAATGGGGTGTTGAAGTCTCCCACTATTATTGTGTGGGGTGCAATGTGTGCTTTGAGCTTTATTAAAGTTTCTTTTATGAATGTGAGTGTCCTTGAGTTCGGAGCATAGATGTTCAGAATTGAGAGTTCATCTTGGTAGACTTTTCCTTTGACCAGTATGAAGTGTCCCTCCTTATCTTTTTTTGACAACTTTTGGTTGAAAGTCAATTTTATCTGATATAAGAATGGCCACTCCAGCTTGTTTCTTGGGACCATTTGCTTGGAAATTTGTTTTCCAACCTTTGACTCTTAAATAGTAACTGTCTTTGACACTGAGGTGCGTTTCTTGTATGCAGCAAAATGTTGGGTCCTGTTTACATATCCAGCCTGTTAGTCTATGTCTTTTTATAGGGGAATTAAGACCATTGATATTAAGATATATTAAGGAAAAGTGATTGCTGCTTACTGTTATCTTCTTAGTTAAAGGTGAAATTCTGGTTGTGTATCTATCTTCTATTGGGTTTGTTGAAAGATTACCTTGTTGATTTTTCTACAGTGTGGTTTGTTGCTTTGTGTTGGTATTTTCCACCCATTATCCTTTGCAGAGCTGGATTTGTGGAAAGATATTGTGCAAATTTGCTTTTGTCATGGAATGTCTTGTTTTCTCTGTCTATGGTAATTGAAAGTTTTGCTGGGTACAATAGTCTGGGATGCCATTTATGTTCTCTTAGGGTTTGTATGACATCTGCCCATAGACTTTCATAGTCTGGCTTTCATAGTCTCTGGTGAGAAGTCTGGTGTAATTTTGATAGGTCTGTCTTAATATGTTACTTGACCTTTTTCTCTCACTGCTTTTAATATTCTTTCTTTGTTTAGTGCATTTGGTGTTTTGATTATTATGTGACAGGAGGAATTTCTGCTCTGATCCAACCTGTTTGGAGTTCTGTAGGCTTCTTCTATGTTCATGGGCATCTCTTTCTTTAGGTTAGGGAAGTTTTCATCTATAGTTTTGTTGAAGATATTTACTGGGCCTTTAAGATGTAAATCCTCAATTTCTTCTATACCTATAATCCTTAGGTTTGGTTTTCTCATTGTGTCCTGGATTTCCTGGATGTTTGGGTTACAAGCTTTCTGCATTTTGCATTTTCTTTGACTGTTGATCAGTGTTTTCTATGGCATCTTCAACATCTGAGATTCTTTCTTCTATGTCTTGTATTCTGTTGTTGATTCTTGCATGTATGACTCCTGAATTCTTTCCAAGGTTTTCTATCTTCAAAGATGCCTCACTTTGCAATTTCTTCATTGATTATATTTCCAGTTTCAGATCCTGGATAGTTTTGTTCAGTTCCTTCACTTGTTTGTTAGTTAGTTTGTTTGTTTTTTCCTGAAATTCTTTAAGGGATTTTTGTGATTCCTTTTTAAGGGCTTCTACCTGTTGACCCATGTTCTCCTGTGTTTCTTTCAGGGATTTTTGTGATTCCTCCTTAAGGGCTTCTGCATGTTGACCCATGGTCTCCCATAATTACCTATGGGACTTTTGTATTGCCTCTTTAAGGGCTTCTACCTGTTGACCCATGTTCTCCCGTATTTCTTTAAGAGATTTTTGTGTTTCCTCTTTAAGGGGTTCTATCTTTTGATTCATATTCTCTTGTCTTTCTTTAAGGGATTTTTGTGTTTCTACCTGTTGACCCATGTTCTCCTGTATTTCTTTAAGGGAGTTATTTATGTCCTTCTTGAAGTCCTCCATCAGCAATATGAGATGTGATTTTAAATCTAGCTCTTGCTTTTCTGATGTGATGGAGTATGCAGAATTTGCTGCTGTGGGAGAACTGGGTTCTGATGGTGCCATGTTGCCTTGGTTTCTGTTGGTAATGATCTTGGGTTTGCCTTTGGCCATGTCGTTATTTCTGGTGTTAGCTGTTCTTGCTGTCTCTATCTCCTCTGTCCTGCAGGCCTGTGTTTCTGCACTCCTGGGATTCCCTTTATCTCCAATGCCCTGCAAACAGCTGGTTCTCCAGGAAGTATCAGGTGATGGGGTCTCTCCTGTGGCAGACTTGGCAAGGGTCGTGCCCTGCTGGCTGCTATTTCGCAAATGTTCTGCTGCTGCCGGTTCTCGAATGTTCTGCTGCTGCTGGTTCTCAAATGCCCCACTTTTACCAGTTCAAATGCCCTACTGGTGTCAGTTCTCGAATAACCTGCTCCTGCCCATTCTCTAGAGAGTCTCAGGAAGTAGGCTCCTCCCAGATAATCTGCTCCTGCCAGTTCTCTAGCAAGTGTCAGGAAGTGGGACCTTCCTCGTGACAGATGTGGCACAGGTCTACCACATCTGACAAAACAGGGCAATAGAGGTGGAGGAGGGAAGGGTATCCAGGAAGGAAGGGGAGTGATGTTCTGGTGGGGGAGGGTTGCTGGGTAATGAGTCCCAGAGTGGCTCTGGGCCTCTGGGGGGTGCAGAGTGATTCTTACCAGATAATCTGCTCCTGCCTGATCTCTAGCGAGTATCAGGAAGTGGGATCTTCCTCATGCCAGATGTGGCACAGGTCTACCACAGAATGGGGCAGTGGTCTATTAGAGATTTTTTTTGTCATGAAGGCATGTTGAGCTTTGGCACATGCTTTCTCTGAGTCTACCAAGACTGCCAGGCAGTTCCAGTCTTCATGACTATTATTTTGATAGTTTGCACTTACCAGTTGTCAAATCTTGAACCAACCTTGCCTCCCGGGAATGAAACTCACTTTGCCATGGTATATGGCCTTCTTAATATGTTCTTGAAATCAATTTCCAACTACTTTGTCAAAACATTTTATCTATGTTCATAAAGGAAAGTGATATTTTGTATTATATTTTTACTCCACTTTGAAATCGAGATAATCCTACCATTGTGGAGTAGGTTTGGTAGTTTTAGTTCCTTTTTCTATTTAATAGGATAATTTAAAGAATATTATTATTGGTTTCTCTTCAAAGACAGTGTAATACGACATTGAACTGGCTCAGTTCTCTTTTTTGTTGTTGTTTTGTTTTTTTAAAGACAACATTTGTTTTAACAAGTTGGAAAGAACCCAGGTATTCCCTCAACAGAAGAGTGGATGCAAAAAAATGTGGCATATATACACAATGGAGTACTATTCAGCCATTAGAAACAATGAATTCATGAAATTCTTAGGCAAATGGATGGAGCTGGAGAACATCATACTAAGTGAGGTAACCCAGACTCAAAAGATGAATCATGGTATGCACTCACTAATAAGTGGATATTAACCTAGAAAACTGGAATACCCAAAACATAATCCACACATCAAATGAGGTACAAGAAGAACGGAGGAGTGCCCCCTTGTTCTGAAAAGACTCAATGAAGCAGTATAGAGCAAAATCAGAACAGGGACGTGGGAAGGGTTGGGTGGGAAAACAGGGGGAGGGAAGGGGACTGATGGGACTTTCGGGGAGTGGGGGTCCAGAAAAGGGGAAATCATTTGAAATGTAAATAAATATATCAATAAAAAAAACAATCATTGTTCATTGTTATGAATCTGTTGAAGCTGTTTATATTAGTACAAGTTGTTAATGGACCAATTTTGACAGTTCATATGTGCCTAGGAATTTATTCATTTTTTAAACTTTCTACTTTTATGAAATATACATTTTTAAGTATCTCCCTTGCAATCCTCTGACTGCTATTGGATCTATAATAACTTAATCATTTTAATTTCTAAGTCTCCCTCAGTAATTTTTGCCCTGATCTTCCCTTCTTGTTTTTCTAGAGACTTGAGGTGCATCACTAGATTATTTGTTTGAATTGTCCCTCATTTTTCTTTTAGCATAATCATTTGTAGTTAAAATCAACCATCTTTTAATTGATGAGCAAGGGCCATTGAGTTTAAGTTTATTAGCAAGAAAGTATTATTATTTCCAATACATTTTGGCATTCTAGTTGCTTGAATTATTGGCAGTTATATTCTTTCTCTTCTATTAGTGCAGTGTGTTGTTACACTACACTACAATAATTAAAAATGAGTACTACCCCACCAAGCCACTGCACCAAGTCCTGGCGGTCCAGCTCAGGGCGACTCTCACTGTGCTGCTGAGCCAATCTCTTTCAGCTAGCTCTCACAGCATCCCAGCTGTGTTTCCTCTCTGCCATAGACTCTGTTAGGGGTGGGAGTCCCATGCTCTTGCTCTGCACCCAAATACCTGGTAAAGCATGACTCTTTTTTTTTTATGAACTTGATCATATAAAAAGTTTATCTAGCTTGGTGCGGTGGCGGCGGCGGCGGCAGCAGTAGCTGGTCCAGCTGAAGGGCCAGCAGTGGTGGAACCAAGGCGGCACAGGGTCCAGTTAGGCCCTGCGCCCACGACCACTGACCTTTGCTGACCAGCCGGGCGGCAAGCAGCTGCGGTTCTGCGGAGCCTTTCGCTGCACGGAAGCCACTTCAGAACTCGGCTTCCCGCCAGTCAGGAGAGACTCACCTCCATCTTGATTCCGGGCTCCAGAGATCGAACAGACTGAGGTACACAAACATAATCCTAGGCCCAACACCGCAGGGGTCTGAGCCTGACGGGCGTTGGCCTGCACCCAGGCCCTGGGCTGTTCGAGTGGCCATCGGGGCGCCAACCTAGCCAGGAGGTTTTTTTTGCCCTGGCCGGCGCACAAGCCGCCATTTTGCCTACAGGACCCAGAGTGCTCGGGAGAGCAGAGACTGCTAACAAGCGTAGCCTGAGGCTAACAAAACGGGGGTCTAGGCCCCAAAAGGCACAGGACTGACCCCAAGAACTGGGCGGCTTGGTGGGCCATCTGTGTGTCAACCCGCCCAGGAGGTTATTAGCACAACAGACTCTCCCGGTGCTTTCGGGGAGCGCGGACGCGCACGCCCGCCATCCGGGTCACCTGGCAGACCCAATTAACAGTCATAGCCCTAGGGGAACTTTGCTCGGACCTTGGCCTCCCAGGCTTTTGCCTGGACTCAGGGCCTGGGCGACAAGGCTAACCTAGTGTGCACCAGCACGGTTGGGGAAATCGGCTGCCCAGCGGAGTGAGCAGAACACAGGGGAGGTCACAGCAGCATACACCTTCGGAGCTCCCTGGGGGTGGACACGGGTTCCATCTGGTCCACAGACACAATCTGGGGCAAGGCCTCAGGCAGAAGCCCTCAGGTCAACTCTCTCCGCTTCAGATCAGCCTGGGCGGCCACACCACATCTCCAGGTCCCTCAAGAGGCTAGTGGGGGCTTCCGGGCAGGCAGCTGGGAGAAGTCGGTGTGCTCCAATAAATCCTGCGGGCCCCAGCGGGAGCCTTCAGGTGCCTGCTTCGGGATCTGAACAGCCTGGACAGCAGCACCCTGGCTACAGGCAGTGCAGGGTGTAAGCTGTGCACCAGAGGCCAACGGGGAGGGGGCAGCTTGCACTGGTGAGTCCAGCACTGACAAGACAAAGTAACACAAGTGAGAGCTAGATGGCAAAAGGCAAACACAGGAACGACACTAACAAAAATCAAGGCAATATGGCAACATCTGAACCCAATTCTCCTCTACCAGCATGTCCTGGATACCCCATCACACCAGTAAAACAAGATTTGGATTTAAAATCACTGGTCATGATGCTGGTACAGGAACACATGAAGGACATACATAAAGAAATTCAGGAGAAAATGGATCAAAAGTTAGAAGCCCTTGCAAGGGAAACACAAAAATCATTGAAAGAAATCCAGGAGAATACAAAAGCCAACAAGGAGGAAATGCAAAAAACACTTAAAGAAATACAGGAGAACTTTAGTCAACAGGCTGAGGTCATGAAAGACGAAACACAAAAATCTCTTAAAGAAATACAGGAGAACTTTGGTCAACAGGCTGAGGTCATGAAAGAAAAAACACAAAAATCTCTTAAAGAATTACAGGAAAGCACAAACAAGCAAGTGAAGGAGCTAAGCAAAACCATCCAGGATCTAAAATCAGAAGTAGAAACAACTAAGAAAACTCAAAAGGAAACAACTTTGGAGATAGAAAGCCTTGGGAAGAAATCAGGGGACAGAGATGCAAATATCAACAACAGAATACAAGAAATAGAAGAAAGAATCTCAGATGCTGAAGATTCCATAGAAACCATGGACTCAACAATTAAAGAAAATGCAAAATGCAAAAAGCTTGTAACCCAAAATATCCAGGAAATCCAGGACACAATGAGAAGACCAAACCTAAGGATTATAGGCATAGATGAGAGTGAAGATTTACAACTTAAAGGGCCAGCAAATATCTTCAATAAAATTATGGAAGAAAACTTCCCTAACCTAAAGAGAGAGATGCCCATGAATATACAAGAAGCCTACAGAACTCCAAACAGCCTGGACCAGAACAGAAATACTTCCCGTCACATGATAATCAAAACACCAAATGTTCTAAACAAAGAAAGAATATTAAAGGCAGTAAGAGAAAAAGGCCAAGTAACATATAAAGGAAGACCTATCAGAATCACAGCAGACTTTTCACCTGAGACTATGAAGGCTAGAAGGTCCTGGGCAGATCTCATGCAGACTCTAAGAGAACACAAATGCCAACCAAAACTACTATATCCAGCAAAACTCTCAATCACCATAGATGGAGAAACTAAGATATTTCACGACAAAACCAAGTTTACCCAATATCTATCCACAAACACAGCCCTAAAAAGGATAATAGGAGGACAACACCAATACAAGGAGGGAAACTTCACCCTGAAAAAAGCAAGATAGTAACCTTTCATCAAACCCAAAAGAAGTTAAGCAATCAAATTTAAAAAATAACGTCAAAAATGATAGGAAGTAACAATCACTATTCCTTAATATCTCTTAACATCAATGGACTCAATGCCCCAATAAAAAGACACAGACTAACTGACTGGATACGTAAACAGGACCCTACATTTTGCTGCTTACAGGAAACACACCTCAGGGTCAAAGACAAACACTACCTTAGAGTAAAAGGCTGGAAGACAATTTTACAAGCAAATGGTCTCAGGAAACAAGCTGGAGTAGCCATTTTAATATCAGATAAAATTGACTTTCAACCCAAAGTCATCAAAAGAGACTCTCAGGGACACTTCTTGCTGGTCAAAGGAAAAATACAACAAGAAGAACTCTCAATCCTGAACATCTATGCTCCAAATGCAAGGGCACCCTCTTTCATAAAAGAAACTTTATTAAAACTCAAAGCACACATTGCGCCTAACACAATAATTGTGGGTGACTTCAACACTGCACTTTCCTCAATAGACCGATCAGGAAAACAGAAACTAAACAAGGACACAATGAAACTAATTGAAGCTTTGGACCAATTAGATTTAACTGATATATATAGAACATTCTATCCTAAAACAAAAGAATATACCTTTTTTTCAGCACCTCATGGTACCTTCTCCAAAATCGACCATATAATTGGTCACAAGACAGACCTCAACAAATATAAGAAGATCGAACTAATCCCATGCCTCCTATCTGATCACTATGGAGTAAAACTGGTCTTCAATAGCAACAGAAACAATAGAAAACCCACATACACGTGGAAATTGAACAATACTCTACTCAATGATACCTTGGTCAAGGAAGAAATAAAGAAAGAAATTAAAGACTTTTTAGAACACAATGAAAATGAAAACACAACATACCCAAATCTATGGGACACAATGAAAGCAGTGCTAAGAGGAAAACTCATAGCCCTGAGTGCCTCCAAAAAGAAAATGGAGAGAGCATACATTACCAACTTAAAGACACACCTGAAAGCCCTAGAACAAAAAGAAGCTATTTCACCCAGGAGGAGTAGAAGGCAGGAAATCATCAAACTCAGGGCCGAAATCAATCAAGTAGAAACAAAGAGAACCATACAAAAAATCAACAAAACCAGGAGCTGGTTCTTTGAGAAAATCAACAAGATAGATAAACCCTTAGCCAGACTGACCAAAGGGCACAGAGAAAGTATCCAAATTAACAAACTTAGAAATGAAAAGGAAGACATAACAACGGAAACTGAGGAAATCCAAAAAATCATCAGATCCTACTACAAGAGCCTGTACTCAACACAACTGGAGAATCTGGAGGAAATGGACAATTTCCTTGACAGATACCAAATACCAAAATTAAATCAGGACCAACTAGACCATCTGAACAGTCCCATAAAGCCTAAAGAAATAGAAGGAGTCATAGAAAGTCTTCCAACCAAAAAAAGCACAGGACCAGATGGTTTCAGTGCAGAATTCTACCAGACCTTCAAAGAAGAGTTAACACCAATACTCTTCAAACTATTCCACAAAATAGAAACAGAAGGAACACTACCCAATTCCTTCCACGAAGCCACAATTATGCTGATACCAAAGCCACACAAAGATCCAACAAAGAAAGAGAACTTCAGACCAATTTCCCTTATGAACATCGATGCAAAAATACTCAATAAAATTCTTGCCAACCGAATCCAAGAACACATCAAAACGATCATCCACCATGATCAAGTAGGCTTTATCCCGGGAATGCAGGGTTGGTTCAATATATGGAAATCCATCAATACAATCCACTACATAAACAAACTCAAAGAACAAAACCACATGGTCATTTCATTGGATGCTGAAAAAGCATTTGACAAAATTCAGCATCCTTTCATGCTTAAAGTCTTGGAGAGAACAGGAATTCAAGGCCCATACCTAAACATAGTAAAAGCAATATACAGCAAACCGGTAGCCAGCATCAAACTAAATGGAGAGAAACTTGAAGCAATCCCACTGAAATCAGGGACCACTCAAGGCTGCCCCCTTTCTCCTTATCTTTTCAATATTGTACTTGAGGTACTAGCTCGGGCAATTCAACAACATAAGGAGGTCAAAGGGATACAAATTGGAAAGGAAGAAGTCAAACTATCATTATTTGCAGACGACATGATAGTCTACCTAAGTGACCCAAAAAACTCCACTAGAGAGCTCCTACAGCTGATAAACAACTTCAGCAAAGTGGCAGGTTATAAAATCAAATCAAGCAAATCAGTGGCCTTCCTATACTCAAAGGATAAGCAGGCTGAGAAAGAAATTAGGGAAATGACCCCCTTCACAATAGCCACAAACAGTATAAAGTATCTTGGGGTGACTCTTACCAAACATGTGAAAGATCTGTATGACAAGAACTTCAAGACTCTGAAGAAGGAAATGGAAGAAGACCTCAAAAAATGGGAAAACCTCCCATGCTCATGGATCGGTAGAATCAATATAGTTAAAGTGGCCATTTTGCCTAAATTACTATACAGATTCAATGCAATACCCATCAAAATCCCAACTCAATTCTTCACAGAGTTAGCAAGAGCAATTATCAAATTCATCTGGAACAACAAAAAACCCAGGATAGCTAAAACTATTCTCAGCAACAAAAGAAAATCTGGGGGAATCAGTATCCCTGACCTCAAGCAATACTACAGAGCAATAGTGTTAAAAACTGCATGGTATTGGTACAGTGACAGGCAGGAGGATCAATGGAACAGGATTGAAGATCCAGAAATGAACCCACACACCTATGGCCACTTGATCCTCGACAAAGAGGCTGAAAACATCCAATGGAAAAAAGATAGCCTTTTCAACAAATGGTGCTGGTTCAACTGGAGGTCAGCATGCAGAAGAATGCGAATTGATCCATCCTTGTCTCCTTGTACTAAGCTCAAATCCAAATGGATCAAGGACCTCCATATAAAGCCAGACACTCTGAAGCTAATAGAAAAGAAACTGGGGAAGACCCTTGAGGACATCGGTACAGGGAGAACGTTTCTGAACAGAACACCAATAGCATATGCTCTAAGAGCAAGATTTGACAAATGGGACCTCATAAGGTTACAGAGTTTCTGTAAGGCAAAGGACACCATCAAGAGGACAGATCAGCGACCAACAAATTGGGAAAAGATCTTCACCAATCCTACATCAGATAGAGGGCTAATATGCAATATATATAAAGAACTCAAGAAGTTAGACTCCAGAAAACCGAACAACCCTATTAAAAAATGGGGTACAGAGTTAAACAAAGAATTCTCACCTGAAGAACTTCGGATGGCGGAGAAGCATCTTAAAAAATGCTCAACTTCATTAGTCATTAGGGAAATGCAAATCAAAATAACCCTAAGATTTCATCTTACACCAGTCAGAATGGCTAAGATTAAAAATTCAGGAGACAGCAGGTGTTGGAGAGGGTGCGGAGAAAGAGGAACACTCCTCCACTGCTGGTGGGGTTGCAAATTGGTACAACCACTCTGGAAAGCAGTCTGGCGGTTCCTCCGAAAACTGGGCACCTCACTTCCAGAAGATCCTGCTATACCACTCCTGGGCATATACCCAGAGGATTCCCCACCATGTAATAAGGATACATGCTCTACTATGTTCATAGCAGCCCTATTTATAATTGCCAGATGCTGGAAAGAACCCAGGTATCCCTCAACAGAAGAGTGGATGCAAAAAATGTGGTATATCTACACAATGGAGTACTATTCAGCCATTAGAAACAATGAATTCATGAAATTCTTAGGCAAATGGATGGAGCTAGAGAACATCATACTAAGTGAGGTAACCCAGACTCAAAAGGTGAATCATGGTATGCACTCACTAATAAGTGGTTATTAACCTAGAAAACTGGAATACCCAAAATATAATCCACACATCAAATGAGATACAAGAAGAAAGCAGGAGTGGTCCCTGGTTCTGGAAAGACTCAGTGAAGCAGTATTTGGCAAAACCAGAACGGGGAACTGGGAAGGGGTGGGAGGGAGGACAGGGGAAGAGAAGGGGGCTTACGGGACTTTCGGGGAGTGGGGGGGGGGGCTAGAAAAGGGGAAATCATTTGAAATGTAAATAAATTATATCGAATAAAAAAAAAAGTTTATCTATAGCATAAATGTTATTGCCACAATGGAAATAGGTAGGGCATAGAACACAGGAAACGAGAAGATCCCGGAAAGGTATGAACTGGATAAACTGAAAACTGCACTTTTCTGGACTCCATCAGAGAGATGAGGTAGGTAGTGGGAACAAACGAACGAACAAAAACCGTAGAGAAATCCAGCCATTTTCTGGAAGTGCATGATCTGGCTTCCTTGTAATAGCACAGGTGATGCGGTTGCTCTACCGCAGTGGTTCTCAACCTGTAGGTCATGACCCATGTGCCAAACCTCTATCTCCAAAAATATTTACATTATGATTCCTAACTGTAGCAACATTAGTTATGACGTAGCAACAAAAATCATTTTATGGGTGGAAGGCATCACAACATGAGGACCTGTACTAAAGGGTCGCAGCAGTAGGAAGGGTGAGACCTGGTGCTCTGGGGGGATTCAGTTAAACGTTTGGATGGATTACTACAGCTGAATGTGGACTAATTTAGAGCATATTGTCTAAGGTCCATCAGAATACAGGGCTCACACCCTCTTCTGGACGAGTGGAGACGAGCCTGCACTGGGCACGCATGAGAACAGATGCAGGAGCTGAGGCAGGCTCCTGGTTGAAGTTCAGTTGAAGTCTTTGTTCATGGAGATTTACGCTACAATTAAAGCATCATATTGTTGACAGGAAATTGTTTTGATATGCATGGTAAGATTGACTTGGTAATGTTTTCCCAAATTACACACACAACTTCATTTAGATAAAAAGCCTGACATATCAGGACAAACTCCTTTCACGTTCTTACACTTTGTCTTATAGGCTGGTGTTTTGGTTATGCAGGCCAAAATGGAAAATGCAATTGTGGTTAACTGGAACAAGTTGAAAACCAAAGAGGTTGAGTGAAATTGCATAGCAAAAGTGGTACTGAATGTTGGGCAGACTGGCTGATGCCATTGACGATCAATACACATCAAAAGAACTGAACTTCACAAAAGTAATTCAGAAACTATCACCAGCCTTAGGCAGGCATAGGGTACTGATTTTACAAATACTTTATTATTTAATGTATCTAATTTTCAACAAATAAATTATACACAAAGTGTGGTTCAGTGTACAAGGAGGCAGGGGCCAGCAGTAAATAGAAACTGAGAAAGAACAAATGAACTTATTTCAAGAAAAACTCTGAGTAAGCTAAATTAAATATATTCCAATTTATATATAGGTACTGTTTAATAAAAGAGACAAAAAGGTATACTGTCTGACCAAAAGGGGGAAAAGGGAATTAGAAATTATAAAGGTATGGTGCATATGCTTGTATTATAGTGTAAAACTTAAGTAGAATTGAAAATGAGGTTAACCTAAGCAAAGAAACAAAATTATAAAGAACCAAAATCTGAAGTTAGGAAGTGTAATTACCAAGTTAAAAAGTTGAGAAGGGATTTTAATTTCAATTGAGATGCTGCTGCTTGAAGAACAGAAAATAAAAGAACGAGCAGCTTTGCTCACAGGTCAAGAGCACTTGCTGTGTGATCCAAGGACCAGAGTTCAGGTAACAGCACTAAGACAGGATGGGCATCCTGCAAGGCCTGTAACTAGCTCCAAGGGATTTGACACCGTCCTCTGCTCTGCGTGCACACACAGCCACTTGCACACATTCGTATATTATATACACATTTAAAACATTTAAAAACCATGTACTTGGAGACCTATGGACCACCATCTAATGTACCAATTTAGGAATAATGGGATTTTTATGTAAGCAGTTTACACCCAGCTAACCGTATTTCCCAGACTGGGAAAACGTTCTCAATAAAATTTAAGCATGAATGTTCATAGTGCAAGTAATAGCTGCACACTTGGAATACCCAAACAAAATGTGATCTATACTAGAAAAGAGGTATTGCTGCTACACACGGGTAAAGCGAGAATATACTAAATGAATCCCCTCGGATCAGTTATTTGTCGCATTCTGAGCTTTGGTGTAGTAGCTTATAGCCATCAAGCAGCTCTTGGCCATTTCGAAAGCATGACTCTTAAACTTAGTTAACCAAATATCTTGATGTATGTAAAACTCCCAGTTTCACAAAGCCAATTTACAATGATAAAGTCTTATCCCAATATTTCTAACCTCTCCAAAACACCAGAAATATGTCTGAAGCCATCTGGATATCCAAGTCTCCCTCTCTGTTCTGCTCGTCTGGCCACCAAGCCTCTCTTTGCCTCTCTCTCTATCTCTGTCTCTGTCTCTCTCTGTCTCTCTGTCTCTCTCTCCCTCTCCCTCTTTGTGTTCCTCCCTCCCTCCCTCTCTCTGTCTCTCCCTGTTTCTCTCTCTCTCTCTCTCTCTCTCTCTCTCTCTCTCTCTCTCTCTCTCTCTCTCCTCCCCTCACTTCTCTTAGCTCCTCCTCCTCTCTCCCCTCCAATCACTGGCCTCTCACTGCCTCAATGTAAATGAATAGGAAATGTCTTGCAACATATTAGTATTAGTAATTAGTATTAGTATTAGTATTAGTATTAGTATTAGTATTAGTATTAGTATTAGTATTAGTATTAGTATTAGTATTAGTATATGGTGGTTTGTTGTGTTAGATAAACTGAACCCTTTACTAGATCTATATTCCTCTTTCCTAATCACAAAGCTCATCATTTACTGGGTTCTCAGAGGTGATACTGTAATTTCTTTGTAGTGTTCCTTTAAGAATTTTCCAAAGTTCTCACGTGTATGGCATGAACTGCCTTAATGCATGCCCGTTTTAAAAGTGTTCTTACTCTACCAGTTTTAGGAGATAACGTGGCTGGATATAGTGACTGCAGTTAACCTTTACTTGCTTCCATGACTTGAAATATAACTTTCTATGTGTTCCTGGCTTTTAGGATTTCTGAGAAGAACTTATGTTATTATGATGTTTCCACATTTTTATGTGAATTGGCATTTTCCCTTAAGGCTTTCAGAATTATTTCTTTGCCTTGTTTTACATTTTGAATATGATATGTTATTTTTCTCTGGCCATGCCTGTCTGGCATGTTGGAATGCCTGGTTTTATTTCTAGCTTTAGGGAAATATCTGTTATTATTTCATTGAAAACAATACCATGCGTTTAGATTTTATTTCAGCTTTTCTTTCTACTCCATGAGTTTGTAGATTTGGTCTCTAAAATATATTTGAAGGTTCTTGGAAATTTTATTCATGTTCATTTGTTTCTTGTTCTTTATGTACATCTGAGTAGGTTTTTGTCTTGACTTTATCCTGCACCCCAGCGATCTGCTTTTCTGTCGCTGACTTATGGAAGAACACAATTGTACATGTCATTATCCTAGATTTCTTCTGGAAATAAATGATTGGACATAAGCCCACAAAAAACATAGTCTTGCTGAGTTAGCAATATAAAATGGACCTCAAGGATTTGCAATGTGTTCAGACACGTATGTGCATCATTGCAGAAATTCATATATGAGGGGGCAACAAAATGGACAGGCATGCCCTTAATCACTGCTCTCTTAAATAACAGCCATGCCCTCTGAAAGATCAGTTACTATCGGGATTCTGTTCTTCAGTGTTTTGACTCCATCACAACTAGAAGTGAAACTCAGAATAGTTATTGGGACAGACTCTTTACACAGTCATGGATTTCAAAAGCTTAACTTTTTGCCTTCAGGAAAGAAAGCAATACAATGCTATTAGAGGATTCCTCAGTATCTGATAATTCATTCATCATGTGCCCCTGCAGATCTGATGCCAAGCACCACAGAAAAAGAAAAATTGCTCACCTCCTTGCAACAGTTACCAGCAAATGTCTCAGCTGGCCCACATGATATCATCTCATAAGGATTTTATTAGCACATCAAAAAGATAGCTAAGGGGTCGCTTTTGTCATATAAGTCATTTCCAACCCTTATCTCTTGCTCTATAATTACATGGAAAGGAGTATCTCTGTCAAAAATTGTTTCTTTCACTTCAGGTGATAGCTATTTGATTTTATGCTATTTTATTTTTCTCAGTAAACTGTTTTGAAACTCAGAAGTATGTTCATGTCATGTAAATTCAGCAAAATATTCATAAACCAGGATGGATGAAACATGACCTTTTCACAGTCAGCATAGATGCAGAAAGTGACAAAGGGTGTGGTTTTAATGATCTGGTAATCTAGTGCATGTGGCCTCTTATGCTCAATTTTGACACCAGCCTGTCATGAATGGTGATGTCTTCCAGATGCAGCTAGTCTTCACCTGGCCAAGAAGAATATTCATAATATATAAGACTGAAGACAACTCCACTTTGACCTACAGAAGATAGACATACAGGGCAAAGTTCTTGCAAAGTGTACTCAGGAAATAACCGCAGAGAAAAATCAGAAAGAATGGTTGTATCATGGATGAAGGTAATTTTAAAATAATAAGAGGTATGAGAAGATAAAAACAAAGATACAAAAGGAAGGAATAAAAAGAACCCACATTTAAACATAACTATCCCATGTTAATGGTTGAGAAGAAACAATATAAAATGTTGACTTTGGTACCATATCAATTTATAAATCCCACCAAGTCATAATTTAAACTCAATGATTGTATAAAATTTTATCATATAGTTAAAAAATTCATATAGTATATTAGTGGTCTAAGACTATACATGTAAACCTAATGCTCTGTTTGCTCCAGGAGACATACACTGACTCTGATAACATGCAAACACTAAGCTTCATTTACTCCTGTCCTGCCATGTCTCTGCTGCTTGGCACGCCCAGGACTCATCCCCTACCTAGAGTTCCCCAACATTATCCTCCTTTTTCTATCTTACTTTCCATATAAATGATCTTTACTTCTGACAGAGTTAGTGTATATTTTATTTTCTTGCTTATCAATCTCACTCTGATTAATACATTAAAAATATGGGCAGGCTAATTTTTGTTCCTTTGCTTATTGATAGATTTAACACATGAAAATTATATGGAATGCTATAGACACAAAATACAGTGATTGCTTGGTATTCAGGGCAATTAGGATACCAAAAATAAGAGGCTATACTGACCCATTGTGTAAGATGGGGTAGTTTTTGTATATAACATATAAATGATTCCTGCCTACCATAAGTAACTTCCAGATTTCTTCTAATACCTAATACAGTGCAAATGCTTTGGGGATAGCTGTTCTGGTGTATTGTTTATGGAATGACTAAAAGAAAAGGTCTGTGCATGCTAAACACAGATGCAAACGACACAAGTCTAACTACATTCTGAATGGTGGTTTGTTATATTAGTGGATATGGAAATCCACCCTTGCATGTTTATGAACGAGTTAATAAAATACAATGTCAAAAGCAAGTTGTAAAATAATAAAATGTGATGTAGCTCATATAAAAGTTTAAAAACAGCCAAATGACATTATACATGAATAGTTAGAACATTTTTAATGAACTGGAAAAGATATATTTTAACTCCTAGCAGTGATTGTTTCAAAAATAAAAAGATGGTTAGAACACATTTAGGTGGAAATAGCACTCAAACTTTATCTCAAATATACTTCTTCTGTGTGAATACTCACAAGCTATTAGGCAAAAATTAGTTGTAAGATATATACATTGTGTTTTTGTATATTTAACTTAAAATAAAGGAAATGAGTGTCTATATTATAAGCTTCTAGCACTTGTTTGGGATTGGGCTCGTATTCATCTTTCCTGAGGGTAAAGGCCTTGAGTAACATCACTCAGAGTACTTTTACTGAGAGTCAACTTTCAGCTCTGCATCTGGGTTCCTGAAGCTCTGGTTTGCTCTATTTAGTAAATTTAAAACTTCTGATCTTAAATTGATTCTTTACAATCAATGTAGATGAAAAGTGAGGGAAAATGGTTACCAAGAAATGAAATGTGTCCTGATTGCCTGAGATGAACCTGGTAAATCCTCTGTATTGGTTTGCCAGAAATAAACTTGGTCCATCTTGTTTTAGCTACAGTGTGATGTTTAAGAGCTGAGAATACTCAGCTCTTGGAAAGGTTGCTGGAGTGACTCCAGATGCTGGGACTCCTGAGTGTAAAAGAAGCAGCTGCAAAGCTGGTTATGTGGGTGACTTTGAGGTGCATTGAGACATATTTCTATGGAGAGAATTCTGAATGCAAAGTCCAGGCTTGTACACAATCGGCTCTTAGCAGCAGACCCTCACTAAAGCCGTCCGCTAAGAACTCTGCCTATCTCAGAGACAATGTGTTATATACATCATTAAAGCTGATGCTGTGGATCAAGGACTGAACAATTATCCTCCTACTAAGGACCCATTTAAATGATGTTCTCTGATTATGGGTCTTGTAGATTTTACTAAGCAAAAGATAACGTTGAAATCCATAAATGGCATGAAGAGAAGCAGCCACACTGATTCCACGAATATAACCTTGATATTCTGGTTAAGTTCAGGATTCCCATGACCTAAAGCTGGCTGCCATGGATCTTCAAGGTAAGGGTAACACCAAGCCTTGGAGGGGAGAACAAAAGACACTTTCTTTTTTTTTTTAATTTTGTTTTTTCTTATTCGATATATTTTTTGCTTACATTTCAAATGATTTCCCCTTTTCTAGACCCCCACTCCCCGAAAGTCCCATCAGCAGCCACCTTCCCTCCCCCTGTTTTCCCACCCAACCCTTCCCACTTCCCTGTTCTGGTTTTGCCCTATACTGCTTCACTGAGTCTTCTTACTACATCTTCCCAATGTTGGGCTGCTACCATTTCTTTCTTTCTTTATCTTTCTTTCTTTCTTTCTTTCTTCTTGCAGAGGATTCACATTTATTGGTTCAAATACAGTACCTAATATTTGCTAAACATGCATTTCATACTAATTGGTCACATTTCCACAGGTAGTCAATTCACAAGACAGGGCCAACCCCTTGCTAGCAGGCAAGTGTGGGAGGTAGCAGAGGGCCTGAGCAGCCTGCAGAGCCCGCCAACTATCATTTGTCATGCAGGGTTGATGGAGCCAGGCTGCCAGCCATCGGCCGGCCCTTCGGGAACAAGGGCTCAGAGACATCCATTCATTCGATTTCTACACAGGACTGTGGGAGGACTGGAGGTAGCCTGAGGTAGGTTCATGATGCACTTGCCATCGGATCCCTGAAATCCGAGCTATGGAGCATAGGAAGGGGTTGGAGGCCTCTTCTAGCGATGGCTTGTCCCTAGCTGGGCAGGTGGACAGGACTCCCCAGACACTGCCCAGACATTACAATACAGCCACAAGCCACCATCGCAGGCCTGGGATGGCAACACAGACAAAAGCACAACAGTCCAGGGCATCGTTCCCGACAGGAACATGTAAACAGCAGGGAGCTACAGTATTCTTTTCCCACAGGACTCCTCAGCGAGGAACCGACCAGGATGTCACTCAGGAGGTAGTCTTTTTCCCCATGGAAATTTGAGTAAAAAACATTATCACCTATTATATTCTGGCTAAGAAAAAGGTCAGCAGAGCAGCAGCAGCAGCAGCAGCGGCGGCGGCTGGTCCAGAGGAAGGGCCATCAGCAGTAGAACCAAGCGGACAGGGTCCAGGCAGACCCGGCGCCCACGACCACTGGCCATCGCTGGCCAGCCAGGCTGCAAGCAGCGGCGGATTTACGGTGCCTTTCACCACACAGAAGCCACATCAGAACTCTGCCTCCCGCCAGTCAGTTACGAGGGCTCCATATTGGTTCTCGGTCGCCAGAGAAATCAGACTGAGGTACGCAAATATAACCCGAGACCAACATCGCGGGGGTCTAAGCCCGACGGGCGTTGGCCTGCACCCAGGCCCTGGGCTGATCAGGGGTCCACTGGGGTGCAAACCCAGCCAGGAGGTTTTTTCCTCCCGGGCTAGCGGGTGCACCACCACCATTTTGCCTAAGGGAAGCTAGGGAGACCTAGCAGGCAAAACCAAACCGGCTAACAGGCATAGCCCGAGGCGGACATAGCAGGGGTCTCAGACGGTCAGGCCCCGGACTGCCCCCAGGTCCTGGGCTGCTCGGCGGGCCATCTGTGTGCCGACCCAGCCAGGAGCTTGTTTGCCTGGGCCAGCGCGCACCTCTGCCATTTTGCCTACGGGAAGCCAGAGAGACCTAGCAGGCAAAACCAAACTGGCTAACAGGCATAGCCCAAGGTGGACATAGCAGGGGTCTCAGACGGTCAGGCCCTGGCCTGCCCCCAAGCCCTGGGCTGCTCGGTGGGCCATCTGTGTGCCAACCCGGCCAGGAGGTTGTTTATCCGGGCCAGTTTGCGCACCACCGCCATTTTGCCTACGGGAAGCCAGAGAGACCTAGCAGGCAAAACCAAACCAGCTAACAGGCATAGCCCAAGGAGGACATAGCAGGGGTCTCAGACGGTCAGGCCCTGGACTGCCCCCAGGCCCTGGGCTGCTCGTTGGGCCATCTGTGTGCTGACCCAGCCAGGAGGTTGTTAGCCCAGCAGACTCTCCCAGCACTCTCAGGGAACTCGCGCACGCCACCATCCTAGCCACCTGACACACCCAATTAACACCCACAGCTGAGGGGAACTTTGCACCTACATTGGCCTGCCAGGCTTTTGCCTAGACTCAGGGCCTGGGCAGCTAGGCTAGCCTTGTGTGCACCAAACCGGTTGGGAGTTCTGCTGCCCAGATCAGCCTGGGCGGCAGCACCACATCTCCAAGTCCTGCAAGTGGCTAGCTGGGTTTCCAGGCGGCCAGCTGGGAGAAGTCAGTGTGCTCCAGTGAATCCAGCGGGCCCCAGCGGGAGCCTTCGGGTGCCTGCTTTGGGATCTGAACAGCCTGGGCAGCAGCACCCTGTCTACAAGCAGCGCAGGAGGTAAGCTGTGCACCAGAGGCCAACTGGGAAGGGGCAGCTTGCACTGGTGAGTCCAGCACTGACAAGACAAACTAACACCAGTGAGAACTAGATGGCAAAAGGCAAACGCAGGAACGTCACTAACAGAAATCAAGGCAATATGGCAACATCTGAACCCAATTCTCCTCTACCAACATGTCCTGGATACCCCATCACACCAGTAAAACAAGATTTGGATTTAAAATCACTGGTCATGATGCTGGTACAGGAACACATGAAGGACATACTTAAAGAAATTCGGGAGAAAATGGATCAAAAGTTAGAAGCCCTTGCAAGGGAAACACAAAAATCATTGAAAGAAATCCAGGAGAATACAAAAGCCAACAAGGAGGAAATGCAAAAAACACTTAAAGAAATACAGGAGAACTTTGGTCAACAGGCTGAGGTCATGAAAGACGAAACACAAAAATCTCTTAAAGAAATACAGGAGAACTTTGGTCAACAGGCTGAGCTCATGAAAGAGGAAACACAAAAATCTCTTAAAGAATTACAGGAAAACACAAACATGCAAGTGAAGGAGCTAAGCAAAACCATCCAGGATCTAAAATCAGAAGTAGAAACAACTAAGAAAACTCAAAGGGAGACAACTTTGGAGATAGAAAGCCTTGGGAAGAAATCAGGGGACAGAGATGCAAATATCAACAACAGAATACAAGAGATAGAAGAAAGAATCTCAGATGCTGAAGATTCCATAGAAACCATGGACTCAACAGTTAAAGAAAATGCAAAATGCAAAAAGCTTGTAAAACAAAATATCCAGGAAATCCAGGACACAATGAGAAGACCAAACCTAAGGATTATAGGCATAGATGAGAGTGAAGATTTACAACTTAAAGGGCCAGCAAATATCTTCAATAAAATTATGGAAGAAAACTTCCCTAACCTAAAGAGAGAGATGCCCATGAATATACAAGAAGCTTACAGAACTCCAAACAGACTGGACCAGAACAGAAATACTTCCCGTCACATAATAATCAAAACACCAAATGTTCTAAACAAAGAAAGAATACTAAAGGCAGTAAGAGAAAAAGGCCAAGTAACATATAAAGGAAGACCTATCAGAATCACAGCAGACTTTTCACCTGAGACTATGAAGGCTAGAAGGTCCTGGGCAGATCTCATGCAGACTCTAAGAGAACACAAATGCCAACCAAAACTACTATATCCAGCAAAACTCTCAATCACCATAGATGGAGAAACTAAGATATTTCATGACAAAACCAAGTTTACCCAATATCTATCCACAAACCCGGCCCTAAAAAGGATAATAGGAGGACAACACCAATACAAGGAGGGAAACTTCACCCTGGAAAAAGCAAGATAGTAACCTTTCATCAAACCCAAAAGAAGTTAAGCATTCAAATTTCAAAAATAACGTCAAAAATGATAGGAAGTAACAATCACTATTCCTTAATATCTCTTAAGATCAATGGACTTAATGCCCCAATAAAAAGACACAGACTAACTGAATGGATACGTAAACAGGACCCTACATTTTGCTGCTTACAGGAAACACACCTCAGGGTCAAAGACAAACACTACCTTAGAGTAAAAGGCTGGAAGACAATTTTACAAGCAAATGGTCTCAGGAAACAAGCTGGAGTAGCCATTTTAATATCAGATAAAATTGACTTTCAACCCAAAGTCATCAAAAGAGACCCTGAGGGACACTTCTTGCTGGTCAAAGGAAAAATACAAAAAGAAGAACTGTCAATCCTGAACATCTATGCCCCAAATGCAAGGGCACCCTCTTTCGTAAAAGAAACTTTATTAAAACTAAAAGCACATATTGCATCTAACACAATAATTGTGGGTGACTTCAACACTGCACTTTCCTCAATGGACCGATCAGGAAAACAGAAACTAAACAGGGACACAATGAAACTAATTGAAGCTTTGGACCAATTAGATTTAACAGATATATATAGAACATTCTATCCTAAAACAAAAGAATATACCTTTTTCTCCGCACCTCATGGTACCTTCTCCAAAATCGACCATATAATTGGTCACAAGACAGACCTCAACAAATATAAGAAGATAGAACTAATCCCATGCCTCCTATCTGATCACTATGGAGTAAAAGTGGTCTTCAATAGCAACAGAAACAACAGAAAACCCACATACACATGGAAACTGAACAATACTCTACTCAATGATACCTTGGTCAAGGAAGAAATAAAGAAAGAAATTAAAGACTTTTTAGAACACAATGAAAATGAAAACACAACATACCCAAATCTATGGGACACAATAAAAGCAGTGCTAAGAGGAAAACTCATAGCCCCGAGTGCCTCCAAAAAGAAAATGGAGAGAGCATACATTACCAGCTTAATGACACACCTGAAAGCCCTAGAACAAAAAGAAGCTACTTCGCCCAGGAGGAGTAGAAGGCAGGAAATCATCAAACTCAGGGCCGAAATCAATCAAGTAGAAACAAAGAGAACCATACAAAAAATCAACGAAACCAGGAGCTGGTTCTTTGAGAAAATCAACAAGATAGATAAACCCTTAGCCAGACTGACCAAAGGGCACAGAGAAAGTATCCAAATTAACAAACTTAGAAATGAAAAGGGAGATATAACAACGGAAACTGAGGAAATCCAAAAAATCATCAGATCCTACTACAAGAGCCTGTACTCAACACAACTGGAGAATCTGGAGGAAATGGACAATTTCCTTGACAGATACCAAATACCAAAATTAAATCAGGACCAACTAGACCATCTAAACAGTCCCATAATGCCTAAAGAAATAGAAGGAGTCATAGAAAGTCTTCCAACCAAAAAAAGCACAGGACAGTGCAGAGTTCTACCAGACCTTCAAAGAAGAGTTAACACCAATACTCTTCAAACTATTCCACAAAATAGAAACAGAAGGAACACTACCCAATTACTTCTACGAAGCCACAATTACGCTGATACCAAAGCCACAAAAAGATCCAACAAAGAAAGAGAACTTCAGACCAATTTCCCTTATGAACATCGATGCAAAAATACTCAATAAAATTCTTGCCAACCGAATCCAAGAACACATCAAAACGATCATCCACCATGATCAAGTAGGCTTTATCCCGGGAATGCAGGGTTGGTTCAATATACGGAAATCCATCAATACAATCCACTACATAAACAAACTCAAAGAACAAAACCACATGGTCATTTCATTGGATGCTGAAAAAGCATTTGACAAAATTCAGCATCCCTTCATGCTTAAAGTCTTGGAGAGAACAGGAATTCAAGGCCCATACCTAAACATAGTAAAAGCAATATACAGCAAACCGGTAGCCAGCATCAAACTAAATGGAGAGAAACTTGAAGCAATCCCACTGAAATCAGGGACCAGACAAGGCTGCCCCCTTTCTCCTTATCTTTTCAATATTGTACTTGAGGTACTAGCTCGGGAAATTCGACAACATAAGGAGGTCAAAGGGATACAAATTGGAAAGGAGGAAGTCAAACTATCATTATTTACAGACGACATGATCGTCTACCTAAGTGACCCAAAGAACTCCACTAGAGAGCTCCTACAGCTGATAAACAACTTCAGCAAAGTGGCAGGTTATAAAATCAACTCAAGCAAATCAGTGGCCTTCCTATACTCAAAGGATAAGCAGGCTGAGAAAGAAATTAGGGAAATGACCCCCTTCACAATAGCCTCAAACAGTATAAAGTATCTTGGGGTGACTCTTACCAAACATGTGAAAGATCTGTATGACAAGAACTTCAAGACTCTGAAGAAGGAAATGGAAGAAGACCTCAAAAAATGGGAAAACCTCCCATGCTCATGGATCGGTACAATCAATATAGTTAAAATGGCCATTCTGCCTAAAGCACTATACAGATTCAATGCAATACCCATCAAAATCCCAACTCAATTCTTCACAGAGTTAGAAAGAGCAATTATCAAATTCATCTGGAACAACAAAAAACCCAGGATAGCTAAAACTATTCTCAGCAACAAAAGAAAATCTGGGGGAATCAGTATCCCTGACCTCAAGCAATACTACAGAGCAATAGTGTTAAAAACTGCATGGTATTGGTACAGTGACAGACAGGAGGATCAATGGATCAGGATTGAAGATCCAGAAATGAACCCACACACCTATGGCCACTTGATCCTCGACAAAGAGGCTGAAAACATCCAATGGAAAAAAGATAGCCTTTTCAACAAATGGTGCTGGTTCAACTGGCGGTCAGCATGCAGAAGAATGCGAATTGATCCATCCTTGTCTCCTTGTACTAAGCTCAAATCCAAATGGATCAAGGACCTCCACATAAAGCCAGACACTCTGAAGCTAATAGAAAAGAAACTGGGGAAGACCCTTGAGGACATCGGTACAGGGAGAAAGTTTCTGAACAGAACACCAATAGCGTATGCTCTAAGAGCAAGAATTGACAAATGGGACCTCATAAAATTACAAAGTTTCTGTAAGGCAAAGGACACCATCAAGAGGACAAATCGGCAACCAACAAATTGGGAAAAGATCTTCACCAATCCTACATCAGATAGAGGGATAATATACAATATATATAAAGAACTCAAGAAGTTAGACTCCAGAAAACCAAACAACCCTATTAAAAAATGGGGTACAGAGTTAAACAAAGAATTCTCACCTGAAGAACTTCGGATGGCGGAGAAGCATCTTAAAAAATGCTCAACTTCATTAGTCATTAGGGAAATGCAAATCAAAACAACCCTAAGATTTCATCTTACACCAGTCAGAATGGCTAAGATTAAAAATTCAGGAGACAGCAGGTGTTGGAGAGGGTGTGGAGAAAGAGGAACACTCCTCCACTGCTGGTGGGGTTGCAAATTGGTACAACCACTCTGGAAATCAGTCTGGCGGTTCCTCCGAAAACTGGGCACCTCACTTCCAGAAGATCCTGCTATACCACTCCTGGGCATATACCCAGAAGACTCCCCACCATGTAATAAGGATACATGTTCTACTATGTTCATAGCAGCCCTATTTATAATTGCCAGATGCTGGAAAGAACCCAGGTATCCCTCAACAGAAGAGTGGATGCAAAAAATGTGGTATATCTACACAATGGAGTACTATTCAGCCATTAGAAACAATGAATTCATGAAATTCTTAGGCAAATTGATGGAGCTAGAGAATATCATACTCAGTGAGGTAACCCAGACGCAAAAGGTGAATCATGGTATGCACTCACTAATAAGTGGATATTAACCTAGAAAACTGGAATACCCAAAACATAATCCACACATCAAATGAGGTACAAGAAGAAAGGAGGAGTGGCCCCTGGTTCTGGAAAGACTCAGTGAAACAGTATTCAGCAAAACCAGAACGGGGAAGTGGGAAGGGGTGGATGGGAGGACAGGGGAAGAGAAGGGGGCTTATGAGACTTTCGAGGAGTGGTGGGGCTAGAAAAGGGGAAATCATTTGAAATGTAAATAAATTATATCGAATAAAAAAAAATTTAAAAAAAAAAAAAAAAAGGTCAGCAAAGAGCGAGAGAACCCTTTGGCAGCCAGGGCTGACTTCAGGGTCAGAAGACTGGCTTCTACCAGTAGCATGCTTTTCTTGGGTTTGAAACAGTCCTTAACCCTTCCCACAGCTTCCATCTGAGCCTACAGCTCAGTCAAGCAAGCTGGGCGGACTCAGGACTGCCGGGTAAGAGGACGGTTTGTCCTGGACAGAGCACCAGAGAGGCTCAAGTGTAAGAGGGTCAAAAGTCTTGAGGAAGCCCAGACCTACAGACAGGCTTGAGGAAGCCCAGACCTACAGACAGGCTTGCTTTCAGTCCAGTGGCCTGGGGATGCTCACTCTGAGGAAGTTGTGAGGGTCTGACTCTCAAGTCCAGGAAAGATGCTACTTGTTGGCAGCCAAGAGAGGGCTTTCTGGGGACCCTGTAATTAAATACCCATCCCTGAGCTGTGGTCCCAGAGTGCCTGCTTCAAGGCTCACCGGTTTCCAGCACCTGGTGGGATGATTGCCGTTTTTCATCCTAAGAAACAGATAAAACTCTACTTCACAGACACTGCATGAGGAGAAGGGAGGAGGATGGGCGGCAGAGGGTGTGGGCATTCCCACAGACCGAGGTGGGGGAGTCAGTGAGTGGGCTTTCTTTTTTCTTTTTCTTTTTTTTCTTAACTTATTACAGTTGCCTACTGTGACGCCAGATTCAAGCATCTTCAGAAAAATTATACACCTTGTGTAATACTTCAAAAGAAATGCATAAACAGGATGGAAAAGGGAACATTGTGCTAAATACAATGAACAAGGAACAGAATGGCAAAGGCCAACAGACTCACTTCTCTTTGAAAGTTAAAATGTCGTTTTCAACTTTCAAGTAGAGAGAATCTCGCAGTCAGTGGAGACTGGGAGTGCTGGTAGGGAGGGATATAGAGGGAAGTGGGATAAAGGGCATCTTAGTTACATTTCTGTTTCTGTGAAGAGACACTATGACCAAGGCAACTCTCATAAAGGACAATACTTAACTGAGGCTGGCTTAAAAGTTGAAAGGTTCAGTCTATTATCATCATGGCAGGAAGCATGGCAGCATCCAGGCAGGCATGGTGCTAGAGAAGGAGCTAAGAGTCTCCATCTTGATATGAAGGCACTCAGGAAAAGACTTTAGACAACTAGGACAAAAGTCTTAAAGCCCACATCCACAATAGTACATTTCCTCCAACAAGGCCACACCTACTCCACCAACAAGGCCACACCCTGGGCCAAGCATATTCAAACCACCACAAGATGGGTACCAGAATATGAAAATCTGTGTGGAGAATTCTCAAAAATTAAACCTAATACTACTATATGACCCAGATAGTTCACTCCTGGGCATATGCAGAGAATAGGTAAGAGAAATAAATTATATTATCACACAGCATTGTAAGATGAGTCTACTTTACTATATTTATTATGAACCTTTTTTTTTAGAAATAAAAAAGTACAATTCATATCTATCAGAGGGAAATTATAACTTTTCAAGAAGATGAAAATGAAAATTACCTAGATCTGATCATTATATACTGCATTCCGGTATCAGGTTCTCAGGGTATTCCCCATGGCTATGCACAATTATTGTGTTGATTCAAAAGAAAAGTAGGAGACAGAATTGTTTTATTCAGAGGAGAGGTCAGGGAAACAAAAGAGTACTGCCAAGAGCTGTGTGAGTTAAATGCCTTCTGTATGGTGATTATGATTAATCTAAGGCATCATTGCTGCACTGAAAGCTTCTTACATAGAGAAGGACTCTAGGAATAAAACCAAGACAATGAGAGGTCAAAATGTCAAGCTGCTTTGAACCACATAAAAGCAAATTTAATAAATGGCTCTCAGAGGATGTTTATGAGCAATCATTAGGGCAAGTCTGCCTGTCTTGGACACTCAGGCCTGCCAAGATCTATGGATAGAGATTGTTCCACTGACCCAAGTATGATTCCCTGACTTAATCAACCCACCATTAGCATCAGTGCCATGAATAAAGTTGATAATTCTGAGATAGAAGGTCCTTGAACTCCAAGAAAGTAGCCATACATGCATTTATATTCCTCTAACAACAGTCATACAAGCCTGAGAACATGAAGTGTTTTGTTTCCTCATTACACAGGTAGCTGAAGAGTCATTTCTTGACTCTTCAATGGCATGACTAGGTAAACCATCCCCAGTAATACAATTAGTCATGGTGAAGCATATAAGAACTGACAAGCTTTATGCTGGACCTAAATGAAACAGTATTTCTGTAATCTAAAGGTTCCTTGTTATTTTCTCTTGCCTCTAGCCTTCAGGGGAAGCTAGCCACTCTATTCTCTAATGAGATATTCAATGTTGAAAAGTATTGCATTTATCAGACAGACTGTTGGTCAAAAATGCTGACAGTGAGGTATATGGTTTGAATGACATTCTGTGAAGTTTATGAATCCACAGGCACAATACACCCTGCTGCACTCTGAACAATTGTTGCTGCTTTCAGGGTAACTAAATGAGGCAAAAAATACAGAATGGAATAAGGAATTATTTCATTCACCATGGGATGGGCTACAAATAGTCTCTGCATTAAATGAAATCACTTGGATCATATGAAACTTATTGAACAGATGCAAAATATTAGACCAACAAAGTATTCAAATATATGGGAACATTATTTTTGAATGAACATAACTTGAGTTTAAACATTTTCAGAGATCCACTTGATTGTACAGCAACTTTTTTTAAATTTTTTTATTCGATATAATTTATTTACATTTCAAATGATTTCCCCTTTTCTAGCCCCCCACTCCCCGAAAGTCCCGTAAGCCCCCTTCTCTTCCCCTGTCCTCCCACCCACCCCTTCCCACTTCCCCATTCTGGTTTTGCCGAATACTGCTTCACTGAGTCTTTCTAGAACCAGGGGCCACTCCACCTTTCTTCTTGTACCTCATTTGATGTGTGGATTATGTTTTGGGTATTCCAGTTTTCTAGGTTAATATCCACTTATTAGTGAGTGCATACCAGGATTCACCTTTTGAGTCTGGGTTACCTCACTTAGTATGATGTTCTCCAGCTCCATCCATTTGCCTAAGAATTTCATGAATTCATTGTTTCTAATGGCTGAATAGTACTCCATTGTGTAGATATACCACATTTTTTGCATCCACTCTTCTGTTGAGGGATACCTGGGTTCTTTCCAGCATCTGGCAATTATAAATAGGGCTGCTATGAACATAGTAGAGCATGTATCCTTATTACATGGTGGGGAATCCTCTGGGTATATGCCCAGGAGTGGTATAGCAGGATCTTCTGGAAGTGAAGTACCCAGTTTTCGGAGGAACCGCCAGACTGATTTCCAGAGTGGTTGTACCAATTTGCAACCCCACCAGCAGTGGAGGAGTGTTCCTCTTTCTCCACACCCTCTCCAACACCTGCTGTCTCCTGAATTTTTAATCTTAGCCATTCTGACTGGTGTAAGGTGAAATCTAAGGGTTGTTTTGATTTGCATTTCCCTAATGACTAATGAAGTTGAGCATTTTTTAAGATGGTACAGCAACTTTTTTAACTCACCTGTATACATCATTATATGAAGGAATTTTTTTTTTCTAGAGGACATCAGAAAAATCCAGCCTGACTTCAAATATTTAGACAATGCAGGATTTTGAAGACTTACTGTGATCAATAAGTGTTATCTCAATAACTAATGTCTGCCTTAGTTTAAGGTAGACATTGCCTTCCTCTCAAGATGTTTACTGTATACTGAGAGCAACACATTAATAAAAATCATATAATATATAATTAAAAGATGGTACAGTGAATAGGAAATTTAAAAGCAGATATGAGGTCCCCACTAACATAGTCTCCATCAATGAACAAGAGAAACCCTATAAGTTACCTTTGATCTAAGATCTACAGAGCAGAGTAGTTTAACTAGGGAAGGAGATAAAATATGCAAAAGTCCTAGAAACATGGAAACACTGGGATGTGCAAAGACCAAAGAAAGGATGCAAGTTTAATCTTGAGTGTTTGTAATGGAGATGACTGAATGCAAGAGAACAGCCAGATACTTGGATAATCATTCTATAGCCCCACGCTGAACACTTTTTGTAAAGCCACACTAGCATGAATAACACAATTCTTCTCTTTGGTGATTATACATCTGCTGCGGAGTTGAAAGGAGACATGAAATACTTTTTACAAAGTTTTATCTCTTCAGTCTCCTTTGAGCACAGTGAGTTCCTAGAAATCTGTGATCAAGGAGTCTTCCAACTTCACTTCTCTGGGGTACCAGCTCCACTCTAGAGAGATGCAACAAAGCATCACTCTTCAGTCCACAAAGAATGAGAAGACAGGACATTCTTGAACAAAGATTAACCATCTTAGGAATGGGGCTTTAGAAAGACAAAAGTCAGTCTCTATATTGGCTAATTTTCATAGTGGTACATGGCACAGAACTGAACACAAGGACATTAAAAATTCACTTCATTATTGTAAAACACTCTTGCAGACTTCTAGAAGAGGTGAGCTTTCGACCTTGCAAATAAATACTTCTTCCAAATGATTCAAAACCACCTACCATAAAAGCAACCATTTTTTTCAGTCCACATTAAAGTTAAGAGTCCCTAGACTGATGCTACTGAGTTGACATTAAACTTTTTGTTTTCTGTTGAGCATGTATGTGCAAGTGTTTACAGTAAGTATTCCTTTGCCACAAGCAGAGAATGTCAGCCCAGTCACCCAATTAAACAAAAAGAAGAAGATAGAAAACTTCACTAGGGGTGAAAGGGATGTTTTCATTCCCGTGAGGGTTGGCCCTTGTCAAGTCTCCAAGCCCTGGAGGTAGCTTTGCAGAGACTGGCTGTGGACAACTTTCTCTTGCATTGTGAAGTTTTAGCTCCTCTGAAGTGAAAAATGGAAAAAATCTTTAGCCTGTGAGATAGAAAAATGATGCTAAGAACATGCTAAGAACAAAGGCTCTGAGAATAATCCTTAAATGAAACTCAGTCACCACCAGGAGCAATGAAAATATGTATGGTTCTAGAAATGTGTTAGGTTCTACAAGAAGGGAGCTATAGCATCATGGTGGGAAGAACATACTTGCCAAAGGAAGAGAAGTGCTTTCCAGAAAATTCTAGAAACCCACGAGTATATTTCAAATCTGAAGGCCTGATATCTTCAGCAATAGTTCAAAAGTAGCCTGGCCAGCTGGCTCTGAGGAACCAGCAAACGTTTCTCTAATCCAGGATCAGCAATGTGTCTCCCGCCTTCCTCTGACTCTCGCTGTATTGGACCCTGTTCTCCAGCATCAGAAGGCCCTGTTCACTTGCGACAGGAAGTAGATATTACTTCTTGCATTAAAGTCTAAGATAAATGAGCATTTTGAGAGTAACCATGTCCCACCGGGGTTGTGTGACTCATCTAGGTTCAAGCACCTCCTTGGTATTCTGTTCTGCCCTCTACGCAAGCAGACTATGTTCCCTGAGGACAGGATCTATGTTATTCATTCCCATGGGTCCTAAAACCTTTAAATGGTTTAGAGAATAGTAGTTTGACTAAATACTCTTTTAGCATTTTCCAGAGAGATGCCCAGAAGTTGATTTCTATTCATCACTGCAGGGCTGGCTCTGTCAGTCAGATCACAGAGGGATACAGGAGGTATACAGTTAGAATTTTTCCTACACAGGTATATGAATATTTTAAAACAAAATGCTCAATTGCTTTGTGTGCACTTGAGGTACTATATCTATGCCAGGGCACCTATTTTGTGAGGTAAAAGAGAGTTAATAATGATCTAGGAGCCTCAGTAAGAAAAATTAGTGGTTAAAATCTACAGCCTGAAGGAGAAATGCTTTCTTAGAAGGACATCAGCCCCTCTCTTTCAAGAGCCGTAATGTCCTCTTCCAGGGCCCAGAAAATGCTTATCTTTCACCCTCCCCCCAGGCCAGCATCCTGGACAGCTATTATAAATTAACAGATACAGAACTGAGCAATGTGGACTGTACCCTGAAACTGTTATATGTACAGAGCCTCAGTTGAAATTCAACCCCAAACCAATACATCTAAGCCAGAAACTAAAGGAGCAGGTCCACAAACAGGGGCAGAGGAGAGAACCCAACAGTGCAGGATGCAGTGCAAAATGATAGTCTCAAACTATAGGGCTGCCATCGGATTCCAGAAGAAAAGGAATATTTCCCACCAACAGGATGCTGTGGTCCATTTAAATGGCTGCCTCCATGCTTGCCAGAGTGCTGTCCTATATGAAGCCACTGAGACAGAATGCTGCCTCACTTGATCAAATCTCCCCATTGCCTTTTCTGTGTAAACAGATTCTGCCCGGAGGGGCTGTCATTTCAGAGTTTCCATTCTCATTCCTCACACAGTAGGCGGTAGCCTCATCAGGAACACTATGGGGGATATTGATAAAAATAATCTTCCAATGTGTCCTTTTCATTCCATGATGATCCAAAGTTGAGAAATGCTTGGGGTGGGGGGTAGGGAGAATGACCCCTTTGGAAGGTCCCAGGATACTTTGGAAATAGTATCATTCATCTATTTGTCCTAATAAGGCATTTCTAATTCTAATGGAAGAATCATCTAATTCCATTGTCGAGGAAAATGGAGTGTTATTTATCTGAGAGCTCACAAAGAATAGGCTTTGTTCTAGACAGCTGGTACTGCTGGACAAACCACAGTAGGTGCTGCTGTGCTCTTGAGAGTGCTGACCACCTGCAGAGCAACCTGAACAGTTCATGGTATCCCGAGAGCAGCATCCCCAGTGCACACTAAGTGACCAGTTCAGACATACATCTATAAAGTTCTCACATGTGCCAAGCACTATGGCAAAAACCCAGCATGATCTTTGCACTCCTCAAAAACGTCTTCTCATATAACAAATGTATCTATCTGATCCCAATAAATGGAGAACAATTCTGAACTGACTTCTAAGGGTAAAAATCGGAGTACTCAGAACTGCAAAGTAAGTTCAAGACTACCTTGGTAACTTAAGGTTGACATTATAATACAGTGCTTGCTTAGTATGTAAAGTTCCTTGAGTTTAATCCTCAGCATATGGATAAGGGTATTGTACTACTTATTTTCAGGTATCAACTTGACTCAGCCTAGAGTTTTCTGAGTGAGTCTTTTTTTTTTTTTTTTTTTTTTTTTTTTTTGGTTTTTTGAGACAGGGTTTCTCTGTGTGGCTCTGGCTCTGGCTGTCCTGGAACTTACTCTGTGGACCAGGCTGGCCTCGAACTCAGAAATCTGTTTGCCTCTGTCTCCCAAGTGCTGGGATTAAAGGTGTGCACCACCACCTCCCGGCTGAGTGAGTCTTAATTATAGAGGGATGCCCTGAAATCAAATTGGCCTGTGGTCGTGTCTGTAAGTGGTTATCTTCACTGTCTCTGCCTCTTTCCCATTCCTTTTGACACTATAATTAGAATGCATTTTTTGTCCTTCTATGAAGAATTTTTCAAAAATCTCATCACCACTGAATGGAATGGGTCTTAAAATGTACGCATTGATGACAAGGTGAAACTTAGGCGGTCAAAGTGGTCTCAGCCATGACTTATTCTAATGACTCTGTGTTGGATATCAGCTGATAACTTCAGCCAGTCACTATGCCTGGCATGAATCCTTACAGCAAGACATTGAAGTCAAATATTTGTTTTCAAATTTTATAAAGATATATATATATATATATATATATATATATATATATATATATATATATATATATATATATATAACTTAATTGTCAGTGTACACCCTAGTCACAGGGTCACAGGTCCATGTGACCTTGGAGCTATTCATTTCAGCCTGGAACCCTTTAAAGTCAACAACCTCAACCTGAATAAATCTTGTTCACATTACAAAAGGGACAGGTGACCCTCCTCTGCACACATCAAGGACATAAGCAAGTTGCCCATGTACAACACTTAAAGCACCCAGTTAGAGACTCATGCTAACAAGATCTAGAAGCATCTTCTCACTTTATCCACTCATTGCACAGCATGATGGACTTGTTATGTGCAAGGACTGCTGCAGGCTCTGGGGCAGAAGCATGAGCCATGCAGTGCCTGCCCTCACTGTGCACTGTCCCCTGCTGGGGAAAGATGAATGCCTGGGAAACAATTAGAAAGAACTTGTTGACACAGTATGGAATAAATTTGAGCAGTTATTATTTAAATTGCATCATGTTCGCCAGAGGGAAAATGTTAACATAAGTGATTATGTCAAACTACAAATAACGCAAAGCCAGAGACAGTATGGCCTTGGATTAAATTAAAAGAATCTAAGTTATTAAGAGTGGAAGCCATTAATATTTTAGAGCAAAGTCCTCCATTATCTTCAGACAACTCTTCTCCCTTTGAAGAAAAATTTTCATCTGATCATCAGTCTATGGAAACTGAACACTTGACAATAGACTGCCAAGTTACCATGGTACCTGATCCATCAGGACCTGATTGTTTTCTTGCCCACAAAGTCATGAAGTTGGTTTCACACAGCAGGCATTGATAATCAAATGAAAAGTGGAATACCTGAACTCAAGCAGGCCATGAATGCACAAGTAAGTTACATGAAGGAGTGGCTCGAATGTCTTTGATTCCTATTGCTAGTATAAAGCTTCTTATCTCCTATGATACATCTATGGTTTCATAAGGCAAGGTCTAGGACAGATTCAATAAGAAAAAAAATATAACTTATAAATGCATTTTCTTACTATTCAGGTGCCCCCCCCACTCACAAAGAACTTCAGCTTTTCATCGTTTTTATGAGGTATCTCTGAAAGGTAGTAGTGAAGAAATTCTTTACGTTGGAAAGAACTTTGAGTCATACACTTGGTTATAGAGTTTACTTGAAAGTAAAAATAGCTAGCACCATTATACCCTGTCTTATAGACCATAGCCAGTGATTTACCTTGATGAATAGGGAGGTAGAAAGAATAAGATTTGATAGTTGGTGAGAAACATATCTGTTCAAGAGATGAATAGATAGACCTCTCCAGCTGAGCAAAAATATGAAATATTTGTATCCCAAACAAGCATTCACCAAGAATTGAGCCCATCAAAGAAGAAAATCAATAACCAAAGAGAGAGAATGATCCATTCTAAGGATAACAGACACTCATCATCCCTACCATCTCTGTCAGTGCCTGAAGAGTCTAATAACAAATTGACTCTCATATCAAAATGGAGGTTGTTTATGGGCATGGAAACATGAATATGTACTCACAAAAGGTTACCTGGATAAAGCCATCATTAAGCACAACACTGAGCCCTCCAATATAGCTACATTCCTCAAGGTAAGCAGCCAGCAATGACATCACAGGTTGGCTTTCCATGGACCATGTCTATAATAAAAGAAAGTACTTTGTCCATATTTGGAATAGAAATTTCTTCTAAGTATAACTGCCCATCCTGTTACTAGAGCTTCTGCAAAAAACTAGCATTCATTGGCTCACAAAGTACCTTAACCACTGTCATGGCATGCCACATAGCATTATTTCTGACCAAGGAACTCATGTCCTGCTAAAAAAGTTAGATCTGGGATGTGTTCATAGAATTTACCTGTCTTACCATGTTTCCAACCCTCTGTAGGACCTATCTTGATAAAACAGTGGAAATGCCTTGTTAAGAAGTTACTGCAGTATAAATTATGTGGCAACAGCTGGCAGGATTGGACAGAGTTTTTCAAAAGGGTGTGTGTGCTCTGAACCAGCATCCAATGTACTATTCCTTATATAACCAGGATGAGTCCAGGAAACAGAGCATGTTAAAGCTAGTTATACCAGATTTCATAACCTGTAGTGAACCTAGTGAACCCTATGCCTGTTACCTTATTCTTCTCTAGTGAACAAGAAGTCTTGGTTCCAGAGTAGGCAGTCCGTCCTTAAGGATGCCTAAACAAACAAATCAGCAACCAACAAATTGCGAAAAGATCTTCACAAATCCTACATCAGATAGAGGGATAATATCCAATATATATATAAAGAACTCAAGAAGTTAGAGTCGAGAAAACCAAACAACCCTATTAAAAAATGGGGTACAGAGTTAAACAAAGAATTCTCAACTGAAGAACTTCGGATTTTTAAGATGAAAAGCATCTTAAAAAATGCTCAACTTCATTAGTCATTAGGGAAATGCAAATCAAAACAACCCTGAGATTTCATCTTACACCAGTCAGAATGGCTAAGATTAAAAATTCAGGAGACAGCAGGTGTTGGAGAGGATGTGGAGAAAGAGGAACACTCCTCCACTGCTGGTGGGGTTGCAAATTGGTACAACCACTCTGGAAATCAGTCTGGCAGTTCCTCTGAAAACTGGGCACCTCACTTCCAGAAGATCCTGCTATACCACTCCTGGGCATATACCCAGAGGATTCCCCACTATGTAATAAGGATACATGCTCTACTATGTTCATAGCAGCCCTATTTATAATTGCCAGATTCTGGAAAGAACCCAGGTATCCCTCAACAGAAGAGTGGATGCAAAAAATGTGGTATATCTACACAATGGAGTACTATTCAGCCATTAGAAACAATGAATTCATGAAATTCTTAGGCAAATGGATGGAGCTGGAGAACATCATACTAAGTGAGGTAACCCAGACTCAAAAGGTGAATCATGGTATGCACTCACTAATAAGTGAATATTAACCTAGAAAACTGGAATACCCAAAACATAATCCACACATCAAATGAGGTACAAGAAGAAAGGTACAAAGTGGCCCCTTGTTCTGGAAAGACTCAGTGAAGCAGTATTCGGCAAAACCAGAATGGGGAAGTGGGAAGGGTTGGGTGGGAGGACAGGGGGAGAGAAGGGGGCTTACGGGACTTTCGGGGAGTGGGGGGCTAGAAAAGGGGAAATCATTTGAAATGTAAATAAAAATTATATCGAATAATAATAAAAAAAGGATGCCTAAACAGTGCATTAAACAGGAAGATAAGACTTCCCTCTGGCCCTGTTATGTCCCTGATGCCCTTGAATTAACAGATTGAGGAAGGAGTCACGGGGTTGGCAGAGATGGTTAGATGTGATTCTAAACCACAAGGGAGACACCAGACAACTTCTCCATAATGAAGTTATTTGTAAATTAAGCATGATACAAATGTGGTTAGGTCTTGAGTTCACAAAGAGTAGACTTATCATAGTTGGCGTTATCAAATTGGCTGGATTTGTAATCATCTAGGAACACATATCTGGGTATCTGTAAAGACAATTCCAGAAAGGATTAACTAGTAAGAGCATCTGTTACTTTTCTCATTGCTGTGACTACATGTTAACAAGAAGTAGCTTAAAGAAGGGAGGCTTGCTTGAGCTTACAGTCTAAGATGGGATAAACACAATGGTGGAGAAGGATTGGAGGTAGGAGCATAAGGCAGCAGTCACATCACAGCAACAGTCAGAAAACTGAGAGTGGAAAGGAAATAAAGCTGGTGTATAAAACCTCAAAGCCTATCCACACTGGTTCATTTCCTCCAGGAAGACTCTGCCACCTAAAGGTGTCACAACCTTTCAAATAGTGCCACCACAGTGACCACGTATTCAAACTCATGAAACTGTTATGAACATTTCACATTCAAACTACAACAGACTGAAATAAACTTGGCACCATCTTTCAACCCATGTCTCAGAAAAAAGAAAACAAGAAGAATAAAAAGGTCCTGAGAAAGGGTAGTTACTAAATGCCTACATTTGCTTCTCCTTTCTAAGTAGGAGGAAATCTGTCAACTGCTGTTAACATCTTACTTTGACATTCAGTTTCAGAGTCTTCAGCCTGATAATGTGAATTCAATATCAAGAATTCTTCAGGACACCCCAGGCCTTCAGCATAAGACTGGTGTGTTTCCTATTGATGAGGCCTCTCTAAGAACACCACCCACACATATGGCCAGAAGGGTTGGATGAAACTCAGACAATTGTTTGCTCAGACCAACAAACTGTGGCTCAAGGTGCTTCAAATACTAAAGGCCAAGGTACTCAGCCACAGGATGAGAAAACTTGAATCTTTCACAGTACACTGAGACTGTGGGAAGAGTGTGAGACTTATCAGAAAGGTCTCATGAGTCAACTACTCAGTTGAGAAAACACAACTCTGCTCAGATTTTCAACAAGACAAGAACAACAACTGACCTGCTCTTGTGTAAGCAATATTGAAAGTCTTAAGAGTTTTATTGCTGTGAACAGACACCATGACCAAGGCAACTCTTACAAAGTACAACATTTAACTTGGCCTGGCTTAGAGGTTCAGAGGTTCAGTCCATTATCATCAAGGTGGAAGCACAGCAGGGTCCAGGGCTGGAGGAACTGAGAGTTCTATATCTTCATCCAAGGAAAGCCAGGAGCAGAATGTTTCCAGGCAACTAGGAGGAGGGTCTCAAAGACCATCCCTACAAAGCATACTTCCTCCAACAAGGCCATACCTGCTCTAACAAGGTCACACTTCCTAATAGTGCCACTCCCTGGGACAAGTATATTCAAACCAGCACACTGACATAAGAAACATACCCTGTCTCACAAGTAATAAATTTAAATAGAAAAAAAAGTTATTCATTTCTCTGCCCTTCCCAATTCATCCCAGACCTAATCCTCTATAAGTAGAGGCTGATATGGCACTGCAGTTTGAGAATACCAGGACTAAGTATTAGTAATTGCAGCACAGTGGCCAGTGCTGGAAGGATAGTGAGAGGGAATCTGATGGATTGTCAAGAACAAGGCTGACCACTCTACAGAAACATGAATATAAGAGCAGACAAAGCACAGATGCTGATAGCTATTGAAATTAAAATCTCTCCAGCTCTTCTTCAAAGTGGTAGAGACTCTCTGATTAAAGTGGTTGCTGAAGACACTCTTCTTCTTCCTATGGCTGAGTGTATAGTGGCAATTTATGGGTACTGCAGGACAACAGAAAGGCTGGCACAGGTTCACACAGGTGTAGTCCCTGAGCCAAAAGGGCAGGAAATCAGAGAGATGAGTGTTGGGCAGAAAAGGAAGCTCAGTTGCATTTACTATCCTGAAATATTAGACATTAAAAAGAGAGTGCAGGAACATACACATTCTTCAAAGAATGAAATGGGTAAAATGTGTCTCTAGAATAGGACTAAACTGTCATAGCTGAGAAAAAATCAAGAACGAAGAAGCTGGAAAACACAATGTGACTTGCACCTTGCACCCAGACTCTTCTACTTGATTTCTCTTGCATCCTGGCACTACGTAGACCAAGCTAAGAAGCCATAGCAGTTCTCTCATTTAAAAGCCTGTCACAGGGAGGAGATGAGTAGGCAGAAAATGCAGAAGGAAATAGCTATTATATTACTCTTCCTAAGATGTGTATTATCACAGGCAATGCCCAAATTGAGAACAAGGAATAGTGACAGTTCATAAGGAAATGAGTCAGAAAATAATTTCTACTTTCAATTAACATTTCAGCTCTCTGGTTGTGTTCCATTTTCATAAACTTGCTACCTTGTTTAAGAATCTCCTTCCTTGACTGAGTGGATTTCATCAGAATAAATAACAGGACACAGAGATAAGCAAAAGCCCCTCCAAGAATAGGAAAAATTTGGTCAGAAAGTCTCCCTTATAGGCATCTATGCAAGTGTTGCATCTCTTTTCCTCCAAGTTGAAATATCCCACCCTAAAGCCAGGTTGCTAAGACTGGGGAAGTAAACAACTCACAAGTCTTAAGAAGTCCCTGAAACTTACCAGATTCACAAGCATCCTCCCTCTCCAAGGTCTCAAAGAATAATAACCTCTCATTTTGCTTTCAGTCTTATACATATTGATTTATACTTCCTCAAATTTTGAGGAGCCTACTCAACAGAAAGGCAAACAGAGAGACTCAACTAAAGAATCTGGCAATTGTCAGAAATTTCTAAATGTCCAACCTCTGACTGAATGCAATCACTGATAAGTGGATATTAGCCCAGAAGCTATGAATACCCAAGTCACACCTCACATATCAAATCATTCCCAAGAAGAAGAAAGGAGAGGGCCCTAGTCCTGAAAAGGCTTGATGCAGCATTATAGGTGATTGCCAGGATAGAGAAGTGGGAAGGGGCTGATTGGGGAACAGGCAGAGGGAAGAGGGCCTATGGGAGTTATGGGGAGGGGGAAACCGGGAAAGGGAAAATCATTTGGAATGTAAACAAAGAATATAGAAAAAAATAATAAAAAAGAAAACCTCAGAATCCTTTGGCCCATGTATAAATCACATTCTTCTTGAGATGACAATAATCCTTTTAAATTGTTTTAATATACTTTTCTTTCTGAAAGGTCAGTGAATTCTGGCAGACACCATCTAGCTGACCTGTATTAGGGACTGTGAAGAAATAAGCTGACTTTGATGGCTAAACTAATGTGGAGCAAGTAGAAAAAAATTCTTAGAGATGGTTTGTGTGCAAGCTTGAAAATTCTGCAGAAGTAGCTCAGCATCTTGTGTTGTCTGCTTATCACTTAGGACCCAAGACTCAGCTTCAAGAACAAGGACTTAATTATGTCTCTGATCTTTTGCTGTTGCTGCTGTTGTTGAATTATTCTGTTGAATAGTTCTGTTCTCAGTTATCTATAAGGTGGACGTCCATCCTCACTGTCTGAAAGTAGGCAACATTGCTTCTGCAGAGATGTCCCAAGACCAAGCATTTCAGCTCACCTCTCAGCACTCAGTTCTGCTGCACCCTTGCACTCTGGGTTCCAGCAAGACAAAGTGAAATTCAGAAATTTAACTTCCAGGTTCACTATCTCGGGACTCCATTAGTCTCTCTTTATCCCTCTATCCTGTCTTAGTTTTCTTCTTATCATCTTTGGTATAGTCTATACACATCTGCTTCTTGTTTATTTCTCATCTTTATAATGTATCGTCAAGATGTGAGATCATAGTCCAGGAATAAATTCCAAAAAGAATTATGAGTTCTTGAAAGAAAACTCTAGGAAAACCAGACATGAGTCTTATGACCTCAGTTTCTTCAAAAACACAGAATTGTCCTTGAACTGTGTTTTCGTCCTCTCCTAACCTCATCCCAGGTGTAGTGGGTAGGAGTGAGTTTACTTCTGCTGCTAGTCATATGCCTCTTTTGAAAAACATGTTTTTGCCAAGTGCTTCTTGCTCTTGTGACATAGATGACTCTTCTTAGTCTTCAGAGTATAAAATGTCTGATGCCCTGAAAAAACATTGGCTATAGCATAAAACTTAAGTAGTCCTCATGTTTAGGCCCCTCCCTCCCAGTTCACATCTCCATCAGAGCAGTAAACAAGTTCACCTAATTAGTAATCTGAAGTCCACCGTGAAATCAGAGAGTAGGGACCCTCATAGAGGGAAGTTCATGTGCATGACAGGACAGACACCATGGAAGGCTTTGTCTTATATCAGGCTTGTGCATTGCTTGTTAAAGGAAGAAGGAATACAAGTATTAAAATCACAACTATTAAATTGCTTGCAAGTTGCTTATGATTATAATTCTTGGTTCCAGAGGACTATTTAGAAGGAACTTTAGATAAAGAAGTATGGGACAGTGTATAAAAAGACATTGAAAGGGAGAAAAAGATCCACATTCAATTTGGTTTGCTTGGACCTTATTTCAGATTGTTATAAAAAATGCTTAATCATGAGGAAGAGATGGATATTTCCATGAATGAATATAAACTGAATGGTCAAACCTTAAAATTGATAAAAGAAGCAAAAAGAAATTTTCAGTATCACTGCTCTAGTGATGGTTCCCTCAGCACACTTACTGGAACCTTCTTTAAAAATGTATCCTCCTTTCCTTGAAAGATGACCCCAATGCATGGGGTGAGGAATTTGATAATCAATATAATCTTGAATGCCCTCCATTTCCTGGTGAAGATTTAGGAGAGTCTATGACAAAGCAAACTTTACATCCTGGGCAAGCTCAGACAAGACTGGGAAATGGAATTCACTTCCCAATACCTCCATGGTATCATGAGCTAAGCTTGGTCTTTCCAGTACAATTTCAGCAAATCAAAATGTTTACCTGATTATATGCACTAGCCAACATATCTAAAACTTTAGAAAGAGAGACAGCATTGGACAGGCCTCACAGTTATCTTGAGAAGAACAGAACTATAGCTTATGAATCCATATAAAAGAGGAATTTGTGTATCGTGTGGCTCCTTTGCTTCCTTTTGACTTATTTTCTCTTCTATTGACTCTGACAGATATTATAGTACAAAAGGATAAACTTTGAAATGGGTTTATTTACTCAATAAAGGCCATAACATACTAATTGATTACCTCACTTGTCTCAATTACCTTACTCTTACTCAATTAGTAAATCAAGGAGGACTTGATGTCAACAATTATATGGGTATGATATTTGCTGCATTATATTACCCTTAACTAATGATTAGTGTTTAAGAGCATTACAGAACTCTATGGATTTACTATGGATTTACTATGGAAGGATACAAAATGCTTACCCAGCTGGCAAGCTATGTGACTTTCTCATACAAACTGAATTTGTGCAGGTAGTTATTTTATTGATTGTTCATTTAAGACTATAGGAGGGATTCGGGGTGCACATATTCATTGATCTATTTATACTTCTTTCTCCTCAGCCCAACAAGTGTAACTAGCCTTTTTGCTTGATTTGTTATGATTAATTCATAAATCATTATATATTGTTTCAGATTCTGCTTATTATTTCCAGCAATAGACTCATACTCATGCACACTCTAAACGCCCTGATTTTTATTTCAGAGGGAAATAAGAAAATTGGTGAATTATTTTTGCCTGATTTTTACTTCACCAGAAGAAAGTTGGGAAGGAGTTTGCATCTGTCATTGCAGATGGATCCATTGAAACATAAAGGATTCCTTTTCAGTTCCTCTAGCCCTAAGACATCAAGAACAGAGGTGGGGAGTAGGAGACAATAGAAGTCACCAGAAAGGCCAACCTCCACCTAAAGTGTAGAAGGAGATATCAACTACAACATCAGAAGTAATGTCTGCCCACCTGGGACCAAGTGCACCAGGGGAGACATGACCCTGGATTGTAATTGACTCATTCATTCATCTGGAGATGGGACTTTAATTTCTCCTTATGATTTGAATCATTTCCCATTTTCATAGGACATCATAAAATTTGTATTCCTATACAAATTTTATAGGAATATAGGCTTGTGATCTACAGGATACTAGAACTACATATAGATTTCACCCTCTTCTCTAGATTTGTCTGATCAATATAATAATATAGCTAATAGTACTGGACACAATTTAGATCTCTGTTTTTCAGAGTATCACACACAATGCTTTTACTGTTCTAATATTCATTGTGTTTATGATTTGCTTGGGTATAGAATATTCATAGAACAAATTACAATTAATCTACAACATCTCAAATCAACACTATTCTGGATATTCTGCTCCCAAAATATTAAAAGGAAGCCAGTGGTGTTTGCACACACTTTTGATTTCAGCTCCTGGGAAGCTGAGACTAGAAATCTTTGTGTTTAAGGATACCCTGGTCTTCAGAGTGAGTTCCAGCACAGAGAGACTACACAGAGAAATTGTGCCTCAAAACAAACAAGCAAACAAACAAATGCGTAAAGGGGGAGATGTCTGAACACAATCCAAGAATGGAGTTGAGCAAGGGAATTCTGAGTGCTTGTGAGATTAGTTTCTTCAAAGCACAGAATTATTCTTGGAATATGTTTTTGTGTACCCTAACCCCTATTAATATTCACATGCCTCCATGGAAAAGTGTGTTATGGTCTCTTGTCCTTGTGACTATACAATGTACTTTGGTAACTATTCTTAACCCTCAGAGCATAAATTGTATGATGCTCTAAATAAAGTTCAGTATTCTGTGAGATTTAGTCCATCACATTTTTAGGCCCCATTCTTCCAGATTCATGCCTCCAACTAGAGCAGTAAACAGAATGGAATGGCTTTTTTTCTATTTATTTCTGCATTTTCAACACTTAGAACAGTGTTTGGTATACAACCAATGCTCAGTATGTCTTTATTGTGTGAATGAAAAGTAGAATTGTACTCTGAACTTCTCTGTACCTGTGTTATTTCATATTCAGAAACTCTCTTCCTGAACCTCTTCCTGACTGACCACTGATTCTTTGAGGAATCAATTGCTTATTAAACTTTTCCTGGTTGTCACCCATCCTATGTCCTCTCTGATGTTTGTAAATTTATTTACCTGTATTATTTTAATAAAGGAAGTGACCACATCATCCCTGTTTTTTTTTTCAAAATGTCTATCCATTGGTGACTCCTGGTTCACATTAACATGCAATATATCTTTAACTATCATTCTTCACATAACATATGCATCAACACTTCAAAGTTATTACTTCTGCCACATCTCAGTTACCAAATACTGTCTCTCAACTCTCAGTTTATACACGTACTTTATAATTAAACCAATTCTTATATTACTGAAGAAGTGTTTGTACTAATGCTTCTGAAATTGGGTGCCAAGGAATAAGGTCAGGGCAACTAGAAGATATTCTCAAATTTGTAATAGAAGCAGCAACTGTAACACCATCTGTACTTATTGAATTAAGTTAGCTCATGCTTTCCCATTAGAATGTGCTACAGTCAGTTCATGGGTGCTGTACTCAGATGAAGCTGGTGTTGGAAAGTTACAATGACAAGAAGAATCTGCATGTTACTAAAAATTAGTATGGAACAGAGAGTGCCAGTGTCTTCCTAGATCCCAAGATGATAAGTTGAAAAGTATACAATAGAAATGTGTACCTAATTATAAATTATGCAGATACTTCTTTTCACTTAGTGATGCAGATATGAAAAATAATCATAAGATATGAAAAATAGTCTTAATTGAGATTAAGCTCCTTGGGAGTATGTGCTAAAAAAACAATGAACATTGAAGCAGTATCTTAGTGTTCCTCTCTAAGGTGGTTTGAATAAGAATGGCACCTACAAGCTTATATATCTAAACATTTGGTCCGCAGCTGGTGAAGCTGTTTGGGAAGAATTATAAGGTACAGCCTTGTTGGAGGAGGTGTGTCACTTAGTATTAGGTTTGAGGTTTCAAAAGACCACACCATTCCTAGTTAGCTCTCTCTGCTTCCCACTTGTCAATAAGGATATGAGCTCTCAGTCACTGCTCCAGTGCTGCCTGCCTGCTGCTATGTTCCCCACCATGGTGATCACAGACTCTAGCCCTCTAGAACAATAAGCCTCAATAAACTGCTTCTTTTATAGGTTGCCTTGGTCATGGTGCCTCTTGGCAGCAATAGATCTTCAACAAGATACTTCCTGTCCTACTTTTCCTCTTTTCCAATTACACTTCCCTGCTTTTCCCCTTCTTTCTGTGGTCTTCATGAGTTTTCTTTTATGTTGAAAAGTGGGACTGAGTAATGGGTTTGCTGATTCTTAGTCATTGCCCTATTTACTAATAAGGGGAATAGCCTAGATGCATTTTCCCTCACTGACCTGTGCTGAAAGCCCTATTGTAGAGTTACCACCTTTCTACCACGTGTTCTCTGCTTTAATTTACTTTAAGCCTGATAATTGTTAGTTATCACCATCTGCTTCATTTGGGTACAAAATGAAGAATAGGCCCTAAAATAATTACCTTATTATGTCAATGAAGAGAAAGTTTAATTCTCTAATTCACAGCAGCTATTTCATTACACTTAATCACTTGATAGCAACCATCCTTTTAGCACCTGTTTCAAACAAAGGTAATCATCACACGTTTTTTCATAGCTTTGAAGTGATGCTTAATAGGAAAACACACACACATACAACACAACACAACACAACACAAAAACACAGTCCCAGAGCACTGCTACCATCTCTTGGTGACTTTCTTGATAAGGGACTCCCACCCAGCTCCTGTTCTTCCAGGCCTTCTGAGACTACAAAAGATCTTAGGCCACCTTCAGTCCATACTGAGACCTGCTGTGTTATTTTGAAAGAACACACCTTTGCTAATGGTCATGCGCAGGTCTGAGGTACATGTAAATTCACAGCATATCACTCACTCAGGACAAATTCTCTTTGTCACTCTGAGTCATTACCACTTACTCCAAACAGGGCTCTCAGAAAAGGGAATGAAGAAGCAGGATTCGGGACTCATGGTAGACTTTGCAAGAGATACTAACATGTCTTTGTCTTAGTCACTGTTCTGTTGCTGTGAAGAGAGTCCATGACCATGAGAACTCTTACTAAACAAAATCATTCAGTTGGGCTTGTTTCCAATTTCAGTCGTTTAGTCCATATTATTACCATGTCAGGGAACATGGCAACATGGATCCACAGGCTGCAAAAACAGAAACTCTGGGCTTAGTTGGGATTTTTAAAACCTCAAAGCCTACCCCACCCCAGCGACATACTTGTCCCATAAGGCCATACTTCCTAACCCTCTTAAACAGTGCCATTCCCTGGTGATCAAGCATTCAAATATATGAGCCCACGGGGGCCATTCTCATTCAAACCACGACTGTCATGGTAGGCCAGCTTAGGAACAGGTCTAGAGGAGATCATAGGGCTGTAAGGAAGGAAGTCCAGGGGAAGATACGGAAATGATGGGTAAGAGAGCAAGAAGCTATAGTTTCAGCACAATTCCTCTTTAGAAGGGACTGAAGGACATTGATGGTAGATTTCAAATAGAACAGGGTCTCCTTTTTTCTCTAGCACAATGTAGGCTGACTTTTAGTGTCCCATTTTGTTTCATGCAAGCAAGGAGGCTGTGGGATTTTTGTTGTTTTTGTGGTATTGTTTTCCTTTTGAAGCCATTTGCTTTCCTGGCACATTTGTTCAATAGTTATCATTATTTCATCTTTCATCATTAAGCCAATCAATTAAGATGTTAAGACTGAGGAAAGACTTAGGTCTTAAATTTTTCTAGGTGTTCTTCAAGTTAAATAATGTAAGTTGGAAAGATGACTCTGGGGGCAAAGGTGCTTGTCACCAAGCCTGAAAATTTAAGCTTGATCCCCAGAACCTACAAGAAAACTAACTCTCAGAGGTTGTCTTCTGACCTCCACGTATGTACTGTGAAAACAAATTTTAAAGTAATCAAAAATTAAACAATGCTTTCTTAGCCCGATACACATTCATTTCCTCTAATGGCAGAAAAAAAGACTTTATTAGCTATCATTTTGTTTTGTCAAAGGCTAAAATGTACCCATAAATGTTTCCAAATACTGTTGGCTTTCCTTATCTTTTTCTGTTCCCAATGTGTGGAGAGACTTAATTTCAACAGATGAAGCATGTGTATGCCAATTGTCCATCAATAGAAATCTGGGTCACCAGTATGTGCTGACAAGACACTGATGTGTTCTTGGAGTCTCCCTCCCTCCCCCTTATCCTCATCTGCCCTCTGACTTACTTGCCTGTGGATCTGTAGTAATGTCATGTAACACTCCCTATTCCTGTGTATTTCATGTTGCTTTATTTCTGCTGTATTTTTATAACCAGTACATAATAAGAGAACTGATCCAGGTTAGCTAGCTGGCTATGAAGCTCACATTTCGCTTCTATTTGTTTTTATGTGGTTTTCCCCATCCCAACACAGTTATTGGCTCACTGATGTTTAGATTTTATTTGCCTTTGTTTAAAATCTCTCTAGCTTATGCCATACCATTGTTCTCTTCTTCACCATTACCCTCCTTTTTATTGTTCCATTCCTTCCTGCTTCTTTTCTTCCCTCTCCCTTAATCCCTTCCTTTCCTTAATCTCTCTTCTCTTCCTTCCCTTCCCATCTCCTCTTCCCCACCTCCATCTATCTGTATTTCTTGATCAGTACTTATCACACTGAACAGTACTGTAATAACACTGCCTTGTATTCACAATACACTCAGGTAAACTATAGCAGAAAATACATTCATTCTTATGGTCTTAAGTCTGAAGGCAGGAAGTACACAGGCAATTCATGTGCACACATCATCCATATCTAAAAGGTAAGGGACTAACCACAGCATCACCACTGAAAATGCTATGGTAGATTTGGAAACATGCCATTTTGGTTGAAATTCATATTCTATAGAACTACATGGATTTATTATAGAGCAAGAGTTTTCAAGTTTTCTTTTAGGAATATATATCAGGCCCAGTTCTCTAGTATCAAATATTTAAAAAAAAAATTATTCCTGTGCTGCTCCTAAAGCAAAAGTACTGTGATAGGAAAGACCACATTAGCATTTCTTTCAGAAACAGACTTTCAGAAAGCAAAAGGGTATGGAAATTGACAACAGCCAACATCTCTAATTTGTGTGATACAAAATTTTAGTGACATTTTCTACAGCAATTCTTGACAAACTGGGACTGTATAAATCACCTTACTTTCTAATGCTGATGGGCTTACTAACAAGCACTGGGATATGAAGATGGAAATGATTCTGTCATTACTTTGAAAATGAGCTCTATTTACCTAGTTTCTTATTTATATTTCTTTCTAACTGTATTCTTTTATTAATATCTCTGGAAATCTCTACTGATCTTAGAATTCTATGTTGGGACACATATCGACACCTAGGAACAGATTAAGAGAAAAATTAGTTTTCAAAGCCTAGTGAAGTTGTTGTGATTCATGGTGAAGGAGCATACATAACTGCTCTGGCTTCTTGCTGTGCTTTTGAGAGGCCAATACCTTTTCAGGTCCAAAGGCTCTGGAGAGATCAAGTATGGGTGGTGTGTACATTTCTGTGATTCCGGGTACTCTGCATTATATTACCTGGTAATGCATGAAACACCTTCAGTTTCTCCCTGCCAACTATAAAGCTTTGATTTTCACTTTCCTCTTTCTAATCAAGAATCCATTTCCATAGAAACACAAATAGGAAGGACATCATCAAAGCAATTTGTCTGCTTCTGCTTCCATTTACATGGAAATGGAATTTCCAGCATTAAAAATAAAAGCTTTAATAAGTAATATTTTCAAAAATATCTCCTAGATTTAGCCCACTCGACTTATAAAGCAGTTTCTGGAAGTTGAAAAGTTTGAAACATAAAAAGGCAATTTTATACCTAGGAAAATAGTAACCCTCGCACTTAAGCTTCCAGCCTTGAAGCCCAGTGAGTCTCAGCTGCTTTCCCCAGGTCTAACATGCGCCTTTCCTACCAGAGAACATGCTAGCCTCCCCCTCCAACAGAGAGCATGCTGGGGGTTACTTAAGCAGTTACCACCTGGGAATCAGCTTTGGGTTCCAAATCATATCTTACTCTTTTGACAATTTCTGATCCTTGAGAGTTTTCTTCCTATTTCTTCCTGGCATTTTCTCTGTTAGTGATGATCTTCTATAAGTATAATCCATATACAAGACACATAGTGAAATTGTAAGTACTACACATTTTGAGGAATTATCCACATTCTATCACACACAGAGGCAAATAAACAACATGGCTATTGTTAATCAATAAAGTAAAATATCAATTTCAATTTAAAGCGTGAGTGGTAATTGGATCTTGTTAAAGCCACTCAGCTTGTTTCCCATTTTTAAGGATGCTTTGGAAAAAAACACTTTGAAATTGTTTTTCATGGTTTTAGTTCAAATAATCATTTTAAATATTGTTAGGTCCAGAATTGAAAGGGTATAATTAATAAGAAGGCTAAACAGAAACCACTGGTGTTTAGGAAGTACTGGGGTTCTTTTTGCTTTTTAGTTAAATAAATTGATTTTTGACTATTGACACTTGACGTATTAGGATTTCTAAGAGAACAGAATCACCTTTTATGGTGGTTATAAAGGGAGTAGGAGAAGGGAGAGATGAAGTAGAATAACTTCCTAATGTAGTGGAGGAAATTTATTTGAGAAACAACTGACTAAATATACAAGTGTCTGTATATCATATGTCTACTTATCTATCTATCAGTCTATTGATCTACCTGCCTGTCTGTCTGCCTGCCTGCCTATTCATGGTTCTGGGATGGAAGCCAGGGCCTCCTGAATCCTACCTAGTAAAGCAGTCTACTGCCAATCAATACCTTCGGCCCATGATTTGCTTCTTTTAAAAGCAAAGCAGAACTTAAAGGACTCTGTGCCTCCCCAATACTCATTGTGTAATTTCTGCAGGAAGCCTAGGAACTGCCCCCAGGCAACAAGATGCAAGTCAGTGCTCCTTAACCTTCTCCACCGGCGACCACCTTTTCTCTATGAAATGTGTATAAAACATCAAGAATGTAGACATGAAATATGTACATGTTAATCACTCACTGAAAAGCCATAAGGATATATTTTAAATATTTTTGTGTATATAAATATATATATATAACTTTTGGTAAAAGCAAGTTTACTAAGATTGATGTACTTATCTATCTTTATGTAAAGCAATAAATCGTGGCCAAACATTTGTTACTTCAGTATGTGAAGCATTTTCAATATACTTCAGTTGATCAATATTTTTATTTGATGATCATCAATACTGAGAATAACACTTTGCACAAACACAAAATAGACAGGCAGAAATGTCTAGAGTAACTTCCTAAATTGTTGGATGTTTTACCTTAATGTCAAGCAAGAATTCACCGAACCATTTTTAGGAAACTTGCCACCAACCCAAATAGCAATTTCCAAATCAAACACCTAACACAGTACAAAATAAAACATACAAACATGATGTTTATTCACTATAGAATGACAATGGTAAATAAGGAAAGAATTTCTGCTTAGGGGATTGAATCATTGTGTTTCTATAAGGGCAGAAACCTTTGGAAGACACTGCATTAGAACATGACAGTGAAAACGTTGCAATGTACAGCATCTATATTCAAATCTCAGGCAAGCTGCTTCAGGTGCCATTCATTCGTGCTGCATGTCATGATGGCATGCACAGTGCAAAGTAAGAATGCTGCAATCCACTGCACATTTAAGTTTTAACTAAGTTTTGTCATTGATCATTCAGAAACCTTTAATTGTTACGATTAAAATTATGATTTTTTTCAATTTCCACATTAAGTTATGTGGATTCTGACACAGTTTAAGAATCTGAAAAGCACATAAACAGAATCAACAGAAGGTATCTATATTTTATAAAAGATGGACTTACTAGAATGGCTTACACAATAAGAGGTGGGAAGTCCAATCGTGACTACTACATGTAGGAGAACCCAGTAACCAATCTGTTTAAAATGTTGCTCATCTCATCAGTGAAAGTCTGGGGCCTCCCTGGGGAGCTTCTGGTGCTGAGGAGCCAAATAATCTGGAGCCCTGTGTTTATGGAGAATCTTAACTCTAGCCATGAGTTCATTTGCTTAGGAAGAAGCCAAAGTAGATGCTGCTCACATTCAATGTGAGTATAACCTCCCTTAGTTAATCCCCTCTAGAAAGGACCTCACAGACATGCCCAGAGATGTGTCTCTTAGAAGATACAATCTATTTTGATCCAACTTTCAAAAAGGATCAAGGTATCCACACCTTGACCTTCCTTCTTCTTCAGCTTCATGTGGTCTGTGAGTTGTACCTTGGGTATTCTGAGTTTGGGGGCTAATATCCACTTATCAGTGAGTGCATACCATGTGTGTTCTTTTGTGATTGGGTTACCTCACTCAGGATTTTCTAGCTCCATCCATTTGCCTAATAATTTCATGAATTCATTGTTTTTAATAGCTGGGTAGTATTTCATTGTGTAAATATGCCATATTTTCTGTATCCATTCCTCTGCTGAAGGACATCTGGGTTCTTTCCAGCTTCTGGATATTATAAATAAGGCTGCTATGAACATAGTGGAGCATGTGCCTGTATTATGTGTTGGAGCATCTTCTGGGTATATGCCCAGGAATGGTATAGCTGGGTCCTCAGGTAGTACTATGTCCAATTTTCTGAGGAACTGCCAAATTGATTTCCAGAGTGGTTGTACCATCTTGCAATCTCTCCAACAATGGGGGAGTGTTCCTCTTTCTCCACATCCTGGATAGCATCTGCTGTCACCTGATTTTTTGATCTTATCCATTCTGACTGGTGTGAGGTGGAATCTCAGGGTTGTTTTGATTTGTATTTCCCTGATAATTAAGGATGTTGAATATTTCTTTATGTGTTTCTCAGCCATCTGGTATTCCTCAGTTGAGAGTTCTTTGTTAGCTCTGTACCCCATTTTTAATAGGGTTATTTGGTTCTCTGGCATCTAACTTCTTGAGTTCTTTGTATATATTGAAAATTAGTCCTCTATAGGATGATGGATTGGTAAAGATCTTTTCCCAATCTGTTGGTTACCGTTTTGTCCTATTGACAGTGTCCTTTGCCTTACAGAAGATTTGCAATTTTATGAGGTCCCATTTGTCAAATCTTGATCTTAGAGCATAAGCTATTAGTGTTCTATTCAGGAAATTTTCTCCTGTGCCCATGTGCTCCAGGTTCTTCCCCACTTTCTCTTCTATTAGATTCAGTGTATCAAAATATCCATGTCTCACAGCCAACCAATAGACTAAGCATAGGGTCCCCAATGGAGCAGCTAGAGAAAGGACCCAAGGAGCTGAAGAGGTTTGCAGCCTTGAAGGAGGAACAATAATATATACTAACCATTCCCCCCCCCAGAGCTCCCAGGGACAAAAACATCAACCAAAGAGTACACATGGAGGAACCCATGGCTTTAGATACATATGTAGCAGAAGATGACCATTTCAGATATCAATGAGAGGAGAGGCCACTGGTCCTGTGAAGGCTTGATTCCCCAAAATAGGGGAATGCAAGTCAGGAAATTGGGGTGGGGGATGAGGAGGGGGAATGGAATGGGATAGGGGTTTTCAGAGGGGTAACACAGAAAGGGGATACTATTTGAAGTGTAAATAAAGCAAATATCCAATAAAAGAAGAAAAAAGAATATCCAATCTAGTCAGGTTAACAAGACCAATAATCACACTCCAGTTCCAAGGCTTTGAGGGCAGGAATGTCCACAAATGTGCTATTTAGGAATTAGAAATGTGGGGAGTCAGGAACACCCTCTACACAATCACACTGCTCTTTCTGCAGTTCTAGAAGCATGTGAGCAAGTCAACAGACCTGTAGTGAGGTAGTTACTCAAATCAGTCACAGACATAGTAGAGAGAGTACAATAAGACCCCAAATATGTCTACATCTTTATCTCTAAATCTATGTATACATTACAGCACATTTAACAAGAGTTTTGTAAAAAAAAAAATAAAGATTGACTATTGAGGATTATTTTAATAATCCATTGTAATTATTGAGATCCACATATGAGGGATGTTGTAACATCAACATCATGAAAGAAGAAATAACAATGGAAGAAGAAGTTCGATTGATTATTTTGAGATTGGAAGAGAGACCAGGAGTCAGAAGAACTAGACTTGGTGGACGAGTTATAAAGGAAAAGGAAGAGCTAAGGTCAAGATTTCTTTTCAGATCCCCCAGAATGAAAGCTGTCCTGCCCACACCTTGATTACAGTCTCTAAAGCCCATGTTAGACTACAACATTCTGAGTCTTTAGAGAATACATTTGTACCCTCTTCATCTACTATTTGTTAACCCATTTTGTTACAGCATAAATAAGGGACTGGCATAGACATCAAGTGTCTAAGAACACCCACAAAACCTACAAGTTAGTTTATGGTATCTAATGCTTATGCACTCTTGGCACAGGGGTAGTGGCGCATATTATGGTCATTTTATCTGTAACTGAGCCATTTTTTCTTAATATTATTATAATATACTCTTTATGAAGATTAAAAAAGAAAAACCTTCTCCCTAGCTTTCTTCCACCCATTGTTTCCTAATGTTTATACTACTTGCTGGAATCAGTGGACAAGCAGTAGAAAAGTGAACGAACCAGTGAACTATCTCCATCAGAGCAGCAGGACCTTACAGAAAGCAACTGAGGCTCTCACCTATTTCCCACCTCTCCTCCCTGTTCCTCATTTCTTTCACGTGTTTATTTCGTTTTCTCTTGTTTGTTAAGATAAACCACTATAAAAAATTATTCCAAAATTAGAAGCTCAGAATAGCTAATATCTTTTTCTGTATCTATGAATTAAAGATGTAGAACCAGCTGATAGTTTTGGCTCAGTGTCTCTAGGTCTATGTTTCAAGTGTCGGCTGGTTCTGCAATCTTCTGAAGTTTATCTGGGGCTGGAGGCTAAACTTCCAAAGCCACTCAAATAACTGCTAACTAGAGAGCGCCTCTTCTCACCACATGACCCTCTCCATGAGGGTCCTAACGACAAGGGAGCTGATGTCATCTGAGGTGGGAAAAGAAGAGTAGACAAAGGTAAGATAAAAGTGCCAGGTTTTATACCCTGATTTTGGAGCATGCCATATCTATATGTGTTGTAAGAAAAACTTCAATCCTGTTCACGACGTCAAACTAACTACCAACAGCTGGGATCATTTGAAACCCTCTGAGTGGGCTTCCATATCCGCTAAACAGTCTCTGAAACAATGCTGGCATATAAGGAAAGTGTATCGAGTCAACTATGAAGGAGAGAAGGGATAAAGTTTTAGGTAACCCATTGTCAGTGCAAGTTAACTCCAGATTACAAAGATGTATCTTATGGACTAAAGCTCATTCAAGCAATCCACCAGCTCCATTGGTGGATGGTGGATGAAAAGTGTAGTAAGCCACCTTTTGTTCATCTCTATTACAAGATGGCGCTGGCCAGATGCAGGTCCCTGGTAGTAAATTACTTTAGTACATGTGCAGTGTGCTGTATTCGTTATCACACTTATATGCTAATGAAGAACTCACTTAGTTCACCAATGAGGAAGAGGCTGGCTATCTCTCTTGGCAGACAGAGCTGAGTAGGCTATATAAGGTCAGGCAGGGAGAGAGTTGGGGGCCGCCAAAAGAAGAAATAAGCTTAATTCAAGGTTCCCGAAATAAACCAAAAGAAGGAAGAAACTCCCTGGTGTTGCGTCCTCCTTGCCGGCGAGGGTGGGCGTAACAGAAAAGAAAGAAGACTAATGACTTAGAGTTTTAACAGATCTAGTGAGTTGATAAAGTGGTTAGCAACAAGAATGTCAGTGGAAGAAATCTTGTTATTTTACATGAAAAGGAGAAAAATGTGTGTGAATTACAATACTGGTTCAATATATTTAAAAAAAAAAAACTCAATACAGATTATCTTACAGGAAAAGTGGGTTGACTCCTATACACTGATCTGTATAACTGGAGAGCTTTTGTGATGCATACAGTACAGATAAAATAAGCTTCAACAATCCCACTGAAATCAGGGACCAGACAAGGCTGCCCCCTTTCTCCTTATCTTTTCAATATTGTACTTGAGGTACTAGCTCGGGCAATTCGACAACATAAGGAGGTCAAAGGGATACAAATTGGAAATGAAGAAGTCAAACTATCATTATTTGCAGACGACATGATCGTCTACCTAAGTGACCCAAAGAACTCCACTAGAGAGCTCCTACAGCTGATAAACAACTTCAGCAAAGTGGCAGGTTATAAAATCAACTCAAGCAAATCAGTGGCCTTCCTATACTCAAAGGATAAGCAGGCTGAGAAAGAAATTAGGGAAATGACCCCCTTCACAATAGCCACAAACAGTATAAAGTATCTTGGGGTGACTCTTACCAAACATGTGAAAGATCTGTATGACAAGAACTTCAAGACTCTGAAGAAGGAAATGGAAGAAGACCTCAAAAAATGGGAAAACCTCCCATGCTCATGGATTGGTAGAATCAATATAGTTAAAATGGCCATTTTGCCAAAAGCACTATACAGATTCAATGCAATACCCATCAAAATCCCAACTCAATTCTTCACAGAGTTAGAAAGAGCAATTATCAAATTCATCTGGAACAACAAAAAACCCAGCATAGCTAAAACTATTCTCAGCAACAAAAGAAAATCTGGGGGAATCAGTATCCCTGACCTCAAGCAATACTACAGAGCAATAGTGTTAAAAACTGCATGGTATTGGTACAGTGACAGGCAGGAGGATCAATGGAACAGGATTGAAGATCCAGAAATGAACCCACACACCTATGGCCACTTGATCCTCGACAAAGAGGCTGAAAACATCCAATGGAAAAAAGATAGCCTTTTCAACAAATGGTGCTAGTTCAACTGGAGGTCAGCATGCAGAAGAATGCGAATTGATCCATCCTTGTCTCCTTGTACTAAGCTCAAATCCAAATGGATCAAGGACCTCCACATAAAGCCAGACACTCTGAAGCTAATAGAAAAGAAACTGGGGAAGACCCTTGAGGACATCGGTACAGGGAGAAAGTTTCTGAACAGAACACCAATAGCGTATGCTCTAAGAGCAAGAATTGACAAATGGGACCTCATAAAATTACAAAGTTTCTGTAAGGCAAAGGACACCATCAAGAGGACAAATTGGCAACCAACAAATTGGGAAAAGATCTTCACCAATCCTACATCAGATAGAGGGCTAATATCCAATATATATAAAGAACTCAAGAAGTTAGACTCCAGAAAACCAAACAACCCTATTAAAAAATGGGGAACAGAGTTAAACAAAGAATTCACACCTGAAGAACTTCGGATGGCGGAGAAGCATCTTAAAAAATGTTCAACTTCATTAGTCATTAGGGAAATGCAAATCAAAACAACCCTGAGATTTCATCTTACACCAGTCAGAATGGCTAAGATTAAAAATTCAGGAGACAGCAGGTGTTGGAGAGGGTGTGGAGAAAGAGGAACACTCCTCCACTGCTGGTGGGGTTGCAAATTGGTACAACCACTCTGGAAATCAGTCTGGCGATTCCTCCGAAAACTGGGCACCTCACTTCCAGAAGATCCTGCTATACCACTCCTGGGCATATACCCAGAAGACTCCCCACCATGTAATAAGGATACATGTTCTACTATGTTCATAGCAGCCCTATTTATAATTGCCAGATGCTGGAAAGAACCTAGGTATCCCTCAACAGAAGAGTGGATGCAAAAAATGTGGTATATATACACAATGGAGTACTATTTAGCCATTAGAAACAATGAATTCATGAAATTCTTAGGCAAATGGATGGAGCTAGAGAATATCATACTAAGTGAGGTAACCCAGACTCAAAGGGTGAATCATGGTATGCACTCACTAATAAGTGGATATTAACCTAGAAAACTGGAATACCCAAAACATAATCCATACATCAAATGAGGTACAAGAAGAAAGGAGGAGTGGCCCCTGGTTCTGGAAAGACTCAGTGAAACAGTATTCGGCAAAACCAGAACGGGGAAGTGGGAAGGGGTGGGAGGGAGGACAGGGGAAGAGAAGGGGGCTTTCGGGACTTTTGGGAGTGGGGGGGGGCTAGAAAAGGGGAAATCATTTGAAATGTAAATAAATTATATCGAATAAAAAAAAGAAAAGAAAAAAAATAAGCTTCAAGACTGGCTTCGGTTAAAGCAGATTACAAGCTTAATTTCCTTTCCCCCCTTTCCTTTCTTCCCATGATAGCTACACTGTAGGCCAGGAGTGTGGGTGTCTTGTCATTTTTGTCAGTTGTAATGGAGACAAACTCTGTCTTTTATTGGGACTATCCTTCATGCCAGCAAGAGCTGGGGTGTGGGCTATTAGGTGTTAGTGCCCGAATCACACACTTTAAAATACCTCACCTTGCTTGATGGGTGGCATGAAGTATTTATTGACTGACCAATCAACAATTTTCAGCTACTATCTCTGGTGCAGCTGTCCACTAACAAGGCTGGAGGAATTAATGTCTTTCCTAGCTTCCTTTGCTAGAGGTAGAGCCAACCGCTGAGCAAAAATGGTGATGTTGGACATCTTCTCATCTTCTGCATTGTGTGAAAATGCCATCATACATTCTATATGAAGACCCATGACACAAAGACATGAGACTGAAGAGCAGCAGGTCAGTAGGACACATCTAAGCTCCTGATGGTGCAGGTGAGTTGTTGGACCAAGCAAACAACTAGCTAACAACCCTCAGCCTTCTTTCTGTAAGAGCCAAACCATCACCAGACTTGACTAAGCCAACTTTAAAGCAGAGCTTAGATAATTTACTCTCTAGTACATAGTTAACCGAAACAGGTAGGCACCCAGGATAGGAACTAAAAGCTCATTAATCTGCCCCAAGTCCAGGGTTCAAGTTTGCTAGAAGGCAGGTTTCCTGAGATGTGAGCTGTTTTACTTGCTCCTTAACAGTTCTCATATAGAATTTGCTTGCCTGAAGGATAGCAGCCCCATGGGACACAGTAAGAAAAGGTACTTTGTACACCATAGTCCTGGGGCTAGCTGCTATAAAGGCAGGGACTCTGAAAGCAGGTACATGACACCCAATGATCAGAAAAACTCCCTGAGAGCTTATAAAGTGCCTTGAAAACTACCACCTGGTGAAGTGGGAGGAATGAACTTAAAAGTCACCAATAAGGATGAACTTGGGGTATCTCTTCTTATTCATCATATATCTTCACCGTATACTCAGAAGATTATAACCCCAGGAAATACTTATTACAGGAAAGACTTAGCCATTGGAGATGCTGGTGTCTTGAAGAAGGGGTAGCTATGTAGATCAAGCAGCATTGAGCATGTCTTGTCAAGACAACTCTGTTACAAAGTCTGTAAAGGCCAAGCAGTTCTCAGTATGGCATTTAGTATTTTGATATAGGTTGTTGTGCCCATCAGTACCTAGACAATCTCTCACATATACTAAGTATAGGGCCTGATTTTAAAGAGAGATGGGAAGAGATAGAAGAGGATACTAGGGAGAAAATAATAAAGATGGATGTTGAATAAGAAACAGCTCTGAATCCCCAAGCCAATTTCTCAGCACAAAGGTTATATATTTGTCCCCGAGAGATAGAAGACAGGGGATAAGAAACGAATGCAGGGGACAGATGATGCAGAAGAATGGGAAGGGAAGAAAGGAAAAGGGACTTGGGTATTTGTCCCAAAGGGACAAAGGACTGACTCTGGACAGAGAGGAGACAGAAATGATAAATAGGAAAATGGCAAATTATAAATGAACAAGGGGAAAACCTATGTTACGATGTGATGTTTAATTTTAATTTGGCATGTTAATTAGGTGGGCCAAAGTGGGCTTTCTATTTCTGGACTTTAATACTTTAATAGGTGGACCTTGGTAGTCAGCCTCAGAAGGAGGAGGTGGCCAAAAAAAGGATAGACTTTGGAGGCTAGCTTTGTGAATGCAATCTAACAGTTTTGAGCAACACAGAAGGAATGGGGAAGAAGGGCAGGGCGTGCCCATGCCGTACTTGCCATGCTGAGCTGGCTAGAGTCCTTTCAATGAACAAGTCTAAAAAACATCTAGTCTTTTAAAGGCCAAATAATTGTGTTATTTTTCGTAGAGAAAAGAAGAAAGTCACAGTATGAATATTAGTCATCCATCTCTATAGCCTTATGATGTGCTGTTATAATGCTGTTCAGTTCAGTCTCTTTTTCTTGGGAATTAGTACTACAATATTATCACTTGGGTGTGCCTGAGTTGTTTTGTTGCCTCAAAAGGCAGCAAATTCTTATCTACTTTGGAAAAACTGTCCTTCTAATGTAATGAAATTTCATCTTCAACACTGGAGCATTTCTAAGACAGGGACGCTGATTTCTCAGTCCTGCTTCACCACAATGATTCAAGTTTGTACACTCTGTACCACTGCACTGAGAATCAGAAACTGGAGAGGAACTTGAATTGGGAGGGGTTGGAGTTTATCTGAATGGGCCATAGTCAGCTCTCACAACAGATCCTGAGGTTAGACAACGTGGCTAGAAAAGATCCAGATGCTCCCAGAACTAACTTCAGCACTGTGTGGCCTAGATACAAATCTAAAGCACCTAAAGAAATGTTCAGCATCCTTAGTTATCAGGGAAATGCAAATCAAAGCAACACTGAGATTCCACCTTACACCAGTCAGAATGGCTAAGATGAAAAACTTAGGGGACAGCAGTTGCTGGAGAGGATGTGGGAAAAAAGGAACACTTCTCCATTGTTGGGATTGTAAGATGGTAAAACCACTCTGGAAATCAGTTTAGCAATTCCTCAGAAAACTAGACATAGTGCTACCAGTGGACCCAGCTATCTCACTCCTGGGCATATACCCAGAAGATGCTCCTACATGTAATAAGAACACATGCTCCACTGTGTTCATAGCTGCCTTATTTATAATAGCCAGAAGATGGAAAGAACCCAGATGTCCCTCAACAGAGGAATAGATATAGAAACTATGGTATACATACACAATGGAGTACTATTCAGCTATTAAAAACAATGAATTCACGAAATTCTTAGGCAAATGGACGAAACTAAGTGTTATCCTGAGCAAGGCAACCCAATCACAAAAGAACACACATGGTATGTACTCACTAATAAGTAAGATGTTAGCCCAAAAGCTCAAAATAAACAAGTTACAATTCACCCAGCTCAAGAAGAAGGAGGACTTAAGTGAGGGTGCTTAGGTTCCTCTAAGAAAGGGTACAAAATAGTCACAGAAACAATAAGGGAGACAATGTGTGGAGCAGAGACTGAAGTAAAGGCCACCCAGAGACTTCCCTACCTTGGGATTCGTCCTATAAACAGTCAACAAACCCTGACACTACTATGGACCACAAGAAGTGTATACCAAAAGGAGCATACCATGATGGTCCCCGGAGGAGCCCTGTCAGAGTCTTACAAATACAGAAGGCAGATGCTAGCAACCAACTATTGGACTGCGCAAGGGGTCCCCAATGGAGGAGCTAGAGGATGGTCCAGAGGAGCTGAAGGGATTTGCAGCCCCATGGGAAGAACAATGATTTTGACCACCCAGATGCCCCAAGACTCCCAAGGACTGAACCATCAACCAAGGGGTACACATGGTTCCAGCCAAAAATGTGGCAGAGGAAAGCCTTGTTGGGCATCAGTGGGAGGAATGGTCCTTGGTCAGTTAAGGCTCAACAGAAGCCTGAACAAAGGGAAACCAAGGGGGGGGGGAGTGTGTTGGGTGGAGAGGCATATACATGGAGGCAGGGGGAAGGAGGAGGGGGAGGGGTTGAGGGTCTTAGGAGAGTGGGGATATCGGGAAAGGTTTTACCATTGGCAATGTAAATGAAGATGATATTCAATAAAAAAAAGAAAAAAGAAAATTGTTATATCAGAAAAAAAAAACATAAAACAAAACAAACAAAAAAAAAACCCACAGGAGCGTACTAATTACCTGTGGAGATCTTAGGACAGCAATTCTCAACCTTTCTAATGTTGCAACCCTTTAACATAGTTTCTTGTGTATGGCGACCCTAATCATAAAATTATTTCTGTTGCTACTTCATAACTACAATTTAGCTACTGTTATGAATTGTAATGTAAGTATCTGATATACAGGATATCTGAGTCATCTCTCCAGTCATGGCTTCCTAACTTGGCCTACTGCTTTTATGCTTATGATGCAGAATCATGCCAGGACCACAGGAGAGAAAAAAAACCTTCATAGATGGAAGTAAAAGAAAAAGAAGAGAAGCCAGAAGCCCAATCTCCTTTCCATCAACAATAACCTCCTCCCATTAGGCTCCACACCATAAAAGTCCTACCACTCCCAAATGAATCGGAGCTGGGGACAATGTCTTTCCTAAACAGGCCTTCAGGAGTCATTTAAGATCCAAAGTGCAGAGCCCTACTAAATGCTAGTCTATGAGTTACTTGGGTCAGAGGTGGGGTTTGAGATGACTTACAAGGATGCATATAATATTACAAAAATAATAATAGAGAGGAAATGTGGTGAAAGAAATGTTTAAATGGAATGGTGATGAAACTTTAAAAATGTAAGAAAATAAGTATGCCTTTTGCTTAGCAGGGAGAAGAAATCATGTCTACAGACAAAGCCAGCCAATTTGGAGTGATAAGTCCATTGCAGAAGAGTATCCTGAGAAATTACTAAATTTTGGCACACTGTCTCTAGTGCCTAAAACTGCTTTCTGAATCCCTTCCAATTGATTAAATAGTCATACCCATGAAGCTCCAAGGCCTCAAAATTCAACTCTCTCTCTCTCTCTCTCTCTCTCTCTCTCTCTCTCTCTCTCTCTCTCTCTCTCTCTCTCTTGGTCTAAGAACTAACAAGCTCACCAAGAACAACTTCTGCATGATCTGACACCCATCTAGTACACTCTATCCACCCCACAGGATGTGACTCATCATGGCCTGAGTTTACTATTTCATGACATCACTCTATACATTTCCTGTGCCATTTGCCATTTATCTTAGAAAGCCTATGATCAACAGCCAGCCATAAGATACAGGCACTTGGAGCCACTTGCTGTTTTGACTCCTTTTTTGGTGTTGATAATGAAGAGTAAGAGAATAGATGAATAATAGATCTGTAAAACAAAAATTATAGATGTGTCAACTGTTGTGTTAATTCGTCAAGAGATCAGAAGGAACCTAGCTCTTCTTCGGCTTGTCTGAGTTGATGTTCACATTCACAAAGCAGCGTGTGGGTCTGAGTCCTAGTGCTCCCTCCCTTCTTCTGTCCAGACCTTGTTTGCATGTTGCCCCAGCAGAGAGCTGCTCACAAGGCACAGGTTCCCAGGGAACCTAAGTCTTCAGATGACTCCTCTGTGAGATGCTTCCTTTCTAATGAATCCAGCTTTGCTCTTTTCTTCTTGCAGTGTGTTCTCTCAAGACCCAAGCCATTGCTATCGCCATTATCACTAGTCATTATCTGAATTCCAGTAGACTAGTCAGTTCCTCACAATGCAGTGCTTACTCGGCTATTGCTCTGAAGTTTATGTCAGCTGTTTTACATATCTGTTCTCCTTCCACAAAGTGATGGCTCCTCAAGATCAGATATCCGTAAGTAGAAATGCTCAGGGACTAAGTCAGAGTTTTGACAAAAATAGATGGCATGAATGTGGTCCAGATATAGGAAGGTGTATGCTAAATACTGATCCCAAGGAATGGTGTCCCCAGGTACAAGAGAATCTACACTTACACAAGTGATGCTATGTAACCTTGCCCACATTTTAACACTGATTGGTAAATAAACATGCCTACAACCTATAGCTGGCCATGGTCATTGTCATACATAGTCCATGTATACATAGTCCATAGACATAGTCATACATAGTCCGTAGATACATAGTCATGGTTTAACGTTTCCAGGCTTGGGACTGGAAAGAGACAATGAGGAGGGAGGAAAGAAGTAGAGGAAGGAGAGAGAAAGATTCCATGGAGTAAGAGATTGTAAAAACTAGTCATGTTTGGCCCAGATGGAACATAACTACAGGTTATTAATGGGGAAGTAGATTCTAATAGCATAGAGGGTAGATACCTGCCCAACTCTACTGTATTAAAGGCTTATTATAAGAGTTGAGTGTCTTTGATCTGGGAACTGAATGATCAAAGGTGGGTAGAAACTTTCAATTTGAGATTAAATATCTACCACAACAGGTATATAGGCATCTGTTCAGTGATTTAAAATGCTTTGAGAACTAAGGCTGAAGTGTGAGCTACTCTGGCTTCTTTCCTGCTCTTCCCTTCTCTTTCTGTTAATATTGAGTAACTGCCACTTCCAATGCTCATGTTAAATAGCCAAATTGAACAAATGCATTTGTAGCAAACTACTGCCCTCTGGGTTGTTGCCTAGTATGATGGAGATGTGCGCAGTGGCTAAGCATCCCTGTTGTTCTTTCTCAGCATGCTCTTGCTTTGGGTCTTGGCCTCCCACAGTCTAGCACCTCTGAAAGAAGCCTCTTCCCCAGAAAGGATTCACTTCACAATGATCACTGTCCCCAGCCCCTTGCAGTGAGCTTCTAACAACTTCATAAAAATGACCAGACTTTTCCTTATCTCAGTCTTTAGCACAGACTCTAGGATAAAGCATGCTTTATCTGCCTACACAAGATCAGTATTCTGAGAGGAAGAAACATAGCGAAAAAAACTGCAAGAAGGGAGTATGCAAAGCTACAATTTCCATTGTCTCCTTTGGTTTAGTGTCAAAGTGCTATGCACTAAGCAAGATTTCAACATCTGGGTCTTCTTTTTTTAATTCACACATAAGGGTTTATGCTAGCCCTTCCCCCAAATATAGACTTCTAAGGGATAATTTACAAAAGAACTCCTGATAAAATTTATGCTAAAATGTCATAATAATTCAAACCATGGGCATTTCATAGGGTCATAAAAAGGTGACAGAGATCATTCTTAGGGACCGAAGTGACATTCAGCTCTTGCTTTCTTATTGGACTTCAGCTTCCAGATTAGAACTTCATCATCTTTCTTTGAAAAAAACCACAAACCTGTCTATGCTCTTTGCTAGTCTCTTCCTATTGTAACAACAACAACAACAACAACAAAAGGATGTCACTTGACCAACAACAGGCCAATCATTCCTCATGTAACTCATACCCTTTATCATCTTTCCTTTCTAAAACCCCAATCTAGGAAGGGTATCTTCAATTTTCTATCACTAACATTCTTTTCCGTCACAGATTTCTCACATATGAAACAAAGGCAACAGAAGCAGCCATTTCCTCCTTTGTGTTCTTTTCTTTCTCCAGACAACTGGTCTACCTAGGTTCACTGAGAATTTCCAGTACCATCTCCTCAGCATATTGTTATCTGTATCCACATCTCAAGTTCATCCAAATCTACACATAGAATTAGCCAAAATAATTAAAGACCTGAAATCCTCTCCTACGTTATTAACTGAAATTTGAATGCTCAAACATCACCTCCATATATATAAACAAACAAAAAAAATAGAGAAAAGGGGAATAAATCCACTCGGCAGACTATATAAGTCTGTAAGGAAGGAACATGGGTTATTCCTCTTTACTCTACAGGAGAATTAATCTTTTAGATACTCCAGACAAAAAGATCCTGGGTCCAGGGAAATCACCTAGACTATAAAGACTAATAAGACATCAAAAGCCATGTGTAAGTCTAAGTTCAAGAGCAGGAAAGCCAGTTTAATGAGAAAGAGAAATTACACAAGAATAAACAACTTATTGAATCACTGCTGAGCTAATGAAAAACACTCTAGGGTACAGACAGAAACCACACTGTGGTGAACTGCCAAGGCAGCTGCTGCCCCATGACAAAGATGCAGCGTGAACTGAAAGCTTCATTATAACTACAGAGTCTCTCAATATACCACCTGCTTCATGTTCTTCATGAATTTGAATGGATGTTTGAGGCCCTTTCTCTTCTTTCCAGCAGACCTAGTTCCTCAATTAACTGGATAATACAAATCCTCTGAGAACATTCTCATGATTTTGTTTGTACTTATACACATACTCACACAGACATCTAAGAAAATTTATGCACATATAATCATTATATGAGAAAGGTTGTATTTAATGGCTATATCTTTTCTGAAGGGAAAATGTGGCATAGAATACACAAATATGGAAGTTGTACATATATCAATAAGTGATATATTTTTGGTTTTAAATATTCTATTGTTTTCTAAATTATTAATGAAATATAAGCTATCTTTAACAAAATTAAAGATAGTAACAAAGATAAATGTATTCCAACTTCAATGGAAGCCTTTGACAACCTAAAGTCTTACAAAGGACCTATGATACAGACTTAAGTCCTGATTCTTTTTCAGAATAATTTTTTTGGACCTTATAATGGTATTTTTATATTGTTTCCCTTATGATCTGTTTTATACTGCAAGACATAAATCCATTCATTGAATAAATACTTATGAACGCGTGCTATATGCTATCTAGACAATACAATACAGTCAACAAATTGCGGTCCCCCTCTTAAAATGCTTTGTCCTGTAGCACCAGAAGGCTGTGTTGCACATGAATTTTGACTAGACCACAAAGAAGAATATACCCTGAGTTGGGGTAGTGTAGAGGTACCTCAGAGTATTCTGAAGATGATATGTGTGCCCTCTGTATCAACTGGTCAAAGAAATAGGGAGAAGGTAAAGGAGGCCTATACTGGGCAAAACTACCTGACAGAATATGAAGAGTAGTTTAATATAATATTGTGAAACCAAGTACCCAGTGGGCATGGTACATCATGAAGTACACATGAAATTTATTCAAAGACTAAGAAAGAGTCAATAAAAAGTTTAAACTAATGTGACATTTAGACTAATGCATGGATTACAGTAAAGCATGATTTTGGAAAGCTACTGCTATACGGAGAATAGATAGATGGACAGGGGAAAATAATGAGAAAGAATGGGAAGAGTCAACATATTTGAGATAAATTTGATGAGTAGAGTAGGTAAGATTTGCTGGTTACAAAATGTAGTGCCCAGAATGAAGGAGAAATCTAAAGTTCTTTAGATTCTTGATATGTGTCACCCACTTGACAGAAGAGACCAAAATCCAATCTAGGCTTAAGCCTGTGTACTTACCTGTTTTTCATAGCCCTGCAGTTCCAGACATTTGTGTTTTACTTTTGTTTTTTCAACCCTTTTTGTCATATTGATTGCCTTGGGAAATTGATTTGAACTTTAGATGCACTATGTTCTCAAGTATTGCAAAAGAGTCAATTAGATTACTTTGGGATGAATTGCATTTTCTCCCTAATTTATTACATGTTTCCATTTAATTCAAAAATTGGAGAGCTTTATGTCTCTGGCATCGATAGCAGCCTAATCTTCCAACTTGAGTTTCTCTTGTTAAAAATAAAGCAACCTTGATTCCTGGCCCACAGTTAAAACCTCAGAGAATTTTTAACTTATATCTAAAGTACATGGATTATGGGGTCAATTCTCAAAAATGCGATTAAAGGTTTTCAGGTATTTCAAACAGCTTTCCTCCTTTACATATCTATTTCATAGCTGCATTGATTCTCTGCTCATTCTAGGCTCCTGTATATGCAACAGTAATTTAGCTAATAGAACAGCACCCATCCCCAACATAAGAATTCTTTGAGATCCAGAGAAATAGAAAGAAAGGTCTTTTGGCAATCTTGTACTTCTAATGAGCTTGCTACTTGTCTAGTAAAGAATTCAAGGGGGGCAGTGGTGACGCACGCCTTTGAACCCAGCACTTGGGAGGCAGAGGCAGGCGGATTTCTGAGTTCAAGGCCAGCCTGGACTACAGAGTGAGTTCCAGGACAGCCAGGGCTACACATAGAAACCCTGTTTCAGAAAAAAAAATGTAAGGGGATAAGTTTAGGAGGAACCTACACTGTAAGTGAAGAACCTAGAGGAAGTCAGTGTGACCCCATTGTGGAATAGAAGAAGCCCTATTCACAGGGCACACTCAGGCAGAGCAAGTGTGTGGCATCCAAGGGGAACTATTTGGGAGATGGCACCCTGGCACATATCCCAGAATAAAACCAATCTTCATTTGGAACTTTCCAGGACCTCCAACACTAATCCAACCACTTTGAAGCTGCTAATTTTTTAAAGTGGGAAAATATAGCAATGACTCACGGAGGTTAGTTCTGTTCAGCCCTGGGCTATTTGCCTAGAAGCCCAAATGTTAAGCTCTTTATGCCAGAAACCTTTAATTGCATCAAATTCTGGAAAGTGGTTACTGCAACTCTGTTTTCTGGATCTTATAAAAACCATTATCTTTGACTATAAGCCAAAACCTAACAATTACATTATTTTTCCAAATGACTTTTAAATTTATAGATATTAGCAACAAACATTTTAAATCTCCTTATATATTAAATCAAATGAGCATAATACTAAGAAATAGCAATACATGGCATTTTTATTACCTATATCTTAGACTGTTATGTGCATAAGTGTGAGTTGCAAGTGGCATCTGGACATGTGTTCTTCACTTGGATTTTGTAATTATATCAAAACTTATTGCCTGAAATGGAATAATGTTATGAATATTTTCTAGCTTATATGATTAAACACTTTGAATTCATTTTTAAAAGATTGAATAAGAATCTTCTGATTTCCACAGATTTCTGGGGAAATTCCAAAGCTGAGAACAACAGAAAACAATTACCTCCACATTATATAAGTCAAGCTATACTTATCCATGTATAGCATGTCAAGGATAATTTAACTACTATACCCAGTAACCTGCCCACACCAAAAATCAGGGTTCAGTGAAGATGCAAATGGGATTTCAGGCATGTCCAAGAGTGGTGGGTGTTTTGGTTTCCAGTTCTGCCATTTTAGGAAGTTACTCCAGCTACCAATGAATAGAAAGAAAGTATCCCAGAGAATCACATTTAGAACTCAGGGTGCTGAAATGCAGGCCCTCTTTTCCTGTTTACTGCTTATTGAGCTTCAAAGGGGTGTGACCTTTAGATTTCTGAAGAACCTGTCTTAGCTTTAGGGATTTAGAAATACCTAGGACCCCTCCTCTATCTAGAGTACTGAGCAGGCAGCCTCAGAAAATCTGCCTCCAGGGAATCATGACAGGGACAGCAGCTTAAGACAAAGCCAAATAACCTGTGTGGTTATAAAAGACATAGAGAATGACAGCAGAAGACAACTATGTAAGTGTGTGTAAGTTCCCCACACAATTATTCCAGAAAGGTACCACAAGTAAACTGTTCAAATGAGTGACCTCCAGCGAGAGGAGGGATGAACCTAAGGGAAGAACTGGTGAAGGTAGAAGCTGAGACAGATTGCTTACAGATCAGCCAGACTGTGACTGTATTCTGTGAAGGTTTCTATGGCCACACCTGTAGGACAAGTACTGCATAATGGAAAGCCAATGTTAAGATAGTTTCAACTCATGTCTTTCTGCTTTTCCATATCAAGTGTTATAACTGGAAATAATGCCAGAGGCAATCAAAGGAACTCTTTAAGTGCTAAGAGAAGGTGAAGTAAACTGGAACTCAAATTTAGAAGAAGAATACAATAAGCCTGCCTTATGTCACTGTCATTCAAAAGAATCTAACTCATATTTAGTATTCACTGAGACTCAATATGGCAACAGAGAGTGATTCCTATTCTTCCCTCTCATAAAGCCCATTGGTCTCTCAGGAAGATCAGGCAAGCAGTACTGAGCAGTCACACATGAAAAAGGGATTAGTGAGGAGCCTAGTCCATAATAATCAGTAAAGCACACTCCCCTCCCTCCTCCTTCCCTTTCTACAATACAGACTCAGGTAAATAAATGAAGCAGAAAAGAAAGACAAAACTATTTGGAACAATCTTTACTAAAGTCCCTTCTTGTTCTTGGTAAAACTGAGATTCCCCCCATCCAATTAGGGACATTATATTGTCAGGGTTATGGAGAAGGGGTATTTGGTGCAAAATAAAGTGTCTTGACCCCTTGGGCCTAAAACTTCCCTCCTCTATCTAGAGTACTGAGCAAGCAGACTCAGAAAATTTCTTCTGCCCCCAGGGAATCATGACAGGGACAGCAGCTTAAGACAAAGCCAAATAACATGAGTGGTTATAAAAGGCCAGTGTATTTAGAACCATGGGCTAAAATGACCTGAATGAAAACTGTAAACACAGTGAGAGCCTAATAAAATTAAAGGCTGACTAGAAACGAAGTCATAATCATGACTGACATAACCAAGAAACATCCAAGATGGAACTGAGAATCACCATCACATCAAGACAAGGGAAGTCACAGCTCAAAGAGACAACTGTTTCATGCTAATGATTCACAGGTTGGAATTACTCAACATGAATTTTAAAGCAGCTGTCATAAAATAGTGCTTCTGTGGTCTTAGAAACACTCTACAGAGAAATTGAAAGAACTAATTAGGCGAGCAAACAGACATTGCTAAAAAGAAACGAATTATAGAACTGAAGGAAAGTCAAGTAAAATCCTAGTGGATTCGAGGAGAACAGAAATGACAGGGGGGTGCCATCGGTGAGCTCTATGCCAACCTCTGTCACTCGATAGAATTTACCATCGAGTAATTTACCAAGATCAGATGGAAATATCTACTGAATGAAAATTTGAGCCCTTTCAAGGATCTGTGCACAGTAAAAAACACAAAACCAACATTTCACTAGTGAGCAATAAGCTTGAAAGAATTTCTAAGAAGTACAGGCTAAAAATCTGTACTATAGACCCTTGAAGACTGGCTAAAGGAAAGCATTCGAAGGAAATCTTAAGGAATCAAGAATGGACAGCGAGCCCAAGTTTCGTCACTAGTCACAGAAAAGCCACCGTCCAGATAACAGCAGCACCAATCACAGTATAGGTATTTGACTTTTACACTTCTAGTCTTTTTTCTACATGCTTGATTGTAGATGAGTAACAATGAAGAGACAAGTAAATGATGGATGGCGAGACAGAAAGATATGGATGGATACATACACACATACCATGCATATATGAAAATGGTGCTATGATAGTACTGTACTATCACATGCTACATAGGCTATAATGGATTGGAATCAAAATGTAAAGCTGAAGATGAGGCAGGAAAAAAGTATACAGCATAAAAAAGGGGGGAGCCTTCAAGGCTAGCAGTGAACAGTACAGCAGAAGCTTATACAGATCTCAATAAGATCTTGGATATTTTGAAAATATGGATATTAACAAGGAGAGGCTTTCATTAACATAGAAGAATGTGTATAGTTCACCAACTGATTAGAAGCAAATCTTGGATTTTATTTTAAAGAAAACCAGGCCTGGGGAGAGGGTTTAAGAGCACCAACTGCTCTTCCAGATGACCTGAGTTCAATTCCCAGTTCATCTGTCTATAACTCCAGTTTTAGGTGATCTGACACCTTCACACAGATATGCATGCAAAAATGCACAGAAAAATAAAAATAAATAAACAAAAACATTTAAGAAAAAACAAGCAAACCACCATGAATGTCTTTATGTTCAAAAATAAAAAATAATAGGACACCTCCAACAATAGCCTCATGTAGACCCTGAAGGAAGATTCCAGAAGATTTTGTTAATATACAAAGTAGCTGGATATCACTGCCCTGAAGATCTTCAGCAAATATAGATGGTGATATCCAAAATGTGAGTATAAGAGATGGTGAAATGAATTACCTTGACCCAGTAGGCACTAAATCGTGTATAAGCTCACAGATTAAATAAGAGCATTTAAAATTTAAGACAAAAAGCTTCTATAATATGTAGAAAAATACATTTGCATAGCTGTACAATGTATGTTGTTTTAAACTAGATATTATTACAGGATAAAAAGTTAAGTACAAAATATACTAAAGTTACCAGAAGCTATGATTAATTTATTTTTTTAAATATTTTATTTTCTATATTCTTTGTTTACATTCCAAATGATTTCCCCTTTCCCGATCTCCCCTCCCCATAAGTCCATAAACCTTCTTCTCTTCATCCATTCTCCAATCACCTCCCTCCGTTTTCTCTGTCCTTATATTCCCCTCCAATGCTAGATCAATCCTTTCCAGGATCAGGACCCTCTCCATACTTCTTCATGAGAGTCATTTGTTATGCAATTTGGGCTTCTGGGCTAATTAATATCCACTTATCAGAGATTGCATTCCATGTGTATTCTTTTGTGAATGGGTTACCTCACTTAGGATGATATTTTCCAGATCAAACCATTTGCCTAAAAATTTTGTGAATTCATTGTTTCTAATTGCTGAGTAGTATTCCATTGTGTAAATATACCACATTTTCGGTATCCATTCCTCCTTTGAGGGACATCTGGGTTCTTTCCAGCTTCTGGCTATTATAAATAAGGCTGCTATGAACATAATGGAGCATGTGTCTCTATTGCATGCCAGGGAATCCTCAATGCCCAGGAGTGGTATAGCAGGGTCCTCCGGAAGTGTCATGTCCAGTTTTCTGAGGAACCGCCAGACTGATTTCCAAAGTGGTTGTACCATCTTACAGCCCCACCAGCAGTGGAGGAGTGTTCCTCTTTCTCCACATCCTCGCCAACACCTGCTGTCTCCTGAGTTTTTGACCTTAGCCATTCTGACTGGTGTAAGGTGAAATCTCAGGGTTGTTTTGATTTGCATTTCCCTATTATTAAAAGGAGTAAATATCATTAGAAGTTTATCGTGCAGTAAGTAACTAGAATTTATAGTCTAGAATCATGTAGAACAAGCCGTTGGCCTTTATAGCTCTCCTCCCCAACCCACTGATGTACACAAAACAGCTTCCATTTCTGAATTTATGCATTGCCATTTATGGCAAGTGTTATATCTGGTCATTGTATTTTTTCCTTTATGTAACTTTGTTGTATGTTTTCAAAGTTTAGGCATATGCAATCATGCCATGATTTTATGCACAATACATTTAGTAAAGCAACACTCTAAAAAGAAAAGGCCATATCACAGCACATAAGTGAATGTTTATCTGAGCAATCTAGGATTAAACATATAGGTCTCAGAACACATTCCCATTTTTAGATAATAGGTGAGGAAGAAGAAGATGATGGTGGTTGTGGCGATGATGATGAATAAACAAACTAGAGTTGGAAGTTATTTACACAAATTCATAGGTCAGATTTATAAATTTATTCTGTGTTATCCAAATTATACTGTTGTGTAGTTTATAGATCTTAGAAAACTGTCAAATACTAGCTTTCTACTTTCAGAATATTTCTTGAACTCAGCATTCCTATGGTCATAATTTAAGTCTAAGACAAGATTTCCAAAAAAAATCAACGCATTTTTATACAGTATTTGAGGATCATAGTTGTGTCTATGTACTGCTACATCTCTGAACTTCTAGTCAATGCATTAGCAAGTGAAGACACACTATTGTGCCTAGTGAGCACTATTGTGTCAAAGTCACTGATGCCCTCAGGAAGATCCACATCAAGATGAAAATAACCTAGATTATTTTAAAATAAACAACAAAAGTAAAAAAGGACTTTAAAGTAAGGGTTCAATTCAGAGTTTGAACTAAAATGTATGTTTATATTTATTTTTAGTAATGTTGGGATTGGAGCCCAGCACCTCATACATGCTAGGCAAGTGCTCTACAGCTAGACCAAACCCTAGGCCAGAAATATCTGTCTAAATATCTACTCGTCCACCCATCTAGCTGTCTATCTGCAAAGCATGAGTTTATCACTCCTGTTTATACTTTAAGTTTAAAGGGTAGACACTGACTTACAGTTTGGAGTAAGGAATGTTGTAGCTGCCAGCAGCCACATGTAAACCGGGTTACCTGTTGAGAGAATTTTGGGGTTATAGGGAAGAGGGGCGAAAAGAAAGTGCGACTAAGTCAATGTTCACTGATCAAAGCCGTCAACTTTAATGGCGCCAGACCTTTTAACAGTTTGGGCAAACCCTTCCCCCCAGACTCCAGGCTGAGTTCCGGTGGAAGTTGTCTAGCTTCTCTTGGAGGTCCTCGTCTTGACTGCTCCGGCAGCTGGGTGGGTCACCTGCTTAATTCAGGAATTCCTAGACCTGGAGGAACAATGAACTTAACCTTTACTACAAGCGCTCCACCCTAGGTGGAGCAGGATCCTGGCTTTCTGGGAGAAGTTAACCTTGACCAAAGTCAAACTCTGACCAAGTGCAAGACTGCCCCAATATGGCTCTGTACATGTCCTCCCTTTTTTTTATTAATTTGAACACGAGGAGGTAGAAAACAAGTGGATAAATATCCTTCATAAGAAGGCGGCCCTTAACCAGGAGAGGAAGCATTGACCGTAATTCCTCTTAAATATTGTATAACGTCTTTTTCAGAGGAGGGGTAATAGGCTCCCTTATTATTTTAAGGACAGCCTCTCGACGTTAACCCCTATGCAATTAGGTGTACTTCCTGGGGACTCAGAAGCAAAAATTTACCTCCCCATGCAGTGCTTTGCCTCGCACGTCTCGCTGGTACCCATGTTTGTTCATAAACAAACACACATAGATCTGAGTTCTATGTGGCTCCCTCTTTGGAGATCCACTTGTGTAAGTTTTGAAGCCAGGGGGTCTGCAAGTGTCTTTAAGAGACATGCAATCTCTCCATCCAGGTGAGCCTGGGTGGAGACAGCCAGTCTGCTTAACAGACAAGGTCAAGAGTTAAAGGTGGAATAGGATTAACTTGTCCCAGAAGTATCCAATTCAGTTGCAAATTAACAACTTTAAGGACCCAAAGCTTGGCCTCTGAGGTGGGAGAGGTAGCCTTGTGTATCAAGAAATAAGCTGTTACTTCTCAGGAAAAGTGGAGACTATATGTTAAATTAACACAGCTGGCTGAAGATTGTTAGCCATCTTCAAAATTGGAATCTTCAATATTGGAATTATTTCTAGACCAGTCTATGGTTGAGTCAGCTGAACACAATAAGGAGAAGAGTCATTTTAACTCTTCTTTAGATTAATTTTTCCTAAGCTAGCTTAACAGTCTCCAAGTTCTGTCCCACAAAGTCTAAAAGCTTGAAGCTAGGCAATTTATCTAACCTGGGACATTTAACAATTAAGGTAAGTCAAGAACATATACCCAATATAGCTCTTATGTTACCATGGTCTGGGCATTTAGCAAGCACACAGTCAGCATATCTTCTGCAGCATTCTGTGGAAAAAACAGAGGACATGCCTTCTCCCCCAATATTAAATCAGGATCATGGCATATGTTAATAAGTGAATTCCTTCATTTCACCTAGACATCAATATGTCTAATTACAAGATGTCATATACATTTAGCAAGGAGTTTCTAGGCATCCAAATTTTAAAATTTTCTTAAAAACATGTAAGCATAATATAAATGATATGCACAGGGACACGATTTCCCCTCTCTTCTCCCTTCCAAGAAGATATTGTTTTATTAATTTAAGTTGGAACACAAAGTATAACCCATAACATAGGCAATAACTATGTAATTATATAAAATAAACATAGCATTTTTAGATGCTTTTTCTGTTAGAGCAGTTGCAACTAGACAGCCTAAAAATGAATCATTAGTCACATGCACATATTTTTTAATCTTCTAAATTAGAAATATGAGTATCATTTATCTGTAATAACTAAGTCCTCTAGGATTAACACCATTACGTGGTAGAGGTAGAAATTGAGGACATCAAGAACAAATCTTTACAATTTGATGTCACAAAATATAAAATTATTTCAAATACCTAAAGGACAGTCATTTAGAGAACACATCCTTTGTTCTTAGAAATTTGAATCACATTTGTATAAACTGTAGAAATTAAGAATTAGCAGTATTAAAAATGGACCAATTTTAAGCAATTATAAACCATGAGCTATGTATATCTACTATTATTAAAAGCTTGACCTTTAACATCTTAAAAATAGCTGCTATAGCACCCAATTCAGGTATCTGTGTTGAAGCAGGGAGAAACTTAAAGGAATAAACATGTGATCTGATAGTACAAATTATCTTTTGGATAACAATTATTAATTTTGCCTAAAAATGTTTGTCATGTAATAGATCAACCATTAATAATAAATTTGATTGTTGCTTGAAGCAAGGAACAAATGTTTCCTACCTTGAAAACAGAGGTTTAAGACCTTTTATGGCAAGCTTAAAATGAGGTAAATATAAGATAAAGCCAATTAATATATCCTAACAACCTTTGAAAGCCATTTACCTAAAAATTCTAAAAGTCCATAGGAGCAATGGCCTGTAACAAACATTCTATGAACATTATACACTGAAAATTTTAAGATCTTAACTTCTAGTATTGAAACAGAGACAAAACACATTTTTTTTATCTGCCCTAGGATCCACCTTTAGTCCTTGGCAAGGACTAGATCTGAGCCTTTTAACTAAGACCAGACCCAAACCTGCTAGGACGTTTTCAGGATTAAACAAAAGAAACCTGTAATTCCATGGTCAAAGGAACCTACTTGATATCAAATACATTTCCACAGAGATCTCCTTTTTAATCTTGGAGGGTTAAATTTTGCTCCTACCGTTGTAGCCTATAAACTTGTGGAAAAGTGGCAATGGGCCTTTAAAACCCATAGCTGCATCACTCTCAAAATTATCTTAATTACAAAATGTTAAGAATTATGAGCCTGTAAACTGAAATCTGTAGCCAATGACACTGATTTTTATTGTAACTCAATGTTTTCTTGTAATATCAGAGCACAATTGTAATTTTGGAAGCAAATCCCAATTTTAAACAATCTATTTTCTTTAAAATCAATGGCAAACACATATTTACAGCACAAGATTTGTCTGCCAGTTCTTATGTTCAAGTGTATGACAGTGTAACTTATTAAAGAGACAATATTTTAAATCTTAATCTTCATTAAGTCCAATCTCCAGGCCAAGATTTACATGAAACACCATGCCAATTTAGGAGCATCTTAAAGGCCTGTATTTCCTGGATTGCGTCATGCCACGTGTTGTTCAAAATGGCGACTACCCTAAACTACCAGCCTTAACCGTCATGCCACGTGTTGTTCAAAAATGGCGACTACCCTAAACTACCAGCTTTAACCATCATGCCACGTGTTGTTTAAAAATGGCGACTACCCTAAACTACCAGCTTTAACCTAACTTTTGTTAATAACATTATACCTTTTAAATCATGTCCAGTGACTTAAGCCAATACTCTATAGTCAAGACATGCAAAATATACCTTTAAATCCAATTATAAACAAGAACAAAGCATGAGTGGCGTTAGGCCACGTGTAGTTAAGATGGCTCTAACACTGAATCACCAGTTTTAAACTAACCTTTTCTTAATAACACTATACCTATTACATAATACCCAATTAATTTATAACTCTTAAGTCAAGAAATGTAAAGCCTTATACCATTAAAACCAATTAGAAACAAGTATAAAGCAACTACATGAATTTCACAAGCCAAACCAAAGTCTTCCCAAATCTTGAGGTTTCTGGGCTTTTAAGAGCGGCTTTTTCCCCAGCCATGCTTGCCTCTTGGGTGAGTGAGCTACGCTGCTGCGGCGCGCCTTTAAATCAATCTCCACACAAACTGTGGCTGGCTCAAGAGGTTGCCAGCAGATGAAATCCTTACCAATTTTTCTTTTTAACATGAAACAGTCATTCACACAAAGACACAGAGAGGACATAAACATACACATAGACAGTCGGTGCACCGGGACAAACACGGAAAGATACACAGAAAGTTAAGCGCACTTGTTAAGCAATTACATCCATTTTCCTCTTTAAACAGCTCTTAGAAGCTGTGGACATATGCCTATTTTTAAAAACCCCTTTCTTTTCGCCGAAATCAGCTCTTACGAGCTTTGGGCAAATGCCTACCAAATTCCTTCCCCATATTTCCCTATCTTTTCAACCCAAGCAGTCACTGTGCTGGGCCCGCACAGTTGCTTGAAAAACCGTATCCTTCCTACACTCACAACAATAGACACGAATTCACTAGCGCTAGTTTTGACCTCTATGTTGCTTACCGTGTGGATACTACTTCTTACCACCTTTTCTGCGAAGCTTCGCTGGATAGGGCTACCTCAGGAAATTCTCTCGTACCAGGTCGTCCCACGTTCAGGCGCCAATTATGTAGCTGCCAGCAGCCACATGTAAACCGGGTTACCTGTTGAGAGAATTTTGGGGTTATAGGGAAGAGGGGCGAAAAGAAAGTGCGGCTAAGTCAATGTTCACTGATCAAAGCCGTCAACTTTAATGGCGCCAGACCTTTTAACAGTTTGGGCAAACCCTTCCCCCCAGACTCCAGGCTGAGTTCCGGTGGAAGTTGTCTAGCTTCTCTTGGAGGTCCTCGTCTTGACTGCTCCGGCAGCTGGGTGGGTCACCTGCTTAATTCAGGAATTCCTAGACCTGGAGGAACAATGAACTTAACCTTTACTACGAGCGCTCCACCCTAGGTGGAGCAGGATCCTGGCTTTCTGGGAGAAGTTAACCTTGACCAAAGTCAAACTCTGACCAAGTGCAAGACTGCCCCAATATGGCTCTGTACAGAATGTAAGCAATTAGATGTCAACACTTGTAACACTTTGTAACAAGTGAGAAGCTGAACTGAAATGGTGGCAATATTCCCTAGGTATGTCAGAAAAGTGGTATTGTAGAAGTGTTTTCTCTACGTTGAAATAGTGCCTCCTAGAGAGAGGAGAGAAGTACATGAAAATCTCAAAGTAAAGGAAACATACAAGGTCTAGGAAGTACATAAAGCATACATGATTCAGGAAGTTCCTGAAAGTTAAAAATTCATTAAGACCCTTCTCTAGGACTATGTAGCTAGTAACAATTGCAGGAGAGAGGAGACTCCATGTAGCCCAGTTGCCTGGAAGTTGTGCAGTTGCCTCTAAGAATGCAAGTTTTTAAAGTTTCAATTTATGCTGAGGTGGGCTTCTTTGTAACATAACTGCCTTAGACTCACCCATGCCATCTATATTTATATAAGTAAAACCAATAAATTCATTTGGGTAGAATGATTTCTTTGATTTAATGAATTTCCTCATATTTTCCAAGAGTCACAACAGTTTGTGATAGAGATGGTGACTATTGATAAAATGGGAAAGACTTCTGAGATCAGAAAATTACAGTTCTCCAAACAGAAGCCATAAGCACAAATTTTACAGGAACAAGTACAGAGGAAAGGAGATTTCAGTTATCATTGATGACTTCTGGAAGCTCAACATGAACAAATCTGGGAGAGAGAGAATTCTGGAGAGGCCAGACAAACCTAGTCATTACCTCTCAAAATTACATGAGTTTTATGTGTAGCAGCTCATCCAAGTTCTCACGTGAATTAGGGTTATTCAGATTTCTATTGAAAGCAGGAAGAAGGGACCATTCTGACACATACCAGACAAACTAAACAAACTAAAAGGACAAAACCAAAAGAAGGAGTCAGTTCTGAGATTGTGATAATAGTATACCACAATGCCAATAGACAGAGATAGCTCAGTGAGAAGAGTCTAGATTGAGATTGTATTTTAAAGTTTCTGCCAGCAGAAGTCGTGTAAACAGAGAGGGTACAGAACAGGGCATAAGAAGAAATCTTTCAATATGAAGATGTTTTGCCTTAGCAGCCAGAAGAATGAACAGCCATGAACCAAGGTGGTAACAGTGACAGGCTAAAGACTGTGCTGGAATCTTAGCTCAAGTGTGAGTATGGGAGATCCAGATGCCTATTTATATAGAACCATCAGGTACTAATTCTGGAGTTCAGAAATGAATTTGGGGCTACAGACATGTTTATGATTCATTAACACAAATTTCAGGCTTAGAGCTTTGACATGGAATAACATCATATGTTAACCTCACCATAAAAATGAAGAAAAATAACTATATGTTTTCAACTTTAAAGAGTGTCACAGAAAGATGCAAATGATCTTAGTTCTAATGGCAAGTTTTCTAAGTTATCTGATACAACTAAAAGACTTCAACTCAGATGGAAAATACTCTTGGCACAGGACCAAGAATGGTAAGGAATTCTTCTAGAAAGTAGGGGGATTGCTGAGCAACACATTGGGTCATAACTAGAAAGAGAGACCTTCTGTAAAACTAGATGATATGATTCATAGTAATTGACTCTAGCTAGTCCAGTGGTTCTATATAAACAGTATGTGTGTACGTAAGGAGCAACCGCACGTCCAGGAGTCTCTATAACCAATATTTATATTTAAACCAAAAATAATCAGCATAATCATTTGCAAATGGACAATAGTACAAAAGATTGAACTCAGTGAGGAAAATGATAAACAAGATACAAACATAATCAATATTAAAAGAGCCTAGGGAGAATTAATCACATGAAATGACCAAAATGGAAGCAGTGCACCAACTTAAGCAACCTGCTACACACTGCATGTATGCATCCTTCTGAGAACAGCAGGTAGAGCAAAAAACAGAGTAAGAAAGGGAGGGAACCATGAAGGGAATGAAAAAGAAAGGAAGAAGGAGAGAGGGAGAAGGAGAGAGGGAAAAATAGAGAAAAGAAAACTCATCTAGAAAAGAGAATAACTCAGAAAATAAAATATGGTTTTCTAAATTTATATGGAACCATAGAAAGAATTTAATCAGGACATTGATTTATTTTAAAAGCAAACCAAGACAAGATTACAAAATTAAATGGAAGTAAACTGCCAAGATAATAGGATAAATTGATAGCAAGCATAGTATAGATCCTGAGTATCAAGGACCAAAAATAATTCAATTGTAAATTATGTTAATGCTGCTACAATGAGTTATTCAAATGCACAAGAGTCCCAGCTCTCCATGACACCTAGTGAGTTCAGGCAGAAATGATCTTTGCTAAACTAAATATCTTCTTGAGTGGGATTGGTATCCTTAGGGGTGTAGGTAATCATTTTTACCCATGCAATATGTGACTTAGGTACATAGCTAGTGCCCTTTCTCAGAACTAAAAAATGCATCTGGTAGCCAATGTCAGACATCAGAGTTTTCAGATATGCAAATAATAAATCTCTGAAATTTGTGAGTCACCTTGCTGACAGCACTTTTATAACAGCCTCAAGTAACTTACATACCCAGACAGAAGCAGAGGTGGACTCCTTGAAGCTGAGATTCTTACAAGGCAAAGCAAGAGAAAGGAAGAGCTGAATTCAGGGATGAACTGAGCCCATAAATCAGAAGATTAAACTATATTTAATGAAACTTTGACAAAGATAACACTAAAAAAAGAAATGTGTGATTATACTTTAAACACAAAGAATACTCCAGGCAAGGAGATGAGGGAAGAAAACTCCTTTGTAAAGGCTTTATTTTTTTCTTTGTATGCTGCTTTCAAATTGTCTACCTTTGGATTAATAGCTTTAAGTTTTAACTATTAATTTTAAAAGCATGTGTTGGAAGCTCATTTGATTTTATCCCTCCTCTCTCCTTGTTTATTCTGTTTCTCGTTGGTGCCACACCATCACTGACTGTCTACACAAACAAGCAATAAAATAGAAACTGAGAGATCTGAGAGCACATTGAGAAATCTAGGACAACTACCTCATAAAATGAGTGGAATTTTATTCTGAATAATTGAGAGTTGAACTGCTGGGGGACAATGTATCAATTTTATGATTTTTTTTTTTGCTCTTTCAATTTTTTCTTTTATTGAAAGTAAATTTCTCACAAATATTATAATTACAATCTCTCCTCCCTCAATTCCTCCAAGTTCCTCCCAACCTTCCCTTTTAAAAGTTCTATTGTCTCCACTGTGGTCTGAGTACAAGGCTCTGTCAGATCTGGCTGTCTCTGTGGGGCAGGAACCCATCATGCTGTTGCTAAAAGAAGTACATTCCAGGTTGGGACTTGGGATCCCCAAAAAAGTCTTGCTCTTCTCTTTCTCTTCCCTTGCTCTTCTGCAAGGTGCTTGCCAACTCTCTTTCCTACAACATTCTGAGTATGAGCTGAGGGAAGACCAAGCTGATGAGAAAGCATTTGCTGACCTGGGGAGTAATGTTATCAGTAGTCACGGCACCTGTACTCTATAAGGATACAATATGAATTCTATGAGGGGCTTCTGGGACCTAAGAGAACAAAGGCAGCTGCACTATGAGCCAGCTTGTCAGAAAGTTATAAAGAGAGATTTGAGGAGGGTTGGAGGCAAGATTCCTCCCAGCTTTATTGTTTTTACTTACAAAGGCAGGCAGGTTCCTGACTTCAAGGTCAGCCTGGAACAGAGCTAGACCCTGGCCCAGACACTGTGAGAATGATGATTTCAGGACAGGATCCCACTCAGCTAAATTTATTGTCTGTGCTTTCAAAGGCAGGCAGATCTCTGAATTCAGTTGCAATGTTTGTTTGTTTGTTTGTTTGTTTTAACTGTGCTTGCAGTCTTTTTCTAAGAATTTTGTAACTTGGGTCCTGGAATAATCAAAGGGGAACCTGGAGCAAATGGCTGAATTGATATGTAAATAAGAGACTGGGCCTTGCTCTGCTAGTGCTGAGCTATCTAGATGAGCTACCTGGATGAGCTATCTGGAGATCTCCAGAGAAAGTTGTCTGGAGTAGAACACAGGCTGTCAGCTTGTACTTATGATTTTTGCTTTGAGTCATTTCATTCACTACTGTCCAACACCCCTTCCTCAGAATCCCTCTCCAAGCCAAGGCTGGACCTTGGCACCATAATTTAATTCTGACCCATTAACAGCCCATTATCTATAAAGAAAATTATTCTGCTTGGCCATCCTCAGCTCCTGAGTGGCTGGCGCTCTGAGGCTATATTTTCCCTTATTGGGTTATAAACCAAGCAATGGAAAGAAATATTTTCAGAGCAGAAGTTGTTGAGGCTGATGAGTGGCAGTAGTCCAAGCTGTGTTCTGAGAAACCGTGCCATTCAGGCTTGTAATTTTCTCATTCAAACCAAACTATACATCAACTAAATCATATAGCTTTGGCCTCCTTGTCACAGAAATAAAATAGGTAGCATATTACTCATAGACTCTGTCCTCACATTTTGCTCTTCAGCCTCTGGCACAGGGAACCATGCACATACAACATTATAAAAGGATGTCAAAAGTTTTGTATCATTTTGTGCTTAATTCTCACATATCATCACATCTATCCTGACATTGTAATGTTAAAACCACCAAACAAGGAGTCCTAAGGTTCCTATAAAATAAAATGAGGAATATTTTAGCAGCAGATATTCAGAACCTATCCTGTGCCCTTGTCTTGGGGAGCAAATAGTTTGGGTTTTGTTATGTAGGAGTTTGCTTCTTTACTTTTGAGATAGTCTCACTACACAGCACAGGCTACTCTTTTTTAAAATTTATTTATTTTTATTGAATATCATCTTCATTTACATTGCCAATGGTAAAACCTTTGCTGGTATCCCCCCTCCCTTAAGACCCTTAACCCCTCCCTTTCCTCCTCCCCCCCACCCCCCCACCCCCGCCTCTCCACCCAACACATTGCCTCCTCCCCTCCCCTCCCCATTTCCCTTTGTTCAGGCTTCTGCTGAGCCTTTACCTGACCAAAGGCCATTCCTTCCACTGATGCCCAACAAGGCATTCCTCTGCCACATTTTTGGCTGGAACCATGTGTGCCCCATGGTTGATGGCTCAGTCCCTGGGAGTCTTGGGGCATCTGGGTGGCTGAAATCATTGTTCTTCCCATGGGGCTGTAAACCCCTTCAGTTCCTCTGGACCATACTCCAGCTCCTCCATTGGGGACCCCATTCCCAGTCTAATAGTTGGCTACTAGCATCTGCCTCTGTATTTTCAAGGCTCTGGCAGGGCCCCTCCAGAGACAACCATAGCATGCTCCTTTTGGTATACACTTCTTGTCCATAGTAGTGTCAGAGTTTGGTGACTGTTTATAGGATGAATCCCCAGATAGGGCAGTCTCAGGGTGGCCTTTACTTCAGTCTCTGCTCCACACATTGTCTCCCTTATTGTTCCTGTGACTATTTTGTTCGCTTTCTTACAGGAACCGAAGCACCCTCACTTAAGTCCTCCTTCTTCTTGAGCTGGGTGAGTTGTAACTTGTTTATTTTGAGCTTTTGGGCTAACATCCATTTATTAGTAAGTACATACCATGTGTGTTCTTTTGTGATTGGGTTGCCTCGCTCAGGATGACACTTTCTAGTTCCATCCATTTGCCTAAGAATTTCATGAATTCATTGTTTTTAATAGCTGAATAGTACTCCATTGTGTATATATACTATAGTTTCTGTATCCATTCCTCTGTTGAGGGACATCTGGGTTCTTTCCATCTTCTGGCTATTATAAATAAGGCAGTTATGAACACAGTGGAGCATGTGTCCTTATTACATGTAGAAGCATCTTCTGGGTATATGCCCAGGAGTTGGGATAGCTGGGTCCACTGGTAGCACTATATCTAATTTTCTGAGGAATCGCTAAACTGATTTCCAGAGTGGTTTTACCAGCTTGCAATCCCAACAATGGAGAAGTGTTCCTTTTTCCCCACATCCTCTCCCGCAACTGCTGTCCCCTGAGTTTTTCAACTTAGCCATTCTGACTGGTGTAAGGTGGAATCTGAGTGTTGTTTTGATTTGCATTTCCCTGATAACTAAGGATGCTGAATATCTCTTTCGGTGATTTAGGGCTATTTGAATTTCCTCTGTTGAGAGTTCCCTGTTTAGCTCTGTGCCCCATTTTTAATAGGGTTATTTGACTCTCTGGAGACTAACTTCTTGAGTTCTTTGTATACATTGGATATTAGCCCTCTATCAGACGTAGGGTTGGTAAAGATCTTTTCCCAATTTGTTGGTTGCCTTTTTGTCCTATTGACTGTGTCCTTTGCTTTACAGAAGCTTTGCAGTTTTATGAGGTCCCATTTGTTGATTCTTGTTCTTAGAGCATAAGCCATTGGTGTTGGCACAGGCTACTCTTAGACTAACATCATCCTACCAGTGCTCCCAAGCACTCGACCACACATATACCACCCCATCTGCCTTAGTATATGATTTCATTTTCAAAGTTTCCTAGGTTGTTCTGTCCTTCACACAGGTGTGGGATACACTGCCTGCATACACGGTAAGGCATGAAGGCATGCATGAAGTGTCTGTTGTGCTGTGACCACAGTGTCTCTTGGGCCATGTTCAAAACATTTTCTCCAGTATAGGAAACCTCTGTAGATATCATAGATCTGAAGTAGATGAAATCAACAGATACCCTCACCCCTTCATTTTTCAGTCTTCCTACTACTTCTTGGCTTGAGCTTTATTGTAAGAGTGGCACAACTGTCTTTACCATATTGTAGGGAGGCAGGCAGGCAAAGAAAAGAACACAGCACATCCACAAGAAGTTTTGAAACCAAACAGAAAGTAGAACTTTTAAATTATGTACTTCAGGTAGCTTAAAAACGTCTTTCCATTTATTCTCAGAGTCACACTTAGAGGTGATTTCCTTTGCCTGAGAACTATTCAATATTTCAGAGACCCTGTAGAGACCCTAGAATTCTAAGAATAAAATGGAGCCAAGAAATGGGACTTTCATAACTCCATGCTGAAACAGGAGCTCTGACACTACATATTCAACACAGGCCTTTTAAAGCCTAGACTGAGGTAGCTGAACATGAAATGATCACCAGGGCTTCACCCACAAACAAAAGGACAGCTCAGGATACAGACACCATTGAGAATTGCAGGAGGGGGAAAGATGGCCTCATCAGCAAACTCATTTCCATGTTCTGGCCTAGAAAAGGGGCTGCAGTTTTGTTCCATTATCTAGAAGACCCTTATCAAAAATCCTGATATATGTGGAACCCCCATGGATGCCTTTTAAGACTAACAAACAACAGGACACATCAGGTAGCTGTTTTCCAGGGAATCTGCGGGTGTCCAGACCTGAGTAGCAGAAATACTGTGCTAGTGAAAACCAGCAGGCTTGAGTTCAGTCCTCTCCCCAGAGAGGTTATGTGCTGAGGGCAGTGCTTGGGACCTCCTGCTGCAGGCTGCTCACAGCTGAATGGACAGTAAATAACATAATGATTCATTACAAGCAGGCACATAAGGAAGATGCTCAATCCTGTAGGCACATTAAGAGGGAACGACTCCACCAAGGAGAATAAAGGGATCAAATCTTAAAAATGGATGGCAGTCCTAATTTGGAAAGTAGGTAAAAAAAAAGAAAAAGAAAAAGAAAAATGTCAGCTGACCAAAGGGATTTTAAAGCATGACTTTGAAGATGAGACAGTAATGAAATTGCAGTATACAGCATTGGTGAGGGCCTTTTATGTGCTGCTGTTCCTCATTTCCTTTAATGTTCAAACACTTATTAAAACAAATCTTGATAAGAATTTCTATGGCCCTTGTCCCAGAAATATGCAGGACACAAAAGGAATCAGGTATCCACCATCATCATCATTCTTTCTATTATTGTCTCTATTGCAAAGGGCAGGAGAACGAACTGCCCCAGTGGACACAGCACCCAGTCCTCACAATGCAAAACACACAGTCTGAGCTACACAGAGGAAGAAGGAAAAGGGGAAGCAGAAAAGGGGAGAGGCCCCTGTGTCCACTCCTCAGTGGGGTCCCACCTGGAGCTTACACAGGGATAGCCCATCTCCAGGTCTAAGATCACTAAATGTGAGCTAGCTGCTGAGAGGTCTGTTCCTGCTCAGTCCCCTTTAGCTCACTTGCCCTTTGGTTCTTTGTTTCTTTACTCCTTGATTCTCCTTCTTTCTGCTACCAGACTCTGGCCAAGGCTAGTGAAATTCCCTCCTAGTCCTATAGTCCTACTGTGAGAGTATCAAAAGTGGAAGATATACACAACCTTGTGTGTGTGTGTGTGTGTGTGTGTGTGTGTGTGTGTGTGCGCGTGTGCGTGTACGTGTGCGTGTGCGTGTGTGTGTGTGTGTGTGTGTGTGTGTGTGTGTGTGTGTGTGAGAGAGAGAGAGAGAGAGAGAGAGAGAGTGTCAGAAAGGCTAGTATCTTTCTGTCTCACAATCTTATTTTTTGAGATGAGACACAGTCAGTGAACCAAGAGGCTCTCAGTCATTCAGCTAGACTGGCCAGCCAGAGAGCTCCAGGGACCTTCCTTCCTATTTCTTTCCCCCTAGTTCTGGGGTTACAGCTTGTAATGGTTTGAATATGCTTGGCCCAGGGAGTGGCACTATTGGGAGGTATGGCCCTGTGGAAGAAGGTGTGGTCTTGTTGGAATAAGTATGCCACTGTGGGGGTGGGCAATGAGACCCTCCTCCTAACCAAATGAGAGCCAGTCTTCTGCTATCTGCCTTCAGATGAAGCTGTAGAACTCTAAGCTCCTTCTGTACCACACATGCCAGGAGGCTGCTACACTTGATAATAGACTGAACCTCTGAACCTGTAAGCCATCCGCACTTAAATGCTGTCTTTATAAAAGTTGTCTTTGTCATAGTGTCTGTTCACAGCAGTAAAACCCTACCTAAGACATGGGTGTTCACAGTTAGTCACACCTAGCTCTTGTGTGTGTGCTCGAGATCCTAAATAAGTCTGCATGACTGTATATGGAGATTTTTATCACCTGACCCAGCCACAATCTTCAAATTCTTTGAAAAAATATTTTTAATTCTTTAAGAATTTCATGAAAGAGCAATTTGCAAATTCATTTGGACTAACAAAAAGCCCAGTATATCGAAAACTCTTCTCGGGTCTTCCAAAGGTCCTTCAACTCTTCCACTCTTCCAAAACCACTCTTCCAAAGGTCCTGAGTTCAAATCCCACAACCACATGGTGACTCACAACCATCCATAATAAAATCTGACACCCTCTTCTGGTGTATCTGAAGACAGCTACAATGTACTTAATATAACAATAAAATAAATATTTTTTAAAAAAAGGACTTGACCTGAACACAAAATAATTAAAAAGAAAACTATTCTCAACAATAAAAGAACTTCTGGAAGAATCACCATCCCTGAGGTCAAGCTGTACTACAGAGCAATCATGATAAGAACTGCATGGTATTGCTTCAGTGACGGGCAGGTAAATCAATGGAATAGAATTGAAGACCCAGAAATGAACCCACACACCTATAGTCATTTGATCTTTGACAAAGAAGTTAAAACTATCCAGTGGTGGAAAAACCAGCATTTTCAACAAATGATGCTGGTTCAACTGGTGGTTAGCATGTAGAAGAGTGCAAATTGATCCACTATCTCCTTGTACAAAGTTCAAGTCCAAGTGGATCAAGGACCTCCACATAAAAACAGATAAACTGAAACTAATAGAAAAAAAGTAGGGAAGAGCCTCAAGCACATAGGTACAGGAGAAATTTTCCTGAACAGAACACCAACAGCTTATGCTCTAAGATCAAGAATTGACAAATGGGACCTCATAAAATTTCAAAGCTCCTATAAGGCAAAGGACACTGTCAATAGGACAAAATGGCAACCCAAAGTTTGGGGAAAGATCTTGACCAACCCCAGATCCGGTAGAGGACTAATATCCAATATATACAAAGAACCCAAGAAGATAGACTCCCCAAAACCAAATAACCCTATTTAAAAGGGAGTACAGAGCTAAACAAAGAATTCTCAACTGAGGAATACCAGATGGCTGAAAAGCATCTAAAGAAATGTTCAACATACTTAGTCATCAGGGAAATGCAAACCAAAACAACCCTGAGATTCTACCTCACACTAGTCAGAATGACTAAGATCAAAATCTCAGGCAACAGCAGACGCTGGCGAGGATGTGGAGAAAGAGAACACTGCTCCATTGTTGATGAGATTTCAAGCTGATACAGCCACTCTGGAAATCAGTTTAGAAGTTCCTCAGAAAAGTGGACATAGTACTACCAGAGGACCCAACTATACCACTCCTGGGCATACACCCAAAAGACGTTCCAACACATAATAAGGACACATGCTCCACTGAGTTCATAGCAGCCTTATTTATAACAGCCAGAAGCTGTAAAGAACCCAGATGTCTTTCAACAGAAGAATGGATACAGAAAATGTGGTATATTTACACAGTGGAGTACTATTCATCTATTAAAATCAATGAATTCATGAGATTTTTTGGCAAATGGAGGAAACTAGAAAATATCCTGAGTAAGGTAACACATTCACAAAAGAACACACATGGTATGCACTTACTGATAAGTGGATATTAGACCAGAAGTTAGGAATACCCAAGATACAATTCACAGACCATATGAAGCTCAAGAAGAACGAAGACCAAACACACACCTTCTTAGAAGGAGGAACAACGTACCCATGGGAGGAAATTCCGAGACAAAGTGTGGAGCAGAGACTGGAGGAAAGGCCATCCAGAGACTGTCCTACCTGGGGATCCATCCCATATACAATTATCAAACCCAGACACTATTGTGGATACCAAGAAGTGCTTGCTGACAGGAGTCTGACATAGCAGTCTCCTGAGAGGCTCTGCCAGAGCCTGACAAACACAAAGATGGATGCTAGCAGCTAACCATTGAACTGAGCCCGGGATCCCCAATGGAGGAGCTAGAGAAAGGACCCAAGGAGCTGAAGGGGTTTGCAGTCCCATAGGAAGAAGAATATGAACCAACCAGTACCCCCAGAGCTCCCAGGGACTAAATCACCAAGCAAAGAGTACACGTGGAGGGACCCATGGCTCCAGCTGCATGAGTAGCAGAGGATGGCCTTGTGGGACATCAATGGGAGGAGAGAACTTTGGTCCTGTAAAGTCTTGATGCCACAATGTAGGGCAATGCCAGGACAGGGAAGCAGGAGTGGGTGCGTTGGTGAGCAGGGGGATTGGATAGGAGGTTTTTGCAAGGGAAATCAGAAAAAGAGGTAACATTTAAAATGTAAATAAAGAAAATAAGCAATGTCTTCTGGGCCGGGTCACTCCATTCATGGAACCACAGATGTGACTGCCTATCTAAGACGTGCAGGAGATCAATCCAGCCAACATTCTAACATGGAGGAGGAAGGGGTGCATGAGCTCTTTTCCCTCTCTGAGAAGCTATGGACAGTTCATAGTTTCTGAGGGAGGGAGTCTTCTTCGATGGTGTGACCCCTGGTTACATTAACCATGCTCTAGGAGATGGTCCTATACCAGGAGTATGTGTGGGTGGACAGCACAAACTGGAATTAAGTTATCTCAGGGGGGAGGGAGTTCAGGGGGTTAGGGAGGTGAAGATGCATCTAGAAGGAGTTGGGATGGGGAGAGTAGGAGGTGAGTGTGATCAAAACACATTGTACAAAACTCCCCATAAATTCATAAAATATTAGATCCTTAAGTTTATGTTTTTCATTTCCTGGCAAAGTAGATGTTCCCTTGACATTGTATTTGCTCTCTATTTTTCTGTCATCAAAGAGAGATGAGCCTGAGTGAACTTAGCCACAGAGAACATAGCAGCTATTGAACTAGATATAAACACTGCCAAATGTCTGCCTTATCAAAGTCTCTGGCCAGGAAAACTGATGGGAAGAGAAATGTAGAAAGCCACTGTGCCTGCTGCTTCTGGTTGCTGTTACACTAATAAATCAAAGCATAAAAGTACAAGCTTAGGGCTCAGATTGCCTTATTTTACAAGTGAGTCCAATAGTCTAAGCCAAAGGTGTACTCTACAGTATCCTTGGTAAGACAGTGCTGCCTCCCTTCTCTCCCATCTTGCCTGAACACTCATACTATAAGCTCGATGGACTCCTAACCAAATTGTGGTACCTTTAGCATTTTAAATAATTTAAACACAGTTTGTGTGGATTTTTTTTATTTTTTTATTTATTGCTATATTTATTTACATTTCAAATGATTTCCCCTTTTCTGGACCCCCACTCTCCGAAAGTCCCATCAGTCCCCTTCCCTCCCCCTGTTTTCCCACCCAACCCTTCCCACTTCCCTGTTCTGATTTTGCTCTATACTGCTTCACTGAGTCTTTTCAGAACAAGGGGCCACTCCTCCATTCTTCTTGTACCTCATTTGATGTGTGGATTATGTTTTGGGTATTCCAGTTTTCTAGGTTAATATCCACTTATTAATGAGTGCATACCATGATTCACCTTTTGAGTCTGGGTTACCTCACTTAGTATGATGTTCTCTAGCTCCATCCATTTGCCTAAGAATTTCATGAATTCATTGTTTCTAATGGCTGAATAGTACTCCATTGTGTAGATATACCACATTTTTTGCATCCACTCTTCTGTTGAGGGATTCCTGGGTTCTTTCCAGCATCTGGCAATTATAAATAGGGCTGCTATGAACATAGTAGAGCATGTATCCTTATTACATGGTGGGGAATCCTCTGGGTATATGCCCGGGAGTGGTATAGCAGGATCTTCTGAAAGTGAGGTGCCCAGTTTTCGGAGGAACCGCCAGACTGCTTTCCAGAGTGGTTGTACCAATTTGCAACCCCAATCTTCCTTCCTCACTTAGATGATCTTCAGGTTGTTTCTCAACAATAATCCTTGATTCTACTGTCCCATCAACTTTTATGGGGAGGGGTGGGGTTAGAGGTTGTTACTTCTTTGCCTCTATTAAGAATCTGCTGGAAGTCACAGCAAAAGTTAGCTGTGAGACCATCCGCTGATGGGGACAGGATGAGTCACTGCACCTACCTACTGCTTCTACTGGCAGCTCATATTTACAGTCATTTCCTAACAACCTAATAACCTTTGATGCTTCTGTGAGTCTCTGAATGAGTCATGGCTTATCACTTTCTTGCTTAAATTACTGTCTTGACATAGCTGTATGACTGCATAAGTCAATCTCAAGAGCCACAAATACCAAGTTAATACCAAGGGCTCTCAAAAAGCAGAAATCCAGGTTTTCTCTCACCTGGTAGCTCAGAGCCTCATAGTAGGGTGGACAGTTTTGCTACCTTGCCTGTTCATGTTTAGTACTAAATGTTCCTTGTTATGATTCATACCTGAGTACTGCCAGCATGCAATAAAAAAAGAACCAAGCTGTGGTCTTATCACCTTAATACAATCTGAGTAAACAACCACTTAGTCGTGTTTTATAGGACCTCTGACTCTGTGTGGCTGACCACAAAATAACCTAGACTTGATAGCCAATCATCTGCCCATGCTTCACCCCTAACATCAAATCCATGGTATCCAATATATATATATATACATACATATATATATATATATGTGTGTGTGTGTGTCTGTGTGTGTATGTGTGTGTATGCATATATATATATATATATATATATATATATATATATATATATATATATATATATATATATATATATAGTGTGTGTATGTGTGTGTGTGTAGGCCTGCTTGTTCTTGCTCAGAAAAGAAATCTCACAAAGCTAAAGTAACAGAATATTAACACCGAAATTGCCTTAGCTTAGAATCAACAAGACTACTGGGTTATAGTCATTGGTTTTGGTTCTGCCTCAGTTACTTTTGTCATTGCTGAGTCAAATCCCTGACGGAAGTGGTATGAAGAAGGAAAGGCTGATTTCAACTGACAGTTTCAAAGGATCCATCCATCGTGCTGGAAAAGGCAAAGGGAGTGGCTTCAGGGCAAAGAGAACAAAACCAGAAAGTCAGAGAGCATGCCAGAACCAGAAGTAATGTGACATTCAAATGTGACCGCCCCTAATGGCCAGTTTCCTCCAGCTAGGCTCCACAAGCCAAAGGACAAGGACAGTGAACACTTCAAGGTCAGCGCCACCACCTGGCAACCAAGAGCTGGAGACTCAATCTTGTAGGGTCATTACCAATCAAAACTATCACAGTTTTGTTTTATTTTGGCTTGCTTAATTTGGCTTATTTGGTTTTGTGAGCATTGTTATTGTTTGCTGCGACTGCTGCTGCTGCTGCTGCTGCTGCTGCTGCTGCTGCTGCTGCTGCTTCTGTTTTGAGACAAAACCTCACTATGTAGCTTGGGCTTTCCTAGAGCTCATGATCTATCTGCCTACTATTGTAGTGCATAGCTTCGTTTATCTAAGTACTTCAGCCTGAACTTATATAAAGTACAATTTATACAGTCCATTTTAATACCCTGTCATATATATCTTCTTCATCAATAAAACCACTATCATTATCATGACATTCATATTACGTCTTTCCCAAATCAGAATATGGGTTCAGCTAGAGTTTCTGTTCATTCTTCATCGTTGCTTTTCAATTAAAACCTCATTTTCTGTCATGTCAGTGCCACCACATATTTTTCCAAGCTCTACAAATTTACCTGGTTAATATTACAAATAGAAACACAGGAAATAATCCATAATAAAAGAACAGAGAGACATTCCACTCTAATTAATTTAGCATGATTTTTGTCTAATTCAGTACTAATTTGTTTCTGATAAGCTTTTCCTAAACCTTTTTAGAGAAGCCATAATAACAACTCTACAGCTCCTTCATTCATTGAACTCCAGCAAAAAGTAGTTCACACTATAAACATGTGCTACATGACTGAGACCTTCAGAATTTGATACACGGACCAAGATCAAAAGGATCACGCGTCGCTGTCACATCCTTCACCAAATTGGATGAGTCCAAATCTGGTTTTCCTTCATAAAGCTCTACTCTGTAGTCATCTGGCTCATGCGCACATGAGTTTTGCCTTCATCCATGTTAAATCAAAGTGCCCTTTACAAAATCAGAGATAAAGCTTTGTATTTATTAGTGGCCATGGATGCAGGATGCCCGAGAGTTTAGCAAATAGCAGTGCTACCATAAAAAACAAGACAAATTTGATTTTGAGACAGATGGTTCAATGTTCTTTCCTCTCAAAATATTTCAGCAGTCATTGTTAATATAGATTTGATGATGACAAAGTTATCTGTCGATGGAGAAATAATCCTGCTAATGTTCCATTTGCTGTTGTAAGAAGACCTACACTGGGATATTGCTAACCAGCTAAATTCACTATTTACACTGAAATGTAGTGTGCACCTAAGAACAAACTTTCTAGTTAGTACATTTTCTGTGCATCAGTTTCCTTTTATTTGAAACAATAATTATCTCATCGCTACTTATAACTTACCATAGATAGGCCTAACGCACAGTTGCTTTTATGAAACGTGAGCTATTACTGTCTTCATACCAAAATTGTTCTCATACAAAAACATCCTGTTAGGAAAACTATCAGCTCAGGACTCCCAAGACCAAGTTCTCAAACCAAGTTCTCAATACAAAGGAGATTTATTTGCCTCAGAGGGACGGAGGCAGGGAATAAGAGATTAAGGTAGGAAAGAGGATGAGGAAGAAGGAGGAAGGAGCAAGCGAGACGGGGTGTGGGTATTTGTCCCAGAGGAGAACTGGACAAAGGACTATCTCTGGATAGAGAGGAGACAGACATAACATATGGTGGTTTATAAAGGTAAAATGGGAAACCCAGCTTGGATGAGGTGTTTAAATAGAATTGGTTATGTTTATTAGATAAACCAAAAGAGGCATTTGATTGCTGGACTCAAGCTACTTTGAGAACTGGACCTTGGTAGTCAGCCTCACGAGGAGGAACTGGCCAAGTAAGGGAATAGACCTTGGTGGCTAGCTTTAGGAATGTAATCTAGCAGTGTCTCAGCAAGGCAGAGGGAATAGGTAGAAGGGCAAGGCCTGCCAAAGCCATGCTCACCACACTCAAGCTGGTCACAGCCCCTGCACACCCTCTAATAATAATAATTCTTTCTAATAATAGTTTTCTTCTAATTGTCAAGCTTGTCAACTTCCACCTGCTCCATCAGTCTCCTTTTATCTCCCTTGAATTGTTGACTGCACGCTTTTCCCTTTACCTGGAATTGTACAGAGGATCCATACATTTATTGATCCATACATTATTTCTCTTACATTCCACAGTGCTTCCTCCCTGCATCCCTTCATAAGCCCACCTTGCTCTTGCAGGTAGGAACACCCCCACCCCAACACACACATACAAGTCTATGGTGTCTGCTTATCAACCTATGCTGTTCCCTCACACTGATTGCATTTGGAAGAGAGCAATGGCTGTCCTTTGGGAGATTTTCTGTGACAAAATCCTCTCATTTAACCCTTAAAACAACTATAGAGTCATTACTCACCCATCCTACTAAAATTAATAAAAGTTGGTGATGAGCTGGAAAGATAGCCCAATGGTTATCATTTGATGCTCTTGTAGAGGACTCGCATTTGGTTTCCAACACCCATGGTGAGCAGTTCACAACAGTTGGTATCTCCAGCTCCAGGAAGACTCAATGTTTCTGGCCTCTGAAGACATCTACATTTGCATGCACATAACCCACACACATACACATCACTGTAAACATATAACTTAAAAAAGTAAATAGTGATTTAATCAAAGCCACATCTTTGCAAAGGGAGTCATAACTGGAAATAGAACATACAGCAAAATGTGTCATAAAGGCATTGAAACCTTGAATTTAGTGTTATTTCTGCTTTGGTTTGCTTTGGTTTGGTTGGTTTGGTTGTGTTTCTTCAGTGCACTTAGTGAAGATGCCTTTATTATAGTCTCCCATGTCACAGATATTATCAACTTTGCATGATTTTTTATGATTTGCATCATATATTTTATTGTGCATTAAATACTGGAGAATTTGATTTCATGATGCATCCCAGACTCAGCTGTCCCAGCCATGAACACCCTGACTTTCTTCACTTCAGCTATTTACTCCAGACCAATCTCCCTAAAATTCTCTTCCCTCTGGGCTCTGGGCAGTGGATCACATTTCACAGAGTTCTGTTCTTTTTAAAAGTGTGCCTGAATTCGTAGAACCTAACTTCAATTTTCTTTAAGTCAGTTTAGAATATTGCCATTCTAATATCTCCTAGTGTTTTCAAATATTAATTAAAATGTTTTGTGGGTGATTAGTCATTCAATTAAAAGACTCAAACATATCCAATCAGCAAAGGGACATGGGTCTCCTGACACTCAGGAATGACCTTGAACTCCCAGAACCTCGTGCAAACAGGCTTGCAGTGGCTCTGTATGAATGTTGCGACATGGAAACTGTTTTCTCATTACAGAAAAGAAGACAAAACTGGTCACCAAATTATCACCTTCATGGATTTTTGAGAATTCGGGAGGCTAGAAAAGACTAGAACTCTTCTTATAAGTAGAAAGAGGGATTTCTAAGAAAGTGTTAGAGTTTCTCTGGAAGCAAAGTGGGGACAAGGACTTGGCTGAAGGTCCCTCATGTAGAGAATGTATGAGAACACAGAGCTGAGGGAAGGGACAGAGTAAGAGACTGCAATAGCAAAGGGCTAGATGCCTCGGGAAGTGTGCAGACCCTTCACTCTCATTGGTCAAGACAATACAAGCTAGCATCATAGTTAGCAGAGCACCTCTGAACAGATTCCAGGACAAGGTCTTAAACAGTCATGTGGAGAGTAGCAAGCAAGGCGGGAGAATGTACAAGAAAGAATATACAGGGGGCTGGAGAGATGACTCAGCGGGTAGAGCACTGACTGCTCTTCCAGAGGTCCTGAGTTCAAATCCCAGCAACCACATGGTGACTCACAACCACCCACAATGAGATCTGACCCCCTCTTCTGGTGTATCTGAAGACAGCTACAGTGTACTTACATATAATAAATAAATAAATCTTTAAAAAAAAAAAAAGAATATACAGCCAGGAGAGGAGCTGGAGCACAGCACAGAGAAAGTTTAGAAGCTCAGTGACAGAGGGGGTTTGGTTTGGTTTGGTTTGGTTTGGTTTGGTTTGGTTTGGTTTGGTTTGGTTTGGTTTGGTTGTGCTGTATACTAAAGGACTTAAGAGTCAGTTGCATAGCAGGGAATTTCCTGCACTACTCTGTTTCCCATAGTTGTGCACACAATTTGATGCCTCATTCTCATCTTAAATCTCTCCCCAAGGACAAGCATTTTAGTATATGTGATGGTCAATGTTAATTGTCAACAGAATCTAGAACCACCTGGGAGATGGGCCTCTTGGCATGCCTTTGGAGAGTTATCTTGATCACATTGATTGAGGTGGGAAGACCTATCCACAGTGGGCAACACCATTCCCTTCACAGGTTCCGGACTGTGTAAGTGGCACAGAGTGGTGGCCTGTATTCATTCATGTCTGTTTCCAGCATGTAGGTGCCATGTGTCCAGTAGCTTTAAGGTCTTGCTGCCTAGATCCCCTACCACGATAAACAGTACTCTGAACTATGAGTTAAACTAATCCATTCTCTCTCAAGTTGATTTGTCAGAACATTTTATCACAGCTATAGAAAAAGAAACTAAGACAATTGAGTAATAGCCAGAGCCATAACTTGTTCATCTGAGAGTATGTCTATACCTGCAACCTGTCTTAATGGTGTGTGTGTGTGTGTGTGTGTGTGTGTGTGTGTGTGTGTGTGTAGTATTCCCAGATTCCCTCTTTACTTACTTGTATTCTACACATGCTAACTTTACAGTGGGTTTTTGTTGGACCTTCAGAACCTCATTCTCAGTCCTGGTCTCCTGTCTCAAAGAAATATTGACCTTCGTGAACTTCTAGCCCCACGTACCAGGAAAGAACAGATCCATCTCTTAGGCTTTGGAGAAATCTCTGAGGAAAACAAAACTAGAGAAAGTAGTAACCAACTTGATTACATCAGTGTCCCCATATTCTACATAAAAGATTACAGTGTTCTGGAAGATTCATAAACTTATTTGTGATAGTGCTAATTTTAAAATTGGCATTTGTGCTATATTTTCATTTCATGTATTATTGATTGGTAAATAATAATCATGTATTTAATACAATATGCTGCTTTGATCTGTGAAAAGACTCAATCAAATAAATTAGTATATCAATTACTTTACCATCAGCATTTTCTTGTGCTGAGAATATTTATAGTTTTGGTTCTTTTTTCCCTAAGTATTGTAAAGTTTCAAACAGTTTAGACAAATGGTTCAAACAACCTTAAACCCTCTCACAAACCATTAAATAAGAGCAAAGAGCTAGAAACTACAACTCTACTCAGACCCCTGCTGTCTAAACAACTGCAGATGTTTCTGAGAATTTCAGTTCTCTGAAACTGGTAATGCATGTCCTAACAGCAGCCACAACCAGCCTGGTGCAAACAGTGAACCTAGCATGTCACAGAGCAAATGACACCAAAAGCAGAGTGGAATAGAGAACTGGCCAGGGTGAAGAGGTCTCTGTCAAGTCACCTGATCAAGAATCAACAATTTCCTGGTAAAATGCAATTATAAATAAACATGAGAATCAGTGAAGACTTATGTAATTATTGAAATCCATTCAGCTATTTCATTAACTCTTCAATATGCTGATCTCAAAATGTGGGCTTATACTCTGTTGTTTATTTGGGGTTTTTCTTTATACTGTTCATGTCAAGACTTTCTGAGCCCTGACAAAGAAAATAAAGGATTTTGAGTGTTCTCTAAAATAATGAACCAAGTGTAGTTCCCTCCATAGCATGACCTCACCAAAGCTTTCTGTGTGCCTATCTGCTCCCATTAGGACTTCGTAATATCCTGAACACCATGTACCAGATGTCCTCCACCTCTTCTCGAGCTTCTAAGCACCAGGAATGGGAGTTCTCAGTGTTATAGTGAATAATTCCTTCTGGTCCTGGCATGACCACTGCCATTGTGGAGCAGAGTTTTCTGTGCTGACATTAAAAATAACCTTGGGCTGCAGCCATAGCAATGAAATAAGCAGAATAATATAGATAGGTAGGTTTACAATACGGTGGTAAGCTGTTAGTATTCCCTAATAGCAATGGTTCTTGAAAACACAATTTCAAGGCAGGAACAAGGCATTTTCCCACCACTCACCTGTCAAATACACAAAATATCCTGAACAGTTTGAAAAATAAAGAGACAAGAATGAATACAATGAAATCCCTTCCCAGTGGCTCTAGCTCCTTCCTAGACACTGGTGATTGTTTTGGCTCTGATAGAATTAATCACTTTTATTCTTATCACGAAATTCAAATAAAATTTGCATATGCAAACTATCCAAGGCAGAATGTTTTAACTGTATAAACAAAACAGGGCTTCCTTTATCCTGTAGGTTTTGACATTTGAATTGTTCTTTGTAGATTAGAAACACATTTACTTGCTACAGACTCTGAGAGCCTGAGGAAATCTTAAAATCTACTTAACTGTCTAATCCCATAATCGCATCTGATTCGCCACAAGATGTTTTGCAAGCTGTACTATTGCCACATCATTCTCCAGCAAGGGCTCAGACGTGCTCAAATGCTCCTTGGATCAGAGTGGAAAGTGAGAGAGTTTGAGCTCACTGTGGTCCCCTGATTCCTGCTTGACAGCTTCACTCTTTTACCTACAGTAAAGTGAATTCTTCCTTTTCCTTAACTCTTCCTTTCTCTTTTGACTTATTTATTTATTCATTCATTCATTTATTCCTTTCTTTCTTTGGTTTTATTTTGTTTTGTTCTGCTTTTTTTTTTTTCAGAAAAGGTCTCACCCTGTCTATTGTGAGTGACTTCAAACTTACAATACTCCCGCCTCAGCTTCCCAAATACTACGAGATACATACATACGTACATACACACACACACACACACACACACACACACACACATATTGTGCATATTGTGTATTTTGTTTCCTGCCAAGATAGCCTGCAGTGTTCTGCAAACTCTAGATCATGTTATTATAAGTTCTTATATTGCAAACTTTCTGTGCATTTTTTGGGAAAAGATAGTCACAACAAGAGACAGAGCAGTCCTGGAAGGCTCTTGTAAAATAAAGCACTGAGCCATATCTGAGGCAGAAATATTATAAGCTAAAGTGCAGAAAATGGAGGAAAGTTGTGGTTCTAACTAACTGTATACATTTACTATGCTGTTTAAGATTGATAAAAGTACAGAATCTAGGTGTAGATCCATTCAAATAGAATCTGGAAGAGTAAAAATGAGAACATGCAGTATATGGTACTTGTTATATAGACAAAATTCTGAGAACCACTAGACGTGTGTGTGTGTGTGTGTGTGTGTGTGTGTGTGTGTGTGTGTGTGCGAGTAAGCAAGAGAGAAAGAGAGAGAGTGATGGAGAGAGGGAGAGAGAGAACGAGAGAAAGAGGGAGAGAGAGAGAACGAGACAGAGAGGAGATACAAAATGACAGAGTTTATGTTCTGAGAACCACTAGACCCATGTGTGTGTGTGTGTGTGTGTTCGTGCGTGTGCGCGCAAGTGAGCAAGAGAGGGAGAGGGGGGGGAGGGGGAGGGAGAGGGAGAGAGAGAGGGAGAGGGAGAGGGAGAGAGAGAATGAGAGAGAGAGGAAATACAAAATGACATAGTTCATGTCCACATCCAGAGGATATGGAAAATCACCATTTTTCTATAAGCCATCCTGACAGAAGTGTCGTGGAGAAGCCAAAGCAGGAAGTAGCAAAATCTAATTGTCACATTAGATTAGGTAAAAAAATGACTATGAGACCAGCAAGGCCCATGGTAACCGGGTGAGGAGAGAAAACAATGGAGGAGGTAAAGCCGGCCGGACTGGCTGTACAGTTGAGGACGGGGAGGCTCAGCCATGACTGACAGCACTGGTATAGACAATGGGGACCCATTTCTCTATAAGATACACTGAGTAAGGCATTGTGAAATTTCTACACGTTATACTTAATAGGTACATGAGCATTGGAGGGGAATATAAGGACAGAGAAAAAGGAGGGAGGTGATTGGAGAATGGATGGAGAGAAGAAGGTTTATGAGACATATGGGGAGGGGGGATCGGGGAAAGGGGAAATCATTTGGAATGTAAACAAAAAATATAGAAAATAAAAATATCAGCTGTAGGAGTTCTCTGGGGGAGGTTTTTGGGTCACTTAAGTAGACTACCATGTCATCTGCAAATAGAGATAATTTCACTTTTTCCTTTCCAATTTGTATCCCCTTGATCTCCTTATGTTGTCCAATTGCTCTCGATAGAACTTCAAGTACTATATTGAAAAGATATGGAGAGAGAGGACAGCCTTATCTAGTCCCTGATTTTAGTGGGATTGCTTCAAGTTTCTCTCCGTTTAGTTTGATGTTGGCTACCGGTTTGCTGTATATTGCTTTAACGATGTTTAGGTATGGGCCTTGAATTCCTGTTCTTTCCAAGACTTTTAGCATGAAAGGATTCTGAATTTTGTCAAATGCTTTTTCTGCATCTAATGAGATGATCATATGGTTTCTTTCTTTGAGTTTGATTATATAGTGGATAGCATTGATGGATTTTCTTATATTGAACCATCCCTGCATCCCTGGGATGAAGCCTACTTGATCATGGTGGATGATCATTTTGATGTGTTCTTGGATTCAGTTGGCAAGAATTTTATTAAGTATTTTTGCATCAATATTCATAAGAGAAATTGGCCTGAAGTTCTCTTTCTTTGTTGGATCTTTCTGTATCAGGTTTTGGTATCAGCGTAATTGTGGCTTCATAGAACGAGTTGGGTAGAGTTCCTCCTGTTTCTATTTTGTGGAATAGTTTGAAGAGTATTGGTGTTAAGTGGCTGGTTATAAAATCAACTCAAGCAAATCAGTTGCTTTCCTATACTCAAAGGATAAGCAGGCTGAGAAAGAAGTTAGGGAAATGACACCCTTCACAATAGCCACAAACAATATAAGGTATCTTGGTGTGACTCTAACCAAACAAGTGAAAGATTTATATGACAAGAACTTCAGGTCTCTGAAGAAGGAAATCGAAGAAGACCTCAGAAAATGGAAAAATCTGCCAGGCTCATGGATCGGCAGGATTAATATAGTTAAAATGGCCATCTTGCCAAAAGCAATCTACAGATTCAATGCAATCCCCATCAAAATCCCAACTCAGTTCTTCACAGAGTTAGAAAAAGCAATTCTCAAATTCATCTGGAATAACAAAAAACCCAGGATAGCTAAAACTATTTTCAACAACAAAAGAAATTCTGGGGGAATCAGTATCCCTGACTTCAAGCAATATTACAGAGCAATAGTGTTAAAAACTGCATGGTATTGGTACAGTGACAGACAAGTGGACCAATGGAGTAGAATTGAAGATCCAGAAATGAACCCACATACCTATGGTCACTTGATCTTCGACAAAGGAGCCAAAAACATCCAGTGGAAAAAAGATAGTCTTTTCAACAAATGGTGCTGGTTCAATTGGAGGTCAGCATGCAGAAGAATGCAAATTGATCCATTCTTATCTCCATGTACTAAACTTCACTCCAAGTGGATCAAGGACCTCCACATAAAGCCAGACACTCTGAAGCTAATAGAAAAGAAACTGGGGAAAAGTTCCTGAACAGATCACCAATAGCTTATGCTCTAAGATCAAGAATTGACAAATGGGACTTCATAAAATTACAAAGTTTCTGTAAGGCAAAGGACACTGTTAAAAGGACAAAACGGCACCCATCAAATTGGGAAAGGATATTCACCAACCCTACATCTGATAGAGGGCTAATATCCAATATATACAAAGAACTCAAGAAGTTAGACCCCAGGGAACCAAATAACCCTATTCAAAAATGGGGTACAGATCTAAACAAAGAATTTTCACCTGAAGAAATTCGGATGGCTGAGAGGCACCTTAAGAAGTGCTCAACATCATTAGTCATTAAGGAAATGCAAATCAAAACAACCCTGAGATTTCACCTTACACCAGTCAGAATGACTAAGGTAAAAAACTCAGGAGACAGCAGGTGTTGGCGAGGATGTGGAGAAAGAGGAACACTCCTCCACTGCTGGTGGGACTGTAAGATGGTACAACCACTTTGGAAATCAGTCTGGCGGTTCCTCAGAAAACTGGACATGACACTTCCGGAGGACCCTGCTATACCACTCCTGGACATATACCCAAAGGATTCCCCGGAATGCAATAAAGGCACATGCTCCATTATGTTCATAGCAGCCTTATTTATAATAGCCAGAAGCTGGAAAGAACCCAGATGCCCCTCAAAGGAGGAATGGATACAGAAAATGTGGTATATTTACACAATGGAATACTACTCAGCAATTAGAAACAATGAATTCACAAAATTTTTAGGCAAATGGTTTGATCTGGAAAATATCATCCTAAGTGAGGTAACCCAGTCACAAAAGAATACACATGGAATGCAATCTCTAATAAGTGGATATTAATTAGCCCAGAAGCCCTGAATACCCAAGGCACAAATCGTATAACAAATGACTCCCATGAAGAAGTATAGAAAAGGTCCTGATCCTGGAAAGGATTGATCTAGCATTGGAGGGGAATATAAGGACAGAAGAAAAAAAGGAGGGAGGTCATTGAAGAATGGATGGAGAGAAGAAGGTTTATGGGACATATGGGGAGGGGGGATCCGGGAAAGGGGAAATCATTTGGAATGTAAACAAAGAATATAGAAAATAAAAATATTTATAAAAAAAAGAAAAAGAAAATAAAAATATTAAAAAAAAAAAAGGATGTTGAACATTTAAAAAAAAATCATCTCATTTCAAGTCTTCTCCAAATTTCCAGCTATCCTGGCCTCCACAGAAGCAAAACACAAGGAACTGTCTCAAAACAGAAAATGGGCAGTGAGGGCCAGAAGACAAAGCTATCTTCTCACCGCTCCACATGTGTAATGACATCATCATGCAGACACAAGCACATGTGCATACAGACAAATTTAGATATAAAAAAAAAAAAGAATCATCAGGCCTGCACTTTCTGTAGGGCTTTGTACCATGCCTAGGAATGATGAACACTGAAAAGTGTGTCTTAAGGATGGACAGGAGATGTTAGTTGTTAAGGTTAAAAGCATCACACTTCTCTCTTCATAGTTAGAATACTGGTGTAAAATGGTGATTGAGACTAAACTATAATGTGCATTTTACTACACCTAGTAATCTCAGAGTAGGCATGTCTCTGCAAGTTCTAGGCCAGCCTAATTAACATAGCAAGCTCCAGGACAATCAGCAACCAGGACAATACAGTGAGACCTGTCTCTACATAATCAAACAATAAATGGATTGGACAAAAAGAATTATCACACATTTTCTCAGAGAATTACTCCTAATACCAAAAACCTCAGACACAACTGGGGACCAAGTCTTCAAACAAGAGTCTATAAGGCCGAGCTCGGGTGGCGGCGGCGGCGGTGGCAGTACAGCAGTGGCTGGTCCAGCTGAAGGGCCATCAGCAGTGGAACCAAGGCGACACAGGGTCCAGTTAGGCCCTGCGCCCACGACCACTGACCTTCATTGACCAGCCGGGCTGCAAACAGCTGCGGTTGTGCAGCGCCTTTCGCTGCACGGAAGCCACTTCAGAACTTGGCCTCTCCATCTTGATTTCGAACTCCAGTGACATCGGACAGTCTGAGGTACACAAACATAATCCGAGGTCAACACCACGGGTGTCTGCGCCCGACTGGCGTTGGCCTGCACCCAGGCCCTGGGCTGTTGGGGGGGGGCATCGGGGCGCCAACCCAGCCAGGAGGTTTTTTCCCCGGACCTGCGCGCGCGCCGCCATTTTGCCTACAGGACAACAGAGAGCTCTGGCGGGCAGAGCCATCACGGGCATAGCCTGAGGCTAACAAAGCAGGGGTCTAGGCCCCAAAAGGCACAGGACTGACCCCAAGATCTGGGCGGCTTGGTGGGCCATCTGTGAGTCAACCCGCCCAAGAGGTTGTTAGCACAGCAGACTCTCCCGGTGCTTTCAGGGAGCACGGGCACACATACCCGCCATCCTGGTCACCTGGCAGACCCAATTAACAGTCATAGCCCTAGGGGAACTTGGCTCGGACCTTGGCCTCTCAGGCTTTTGCCTGGACTCAGGGCCTGGGCGGCCAGGCTAACCTTGTGTGTGCCAGCCTGGTTGGGGGATCGGCTGCCCAGCAGAGTGATCGGAACACAGGGGAGGTCCCGGCAGCATACACCGTAGGCGCTCCCTGGGGGTGCACACGGGCTCCATCTGGTCCACAGACACAATCTGGGGCAAGGCCTCAGGTGGGAGCCCTCAGCTCAATTCTCTCCGCTTCCGGATCCAGATCAGCCTGGGCGGCAGCACCACATCTACAGGTCCTGCAAGAGGCTAGAGGGGATTCCGGGCGGCCAGCTAGGAGAAGTCGGTGTGCTCCAGTGAATCCAGTGGGCCCCAGCGGGAGCCTTCGGGTGCCTGCTTCGGGATCTGAACAGCCTGGGCAGCAGCACCCTGTCTACAGGCAGTGCAGGGGGTAAGCTGTGCACCAGAGGCCAACTGGGAAGGAGCAGCTTGCACTGGTGAGTCCAGCACTGACAAGACCAAGTAACACAGTGAGAACTAGATGGCAAAAGGCAAACGCAGGAACGTCACTAACAGAAATCAAGGCAATATGGCAACATCTGAACCCAATTCTCCTCTACCAGCATGTCCTGGATACCCCACCACACCAGTAAAACAAGATTTGGATTTAAAATCACTGGTCATGATGCTGGTACAGGAACACATGAAGGACATACTTAAAGAAATTCAGGAGAAAATGGATCAAAAGTTAGAAACCCTTGCAAGGGAAACACAAAAATCATTGAAAGAAATCCAGGAGAATACAAAAGCCAACAATGAGGAAACAAAAAAAACTTAAAGAAATACAGGAGAACTTTGGTCAACAGGCTGAGGTCATGAAAGAGGAAACACAAAAATCTCTTAAAGAATTACAGGAAAGCACAAACAAGCAAGTGAAGGAGCTAAGCAAAACCATCCAGGATCTAAAATCAGAAGTAGAAACAACTAAGAAAACTCAAAGGGAGACAACTTTGGAGATAGAAAGCCTTGGGAAGAAATCAGGGGACAGAGATGCAAATATCAACAACAGAATACAAGAGATAGAAGAAAGAATCTCAGATGCTGAAGATTCCATAGAAACCATGGACTGACTCAACAGTTAAAGAAAATGCAAAATGCAAAAAGCTTGTAACCCAAAATATCCAGGAAATCCAGGACACAATGAGAAGACCAAACCTAAGGATTATAGGCATAGATGAGAGTGAAGATTTACAGCTTGCAGGGCCAGCAAATATCTTCAATAAAATTATGGAAGAAAACTTCCCTAACCTAAAGAGAGAGATGCCCATGAATATACAAGAAGCCTACAGAACTCCAAACAGACTGGAACAGAACAGAAATACTTCCCGTCACATAATAATCAAAACACCAAATGTTCTAAACAAAGAAAGAATATTAAAGGCAGTAAGAGAAAAAGGCCTAGTAACATATAAAGGAAGACCTATCAGAATCACAGCAGACTTTTCACCTGAGACTATGAAGGCTAGAAGGTCCTGGGCAGATCTCATGCAGACTCTAAGAGAACACAAATGCCAACCAAAACTACTATATCCAGCAAAACTCTCAATCACCATAGATGCAGAAACTAAGATATTTCATGACAAAACCAAGTTTACCCAATATCTATCCACAAACCCAGCCCTACAAAGGATAATAGGAGGACAACACCAATACAAGGAGGGAAACTTCACCCTGGAAAAAGCAAGATAGTAACCTTTCATCAAACCCAAAAGAAGTTAAGCAATCAAATTTAAAAAATAACATCAAAAATGATAGGAAGTAACAATCACTATTCCTTAATATCTCTTAACATCAATGGACTTAATGCCCCAATAAAAAGACACAGACTAACTGACTGGATATGTAAACAGGACCCTACATTTTGCTGCTTACAGGAAACACACCTCAGGGTCAAAGACAAACACTACCTTAGAATAAAAGGCTGGAAGACAATTTTACAAGCAAATGGTCTCAGGAAACAAGCTGGAGTAGCCATTTTAATATCAGATAAAATTGACTTTCAACCCAAAGTCATCAAAAGAGACTTTGAGGGACACTTCTTGCTGGTCAAAGGAAAAATACAACAAGAAGAACTCTCAATCCTGAACATCTATGCAAGGGCACCCTCTTTCATAAAAGAAACTTTATTAAAACTCAAAGCACACATTGTACCTAACACAATAATTGTGGGTGACTTCAACACTGCACTTTCCTCAATGGACTGATCAGGAAAACAGAAACTAAACAGGGACACAATGAAACTAATTGAAGCTTTGGACCAATTAGATTTAACAGATATATATAGAACATTCTATCCTAAAACAAAAGAATATACCTTTTTCTCGGCACCTCATGGTACCTTCTCCAAAATCGACCATATAATTGGTCACAAGACAGACCTCAACAAATATAAGAAGATCGAACTAATCCCATGCCTCCTATCTGATCACTATGGAGTAAAAGTGGTCTTCAGTAGCAACAGAAACAACAGAAAACCCACATACACGTGGAAACTGAACAATACTCTACTCAATGATACCTTGGTCAAGGAAGAAATAAAGAAAGAAATTAAAGACTTTTTAGAACACAATGAAAATGAAACCACAACATACCCAAATCTATGGGACACAATGAAAGCAGTGCTAAGAGGAAAACTCATAGCCCTGAGTGCCTCCAAAAAGAAAATGGAGAGAGCATACATTACCAGCTTAATGACACACCTGAAATCCCTGGAACAAAAAGAAGCTATTTCACCCAGGAGGAGTAGAAGGCAGGAAATCATCAAACTCAAGGCCAAAATCAATCAAGTAGAAACAAAGAGAACCATACAAAAAATCAACAAAACCAGGAGCTGGTTCTTTGAGAAAATCAACAAGATAGATAAACCCTTAGCCAGACTGACCAAAGGGCACAGAGAAAGTATCCAAATTAACAAACTTAGAAATGAAAAGGGAGCTATAACAACGGAAACTGAGGAAATCCAAAAAATCATCAGATCCTACTACAAGAGACTGTACTCAACACAACTGGAGAATCTGGAGGAAATGGACAATTTCCTTGACAGATACCAAATACCAAAATTAAATCAGGACCAACTAGACCATCTAAACAGTCCCATAATGCCTAAAGAAATAGAAGGAGTCATAGAAAGTCTTCCAACCAAAAAAAGCACAGGACCAGATGGTTTCAGTGCAGAATTCTAGCAGACCTTCAAAGAAGAGTTAACACCAATACTCTTCAAACTATTCCACAAAATAGAAACAGAAGGAACACTACCCAATTCCTTCTACGAAGTCACAATTACGCTGATACCAAAGCCACACAAAGATCCAACAAAGAAAGAGAACTTCAGACCAATTTCCCTTATGAACATCGATGCAAAAATACTCAATAAAATTCTTGCCAACCGAATCCAAGAACACATCAAAATGATCATCCACCATGATCAAGTAGGCTTTATCCCGGGAATGCAGGGTTGGTTCAATATATGGAAATCCATCAATACAATCCACTACATAAACAAACTCAAAGAACAAAACCACATGGTCATTTCATTGGATGCTGAAAAAGCATTTGACAAAATTCAGTATCCTTTCATGCTTAAATTCTTGGAGAAAACAGGAATTAAAGGCCCGTACCTAAACATAGTAAAAGCAATATACAGCAAACCAGTAGCCAGCATCAAACTAAATGGAGAGAAACTTGAAGCAATCCCACTGAAATCAGGGACCAGACAAGGCTGCCCCCTTTCTCCTTATCTTTTCAATATTGTACTTGAGGTACTAGCTCGGGCAATTCGACAACATAAGGAGGTCAAAGGGATACAAATTGGAAAGGAAGAAGTCAAACTATCATTATTTGCAGACGACATTATAGTCTACCTAAGTGACCCAAAAAACTCCACTAGAGAGCTCCTACAGCTGATAAACAACTTCAGCAAAGTGGTAGGTTACAAAATCAACTCAAGCAAATCAGTGGCCTTCCTATACTCAAAGAATAAGCAGGCTGAGAAAGAAATTAGGGAAATGACCCCCTTCACAATAGCCACAAACAGTATAAAGTATCTTGGGGTGACTCTTACCAAACATGTGAAAGATCTGTATGACAAGAACTTCAAGACTCTGAAGAAGGAAATGGAAGAAGACCTCAAAAAATGGGAAAACCTTTCATGCTCATGGATCAGTAGAATCAATATAGTTAAAATGGCCATTTTGCCAAAAGCAATATACAGATTCAATGCAATACCCATCAAAATCCCAACTCAATTCTTCACAGAGTTAGAAAGAGCAATTATCAAATTCATCTGGAACAACAAAAAACCCAGGATAGCTAAAACTATTCTCAGCAACAAAAGAAAATCTGGGGGAATCAGTATCCCTGACCTCAAGCAATACTACAGAGCAATAGTGTTAAAAACTGCATGGTATTGGTACAGTGACAGGCAGGAGGATCAATGGAACAGGATTGAAGATCCAGAAATGAACCCACACACCTATGTCCACTTGATCCTCGACAAAGAGGCTGAAAACATCCAATGGAAAAAAGATAGCCTTTTCAACAAATGGTGCTGGTTCAACTGGAGGTCAGCATGCAGAAGAATGGGAATTGATCCATCCTTGTCTCCTTGTACTAAGCTCAAATCCAAATGGATCAAGGACCTCCACATAAAGCCAGACACTCTGAATCTAATAGAAAAGAAACTGGGGAAGACCCTTGAGGACATCGGTACAGGGAGAAAGTTTCTGAACAGAACACCAATAGCGTATGCTCTAAGAGCAAGAATTGACAAATGGGACCTCATAAAATTACAAAGTTTCTGTAAGGCAAAGGACACCATCAAGAGGACAAATTGGCAACCAACAAATTGGGAAAAGATCTTCACCAATCCTACATCAGATAGAGGGCTAATATCCAATATATATAAAAAACGTAAGAAGTTAGACTCCAGAAAACCGAACAACCCTATTAAAAATGGGGTACAGAGTTAAACAAGGAATTCTCACCTGAAGAAATTCGGATGGCGGAGAAGCATCTTAAAAAATGCTCAACTTCATTAATCATTAGGGAAATGCAAATCAAAACAACCCTAAGATTTCATCTTACACCAGGCAGAATGGCTAAGATTAAAAATTCAGGAGACAGCAGGTGTTGAAGAGGGTGTGGAGAAAGAGGAACACTCCTCCACTGCTGGTGGGGTTGCAAATTGGTACAACCACTCTGGAAATCAGTCTGGCGGTTCCTCCGAAAACTGGGCACCTCACTTCCAGAAGATCCTGCTATACCACTCCTGGGCATATACCCAAAGGATTCCCCACCATGTAATAAGGATACATGCTCTACTATGTTCATAGCAGCCCTATTTATAATTGCCAGATGCTGGAAAGGACCCAGGTATCCCTCAACAGAAGAGTAGATGCAAAAAAATGTGGTATATCTACACAATGGAGTACTATTAAGCCATTAGAAACAATGAATTCATGAAATTCTTAGGCAAATGGATGGAGCTAGAGAACATCATACTAAGTGAGGTAACCCAGACTCAAAAGGTGAATCATGGTATGCACTCACTAATAAGTGGTTATTAACCTAGAAAACTGGAATACCCAAAACATAATCCACACATCAAATGAAGTACAAGAAGAAAGGAGGAGTGGCCCCTGGTTCTGGAAAGACTCAGTGAAACAGTATTCGGCAAAACCAGAACGGGGAAGTGGGAAGGGGTGGGTGGGAGGACAGGGGAAAAGAAGGGGACTTACGGGACTTTCAGGGAGTGGGGGGCTAGAAAAGGGGAAATCATTTGAAATGTAAATAAATTATATCGAATAAAAAAAAAGAGTCTATAAGGCTATTCTCACACAAACCACCACATCGTTCATGGAGATAAGATAATTGCATATATTCCTGTTATTACAGCTACTCAACAAGTTAAAGGTTGATCTGCAAGTGATGTGATGATGTATACCAAAGACCATGAAGTGGGTAGAACCAATGGTTTCAGAACTGCTGTGTTTGGGCATCACCTTTGAGCAATGAAAACCTGAGTCAACCCTTGACACTCCTGTTTTGAAGACAGCAAATAGTTAACTTCTCTCTTATTCTTTACTATAGGTGCTGTATCTAGCTGAGTGTCACCATCTTGGCTATATAGCTAGAGAAACTGAGCTGGAAGTTTCCAGAGCCTGCCCGAGGCTATGTGAAGATTAGAAATAAAATGCTTATACACCAACATCTGAGAATTGCCAGTCTCTTAGAGGAAACTTTGAGATGTGGAGGGAAACCAACTGTAAAAGCAGGGCCAGGTCAGCTGCCTTTAAATAACCAAGAATCCCACAGATAACTGTAATGCCATCTCCAAGGAAACAGTTCCTGGTCCAAAGAGGATAGACACCAGAGGAGCAGAGATGACGAGGAGGAGGTGGAACAAAAGGTGGCTAAGGACTGTTGAATTAGATGTGACTTGAGTGACCTTAATGAAGCAAGGTCCTTTCCCATTAGCTTTACAAATTCATTTCCAAGAGGCTCATCCCAGTGCATACTGATTCATAAGCTTCAATAAAGACAAAGTTACCAAAAGATATGGAGTGCGTGTCTGTGTGGAAAGGAGTGAATTATGTCATAAGATGAGTTCTTCTGAAGTGCTTAAGAAAAACAATATGTTTAAAGTGTGCTGATAAATGAAAAGGTCTCCCACACTGTTCCGAGAGGAGGCTTGAGGTATCTCGACGGGGTGCCAGTGAGTCCTATGCAGGAGATCACACTGAAGCCACATAGAAAGCAATAGAAGTATTAGCATCTGTCCCCCTCGCTGTGATTTAATGGGAATAAGGTGCTGTCTGGGCACAGGCATTCGAAAAGTGCTCAGAACATTGTAGCGCAGTGTGGTGCATGGTACCAACAGCTCCTGGGGTGTTTTCCTCCTTTCCATCCAGGTAGAATTTATTAACTTGCTCTGTGAGTCTGTCTTCATTAAAAAATAAATAAATAAATAAAAATAAAAACATTCTCAGTTAAATATAGAATAATTAAGATGTAACACCTAGTGTTCACAGCTCTGTAAAACCATCCCGAAGACATGAAATTCTTCAAGCTATTCTGTGTCTGGGCTTCCTCAACTATGGTGTAAAGAGAAGAAACCAAAGCTTGCTGGCTTGTGGGTATGTGATTTACCTTACACTCAATTTCATGGGTATTTAATCTGTAATTATAGTTGAAAAGGCTGGAACTCAAGCTAGGCGGTAGATTTCTAAGTCAGGAAAATCAATGCTGAGGCACAGCAAGGTCATCAAAAATGGATTTTTGTTATGGTTGTGAACATAGAAGTATCCCGAAGAATCACATGTCAAAACACTTGGTCCCCAGCTGACGATACTGTTGGGAAGGTGGTGGGACCTTTCAGAGGTGTAGGCTGGTGAGAGGCATGCTTTGCCAGCTATAGCCTGGCAGTAGCTTCCAAGACCAGCCTCCTGCTTCCTGCTCTGCAGAGATGTACCAAGCTGCCATTGCAATCCCACGGCCACAGGTCTCCACCAGCTCCTGTGTCTTCTGACCTGAGCTCCATTCCCTCACAAGGAGAGGGAGTAATGGGGGTGAGGGGTATTTGTAGTGAGGGTTGAACTGGGAGGAGAGGAGGTAGGGCAGCTGCAATCTGGATATAAAATGAATACATATATAAATTAATGAAAAAATAAAATAAAAGCCAAACAAATATTTGCTTCTGTCTAGTATTTTTCACCCATAGGAGAAACAGAAATGAGCACATGACCTGTAAATGTGAAAATCCAGCTGGAAGCTAGCTGAAGCCGGCCTACGCTCACTCCGCTCCCACAGCTACACTCCTCAGAGGCCCTTACAGCCATAAGATGCATATAAATGTCATCTAAAAATAGCATCAAAACTATCACTTGATCGGGGTATTTTAACTTGTGATAGCAATCAGAAGGAAGCTGGCATCTTTTCAAAACTGGTCAAATGGAAACCACTACCAAAAGAAAATTTTGAAGTCTTTCTATTTAGAGATTTTACATTTCCTTATTTCCAGAGGCTCAACAAATATGTGAGACCCAACTTCAGACTTCATAATGAAGAACCAGAAGAAAGGAGCTAAGAAGAAAAATCGACACTAGACAGATGTTCAGGATAAGAGTCCAATGGAATACACTAATAAGCAGCATGCAGTTTCAATGGGGACCTTAAAATTCTATTTTTTTCTGAAGAACTGACACGTCATTAATTAACATAAGAGAGAAAAACAATTATATTAGAAGAATTAATAGAAAATAGGAGAGCTTGGGAATGTTTTACATTATAAAAATAGTTCTAATATATTTCTTAGACATATTGGATAGATCACTGCTCTCAAAGGGAACACAAACTGAAGGATTTGATCTAAGCATTAAGTATAAAGGATTTTCCACAAAACAAAGCAAAATTGGATATATTTTTCATGAAGAAACTCATTTTAACTATCTCCCAACATCCTTAGACATTTCTGCCTAATAATAAATACTCAATTCCCTTGTGAAGTTTGTAGAAGGAAAACAAAGACCACAGTGGGAGCTACTCATCAGACAAAGGTGCCGTTGGTTTCCTTTAAGACTGATCTTCTGTTGAGGGATACCTGGGTTCTCTCCAGCTTCTGGCTACTATAAATAGGGCTGCTATGAATATAGTGGAGCATATATCCTTATTACATGCTGGAGAATCCTCTGGGTATATGCCCAGGAGTGGTATAGCAGGATCTTTAGGAAGTGACATGGCCAGTTTTCTGAGGAACCGCCAGACTGATTTCCAGAGTGGTTGTACCAATTTGCAACCCCACCAGCAGTGGAGGAGTGTTCCTCTTTCTCCACATCCTGGCCAACACCTGCTGTCTCCTGAGTTTTTAATCTTAGCCATTCTGACTGGTGTAAGGTGAAATCTCAGGGTTTTGATTTGCATTTCCCTGATGACTAATGAAGTTGAGCATTTTTTAAGATGTTTCTCTGCCATCCAAAGTTCTTCAGGTGAGAATTCTTTGTTTAACTCTGTACCTCATTTTTATTAGGGTTTTTTGGTTTTCTGGGATCTAACTTCTTGAGTTCCTTATATATATTGAATATTAGCCCTCTATCTGATGTAGGGTTGGTGAAGATCTTTTCCCAATTTGTTGGTTGCCTATTTGTCCTTTTGATGGTGTCCTTTGCTTTACAGAAACTTTGTAATGTTATGAGGTCCCATTTGTCAATTCTTGATCTTAGAGCACATGCTATTAGTGTTCTGTTCAGGAACTTTCCCCCTGTACTGATGTCCTCAAGGGTCTTCCCCAGTTTCTTTTCTATTAGCTTCAGAGTGTCTGGCTTTATATGGAGGTCCTTGATCCATTTGGAGTTGAGCTTAGTACAAGGAGACAAGGATGGATCAATTCACATTCTTCTGCATGCTGACCTCTAGTTGAACCAGCACCATTTGTTGAAAAGGCTATCTTTTTTCCATTGGATATTTTCAACCCCTTTGTCAAGGATCAAGTGGACATAGGTGTGTGGATTCATTTCTGGATCTTCAATCCTGTTCCATTGATCCACCTGCCTGTCACTGTACCAATACCATGCAGTTTTTAACACTATTGCTTGAGGAATGGATGCAAAAAATGTGGTATATATACACAATGGAGTACTATTCAGCCATTAGAAACAATGAATTCATTAAATTCTTAGGCAAATGGATGGAGCTGGAGAACATCATACTAAATGAGTTAACCCAGTCTCAAGATCAATCATGTTATGCACTCACTAATAAGTGGATATTAGCCTGGAAAACTGGAATACCCAAAACATAATCCATACATCAAATGAGGTACAAGAAGAATGGAGGAGTGGCCCCTGGTTCTGGAAAGACTCAGTGTAGCAGTATAAGGCAAAACCAGAACAGGGAAGTGGGAAGGGGTGGGTGGGAGAACAGGGGGAGGGAAGGGGGCTTATGTGACTTTCGGGGAGTGGGAGACCAGACAAGGGGAAATCATTTGAAATGTAAATAAAAATATATTGAATAAAATTAAAAAAAAAGACTGATCTTCCTTACAGAAAACAACTCAAACCTATCCATGGCATTCATCCACCTACCAGTTACCCTGGTGTGCCTCAAACATCATTGCAGAGGCGCCAACCTCACAAAGACACACAGATACAGCATCTAACACCACGCTTTCTGCCCTTCGTTCGTTATGGGGCAGTGGAGCATGACATGCCCAAAGCAGAGCAGTTGTAAGACAGTTGTGTTGTAGAGGGGTTGTAATACAGAGTCCTGATGTCATCTTCTGGGTCTAGAATACTTGGAAAAGGAGAGAGTATTTTGAAGTACATATTACAGAAGGGAAGCAAAAATTTGAGCATGGTAACTGACAGAGGCAAAGATTCTGAGTCAAGAAAGCACATGGAATGTTTCAGAATCTGAAAGGGAATCTAATAACCACATACAGAAAGAGAAATTAGACAAGAAGGCAGGGTCTGAATCTGGGGTTTGAGTGCATGCACTAGGGCTTCCTGCATGACTCAAGACATATAGCAAGGTCTACAAACAATAAGAATTCTTATTTTAAAGTATTATTGTTTTCATTTTCAATAAAGTTAACATTTACAAACTTAGGTCTGTTTATAAACAACAAAAGCATATATACAGTACATTTCACGGTAAATTGGCCACTGGAAATTGAGGTCTTAAGTACTGGGCTTCTGGGTACAGCAGATGGGACAGAGAAGCATTGTGAGTCCATCTGCATTTAGAAAGGCTCACTGGATTTGGTGCAGAGAACAACTTGATGTGTAGTCTAGGAACAGGATGAAAGGGAAGAAGAGGACAACATTTGTCCTCTCAGTACCTTGATCTCCTTTTAATCAGTAGAGCACAGGACGAGGCTGAGCCAAACCATCCTAAGGACCCTCTCTGCCTGCATTGCATAAGTTCATCAACTGCAGAAAAGTTACTTTCATGGGAGAAGAATGCATGGACATGCAGTCCCTGTCTGAAGGAGGAGAAGAAGTTTGTGACTCTCAGAAGTTAGGTTCACTCTGCTGTTCCCTACCACCACAAAGCATGCCACAAGTCTCCTCAAGCTGTGACAGCTGTTCCTCATTCCAGTGATTCTCAATGAAGCCTTGAACACTGTCATAGTCCATTGTCTGTCCCAATATGCCACAGAATGGGTAATAACTTTGATCTGGGCTTCTAGTTTTAGAGACTGAGGTGTCTAAGATCATCCAGCCAGGGTTTTATAACTCTGTGTGGGATAAAAGGTAAAAGTATGAGGCAGGCTCTTTTTATACCAATCCATTACAAAATAATAAGCCACTCATATAAGAATGAACTCACTTTCATTAAAAAACAAAATATAAAAAAACAAAGCAAAACAAACAAACAAAAAGAAACCTCTCAATTTTTCGTTATACCCTAAACACTCCTTAAAACCTCTACTACCTCATCATGGCCACCTTGGCAATCAAGTTTCAACAAGAGTTTGGGAGGGAAAAAAGAACATATTCATACTATGGCAACATGATTATAGAGCAATGGGGCTGCATAGCATTGGCTGGCCATGAGGTATATAAGATGTATGCTTGGCTCATGAAAACTATACTTGACTCAAAAAGAGAATATTCTTGATTTAAGGATATCTGAAAATCTTAAGACTAAATTTTTGCCCTTGCCAAAAATTATGTATGGATGGTTTTTATTACACAAAAATTCCTTCAATGGACAGTATCCATGAAAGAGCTTTGTAGGTAAGAGAGGCGTGAAAGAGGTGTGTTACACACAAATAAGTGAATAATTCTATTCCTTCAAACAGATCTTCTTAATACCTCTCACAGCCCTCCACACTGGTACCTGCAAAATGCAGACACCAATCTAAGTCCTGGCTGTGGAAAATAAAGGCAGAGTAAGTCTCACTCTATAAGGCTTTCATTCTTGTAAGGAATAATAAATAAATAAATAAATAAATAAATAAATAAATAAATACTAAAGTTCTCTTTTAAATAGCATCTATGAGGGAAGTTCTACAAGCTGACTAGAACTTCTGTGAGTGTACAGAGCTTGGCTATTGCAGATCGACAGGTAGATTATTATGTTGGATAGTTTTATGTCAGCTTGTCACAAGGAAGGAGGGAACCTCACCTGAGAAAATGTACCCATAAGATCAGGCTGTCGGGAAGCATGGAAAGCATCTTCTTAATTAGTGATTGATGTTGAATGGTCCAGCCCAGCATGGGTGAAGCCATCCCTAGGCTGGAGGTCCTGGGTTCATAAGAAAGCAAACTTGGCAAGCCATATGAAGCAAGCCAGTAAGCATCATTCATCCATTTGGGGACCCTTGGATTAGCCCTCACCTCCAGGTCCCTGTCTTGCTTGTGTTCCTGTCCTGAACTCCTCTATTGATCAACAACAATGTGGAAGTGTAAGCCAAATAAACTCTCTCCTCCCCAATTTGTGTTGGGTCAAGGTGCTCCATCATAGCCACAGTGATCTTGGTTTCTTTATGTATATCTTTTTGCTCCCTTTGGTGAAGTGAGCTATATTTTGCATTATAAATAACCTAATCTCAAATAATGTCACATTAAAAGGTATTTTTAGAAACTGAACATATGAATCTGATTATTGATAGCTTAAAAAAACTGTTCTACAAAAGACATGGATTAATCCTCAAAAATGCAATAAGTAAGATAAAGTGGTTTTCAAAAAAAACCTGATGGTAGCCACCATAGAGCCTTCCTGTGAGGTTGTCAGGCCTCATACCCCAGACCAGTATTGGGTGACTGAGGAAGCAAGCAAGTACTCTCCAGTGAAAAGCATCCACACCCACTTCCTCCCTCACCACCTTTCCCTTCCAACCTCAGGTGCTCTGTTTTATTAAAACCACTGACTCCTCAAGTTGAGAATGTAAGTGATTTCAGGAAAAGTAATCACAGATACCAAAGGGACCTCAGTCTCTTGTTTCAAAGTTTCCCAGGTGTGGCCAATGTCAGTCCCCATGAAATACCTCTACCCAATTTTCTCAACTTTGAAGGTAAATGAAGAATATTGATTGGTGTAAGGTCAATGAACAATAAATAAAGTGGTGGTACCTCTCTATCCAATACTAGATCTTGGTACTACCTAAATTCAGATTTCCAATGAAACTGCTGGATATACCGACCCAGGCTTGAAGTATGTATTCTTGCCATGCTAAATCCTCCCTGTGGATGAACTGATCCCAATACTACAGACAGTCTTCAATACTTAGTCAGAGCTACCACAGGAATTTAGAGATAAGTCTTGCCTTTTTGGACATGTACTGGTCAATGAGTTAAGGTTCCTGACATTTAAAAACTGGCATCCCACTGCAGCATGTAGATCAGCTTGTTATTTGCAGTCCTATAAAGCTAGACTCTGGAAATATTAATGAAGTTTTAAATGTTCTAAGAGCTGGAGAATAAATACCCGGCAGAGGCTCAAGTCACTTAGCGAAAGGTAAATCCTGTATAATACGGCCTAACCCCAGATAATCTCAAATGAAGATTAAAAGAAGGCTAGGACCACGTTATGAAAAGGTAAGTCTAGAGTTTTGTCAAATTTATATTCCAAGTTTGGGTCTCAGAGCTAAGCTACTCTTTGGATTCACACTAGAACCACACTCCAAGCAATGAATAATGAATAATGACAATGAATTATGGACAACACTAAGTGTCACCGTGTGCTTTGCCTCTCGTGCTCCCCTAGTTCCTGAATAAGCACTTGGAGGCTTATTATTTAGCATTTCTAAACTATCTCAGAACTCAATTAACCCATTTATACCATTCTAGGCCACCACATGGCTGGTTACCTCTTCTCTGTATCAAATGTCCAACTTCCTCCAAATCTGGGTGCTAAATTATTCTCCCAGCAGCCAGACTATTTCCCAGAGTTCCTCTCTCTACCAGATTTCCCACCCTCGAATCCAGTCTCAGTTTATTGTCCATCAGAATTTTATTGGCAGGTGATGCTTCCACATAGTACACAGGAGGTTGTCCCTGCAAATGAGCTTTTCAAAAGCTAAGAGAGTCATTGTCGGCACCCGTTTTGAAAATTCCTGATTGAAAAAACAAAAACAAAAACCAACCCTTTACATTATTTGTAACAGAATAACAAGGTATAGCACTGAGATTTCTCACTCAGAGACTGGGGAACATTTTCAAACTCATGGCTTCTCCAAAGAGCTTGACTCTGTGCTATGTGTGTGGCCAGAAGGGTCACAAATCCCAGTGAGTACAGTGCTGCTAATTGATGAGGCTCCTACTTACTCTGGCGTGCTCATGGGTGGTTTTAACTCATCAGGTGGAAAGGACACAAATGGCAACTTTTTAGAGGATGATTATCTAAATATCAAGTCCTTTTACCTGAATCACCTGAAATTTTCATTAAAGTTTTCTGCATGCTAGATTCAAATTTTCCTTCTCTTCCTATAAATAAGTGAATTATTTTAGTCTTATGTGAAAGTCTTAATCCAAATATATTCTACTAGGCCTGACTTAAAAGATACATTTCTAAAAAATCCTAATGCATAATGGTTTACAGATTAGAAATGGTACAGAAGGTAGACAGGCTACACGTTCTCAGGAGAGTACAAAGGCCAACAGGGAGGAAGCTTCTTAGTCAGTACTGATGTAATTTATCCATGTTCTATAACTCAAGTATGCTGCTGTCTTCAGCAATCAGGTTTTAACAGTCCTGATGGACCATCAAAACCAATGGCAATGGCCTATTTCTGATTCCTGAGGGGGGGTCTCCAAGACACCCCTAAGCAATAACTTGTAACCCAAACCTGATACAAAGAAGAACGAACGCACCCTTGAATAAGCATAGAGGAAATAATCTCCTTTTTATTATTGGATATATTCTTAATTTACATTTCAAATGTAAATTTGAAATTTATATACATTCCAGGTTTCCCCTCTGGAAACCCCCTATGACATCCCCCTGCCCCCTGCTTCTGAGAGTGTTCTCCCACTCACCTACCTACTCCCACCTCCCTTCCCTGGCATTCCGATACACTAGGGTCTTTACAGGACCAAGGGTCTCTCCTTCCATTGATGCCCAACAAGACCATCCTCTGCTACATATGTGGCTGGAGCCATGGGTCATTCCATGTGTACTCTTTGGTTGGTGGTTTAGTCCCTAGGAGTTCTGGGGAGTCTGGTTGGTTGATATTGTTCTTCCTATGGGGTTGAAAACCCCTTCAGCCCCTTCAGTCAACTCCTCCATTGGGGATCCTGTGTTCAGGCCAGTGGTTGACTGTGAGCATCAGCCTCTGTATTTGTCAGCCTCTTAGGAGACAGCTCTATCAGGATCCTGTCAGCAAGCACTTCTTGGCATCCTCAATAGTATCTGAGTTTGGTAACTGTATATGAGATGGATCCTCAGGTGGGGCAGTCTCTGGATGGCCTTTCCTTCAGTCTCTGCTCCACACTTTGTCTCTGTATTTCCTCCCAAGAGTATTTTATTCCCCCTTCTAAAGAGTACTGAAGCATCCACACTTTGATCTTCCTCTTTTTGAGCTTCATGTAGTCTGTGAATTGTATCTTGGGTATCCCAAGCTTTTGGGCTAATATCCACTTATCAATGAGTGCATACCATGTGCATTCTTTTGTGATTGGATTACTTCATTCAGGATGTTATTTTCTAGTTCTATGCATTTGCCTGAGAACTTCGTAAATTCATTGCTTTTAATAGCAGAGTATTCCAGTGTATAAATGTACCACATTTTCTGTACCCATTTCTCTGTTGAGGGATATCTGGGTTCTTTCCAGCTTCTGGCTATTATAAACAAGGCTGCTATGAACATAGTGGAGTATGTGTCCTTGTTATATCTTGGAGTATCTTTTAAGTACAAGCCCAGGAGTGGTATAGCTTGGTCCTCAGGTATACTAAGGAACTGCCAAACTGATTTCCAGAGTGGTTGTACCAGCTTGCAATCCTACCAACAGTGGAGGAGTGTTCCTCTTTCTCCACATCCTTGCCAGCATCTTCTGCCACCTGAGTTTTTGATCTTAGCCATTCTGACTGGTGTGAGATGGAATCTCAGGGTTGTTTTGATGTGTATTTCCCTGGTGACTAAGGATGTTGAACATTTCTTTAGGTGTTTCTCAGCCATTTGATATCCCTCAGTTGATAATTCTTTGTTTAGCGCTGTACCCCATTTTTAATGGGGATATTTGGTTCTCTAGAGTTCTTTGAATTCTTTATATATATTAGATATTAGCCCTCTATTAGTTGTAGGATTTGTAAAGATCTTATTCCAATCTGTTGGTTGGCATTTTGTCCTATTGACAGTGTCCTTTGCCTTACAGAAACTTTTGTTTTTTACAATCAAACGATAATGAAAACATAATTTATTAGCATCTTTAAGACACAACAAAGACAGTTCTAAGATGAAGGATTATGGCTACAACCACCTACATAAAAGTCAAGGATATGTCGGATAAATAACTAATGATGCACCTCACATATGGTTACAAACACCCACACAAAAGTCAAAGATATCAGAAAAATAACTAACAATGCAGCTCACAGTACAGAAAACATGAGGGGATTATGCCTACAAACACCCACACAAATATCGAAGTTATCTCAGAAAATAACTAACAACACACCTCACAGTCTTGAAAACACAAGAAGCAAAATCCAAAAGGAATAGATAGGAAAAACTATGAAGATCAGTATAGTATATACATAAATGAAATAGACACTTAAAAACAATATGGAGAATCAATGAAATAAAGAGTTGATTCTTTGAAAAAAAAATAAGACTAACAAAATCCTGACCAAACTAACCAAAAAGAATAGAAGAGATACCAAGTGAGTCAAATTTGAGGAGAATAAGAAAATGTCACAGAAAATAGCAATAAAATATAGAGAATCCTAACAGAATACACTGAAAGCGAATATTTTGTTTTGCTTTAAACTAGAAACTCTAGAAGAAACAGATGAATCCCTTGACATGCACTCACCAAATTAGATAAAGATGATATAAACAACGCAAGCAGGTCTGACTCTACCAGGGAGCTTTAGAGTAGGAACACTTTCCCAATGAATCAAAGGCCAGGGTCAGATGGCATCCCTGCTTAAAGCCATCAGACTTTTGAAGAATCACCAATACCAACCATCCTTAAACTGATCCGTAAATCACAGCAAAATATAGGTAAAGAACAACAGCAAACTGATCTCTATAATGCCAGGATCACCCTGAAACAAAATAGGACCAGAACACAAAACCAATAATAAATTCACACACCACAGCTTCTAAAACAATGTGTTATGATCTGAGATGTGGGATCATATAAAATTTGGCAACAGTAAAATCTTTCTGAATGTGGAGAGACAAAAATTGATTCTAAATGAAGCATGTAATGAATCTGAGGGTCTTCTGGCACTAGTCACATGACACCACTGAGTCCCTGATTATAAGCTCAGGTTCACTTTGTACCTGTGAGGCCTCTCACTGCAGAGCACAGTGCTGCCAAAGCACTTTAGATCGAACTCAAGATGGTTCAAGTCTACAAGCTGAAGTGTAGTCATTATACATATGATTCTTCTGCTATTAGAGAAACATCATGGTTTAATTATGAAAAACCTTCAAAATGTTCCTGCCTTCTTTCCTCAGCATGTGAATATAATCGTAGCCCATCTTTGGATTGTCTTGTTCTAGGATTTTTGATTTGGATTTTTTTTGGTTTAAGTTGGTGAATCTCTAATTAAAAAAAATCATTCAATAAAATTTGGTTTGAAAGTGAAACAGAATTTCCATTTCTGAAATATTTATAATATCCTATTATCATGTTGTGCTATATATTTAGACAAAGGAGTGTTTTCAACATGGATGATGGAAAAATAAAAATATCAATTCTGAAAAATGTTGAACATGTTCTCTATCCCAATACCAAATATTAAACCAACATTTAGTTCTTTATGTAAAAATAAACCTGTATCTCAATATCATTAGTGTACAAATTTGCTTTTGCCTTCAAAAATTATACATATATATATATATATATATATATATAATCTTATAGTCATTATGGCTTATTATCAGTAAATATTGTATTTATACACCTATTTTACATATCTATATATTTGAGGTTACATAAAACTTTCTTGACCCAAAGGGGATTTGAAGCAGAAAAGACATAAGAAGCTTTTACAAAGACTAGTTTCCTAGATAAATTTAGTTACTGTTTGTAAGTTAGCCTTTAGAAGGCATGAGAGAAAAAAACAGAGACAAGAGACTTTTGTGGTCTGCAGTCAGGATACAATGATGCTTAGGACCATGGTTCCCAGACTGTGGGTTGCAACCCCTTTGGAATTGCATATTAGATATTTCCATTGTAATTCATAACAGTAGCAAAATTACAGCTATGAAGTAACAACAAAATAATTTTATGGTGAGCATCACTGCAGCATGAGGAGAGCATTAAAGGGTCTTTCCCAGCACTAGAAAGGCTGAGATCACTGCTGCAGGACTTTCCACGGCAGTGTAGATTACAATACATAGTTGTGTACAGGATAGAGCATGTCAACGGAGTGAAAGGTCTGCCTTCAAGCTGAGTGTGAGAAGGGGAGAATTTGAGAGTAAGTAACATACATGGAGGGTAAAAAGCTTCATCATCAACAGGAATGGAGATTCTGGAACAAGGTTCAAGTATCTTGGGTAGGATATGAAGGATTCATCTGTAGTCATGTGTTAAACGCTGCATATGACTCCTGAAAGCATCATATGAATGTCTGTCACCCTTGTGTCAGCCTTTGATACTACAGACTTCCCAGTATTGACTCGTGCAGTCTATGATATTTAGGTCATGAGAAAGAGCATTCTTCTGTCTTCATGAATACATCAGTGCTGACTGTGGCTCACTCAGGTAGACTCAGCTGTAATTAAGGCCCCAAAGATGAACCTTAGCAGCATCCACAGAGTTCTCATTCTGTTGGAACATGGAGCATGAGCAACAACGAGGCACAACCACCACCACCTAAGTATCGTGAATGTAGCAACCATCAACAGGGTCTGGGTACAGAGATACAATAGTTCCCTTCTGTCACAGGGTTCCCACTAAACCTGTCCAGTGGAGCTACTAAGCCAGGCCTGCCCCAAGATCTAAGAACTGTAGAATCGCATAGGAAGGCTGGGGCTGGAGAGATGGCTCAGACGGCTTATTGCTCTTGCAGATCTTAATTTGGTTCTCAGTATCCACATGGCATCTCACAGCAGCCTGTAATTCCAGTTCAGGGCCTCTGATCTACTCTTCTGGCTTCCAAGGACACCAGGCATGCACACAGTACATAAACATAAATGTCCAAACACTCATAGGCCACCAGGCATGCAAATGGTGCATAAACAAATATATATAGTCAAAATACTCATAAACATTAACAATAGAATATTTTTAAATGAGATACAAGATACAGGCCCCCAAGGACACATCTTCCATGATGCACTTTCTACAACTAGGCTCCACAACCCAGTTTCCTGGATCTCTCTGCTGGGGACCAAATCTTTAATAAGTAGAAAGGTACTTCATAGCCAAACACTGACAGGCAGTAATGTGCTACAGCTCCTCAGAGTCTCACAATAATTTCTCTCTCCAGATGCTAATGATTAAGAAAGCAGAACCATTATCTTCTAATTACCCCCTAACTTATTTCCAGAAAGCAGTATCTCAACCATGAGAAGGAAAAATTTTTAAAAAGTAAATAAACACAAAAGAGAAATCAATATTTAACCTGCATGATACATTTTTGGCAGGCCTTGTCAGAATGACAAATGTTTAAGTGTGCCTGGTGCAGTTCAGTTAGCTTCTGTTTGCTGGAAACACTGCACCAGATATGTAATGCACAGTAAGCTGAATGCCTGAGCCAAGTTTCGTGGCTTCCAAATGCAACCCCAGTCCTCCGAAGCAAGAGGAAAGAGAACAAGAGAAACTCAAGGCTAGCCTGGGCTATGCAGTGAAATCCTATCTGAAAAAAGAAAACAAAATCCTCATTTACTTACACATTTTTAAAAATAGTATTTTTGAAGTTGGTTTTAAACGTTTCATTTTTAATTCCTGTGTGATAGTGTTTTGCCAGAGCCAATGTCTGTATGAGGGTACCAGGTCCCCTGGAACTGGAGTTAGACAGTTGTAAGTGTCATATGGGTGCTGGGAATTGAACCTAGGTCCTCTAGAAGACCAGCCAGTGTGCTGATCTTCTCTCCAGCCCCTACTTATACTTTTAATATAGACTTTATCGCATTATATCAGGGTTAGAAGATTACCATAAACTAAAAAGGTCAGGAGTTATTTATGTATTTTTATGTTACTTAATTCTATACTAGATAATTCAGATTTCATTAAATAATACATTATATCTTCAGAAGCACTACAAATTTTGTCTTTATTAAAATAATATATAAAACATGCCATTGTAATCACAGAGGTACTGTTTTTACAAACAAGACATCAAAATCAATTATTCTTATCATAAAGAAAAACAGAACATAAGAAAGTATTTCATAGTTTCTGAACAGAACACCAATAGCGTATGCTCTAAGAGCAAGAATTGACAAATGGGACCTCATAAGGTTACAGAGTTTCTGTAAGGCAAAGGACACCATCAAGACGACAGATCGGCAACCAACAAATTGGGAAAAGATCTTCACCAATCCTACATCAGATAGAGGGCTAATATCCAATATATATAACGAACTCAAGAAGTTAGACTCCAGAAAACTGAACAACCCTATTTAAAAATGGGGTACAGAGTTAAACAAAGAATTCTCACCTGAAGAACTTCGGATGGCGGAGAAGCATCTTAAAAAATGCTCAACTTCATTAGTCATTAGGGAAATGCAAATCAAAACAACCCTAAGATTTCATCTTACACCAGTCAGAATGGCTAAGATTAAAAATTCAGGAGACAGCAGGTGTTGGAGAGGGTGTGGAGAAAGAGGAACACTCCTCCACTGCTGGTGGGGTTGCAAATTGGTACAACCACTCTGGAAATCAGTCTGGCGGTTCCTCCGAAAACTGGGCACCTCACTTCCAGAAGATCCTGCTATACCACTCCTGGGCATATACCCAGAGGATTCCCCACCATGTAATAAGGATACATGCTCTACTATGTTCATAGCAGCCCTATTTATAATTGCCAGATGCTGGAAAGGACCCAGGTATCCCTCAACAGAAGAGTGGATGCAAAAAATGTGGTATATCTACACAATGGAGTACTATTCAGCCATTAGAAACAATGAATTCATGAAATTCTTAGGCAAATGGATGGAGCTAGAGAACATCATACTAAGTGAGGTAACCCAGACTCAAAAGGTGAATCATGGTATGCACTCACTAATAAGTGGTTATTAACCTAGAAAACTGGAATACCCAAAACATAATCCACACATCAAATGAGATACAAGAAGAAAGGAGGACTGGCCCCTGGTTCTGGAAAGACTCAGTGAAACAGTATTCAGCAAAACCAGAAAGGGGAAGTGGGAAGGGGTGGGTGGGAGGACAGGGGAAGAGAAGGGGGCTTACGGGACTTTCGGGGAGTCGGGGGCTAAAAAAGGGGAAATCATTTGAAATGTAAATAAATTATATCGAATAAAAAAAATTTAAAAAAAAAGAAAGTATTTCATTTTGTTTTCTAGTTGTAGTTTCAATTGTGCAAAAAACAGTATAGAGCATATAGTGTGAGGGTAGAGCCTGCTGTTCAAAGTGCAGTACAGAGCAGCCACATGGAGTGATCATGCAAATTAACATTCACAATATATTATTTACAAGTTCTCATGTATTCCCATTTAAAAAATTGTTATTGGTACCACTTTGATTGTATAGTCTTAATTATTACAGAGATTTTAAAAAGTAAATAAGCAATATGTCTTGCCTTTTAAATACAAACCATAGCACACAGAACTTTCTCAATTCCCAGTGTTATTTTAGAAGAATCTGCCTTTATGTGGCAAAGAATCCTGAAGTTAAATCAGTGTGGTGGTGCGAGATGCCTAACTAACCTTAGCCATCACGTCTGATGTCTGAGAACCATCCTGGGACCCAAATGGTGGAAAGGAAATGCAGCTGCCTGCAAGTTGTCCTCTGAGCCTCACGTGTCCAGCAAGGCATGTGCATGTATCTTTCGAATGCTGACATAATTTTGTTCAGGTATATATTCTACCCTAGAGTGAAATAACCGGACTGTGTGGTGATTCTCTTCTTAGTTCTTTGAGGGGCCTCCTCCTACTGGGATCCTTGATGGTTGCACATTCTGCATTCATTGGATGAAATGAAATCTCAATGTTGTTTTAATTTGCTACATAACGATGTTCCCATGTATTTGATAGCTATTTGTACTACTTCAGAGAAGCATTTGCCAATTTATTGATCAAAAGTTTTTCTTTAAGGTTTAATTATTTCAGTTCCTCATAACTCGATATTAATATTCCATTAAATGTATTTCTGACAAAGCTTTGCTCCAAGTCTTTTCACTCTGTTGTTGCTTTCACTGTGGAGATTTTTAATTTGATGCAATCCCCCTTATCGAAATTCTAAAATCACTCTTAAATGCTAGGACAAATTAGTGACCTATAGATTATATTACCTGTGCCCTATAAATAAAAACATAGAAAGTCAATGTTCAAGTTCTTTAAGTACGCATAGGTCTATTTCCTTTTGAAGCTGCATATAACCAAGTCCTCAGCAGAGTCTCAGTATTGTTTGAAGAAACTATTGCTTCTGCATGAGATCTTGTGTGCAGTGACGTCCAGATGGATCAGCTTGGAGGACACCTCTAAAGCTACAGAAATTAAATGTCTAAAGATACAATTATAAAAACAAAAGGAAAATGAACCAACATTCTAGAAACAAAAGAGACTTTCCCATGTAAGCAGAGATTGGCAGTCACCCTCCCTGGGGACCTGCCAAGTCTTATAGTGAGAGCTAAAAGCTGGCTGACTTAGGCAGATGGGCTCAATTAAGGAAGCAAGAAGGCAGTTGTTTGCGAGGTGTGTAGGCTGGTGCTACAACTTTGAATTTGAAGCATATACAAGTTCATGCTGCAAGTGCATCTTTCATTTTTATTCACAGACCATCTGCTGAGTTCGGTGAGTGGGGAGGCTTGGATGCTGGGCCAGATGAACCAAATGAACTGTGTGGTTCATCTTACGTGCCCAGACAGACTGACAGGCTGAGTTAGTCTTCCCAAATCCTACTTACCTACACCCATGCCCTTGTATGATTCTCTTCCTGGAGCATAAAGGAATTTTGACTTTCTTCTAATGATGGGTTATGGCAAAAGTTATAGGACATCATTGAAGTGGGCATTATAGAAGTTGCTTTTGCTACAAAGCTTTGACTCTTTACCTGAGACAGTATGATAACTAAACCCAGAATAAAAGACTGGTGTGCCTGCTCCCATTCTGTGTCTGTCTCCTCTACTCTGAGGCATCTGTTTATCTCTGCACATGAGACAATGCCTGTCTAACCTGTCTTATTTTCCTTCATAGGTGAAGACACAAAAGTAATTCACTACCCTAAACACAGTCACTTGGGATTCCAGGATCAGCAGAACTTTGCAGGACAGAGCAGGCCCCCAGATAAAAACAATGATCAGTGAAGGAGGTGTCCCATGAGGCACAAGTCATCATCTCCTGATATCACACCCATTCTCTTTTTTGTTTGTTTGTTTTGTTTTTCAGAGCTAAGGACTAAACCCAGGGTCTTGCGCTTGCTAGGGCAGCGCTCTACACTGAACCAAATCCCCAACCCCCCAGATCGATTCTCTAATGCAGTGGGAATGGCACTGACTTCCTTGGGCAGCTTGCAGAATCGGGGTGGAGACAATGGTCGACCAGATGACAGCGTCATTAGGATCACTTAGCTATGCTGACAGCTTGCCTCTGTGCAACAGTTCGAATCTAAGTTTCATGTCAGTAACCCAGACTTAGGAATCACTAGACCTCCTTGTGTGCTCTTCCCAATGTAGCTCTCTTCCCTTTGCTTTTCCTGATTACTCTGATCCTTATTTGGTGTGTCTGGGAAAAGGGGATGAGCCTAGTTTGATGGGGTTGCCAGAACATGGACTTTATAGACTTTTGATCTAAAGCTTCACTTATACCACATGCACGACTTTGTTATAGTAGATCATACCCCTGGTCCAATAAGGAGACTCTCTCCCTTGCTAACTTTAAAGAAGTGAGGGCACTCAGCAACAAAATGATGACGTCAGTATAATATGTTCGCCACTGACTTTAAATGTTGGCACTATTAGAAGAAGAAAAAAGAAAGAAAAAAATCATGGCACCCATCTGTAGTAGAACAGTAAAAATAGATGAATTGGTGGTGTCAGAAATAAAATCACACCACTACAACCTGCTAATTTTTGATAAAGGTATCAAAAACAAGATGCCTTGTCAGTAAATGGTGCTGAAAACCTTTATGTCCCTTTTAGAGGTGGAAACTAGACCCATTCAAAATGGATCACTGCCATTAATATAAGACCAGAAACTCTGAGACTGCAGGACAAGAACAAAGAATAAGCACTAGATAGATAGAGTGACAGGCAAAGAGTTCATGAAAAGAGCTCCAATAATTTACAAGTCATTCCAACCACTGTCAAATGGGATTTTGTGGAATTGAAAGCTTTAGCACAGCAGAGTGGAAAGATAGTGTACAGAATGTAAAAAACACGTTGCTAAATATACAATTGACCGTTCATTGATAATTAGCATTACATGACAAACTTAAAAACTTGAGATCAACATAACATACAAATAGTTAAATTAACAAAGCTGGGAAACGTATGTGGCTTATAAGTAGACAAAAAGAATGCTAGTCTTTAATCATTTAGGAGAATACAAACCAAAGATTACTTGAGATGCCATTTTACCTTAGACAAATGACTAGCATTATAAAGGAAGAACAGCAGCCAATTAAACCTCTCTTGAAGTCAGCAAGACACTTCCTCATGCCTGTAATCCCAGCACTTAGGAAACTGAGGTGAGCATTGCCAAGAATCTCTCTCTCTCTCTCTCTCTCTCTCTCTCTCTCTCTCTCTCTCACACACACACACACACACACACACACACACACACACACACACACATCTGGCTATACCTCCTGGGACTGTACCTCTGAAAATCTAAGTCAGCATACTGCAGAGACACCTGCTTGCCCATGTTTATTATGGCACCATTCACAATAGCCAAGCTGTGCAATAATCAGATGAGTGGCTAAAATCGATGTTGCATATACTCACAATGGACCTTTATTCAGCCACAAAGAGCTAAATCAGACATTTGCAGGAAAATGAACGAAATTAGAGAGAATTGCTTGTATAGAATTGTATAGTTTCTCTCACTGGTGGAAGAGAAAGAACATTGATGGAGTGGGTAGAAGGCAGTGAAAGGGAGGGGATGGGTGTGGTCAAAGTGTTCAATGGACAATGGATCAAAGAGTCCAAGTTCTAGCCCAGCCTGTGCTCCACAGCAATATACCATCTCAAAAACAAACGAAAACAATGTGGGTCATTCCTCTGACAAAGAATCACGACCTGCTAAAGTGTTCACTGAGTGTGGAGGAAATACAGAATGGAATGTATAAGAACGTAGTTGATGCAACTAATAGCCATGTATGTAGTTCAGAAAAAAAAGGTTGTAACTGCCACGGGTGCTTCTTTCCTGTCTTGTTAAGAATATGCTTATATAAATATATGTACATGCACCTACAATATGGGATATAATAAAATATTGATTAACACCACTACTAAAAAGTTAAATTATATTATCATATTCAAGTAGTATAGTATTAACAGAGTAAGCATTCCTAAAGGGATTTTGATACCAAATCTGAGGAGAGAATTTTTGTTTATACATAGGATCATCATGCTAGGCACAATTATGACCATGATATTGTCTTCATTTGGAAATTAGGCATACCATGAGATGTGTCTGGGTTTGTTTGTTTTGTTTTTTTTTTTTTTCAGTTTGACAAGAGGTAGGATTGCAATGTCTGGTCTTATCAGCTTGCATGGATTTAGGGACACTGAGGAGACAGAGCACTGGACTTGTTCATAAGGACACTATCAGAGAGGATTTACTAGAGGGGAAATCCATGCTTAAAGAGGGTGGCACCTTCCACTTTATATAGTGGTCTTCAGGAAGCACATGCATGTGCTTGACTTTTTGACTTTCTGAAGCAATCCATCATCTGTCAGGTGCTATGATTTTCCACTGACCCAGACTCCAGCATCTTTAGCCTCCCAGGGTAGAGTCATGATCAGTAGCTATCCAAGGCTCTCTAAGGCTTTTGACACCTAATTAGAAATAGCAATGTGTCCATCTTTTTGGCCTAACCAGCTAGTAGGTACTCTGCCTCTCCAGCAATGAACACTGTTATTGTTGTACTATCCAGTCCTTATTGTGTAAGCAATCTAATAAATTCTCTCTACACACACACACACTAGTTCTGTTTTCCTAGTATTTGATTCATTAATTTTCTTTGCATTTTAATAAAAAATTCATGGACAAAGCATATATTTTGATACTCTGATGATAGACACATGGACAAGATTATCTTATTTCCTTGGAATATTGATTTTCTTCAGTGTTATACAATGTCTCTTTATCCCCCAGAATTATTCTTATTCTGAAATTAACATACCTAAACCTTCTTTTTGAGATTAGTATGAGCATGGCTATCTTTCTCTACCCCTATATTTTTAAACTATATATGTCTTTATATTTCAAATTAACTTATTGTAGAAAACATATAATTGAGTATTTTCTGTTCACTCTGAGCTATCCTTGACTTTTAGCTGGCATACTTACACCATTAACATTTAATGTAATTATTAATATTTTGAGTTACTATTTTTCATGTTTGTTACTTCTACAAGTTGACATTTTCCATTATTCCTATTTTGTGTTTCTATATTTCTTCTGTCTTTCATAGTTTTAATCAAACATTTTATATCACTCCATGCTCCTTTGTCAGAGCTTGTTTACTGAGCTGCTATTCTCATATTTGCCACATATACCTAGTTAAAATAATATTAATGAGAAAACTAGGCAGAGAGAAATGTAGTTAAATGGGTCCTTTGCAGCTGCTGTTTTAGAGGCAAGGCAATCAGAAGATTGTTTAGCTATGCTAACTTTTCTTATAAAGAATGGTATGACCCATGGGCAAAAACCATCTATATATTTCAGCATTGGAGGCTGACAGTGGATATTTCTCATACCAAAAGTATCTTGAGATGTATGAATACTAATAAAGTAATATCTTCTGTCATGAATAGCACAGTAGGTAAACATCAGCCTCCTTTACCAAAAACTTGGTCAGTGGTCAAGGAGAAAGCCTCTTAACCCAGAGAAGGCCAAGGGCTAACTAAAATACAGGGGGAAACCCCTACTGTTTCACAATCTAAAAGAAATCAGTCTAAAAAGAAAAATGCTAAACCTGGAGACAGGGGGTAAAAAGGAGTAATCTCTCTTCTTGGCAAACTATGTATATAATTCCCCCAAAGCCCTCCCTTCAGGTTCTTTGCAATCCCTCACAGGCAGGCCTGATGCATTCCTAGCTCCAACTCAGGAACTAAGCATCACCGTTTCTGTTTCTCACTTCCCATATCTATTTTCTGGATAGAGAGGAGACGTGGCCCATAGACAAATAAGAATTTATATATATATATGTAAAATGAGAAACCCCACGTTAGGATGAGGTGTTTAATTTTGATTGGGCATGTTCATTAGGTGAGTCAACGGGGACATTTGATTGCTGGACTTCAGTACTTTGACGGCTGGACTTTGGTAGTCAGCCCCAGGGGGAGGAAGTGGTCAAATAACGGAATAGACCTTGCTGACTAGCTTGAGAAATGCAATCTAAAAGGTTCACTTGTTTGGTTGGTTGGTTGGTTGGTTGGTTGGTTGGTTGGTTGGTTGGTTGGTTGGTTGATTGGTTGGTTGGTTGGTTGGTTGGTTGGTTAGCAAGGCAGAGGGAATGGGGGAGAAGGGCGAGGTTGGCCAGAGCCATGATTGTCAAGTTCGAGCTGGCTAGAGTCCCTTGACATGTGACCATTTATTTGAACTCAAGTCTGCTAACAACAAAGTCCCTTAGTTTTTCTTTGCTGGGAAATTTCTATGTCTTCTTCATATTTAAAGATATCCTTACAGAGTACAGAACTCTAGGTTGAAGTATTCTTAGAAAAGTTTTGTTCAAGAAAATAAATGCATTTTTTTTCCTTTCCCAGCCCCAGCTCCCAGGACGCCGACTCTGAGACTATTAGTAAATGCCTAGGCCATAAGCTTTGGCTCATTCCCTAACTGGCTTATAACTTATTTAACCCATTTAAACTATACCATCTCTTCCACATGGTTAATTACCTCTCCTTCAGTTCTGGCCCAATTTTTCCTTTGCATCTACTCAGAGTCTTTCTCAACATCTCACTCAAATCTCTGTTATGTCATAAGTTCAGCTCTTTGCTGGTTTACATCAGTCTGCTCGACACTCTCTTAAATCTCTTACACTCTCACTATTTCCCAGAATCCTCTCTCTTTCTGCCAGTGTCCCACTCCTTATTTTCTACCTCAGCTCATTGGCCATAAGCTTTTTTATTGACAAGTGATGCTTGTCTCTCCACACAATTGAAAGACTTCCCTCTGTTTTTGCTGTCACATGGTTTCTAAGCATGAGTCAAAGACAATTCTTATCTTTATGCTTCTGTATGCATTCCCTCAATTCCAATGTGACTCCCGTAAGTATGGTAGCTTTTGTTTTCTTTTTTGTTTTTGTTTGGCAGTTTGTTTTAGCATCCGTGTCTTTGTTTTCCGGAGTACATCCTCACTGCCTGTCCCTACAAATGCTGTTTCTGTCTTTCTTTCCTCGCCTGGCCCTCACGCTGTATGAACGTTACACAGCTTGCTGTTGTCTCGAGAACTTGCATGGTCTGCTCTGCTGGTGTAAGGGAAGATTTTCAGTTCCTTTTCTCTTTGCATTTTCTGGATTGGAAGTTTGTGCTGCCTTGTTTAAGCTTGGGACTCTTCTCACCTACAAGCAGCCTATTAATGATTCTATCAAAGGAATCCTCCGCTCCAGCCAGAGTCCTTTTATTTCTCACAAATATTTTTACTCTTCCTAAGCATTTCCAACTCTCTACTTATATTACTCATCTGTCTTATCTACTGTTTCTTTAGCTTTATTCACGGTATAATATTCATATTTTTAAAAGCTTATCCCCTCATTGAATTGTATGAATCTCTGGCATGGTGCTTGTTCAGTCTCTTCAAATAGTAAATTACACTTTGAATTTGTTTGTTCAATCTTTTAGTGTGACTTGAAGATTTTTTGTTGTTGTTGTTGTTGCAAGGTAAAGAAGATGCACTGTATAAAAGGAATAACAAGGCCTGGAGAGATGGCTCAGTGGTTAAGAGCACTGACTGTTCTCCCAAAGGTCCTGAGTTCAATTCCCAGCAACCACATGGTGGCTCACAACCATCTGCAATGTGATATGATGCCCTCTCCTGGCGTGTCTGAAGACAGCTACTCATATACATAAATATATAAATCTTTAAAAAAAATAAAGGAATAACAGTAAAAATACCTCATTAGTTTCCTGTTGCTGTGACAAAAGCAACATAAGGGAGAAAGGAGGTTGTTTTTGCTCCCGATTCTAGACAATAGTCTATGGTGGCAGAAAAGTCAGGGTGGAGGGAACTTGAAGCACAAAAGGATGAGTATTGTGAGAACTGCATTGGACTCCTGAAGATGAAAAGCCACAAATTCAGAGGCCTCCTCAGTGCCTGGAGTCTCTAACCATTGTGTACACTGATCTTCCAAATGGGCCACTCATCAACAAGAGGGGCTTCTCCCCCTGCACTGGGTCCCCCCAGGCTCATGAGCTGCTACAGTCAGCAGTGAGATTCCATGCCCATCCATCTGGACCCATCATTTAGTTCTGGCTGCAGTGGCCTGCCTGTGACTTCTCTGCTGGATCCAGGACAAATGTTTTCTGCTTGCTCTCCTTCCATTCTATTTGTTCTCAGAATGGTACAGCGCCTTCTAAGCTCCGCCCACGCTGTGCTAGAAACTCAAAGAAAACTCAAACTGAGCAGCCAATTCTAATGTAATACGCTGCTTTTCATATGCAAACTATACCTGGGAATATCCAAACTGCTAATGCCAGCTTTATATAAAATAGTTTTGAAGAGAGCCAAGGTAAATGAATATAAGGTGAATATTAAGTTAATGACAATGTGAATTATTGTAATTTAAACACATTGTATATATGGAAATCTTGGGCACAAATTTTTCATTAAAATATAAGGTCAACTCCTGGGCATATACCCAGAGGATTGCCCAGCATGTAATAGGGATATGTGCTCCACTATGTTCATAGCAGCCCTATTTATAATAGCCAGAAGCTGGAAAGAACCCAGGTATCCCTAAGCAGAAGAATGGATGCAAAAACGTGGTATATATACACAATGAAGTACTATCCAGCCATTAGAAACAATAAATTCATGAAATTCTTAGGCAAATGGATGGAGCTGGAGAACATCATACTAAGTGAGGTAACCCAATCTCAAACGATCAATCATGGTATGTACTCACTATTAAGTGAATATTAGCCTGAAAAACTGGAATACCCAAAACATAATCCACACATCAAATGAGGTACAAGAAGAATGGATGAGTGGCCCCTGGTTCTGGAAAGACTCAGTGTAGCAGTATAAGGCAAAACCAGAACAGGGAAGTGGGAAGGGGTGGGTGGGAGAACAGGGGGAGGAAAGGGGGCTTATATGACTTTTGGGGAGTGGGGGACCAGAAAAGGGGAAATGATTTGAAATGTAAATAAAAAATATATCGAATAAAAATATATATATAAGGTCAAGAGAAGTCTATTTTTCTTAAATGTCACACCTCTGAGGGGTCCCAGGAGCCCAGTAGGCCTCAGCTCTGGCTTTCCCCCCATTATCCTAGGTGCAGGAGGACCCGGGACTCCTATTGCTTAGTCCCAAAGTTTCTTCCCTTTCTGGTTAATTCCTTCAGTAGTTTGGTTCTTCCATCTCCTCCAAAGAGGAGGAAAAGGAGACCAGTTAGTGAAAATGTAGTTACTAGGCCCCAGCAGGGCGCAGCTTCCCCAATCCCTCTCTATCTACCATCCAAACCAGGATCCCCTTCCAAAATTAAATGGCTTCCCACCCCTTAAAAATAAAGTACAGGAGGAAAAAGAAAATAAGCTCAAGCAAACATTAATTTTTTAGAGACTTAACTCAGAATACGAACATACATTTTTTTTCTTCTTTCCCTACATTTTTCTTAAACCATCTAAAGATTTTTAAGGATCACTTTATCATAAGACAAAATATCCAATTCGCATAATAAATTACCTAATAAAAAGCCTTTTTTATATTAGTGTGGGTTCCTTTCTACATGCGCACCATAATGAACACTATCTAAGAATATTACATCATAAAGAGCTGTCTTTTCCCTGTTAGCTACTCTGTTCCCGTTCCTCTGCTGGTCTGCATCTTCCTCCCTCAGGCTCTGGCTTTCTCCCCTGTAGTGTGGCTCACTGAGGCTTGCTCTTGTTTCTCACTCAGCAAGGATGGAATTGCATCTGTGGAGCCACACCTTTGAGGGTGAAGAGAGTGGAGATGGGTATCAACAACAAACATCCCCTCTTCTCACCGCTGCCCCTGGGCAGCCCAGGTGCCCATTTGGTTTGGTTTCTATTGTACAGACATCTCAAGATGACTCATGTTGGTGGAAAGGAAGGAAGCTGCCACAGGCCAGTTTTCTGGGCTGTGACCTCCTTCCTCTCCCTTCCCAGGCTGATAGTCTGGAGGGGAAGGCTGAGGCAAAGGAAGTTAATTCACAAGGAGAGATGGGATCAGAGGGGTTTAAAGAAAGAATGCAGCAAAATCACAATTCAAATGTATTTCATATAATCTTAGGGGAAAAGAAAAGAAGTTACTACTTTCTTAAAAGAAGTAAATTATATTCTGATAGTTTAAAATTTAGCAGTAGTATTGTAGACCCTTGAATCCTGTATAAAAGTATGGGGGACTAAAGAATAGAGGTGGCACATGATCTTCCCTGCAGGTAGAGAGCTGTAGCAGGTCGCTAGCCAAGAATGGGGCTCCAGGCGGCCGCGGCGGCAGCGGCAGCGGCAGCAGCGGCAGCGGTGGCGGCGGCAGCGGCAGCGGTGGCTGCTCCAGCTGAAGGACCATCAGCAGTGGAGCCAAGGCGTCACAGGGACCAGTTAGGACCTGCGCCCACGACCACTGACCTTCGCTGACCAGCCGGGCAGCAAGCAGCTGCAGTTGTGCGGCGCCTTTCCTGCACGGAGGCCACTTCAGAACTCGGCCTCCCACCAGTCAGGAGAGGTGCATCCATCTTGGTTCCGTACTCCAGGGATCGGACAGACTGAGATCAGTCTGGGCGGCAGCATTACATCTCCAAGTCCTGCAAGTGGCTAGCTGGGCTTCCGGGCGGCCAGCTGGGAGAAGTCAGGGTGCTCCAGTGAATCCAGCGGGCCCCAGTGGGAGCCTTCGGGTGCCTGCTTTGGGATCGGAACAGCCTGGGCAGCAGCACACTGTCTACAAGCAGTGCAGGAGGTAAGCTGTGCACCAGAGGCCAACTGGGAAGGGGCAGCTTGCACTGGTGAGTCCAGCACTGACAAGATAAACTAACACTAGTGAGATCTAGATGGCAAAAGGCAAACGCAGGAACGTCACTAACAGAAATCAAGGCAATATGGCAACATCTGAACCCAATTCTCCTCTACCAACATGTCCTGGATACCCCATCACACCAGTAAAACAAGATTTGGATTTAAAATCACTGGTCATGATGCTGGTACAGGAACACATGAAGGACATACATAAAGAAATTCAGGAGAAAATGGATCAAAAGTTAGAAGCCCTTGCAAGGGAAACACAAAATCATTGAAAGAAATCCAGGAGAATACAAAAGCCAACAAGGAGGAAATGCAAAAAACACTTAAAGAAATACAGGAGAACTTTGGTCAACAGGCTGAGGTCATGAAAGACGAAACACAAAAATCTCTTAAAGAATTACAGGAAAACACAAACATGCAAGTGAAGGAGCTAAGCAAAACCATCCAGGATCTAAAATCAGAAGTAGAAACAACTAAGAAAACTCAAAGAGAGACAACTTTGGAGATAGAAAGCCTTGGGAAGAAATCAGGGGACAGAGATGCAAATATCAACAACAGAATACAAGAGATAGAAGAAAGAATCTCAGATGCTGAAGATTCCATAGAAACCATGGACTCAACAGTTAAAGAAAATGCAAAATGCAAAAAGCTTGTAACCCAAAATATCCAGGAAATCCAGGACACAATGAGAAGACCAAACCTAAGGATTATAGGCATAGATGAGAGTGAAGATTTACAACTTAAAGGGCCAGCAAACATCTTCAATAAAATTATGGAAGAAAACTTCCCTAACCTAAAGAGAGAGATGCCCATGAATATACAAGAAGCCTACAGAACTCCAAACAGACTGGACCAGAACAGAAATACTTCCCGTCACATAATAATCAAAACACCAAATGTTCTAAACAAAGAAAGAATACTAAAGGCAGTAAGAGAAAAAGGCCAAGTAACATATAAAGGAAGACCTATCAGAATCACAGCAGACTTTTCACCTGAGACTATGAAGGCTAGAAGGTCCTGGGCAGATCTCATGCAGACTCTAAGAGAACACAAATGCCAACCAAAACTACTATATCCAGCAAAACTCTCAATCACCATAGATGGAGAAACTAAGATATTTCATGACAAAACCAAGTTTACCCAATATCTATCCACAAACCCGGCCCTAAAAAAGGATAATAGGAGGACAACACCAATACAAGGAGGGAAACTTCACCCTGGAAAAAGCAAGATAGTAACCTTTCATCAAACCCAAAAGAAGTTAAGCATTCAAATTTAAAAAATAACGTCAAAAATGATAGGAAGTAACAATCACTATTCCTTAATATTTCTTAACATCAATGGACTTAATGCCCCAATAAAAAGACACAGACTAACTGAATGGATACGTAAACAGGACCCTACATTTTGCTGCTTACAGGAAACACACCTCAGGGTCAAAGACAAACACTACCTTAGAGTAAAAGGCTGGAAGACAATTTTACAAGCAAATGGTCTCAGGAAACAAGCTGGAGTAGCCATTTTAATATCAGATAAAATTGACTTTCAACCCAAAGTCATCAAAAGAGACCCTGAGGGATACTTCTTGCTGGTCAAAGGAAAAATACAAAAAGAAGAACTGTCAATCCTGAACATCTATGCCCCAAATGCAAGGGCACCCTCTTTCGTAAAAGAAACTTTATTAAAACTAAAAGCACACATTGCACCTAACACAATAATTGTGGGTGACTTCAACACTGCACTTTCCTCAATGGACCGATCAGGAAAACAGAAACTAAACAGGGACACAATGAAACTAATTGAAGCTTTGGACCAATTAGATTTAACAGATATATATAGAACATTCTATCCTAAAACAAAAGAATATACCTTTTTCTCGGCACCTCATGGTACCTTCTCCAAAATCGACCATATAATTGGTCACAAGACAGACCTCAACAAATATAAGAAGATCGAACTAATCCCATGCCTCCTATCTGATCACTATGGAGTAAAAGTGGTCTTCAATAGCAACAGAAACAACAGAAAGCCCACATACACGTGGAAACTGAACAATACTCTACTCAATGATACCTTGGTCAAGGAAGAAATAAAGAAAGAAATTAAAGACTTTTTAGAACACAATGAAAATGAAAACACAACATACCCAAATCTATGGGACACAATGAAAGCAGTGCTAAGAGGAAAACTCATAGCCCTGAGTGCCTCCAAAAAGAAAATGGAGAGAGCATACATTACCAGCTTAATGACACACCTGAAAGCCCTAGAACAAAAAGAAGCTATTTCACCCAGGAGGAGTAGAAGGCAGGAAATCATCAAACTCAGGGCCGAAATCAATCAAGTAGAAACAAAGAGAACCATACAAAAAATCAACAAAACCAGGAGCTGGTTCTTTGAGAAAATCAACAAGATAGATAAACCCTTAGCCAGAATGACCAAAGGGCACAGAGAAAGTATCCAAATTAACAAACTTAGAAATGAAAAGGGAGATATAACAACGGAAACTGAGGAAATCCAAAATATCATCAGATCCTACTACAAGAGCCTATACTCAACACAACTGGAGAATCTGGAGGAAATGGACAATTTCCTTGACAGATACCCAATACCAAAATTAAATCAGGACCAACTAGACCATCTAAACAGTCCCATAATGCCTAAAGAAATAGAAGGAGTCATAGAAAGTCTTCCAACCAAAAAAAGCACAGGACCAGATGGCTTCAGTGCAGAATTCTACCAGACCTTCAAAGAAGAGTTAACACCAATACTCTTCAAACTATTCCACAAAATAGAAACAGAAGGAACACTACCCAATTCCTTCTACGAAGCCACAATTACGCTGATACCAAAGCCACACAAAGATCCAACAAAGAAAGAGAACTTCAGACCAATTTCCCTTATGAACATCGATGCAAAAATACTCAATAAAATTCTTGCCAACCGAATCCAAGAACACATCAAAACGATCATCCACCATGATCAAGTAGGCTTCATCCCGGGAATGCAGGGTTGGTTCAATATACGGAGATCCATCAATACAATCCACTACATAAACAAACTCAAAGAACAAAACCACATGGTCATTTCATTGGATGCTGAAAAAGCATTTGACAAAATTCAGCATCCCTTCATGCTTAAAGTCTTGGAGAGAACAGGAATTCAAGGCCCATACCTAAACATAGTAAAAGCAATATACAGCAAACCGGTAGCCAGCATCAAACTAAATGGAGAGAAACTTGAAGCAATCCCACTGAAATCAGGGACCAGACAAGGCTGCCCCCTTTCTCCTTATCTTTTCAATATTGTACTTGAGGTACTAGCTCGGGCAATTCGACAACATAAGGAGGTCAAAGGGATACAAATTGGAAAGGAAGAAGTCAAACTATCATTATTTGCAGACGACATGATCGTCTACCTAAGTGACCCAACGAACTCCACTAGAGAGCTCCTACAGCTGATAAACAACTTCAGCAAAGTGGCAGGTTATAAAATCAACTCAAGCAAATCAGTGGCCTTCCTATACTCAAAGGATAAGCAGGCTGAGAAAGAAATTAGGGAAAAGACCCCCTTCACAATAGCCACAAACAGTATAAAGTATCTTGGGGTGACTCTTACCAAACATGTGAAAGATCTGTATGACAAGAACTTCAAGACTCTGAAGAAGGAAATGGAAGAAGACCTCAAAAATTGGGAAAACCTCCCATGCTCATGGATCGGTAGAATCAATGTAGTTAAAATGGCCATTTTGCCTAAAGCACTATACAGATTCAATGCAATACCCATCAAAATCCCAACTCAATTCTTCACAGAGTTAGAAAGAGCAATTATCAAATTCATCTGGAACAACAAAAAACCCAGGATAGCTAAAACTATTCTCAGCAACAAAAGGAAATCTGGGGGAATCAGTATCCCTGACTTCAAGCAATACTACAGAGCAATAGTGTTAAAAACTGCATGGTATTGGTACAGTGACAGGCAGGAGGATCAATGGAACAGGATTGAAGATCCAGAAATGAACCCACACACCTATGGCCACTTGATCCTCGACAAAGAGGCTGAAAACATGCAATGGAAAAAAGATAGCCTCTTCAACAAATGGTGCTGGTTCAACTGGAGGTCAGCATGCAGAAGAATGCGAATTGATCCATCCTTGTCTCCTTGTACTAAGCTCAAATCCAAATGGATCAAGGACCTCCACATAAAGCCAGACACTCTGAAGCTAATAGAAAAGAAACTGGGGAAGACCCTTGAGGACATCGGTACAGGGAGAAAGTTTCTGAACAGAACACCAATAGCGTATGCTCTAAGAGCAAGAATTGACAAATGGGACCTCATAAAATTACAAAGTTTCTGTAAGGCAAAGGACACCATCAAGAGGACAAATCGGCAACCAACAAATTGGGAAAAGATCTTCACCAATCCTACATCAGATAGAGGGCTAATATCCAATATATATAAAGAACTCAAGAAGTTAGACTCCAGAAAACCAAACAACCCTATTAAAAAATGGGGTACAGAGTTAAACAAAGAATTCTCACCTGAAGAACTTCGGATGGCGGAGAAGCATCTTAAAAAATGCTCAACTTCATTAGTCATTAGGGAAATGCAAATCAAAACAACCCTAAGATTTCATCTTACACCAGTCAGAATGGCTAAGATTAAAAATTCAGGAGACAGCAGGTGTTGGAGAGGGTGTGGAGAAAGAGGAACACTCCTCCACTGCTGGTGGGGTTGCAAATTGGTACAACCACTCTGGAAATCAGTCTGGCGGTTCCTCCGAAAACTGGGCACCTTACTTCCAGAAGATCCTGCTATACCACTCCTGGGCATATACCCAGAAGACTCCCCACCATGTAATAAGGATACATGTTCTACTATGTTCATAGCAGCCCTATTTGTAATTGCCAGATGCTGGAAAGAACCCAGGTATCCCTCAACAGAAGAGTGGATGCAAAAAATGTGGTATATCTACACAATGGAGTACTATTCAGCCATTAGAAACAATGAATTCATGAAATTCTTAGGCAAATGGATGGAGCTAGAGAATATCATACTAAGTGAGGTAACCCAGACTCAAAAGGTGAATCATGGTATGCACTCACTAATAAGTGGATATTAACCTAGAAAACTGGAATACCCAAAACATAATCCACACATCAAATGAGGTACAAGAAGAAAGGAGAAGTGGCCCCTGGTTCTGGAAAGACTCAGTGAAACAGTATTCAGCAAAACCAGAACGGGGAAGTTGGAAGGGGTGGGTGGGAGGACAGGGGAAGAGAAGGGGGCTTGCGGGACTTTTGGGGAGTGGGGGGGCTAGAAAAGGGGAAATCATTTGAAATGTAAATAAATTATATCGAATAAAAAAAAAAAAAAGAATGGGGCTCCAGTCCACTGGGGCTGATTCTAAGAATCCTTAGGATTTTAAGTGTGAGTAGAGTACACGAAAGGCCCTGCCCCAGGGTCTTAGGTATGGTGCACAGACTGGTCATCTGAAGCCAGGTCGGGCTGAGCCAGGGCCTTGAACATGTCTCTGTTGGAAAGCCCTACTCCAGTGGTTCTCAGCCTGTGGGCCATGACTACTGGAAAACACGTATTTCTGATGGTCTTAGGAACTGAGACAGTGTTCCCCTATAAAGTTATGGTTATGAAGTAGCAATGAAAATAATTTTATGTTTAGGGGTCATCACAACATGAGGTACTGTGTTAAAGGGTTGCAGCATTAGGGAAGTTGTGAACGACGGCCCCCAAAGTAACCCACCATCTCCTAGAGCTCTCAGGGAGGACAGAGACATCTTAGTTCCAATCTTCCCAAGGCAGTTCTTCCAGGCTGGGCTGAGGATGTCCTTGAACTTCTCTCAGTCTACCTTGCTTCAGGTTGATTCAGGAGTCAGATATAGCTATTCCTCAAATAGGAGTGTGCATTCTGCTCATCTCAGAGCTCTGAGAAGCTAGTCCTTCATCCGTTTCCAGTCAGCAACCCAGTAACCTTTGACCTCCAAGCCACAGTGGAGAAGGTAATCTGTAATGCTGTTTTCCTTTATATTAGTAGGATTAGGGGGGAGAGGAGGGGTGGGCACAGGTTCTCTAGCTCAGAGTGGCATGGAATTCACTATAGCCCAGGCTGCCCTTGAACTCATAGCCACCTTTCTGCCTAGCCTCTGGTTACTGAGATTATAGACATGTAGTACCACACTGGGCTCTGTGCAATTACTTTATCTATCATAGACTTTAAATCCCAAGAAAGACTTTCTACCCAAGAAGTAAAGTGGAAGTATTGTCCTTAGAGGCCTTAGGGAACCCACTCACGAAACTACAAAGACAGAGGCAGTGTTTAGGGAACTTGGATGACCCCTCTGCAAACTTTCAAGCCCCCTCCATAGGTGTTCAGGTAGGAGTCACCAACAGTCCACTACTCCAGGGCCACATCACCTTCTACACAGAAAACTGGGATCCTAGCTTTTGCATGTAAAGTACAGGATTCAGGTACAACATCACCTTCTATACAGAAAACTAGGATCCTAGCTTTTGCATGTAAGGTACAAGGATTCAGCCCCAGCTGGCAATCAGATCAGGATGAGGAGAGGCCTCTTGGCTTAGTGTGAGCAAACCAGTGTTTGACATTCTGATCCCTGATCCTACACCCCAAACTCATCTTCCTGTCTCCATTTTAGTCCTCTCAGACCATCTAGAGTTAAAAGGCTCTCCTACACTTTTTGCCCTAGAACCCTTGCTCGTTTGGGATGATGGGACCTGGGAAAAGGGAGGTTTATCCCTGCCTACCTGAGAGTGAGGATGAGGGTCAGGTGGTAGGTGAATGCAGACAGCCCTTGGGCAAGGTGGGATAATCTCTATACTGTAGACAGTTGACTAGGGTCCTGACCCAACTTAATCTGAGGTATCTACTGACTCATAAAACATCAACCAAGGAAAATTACTTCAACTACCAAATAAGGACAGAAAATAAAATAGACCCATGAATAATCCAATCAAAGTGATGTTAGACACAATGGAGAGAAACCAAGAAGAGAGGCAATTAATATGTTTAATATCTTATTGAGGAATTAATTTTATTAAACTATAATTACTTTTAAAAATGCTAGGTTATAAGCTCAGGAGATGGCTCAGTGGTTAAAGTTCTTGCCCCAGAATCCATGAGGTAAATACAGCAGCTTATCTATAACGCCAGCCTCAGAAAGAAGAGACAAGGGACCCACAGAGGAAGCAGGATCTATCTGTTAGTTCTGGATTTGATTGAGAGACACTCTTATAATGAGTAAGGCAAAAGGTTAAGGGAGTATGATTCCTGATATTAATCTTGGCTTTCACATACATGAGCACACATAATATGTATACACATGGGCAAACATACATACACACACATAAACATACCAACAGAAAAGAAAATTTACTATTTGGTCATTAATTTATTAAACTTCCCTTTACTTTGCAAACTAATTAACTGTATCCAGCTTCGTTGACCAATACAACAATGTCTGAATATTAAGTTTTTCTTGGATTAATGAATCATTTATTTACCTGTAAAATATGTTAAGTTGTCATCACATTTAAAACAGTTATCTTCTTATGGAAGTAATATGCCAAGTCAAAGAACCACAGAGACCTGTCAGTTCTGGGCACACAGAAGGAAGTGAGACTGTGGCTCTGAGAAGAAAAACAGTGTTATAGTGGACTGCATAGCTTGAAGAGGGGCTGGGTGGCTTGAAGAGGCAGTCAGAGACAAAGAAACAGACTCTTCACAGATCCACACTGAGCTGGTGCATAGAGACTGTGCAGTAAGAGATGCCCAGGAGGGGATGGGTCTATGCATCTGACTTCAAGGCTGGAGTGGTTTAGCACATCCAGTGGCTCCAAGTGGGACTACAGCCACCAAGTAGTCCCCGGACTGGAAGAAGTATTCTCATACTCCACCCAGAACAGCTGCAGGGTGCCAGTAAAGTAGTCTTGTTGGAGAGTTAGTGGCATGGCAGTCACACACAATGCCAACCACACTCCCAGGAAACTCAGAGCATGTGTGACATGAGACTACACACTGAATCCTGAGCCGCAGAATTCTACAGGGATATAAGGTTTCTGTTCAGTGCAGCAGGCAGGAACATGGAAACTGGCTAGAGCCAGAGTCTGAAGGACAAGCTAAAGCATAGCTCCCATCAGCTCACTGGACCACAAAGGGGTCACAAATGGGCCCGCATTACAGGATGCATATGTGCCCAGCATCTGAGTCTCCAACTATGAAGCACTAGCTACTCACCCACCCACATGCACAGCCCATTCTCCCAAGAAGAAGCCCCAGGGCAAAAGGGGACTTCCCAGGCTTGAGGTAGACTTCTGAGAGCCAGAGAAGGAACACTAAAAGTCCCAGACTCCAAATGGGACTGAGAAAAGTGACAGTCTAGCTTGTGTATATTCTCTACCCTGCACCCAGCCCTCAGCCCTCCACACTTATTCCTCCAGTATTTAGTACGCCATGCTGACCTGGGGGACCAACTCTAGCCTGCCCTGTTCTTATCCTGTTTCCCCACCTGATCCTTTTCTATTTTCTCTTCTCAGACAACATAGGCTGGCCAGGTTTATTGAATCCCTGCATCTCAGCCCCTACAATGGCAAATGTTATTGGAATGTGCCTCTACCTCTCAATCAACCTTCAGCGAGACAACCTAACTTGATCTCCTTGGTATGTATTGGTTCCTCTTCTATAATCAATTCCTTCCTCCATTTTTTTCTACCAACCCATACTAACCAGGAGCCTTCCTAAATTTTCCTTTCCACTCACATCAATAGTCAATAGTATTTGCATGTAAACAGTATTCTTGTGTTTTTGTTTCTTAAAGTAATTGCCATTTAAAGGGTTTTTTTATTTTTATTTTTATTAAATAATAACTGTGTTTTTATGGTGGGCCTAATGTTTAGAAACATTTTTAACAATTGAAAGGAATTCAAAATTAATATATAAAATCACTAGCTAACCTGTATACCAATAACAAGCATGCTGAGGAACAAGTCAGGAAATACTTTCACAATTGCCTCAAAAATATTGTAGTAAATCTAAACAAGGTGAAGGACCTATACAATAAATACTTTAGAAAAAGTCAAGAAAGACAATGAAGATGATAACAGAATATGGAATGATCCCCGTGCTTGTGGATTGTGAGAACTAATATGAAAATATTAGTATTACCCCAAAGCAGTCTACAGATTCAGAAAAGTAACCATCAATATTCCAATGCCATTCTCCACAACTATAGCAAAGGCAATCTGAACATTCATTCAGAAGCATAAAAGACCTTCATTAACTGAATCCATCAGGAGCAAGGAGGATAATGCCAGTGGTAACACTATAACAGACGTCAAGTCATACGACAAAGCCATAGTAGCAAAAACAGTATGGTACCTGCTGGAAACAGAAATGTAGGCCAGCAGAGCAGAATGAGAGATCCAGGTACGAATCCTCACAGCTATAGACGCCTGGCTTTTTGTTAGAGACACCAGAAATACAGAAGAAAGAAGAGACAGCTTCTTTAACAAATGGTGATGAACAATGGCATGCCGACGTGAAGAATGAAACTAGAGTCTTTTTTTTATTGAATATCTTCTTCATTTACATTGCCAATGGTAAAACCTTTCCCAATTTTCCCTCTCCAAAAAGTCCCCCTCCCCAAAGATTCCCTACCCCTCCTCCCACCCCCTGTGATTCTCATCTTTAACCTGCACAAAAATCAAATCCAAGTTGGGCAAAGATCTTCACATAAGGTCAGAAACTCTAAAACAGAACAAAGTAAGAAAAAGATTCCAAGATGCAGGTACATGCAAGGACTTTGTCAACAGGAACTAGTCATTCAGGAAATGAGCACAATAGTCAAGAGATGAAGCCTTCTTTACTGTAGAGAAATTAAAACATTTCTCTACAGTAAACAGTTAATCAGAGAAAAATCTCGACTAACTAAACAAAAAGCTGACAAGAAAATGAACAATATAATTGATAAATGAAGTCAGTAGTTTGCAAAAGACAAGATATAAATGGCCAATATGCATATGAAAGACTATGAAAATGCACAATGTTTTCTCAGTAGGGTCCCACTTTCAACTTCTGAGAGGCCAAGTCAATATTCTATATTGCTTTGATAATCACTTGGACTCTGACCAATCAATAATTCTGTGTGTGTGTGTGTGTGTGTGTGTGTGTGTGTGTGTGTGTATGTGTGTGTGTGTGTGTGTGTGTGAATACCATCTTCATTTACATTGCCATGGTAAAACCTTTCCCAATTACCCCCTCCCCAAAGACCCCCAACCCCTCCTCCCTCCTCCTGCCTCCATGTATATGCCCCTCCACCCAACACACTCCCATCTCCCCCCCTTGGTTTCCCTTTCTTGGGGCCTCTGTTGAGCCTTTGCCTGAACAAAGACCATTGCTCCCACTGATGCCCAACAAGGCCTTCCTCTGCCACATTTTTGGCTGGAACCATGTGTGCTCCTTGGTTGATGGTTCAGTCCCTGGGAGTGTTGGAGCATCTGGGTGGCCGAAATCATTGTTCTTCCCATGCGGCTGTAAACCCCTTCAGCTCTTCTGGACCACCCTCCAGCTCCTCCATTGGGGACCCCATGCCCAGTCCAATAGTTGGTTGCTAGCATTTGCCTCTGTATTTGTAAATCTCTGGCAGGGCCCCTCTGGAGACAACCATTGCATGCTCCTTTTGGTATACACTTCTTGTCGTCCTTAGTAGTGTCAGGGTTTGTTGACAGTTTATAGGATGAATCCCTAGGTAGAGCAGTCTCTGGGTGGCCTTTTCTTCAGCCCCTGCTCCACACATTGTCTCCCTTATTACTCCTGTGAGTATTTTGTTCCCTTTATTAGAGGAACCAAAGCACCCTTACTTAGGTTCTCCTTCTTCTTGAGCTTCCTGTGCTGGGAGAATTGTAACTTGTTTATTTTGAGCTTTTGGGCTGACATCCGCTTATTAGTGAGTCCATACCATGTGTAATCTTTTGTGATTGGGTTGCCTCGCTCAGGATAACATTTTCTAGTTTCATCCATTTGCCTAAGAATGTCAAAAATTCATTATTTTTAATAGATGAATAATACTCCATTGTGTATATATACCACAGTTTCTGTATCCATTCCTCTGTTGAGGGACATCTGGGTTCTTTCCAGATTCTGGCTATTTTAAATAAGGCAGAAATGAACAACCAATAATTCTAAAGGCGGTTTCTCATGTCTGGTAGTAGGGACTGTATTAGTCTATTGTTCATGGGGGAGAATTGCCAGATGAAGTAGCTTAATTTCTCTTACGATTGTATGTGTGAACTTAAAGTCTTGGAAAGAACAGGAATTCAAGGCCCATACCTAAACATAGTAAAAGTAATATACAGCAAACCGGTAGCCAGCATCAAACTAAATGAAGAGAAACTTGAAGCAATCCCACTGAAATCAGGGCCTAGACAGGGCTGCCCCTTTTCTGATTATCTTTTCTATATTGTATTTGAGGTACTAGCTTGGGCAATTAGAAAACATAAGGTCAAAGAGATACAAATTGGAAAGGAAGAAGTCAAACTATCATTATTTGCACATGATATGATAGTCTACCTAAGTGACCCAAAAAAGTCCACTAGGGAACTCCTACAGCTAATAAACAACTTCAGCAAAGTGGCAGGTTATAAAATCAACTCAAGCAAATCAGTAGCCTTCCTATACTCAAAGGATAAGCAGACTGAGAAAGAAATTAGGGAAATGACACCCTTCACAATAGCCATAAACAGTATAAGTACCTTGGGGTTCTCTTACCAACCATGTGAAAGATCTGTATGACAAGAACTTCAAGATTCTGAAGAAGGAAATGGAAGAAGACCTCAAAAAATGGAAAAACCTCCCATGCGCATGGATCAGTTGGATTAATATAGTTAAAATGGCCATTTTTCCAAAAGCAATATACAGATTCAACGCAATACCCATCAAAATTCCAACTCAATTCTTCATAGAGTTAGAAAGAACTCAAAAATTCATCTGGAATAACAAAAAACCCAGGATAGCCAAAACTATTCTCAACAACAAAGGAAATTCTGGGGGAATCAGTATCCCTGACCTCAAGCAATACTACAGAGCAATAGTGTTAAAAACTGCATGGTATTGGTACAGTGACAGGCAGGCGGATCAATGGAACAGGATTGAAGATCCAGAAATGAACCCACACACCTATGGCCACTTGATCCTCGAGAAATGGGCTGAAAAAATCCAATGGAAGAAAGATAGCTTTTTCTTTTTTTTTGTTGATATATTTTTTATTTACATTTCAAATGATTTCCCCTTTTCTGTGTCCCCACTCCCCCCAAGTCCCATAAGCCCTCTTCCCTCCCCCTGTTCCTCCATCTACCCCTTCCCGCTTCACTGTTCTGGAATTCGCCTATACTGCTGCACTGAGTCTTTACAGAACCAGGGGCCACTCCTCCATTCTTTTTGGACATCATTTAATTTGTGGATTATGTCCTGGGTATTCAAAGTTTCTAGGCTAATATTCTCTTATCGGTGAGTGCATACCATGATTGATCTTTTGAGACTAGGTTACCTCACTTAGTATGATGTTCTCCAGCTCCATCCATTTGTCTAAGAATTTCATGAATTCATTGTTTCTAATGGCTGACTAGTAAGTACTCCATTGTGTAAATATACCACATTTTTTGTATCCATTCCTCCATTGAAGGACACCTGGGTTCTTTCCAGCTTCTGGCTACTACAAATAGGGCTGCTATGAACATAGTGGAGCATGTGTCCTTATTGCATGCTGAAGAATCCTCTGCATATATGCCCAGAAGTGGTGTAACAGGGTCCTCAGGAAGTGTCATGCCCCGTTTTCTGAGGAAACGTCAGACTGATTTCCAAAGTGGATGCACCGTCTTGCAATCCCACCAGCAGTGGAGGAGAGTTCCTCTTTCTCCACATCCTCGCCAACACCTGCTGTCTCCTGAGTTTTTGACCTTAGCCATTCTGACTGGTGTGAGGTGAAATCTCAGGGTTGTTTTGATTTGCATTTCCCTAATGATTAATGATGTTGAACATTTCTTAAGGTGTTTCTCAGCTCTCCAAAGTTCTTCATGTGAAAATTCTTTGTTTAGCTCCGTACCCCACTTTTTAATGGGGTTATTTGGTTCTCTGGGTTCTACCTTCCTGAGGTCTTTGTATATATTAGATATTAGCCCTCTGTCAGAGGTTGTTGGTTGACATTTTGTCCCTTTGACAGTGTTCTTTGCCTTACAGAAACTTTGTAGTTTTATGAGGTGCCATTTGTCAATTCTTGATCTTAGAGCATAAGCTATTGGTATTCTATTCAGGAACTTTTCCCCTGTGCCCATGTCCTCCAGGGTCTTTCCCAGTTTCTTTTCGATTAGTTTCAGTGTGCTGTATCACCCTGAGCTTTAGATCTCTGGTGGTGCAAACCGCCAGGGATCTGCCTGCACTCTGGAACTGAGCCCATAGGCGGTTTGCCAGCCTGCCGGGCTCGGGGCCCGTGTCCTGCCCAGAGAGCTGTGGAAGGAGAGAATCCCCGCAGCCATATTTGCTGCCTGCCTGGACAGAAAAGGATCACTAGGTACTGTATCACCCTGAGGTTTAGATCTCTGGTGGTGCAAACCACCAGGAGTCTGCCTGCACTCAGGAACTGAGCACATAGGAGGTTTGTCTGCCAACCTGCCGAGCGCAGGGCCTGTGTCCTGCCCAGAGAGCTGCAGAAGGAGAGAAGCCCGGAGGCCATACTCACTGCCTGCTGGGACAGAAAAGGGTCACTAGGTACTGTATCACCCTGAGCTTTAGATTTCTGGTGGTGCAAACCGCCAGGGGTCTGCCTGCACTCAAGAACTGAGCTCATAGGTGGTTCATCTGCAAGCCAGTCCATCACGGGACCTGTGTCCTATGTGAGAATCAACAGAGGGAGTGACCCCCACCACACCATCTTCGCTCCATAATAGAGCAGACAAAGAACACCTGGTTGACCTTGACAACATAAGTATAACATTGCTTGAGGCAAGACTGAGAAGGGCTCCAATAGCCTTTTCAACAAATGGTGCTGGTTCAACTGGAGGTCAGCATGCAGAAGAATGAGAATTGATCCATCCTTGTTTCCTAGTACTAAGCTCAACTCCAAATGAATCAAGGACCTCCACATAAAGCCAGACACTCTGAAGCTAATAGAAAAGAAACTGCGGAAGACCCTGGAGGACATCGGTACAGGGGGGAAAGTTCCTGAACAGAACACCAATAGCGTATGCTCTAAGATCAAGAATTGACAAATGGGACCTCATAAAATTACAAAGTTTCTGTAAGGCAAAGGACTCCATCAAAAGGACAAATCGGCAACCAACAAATTGGGAAAAGATCTTCACCAACCCTACATCAGATAGAGGGCTAATATCCAATATATACAAAGAACTCAAGAAGTTAGACCCCAGAAAACCAATTAACCCTATTAAAAAATGGGGTACAGAGTTAAACAAAGAATTTTCACCTGAAGAAATTCAGATGGCAGAGAAGCATCTTAAAAAATGCTCAACTTCATTAGTCATTAGGGAAATGCAAATCAAAACAACCCTGAGATTTCACCTTACACCAGTCAGAATTGCTAAGATTAAAAATTCAGGAGACAGCAAGTGTTAGCTAAGATGTGGAGAAAGAGGAACACTCCTCCACTGCTGGTGAGGTTGCAAATTGGTACAATCACTCTGGAAATCAGTCTGGCAGTTCCTCCGAAAACTGGGCACGTCACTTCCAGAAGATCCTGCTATAGCACTCCTGGGCATATACCCAGAGGATTCCCCAGCATGTAATAAAGACACATGTTCCACTATGTTCATAGCAGCCCTATTTATAATAGCCAAAAGCTGGAAAGATCCCAGGTATCCCTCAACAGAAGAATGGATGCAAAAAAAAAAATGTGGTATATATACACAATGGAGTACTATTCAGCCATTAGAAACAATGAATTCATGAAATTCTTAGGCAAATGGATGGAGCTGGAGAACATCATACTAAGTGAGGTAACCCAGTCTCAAAAGATCAATCATGATATACATTCACTAATAAGTGACTATTTACCTAGAAAACTGGAATACCCAAAACATAATCCACACATCAAATGAGGTACAAGAAGAATGGAGGAGTGGCCCCTTGTTCTGGAAAGACTCAGTGTAGCAGTATGGGGCAAAACCAGAACAGGGCAGTGGGAAGTGGTGGGTGGGGGAACAGGGGGAAGGAAGGGGGCTTATGGGACTTTCGGAAAATGGGGGGCCAAAAAAAAGGAAATCATTTGAAATGTAAATAAAAATATATCGAATAAAGAAAAACAAAAAATAAAAAGATTGTATGTGTGAGTGTGTGTGTGAGTGTGTGTGGGGTATGTTTTTATATAGTAAACAAATTACATATATGTGGTAACTATATATTTTAATTTTAGATAAATATTAAATAGTATGTTTCCTTCAGGTTTTATCAAACAATCTTGGTGTTATTTTTCCTTTATCACTCTTTCTCCTTCTGTATTGACATCCCCAGTTGGAGTTCCCTCCTCATCTTTTAGCTTCACACTTTATATCACCTGTATCCTGCTATTTCCCTCTGAGCATCCCTTCACACACACTGAGGTCCCTTTATCCTCTCCTGTTTCCTGTGATTACTCATGTTGTAGCCTCACAACCTCTGAAGATTTAGAGATAAGAGCCCTAGATTAAAGCAAACAAAGTCTCTCTGGGTCTAGGACCTCAATATAGTCTTTTTGTAGGCCAGTCACTTTATCTGCAAATTTCATGATTTTAGTCCCCACCACCCAAGCTGAGTAGCATTCCATTGTGTACACATTTTCATCATCCATTCAGCTTTTGAAGGACATTTGGGGATGTTTCCATTTCCAGTTGATTATGAATAAAGTGCAATAGCAATGAACATTGCTTTTCAAACATTTGTGGAGTAGAATGTCAAGTCCTTTGGGCATATGCCCAAATGATACACTAAGTCATATTGGTTGATTTATATTTAGCTTTCTGAGAAATCTCCATACTGATTTGCACACTGCCTATACCAATTTGCATTCCCACCAACAGCGAATGTATGTTCCTCTTTCTCCACAACCTTGGCAGTGTTTGTTGTCAGCTGTTTTGTTGATCTTAGCCATTCGCACTGGGGTAAGATAAAAAAAAATCATAGTTATTTTAATTGGCATTTTTTCTAATTGCTGTGAATTGGAAAAAAGCCCCTTTTCTGATATATTTCTTAGATATATTTCTTTGTTCTATTGAGAATTCTCTCTAGCCTACTTTTGAAATGGGGCATTTAGGGCTTAGTTGATTCAAGGTGGATCAAAATCAAAAGCCTTACTCCTGACGTCTAGACTCCATGGTACCATAAGATACTAGACCATATACTAAGGAAGGGAAGCAATTCATATTCCCACCCAACAGTGATACTGATGATCCACAAGACTGACTGGCATGTCAAGGTATCCCTAAAGGTGCAGTGAGTGCTGCTCATGTGATTAGTAGTAACCAAGAGCTGTCTACTTATACTTAAGACTCACTCAACAGAATGAAGATTGTGCCTTGGTAGAAACCTAGACAACTTCCCCAGGCCAGTGAGGTCATGGACCTTAGAAATGATCCAAGTTCTTTGTCCAACATAACTCCTAACTGCATTCTAAATCTTATCTTTATACACATTATAAATATATCTTACCATCCCACAACAAAGAAGTTTCTCTCTACAGCAAATGGAGACTACCACAGAAAAACTACAATAGAAATAAAGCAAGGATAGATGGATAGCAGGGAACCCAGCTGCAATGGATATATCTACGTCATAGCTTTGGCATGCATGGCTCAGAGCACATTGCAAAAGAGGGGTGGAAAGATCCTGAGAGCCAGGATAGCAGGAAGTCTGCAGTGATATGGTCTCCCCTAGAAATGACTGCTTGAGCAAGACTGGAGCAATTGTGATATCATTAGACAAGCTAATTCTGCAAGGGTAGATGTTCACATCGTCTGACTGGCTAAGAGCCACAGGCCACTAAGGACGACAAGGAAAGTTAGCCTCTCTCAGGAATAAGTCCCTTTCCTGGTTGTCCAATATCAAGTTGTCATACCTGAAACCAAATGCAAACAGCAAAAACAGACTCAGCAGGATTGATTCATTTATATATTTGTGCATACATATATGTATGTAACAATAATAAAGAAAAATGATTATCAGTTTGAGTGTGGGGGGAAATATAGATGGGATTAGAGGAAGACAACGGAAAGGGGAAAATGATATAATTCTACTTTAATTAAACATATACAAAATATTTTGTAAAGGAAAAAATTTCAATCTGACTGTCTGGTAGAGAAATGCAAACTAAAAAGTACTTTGAGATTCTATCTTTCTCCAGTTAAAACGTAAGTCATTAATAAAACAAATAGCAAATGTTGCCTTGGATAAGGACAAGGAGGGAAGCCCTGAGACACTGCTGGTGAAAATGTAAAGTAGTCCAAACTTCTACGGAAATCTTATGGGATTTTCTCAATAAACTAGAAGCATATCTACCATGTGGCCCAGCTATACTACTCCTGTGTATCACACAGTCACTCCGAGTGAGTGCAGCAGAGATGCTTGCCCATCAAAGCTTATAGCAGTATCTCAATAGCTCGATAGCTCAATAAGTGGAGAAACAATGGCAGTGCCCAACAATGAAGATTCAAGGAAAATGTGTGTGTGTGTACAATAGAATTTCTCCAGTCATAAAGAAGAATAAGTTGAAGTTGTCTGCCAGAAAATCAATTGTGTCTGGAAATAATCTTATTAAATGAATTAATCCAATTCGAGGAAGACACATAACCATTTTTTCTCTCCTTTGTGTTCCAAACATTCTATATAGTTGCATAAAATCACTTGTGTACATATATAGTGAGCACAGAAGTGAAAGTTTGTTGGGGAACAAAGGGGCCTCACCTGCAGTGGGAGGGGCGGGAAGAGTGGGTTTATTAATAACTACACTCATCATACAGACTACACCTATAAATTAAAGAAAAATCAAATAATCACCACCCAGAAAATAAAAGGAGTCTAATATCAATATTCCAAATAGAGACCATCTAAGCAAAGTACAATAATCCTTATTTAATTTTTATTGGATACTTTATTTACATTTCAAATGGTATCCCCTTTCCTGGTTTTCCCTCCCGAAACTCCCTATGCCATCCCCTCTCCCCCTGCTTCTATGAGAGTGCTCCCTTACCCACCTACCCACTCCCATCTCCATGCCCTGATATTCCCCTGCACTGAGATATAGAGCCTTCACAGAACCAAGGGCCTCTCCTCCCATTGTGTCTAGGCCATCCTCTGCTACATATGCGGCTGGATATGTCTCTTTGGTTGGTGGTTTCGTCCCTGGAAGCTCTGGGGATCTTGTTGGATGATATTTTTGTTCTTTCTATGGTGTTACAAACCCCTTCACCTCCTTCAGTCCTTTCTCTAACTCCTCCATTGGGGACCCTATGCTCAGTCCAACGGTTGGCTGCAAGCATCCACTTCTGTATTTGTCAGGCTCCGGCAGAGCCTCTCAGGAGACAGTTATATCCTCACATAAAGCCTCGTGGCAAAGGCTTTTGAAGAGAAAACAATTGTGATTAGTAATCCAAGGAGTAAAATATGTCAAATTGATGCTTTGTGAGAATTTTGAAGTGAAGTAGCTGTTTCCCCAAAATTGTTATAATTTTTCTGCTTTCCTGTGATCTACTTTCTAAAATGCTTTTAAAGTCTTAGCCAGTTAACAGTTTCATGCACAATTTGAAACAGGGAATGGGAAGAACATGCTTTCTGTTGTCTTATCCAAAGTATTCTGTGTTCCCTTATTGTTAACTTTTACTTTAAGATGAAGGTGGGAGCACTCTATCTCTTCTTTAGAAAGCAAGTTCTTTTAACAGAGAAAAGGTCACAACCTTCCAGAGGAGTGCCACAGGAGACACACTGTCTTCTACAGCTTGCAGGATGCACTGTTCAACCTCCTTGGTTACCTGCTGAGAACTACAGAGAACACAATGTATGCTCAGTTGCACAGGGCAAAGGAGTGGTACCCACATCCAAGGTGTTGGTAACTGCTCCCAGGGTCCAAAGTCCTAACAATCTTGCCATCTGGATATTGGATCTGAAAAGCATTCTAACCTAATGACTAACTTGCTGAGTTAGGAGTCAAACTCCACTTTCCAGTGGTAAATGGTCAAAATGGTAATGCACCCGGAAGAACTTTTAGTTTATCACAATGTCCCCATTTTTCAAGACTGGAGACACAAGAACAGAAGCACATGAGATCATAATTTGAAAAACAAAGATGCTTCAAGAAGCTAGCAGCAGCAATATCTTGTGAAACAGCAGACCACTGCTAACTGCTTAATTTTAACTTTATGCCTATAGGTCTTTTGCCTGCAGGTATATCTATGCACGATTAGTGTGCCACGGAGGCCAAAAGAGAGTATCAAGTCCCCTGGGGCTGAAGTTACAGCCTGTTGGGTGCTGTCATGTGGGTGCTGGGATCCCAAGAGCAGGGAGTGCTCTCTATTTTAACTGGGTTAGAAGTTACAAAAGCCATCATCATCAGATCACCAGACAGCCAGATCCCCTGACTCCTGGTCCACTCTGTTGTTTCAAGGAGTACAATATGTATATACAAGCTTATAGAAGGAAGTAGGTCAGAATCTCCATTGCCACCTGGAACACGGTGACTGCTGTGAGTGGTCGCAACTGAGAGAGCACTAAGGACAGAAATGTGCAGTAGTGAAATCACAGTGCGGACACATTCCAAATTATCACTGTCCACACAGAAATTGTTTCCTACTAAGCGGAAGTCAGGAGGTTTCTGAGAAAGGTCAGTGCTGCCGCCTGGGTCTCTGGAGCTGGTTACTTTGCCTTTGCATTAGGTGAAAGTGTTTCAAGACAACTTTTACAGAACAACCAAATATTTCATCTTCAAAGAGAGTTTAACTGCTACCATGTCAGAGTCATGTCAGAGAACCATGACTCATTTCAGAGTTTGCTTTCAAAAGTACTCATGTGGAGAGGTGAGGAGTGTTTGTTAAAATTACAGATACTTAGGACTTGCCCAGGCCAGCTGGATCAGGATCTTTAACTTGGAAGAAAGCTTCTTTGCCCTATAGTTGGAGAACAATTGAGAACAACTTGAACAACTTCTTATTTCCTGCCTGCCTTTAAATTCTGTTTCAAATGCTATAATTTTTTCTTAATGTGCCATTAAGTGAAAATTTTAAATGTATTAAATTACTTAAAACCTCCTACTTATTCTGAACAGTTTTAAAAAGCTTACTTTCTTAGCATTTGAAGCTCAGAAAATATTGTCTTGAATGTTCTAAATTTCTGCTTAAATATCTTCTTAATAATGGAAGATTAATATATTACAGAGATGCCTAGGAAGAGGAGATGAGTTCCATACTGTGGGGCTGGCCTTCAATCCATTCAGAGAGTGGTGAGGTACTCCCATAATGTCCGTGCCAATACAATGCCACTGTGTATACCCAACCTTATCAGGCCTTTTGCCTTTATAGCTAGCAGGGTTAACACTCTGGTAGGAGTTGTGATTACTTTTCCTCCCCAGAAGCCTGTACAAACCTTTCAGTACAATGATAGCTGAGAGTAGAGAGGAAGATTCCAAGTAAATACCACCTTGCAGCTTCCTTTTACAGTAGACGGCAGTTAATGAAGACTCACAACTGGCCAAAATGCAAAGAAAAGATGACTATAGATTTCTGATCCCCAAACAGGAAATTGACATTATACGTTTTCATATCAAGGCTCAAGGAACATCGAGAGAAAAGGAGGGAAAGATGCTAAGAGCTGGAAGGTGGAGAGGCATGCTGAAAGACAGAGTCTTCTGGACCTGGGGAGCCTACTGTACTCATGAACACACAGCAGCTGTGATTGTGTTCACAAGACCTGCATAAGACAAGACTAATTCATATCCCACCGTGGGCAGTGTGGATCTCCCAACCCACCTATTGCTTGGGGAGGGAGAATTAGTTTCCTTCAGGGAAATTGCCCCAGGTAGGCTGCCATGTGCCTGGGGACAGTCCTCCTCACCGCACACACAGGCATCTCTAGTTGACCTCAGTGGGTTAAAATAGAAAACATGAGGCTGGGAGGTTATGTGATGAGGGCAATTAGGAATTAACTAATGCATTAACTTACTAAGTCCAAGGTACTAATAAGTCCCCTGCATAGCAGATACATATGTTGTACTGTGTTATATGCTGGCAATAAAAACACAAATCCAAAATTAAGAGAAAGCAATGACATTTACAATAACAATAATCAAAACACACAAAGATCAATCTAACAAAGTATTGTCAAAACGTGTACACTAAAAACTGGGCAAAGCAATGACAAGAGAATCTAGGGAAGATTTAAATATTATGTATAAATAAAAAAATTCAGTGTTATTAACGTAGCCATTCTCCTCAAAATGATCTACCAATGTAAATAGAATTACACCCAATAACCCAGCAACATTGTTTGTAGCAATCAATAAATTGATTTTATTGATCAATAAAATTAATTTAATGATTGTGTGTGTGTGTGTGTGTGTGTGTGTTGTGGATGGGAAGCCTGGTGCTGTTCTTGTGATCCTATCCCCTAATGAATAAAGGAGCCAATCACTGGGCAAGCAGGCAGGACTTCCTGTTAGTATCACAGCAGATCCTCAAGGATCCACCACCAGAGGGATCAGATTTTAATAAGCCTTACAAGATTAGGTTTTAGTTGTTGTGCCCAGAGATTGAGTTACCATTGTTTCAGAACTAAGTTTGTGTTGCATTTTCCTTCACTCAATGGCTCATCTGAGTTCAAGAGAGAAAGGTATCAAGTGTGGGTTTGCCAGATGTGCACCACAAAGGCCGTGGGGGATTTGAAGCATGGGGTTGGTGTGGTAGTGACCCACCATTGGGAACCTAGCAAGCTGAGTGGAAACGTTTTAGGAGCTCCAGGCCAATGAATCTCCAGTGCATGGCTGGCCAGGCTGCTAGGGCAGAGAATTAGAGGCAAGAGTGTGGGAATGAGTCAGTTCTACTTTTTTAATATGTGTGTGTATATCTATATAAATATGTGTGTGTGTATCTGTATAAATATATATTTGTGCATATCTGTACAAATATATATTTGTATAAATATATAAGTATATATATATATATGTATGTATATATATATTTTTTTCTCTTTTGCCCACCTCACATACCCTCCCAACTTCATGCCTTTTTAACTCACAAATAAATGTCAATTAATGATGCTGTGTGTACACTGGAGAGGATGTATATGTGTGTGTGTGTGTGTGTGTGTGTTCAGAATTTATTCAGAATACCTGATTTCAAGATACATTCTAAGGCTACAGTGATTAAGATGCTGTCTGAAGAACACTGGCTGCTCTTCAGGAGGACCTGTCCGAATTACAGCTCCAGGGTATCAAATGCCCTCTTCTGGTTTAGCAAGACACTTTTATGTAAAAATGTTCAAGAAAAAAAGACACTGTGTATTAGTTAAAGAATAGAAGAGTAAGTAAATAGAACAGAAAAGAAAACCAACACTTAATTTAATAAAATTGCTGAAACAATTCAATGAAAATTTTTCCAGAAAATATTGGCAGAAAAAAATATTTACATATAAAGCAAACATCTTGAATGTATTTGTCCTATTTAAAAAAACATCCATCCATTCATATAAAGCACTTATACACACATGCCAAATTACTTCAAAATTAATCATAGGTTGAAGTATAAAATATAAGACAATAAAATTTCTGTAAAAATGACAGACCTTTTTTTTTACTCCGAATAATCAAAACTTCTTATACACAACAATAATGATCAAATTAAACAAATTTACCAAACTGGACTTAACTTAAAATTTTTGTTCTAATGGAAAAAGGACACTAATGTCGATATTTCATGTGATTTTTTTTACAAATGCATACAATTGTTATATACCAATTGAAATAACTACATCAATGTTATTTTCTAAGAAAGACAGGTAATAAGTAGGGCAAAAGATAAATCCAGCCTGATAGAAGTGATTATCATAATAAAAAATGAATCTGATAAAAATATAGAAAATTTAATATTCTTAAAATTCAACAATATGAAAAGACAAAGTCAAGTAAAAGTGGCCAAAAATATCTGAGTAAAGTTTATATAGAAACAAGGTAAGGGACAAAAAATGACCAAACAGGAAGATGTTCACAATCCTTAGCTATTGGGAAAATGTACAGAAACCCACAATGAGATGCCACTGTATCTCTTGAAATTGGGAAGAGGGGCTCCTCCCCCAATACTGCTATCAAATCCTGAAGAGGATGCAAAAAACAGAATTTTCATGTTGTTTGTTTAAGGATATATTACTATTTATGCCTCTATTTCTCTTTGGGGGTATTGGTGTGTATATATGTTTATATGAGTGCAGATGTCAACTGAAGCCAGAATTGGACATCAGACCCCCTGAGCTGAAGGAACAGGGCAGCTGCCCTATATGAGTGCTGGGAACTGAATTCTAGTCATCTCAAAGAGTTCTATATGCTCTTGAGCACTGAGGCATCTCTGCTGCCTTGAAAATGCTTGGGTGCTGTTAATGAGAATGGAATGTGCTACAGCTGGCCTGGAAATGCTCTGGTGGCTCGCATAAGCTTACCACAGTTTTCAATAGCATCAAGAGACCTATTTGTAGAATCTGCAGGTGATTGCATTAACCATAATGTATTTGTGAATACATCTGCACAGGCTGTATAATGACATATATGCAGCATCCAGTTATAGCTCCAAGTTTAAGTTCAAATGGCAGTTATACCAATCAAGAAAGTAGGGTCCAAGGTGAATGACTTGCATTATATCCAAAAAGTTCCATACTTTAGTAATTGCTACTTCTAGGTGACTTTCTTAACGCTAAATTGGTCAATTATCAATATATCTGGAAATAATTATACTGATTGTTAAACTGAAAAGCATGGTGCAGTGGTTGTTATGTGAATGTCAGAAGTTAACTCTGGTATTTGGAATAAACCAGTTCACTCTGTAGTGTGAGGATGGTACTAGAGGGATAGATGATCTTTTTATAAGACCATGATTGTATTTCATGTTATAGAGATGGATCTGCACATACAAAGTATAAATAGCCTTGCAACACTCATGTTAATGTTCATTAGCTCTGAGTGAAACCAAAGCCCCATGTCACCGGAGTCAAGCAAGACTCAGTATCCTTGGGAATATCCAATCCAGCTGCACAGACAATGCAGGATGGAACAGAGGCACTGGCCGTGAGTCTCAGGAACAAGACTGACAGCCTGGCAGAGAGGCAAGACTGAACTGTGAAGTGCTTGGCTACCTTTGTTTCCCCTCTCTACTTAGTCTACTGTGAGATAAGATGTGAAATTTACTTTCCCCCCTGAGGGTGTGAACCCATCCCTTCCCAGTCTCCATACTCTCTGATTAAAGTGTGACTTACATATTGAACTCCTACTTGTACCCACTGGTGTTTGTGGTAGCAGGCAGCACTCGCTCCAGTAGCCTGCCTAAGATATTTTCAATATGGTTCCTATCCTTGTAGGAAATGGCTATAAAAATCCTCCAGAACTCTTATTTTTCCCATTTAAAGGTGGAACTTGGAAGCTTGATTTCATCTGGTTTTTTTCCATTCACGGGTATGGGAAGAGCTTTGACAACCCGATGCCAAGAAGAAATGAGCTCCACCTCCATAATACCATTGTGTCCACTTCAAAGGTGCTTAAATGGTGATGATATCATAGGTTATTAAATTAATAAATTTCTTTCAAAAGGTAAATGCATTTTTGAGTGCTTGAAGGGGGAAATAAAGAAGAATAAATATCTGTTATTTTGCCAGGCGGTGGTGGCACATGCCTTTAATCCCAGCACTTGGGAGGCAGAGGCAGGAGGATTTCTGAGTTTGAGGCCGGCCTGGTCTACAGAATGAGTTCCAGGACAGCCAGGGCTACCCTGTCTTGAAATCCCCCCCAATATATATATATATATATATATATATATATATATATATATATATATATGTTTCTGTTATTTTGTTATATTTCTGTTTTGTTATTGCTAATGGATGGTTGTTATGTATGATGTTGCATTACAACTATAGAAAAAACAAGAACAAAATTCCTGTATCTAGCCTCACTCATAATTTGAGCCTCATCCCTTCCAAATAATAGCTAAAACTATTCTCAACAACAAAAGAAATTCTGGGGGAATCAGTATCCCTGACTTCAAGCAATACTACAGAGCAGTAGTGTTAAAAACTGCATGGTATTGGCACAGTGACAGACAAGTGGACCAATGGAATAGAATTGAAGATCCAGAAATGAATCCACACACCTATGGTCACTTGATCTTCGACAAAGGAGCCAAAAACATCCAGTGGAAAAAAGATAGCCTTTTCAACAAATGGTGCTGGATCAATTGGAGGTCAGCATGCAGAAGAATGCGAATTGATCCATTCTTATCTCCATGTACTAAACTTCACTCCAAGTGGATCAAGGGCCTCCATGTAAAACCAGACACACAGAAACTAATAGAAAAGAAACTGGGGAAGACCCTTGAGGACATGGGCACAGAGGAAAAGTTCCTGAACAGATCACCAATAGCTTATGCTCTAAGATCAAGAATTGACAAATGGGACCTCATAAAATTACAAAGTTTCTGTAAGGCAAAAGACACTGTTAAAAGGACAAAACGGAAATCATCAAATTGGGAAAGGATATTCACCAACCCTACATCCGATAGAGGGCTAATATCCAATATATACAAAGAACTCAAGAAGTTAGACCCCAGGGAACCAAATAACCCTATTAAAAAATGGGGTGCAGATCTAGGCATTCCCCATTCCAGAGCTCCCTGATTCACCCCGGATTTCATTCACCTGGGTAAATGCCCTAACTTCAGTTTCCTTGAGTCATCAGGTCCTTCCTGTGCAGTGTGTCTGTGAGAACTCGGGATCAGCTCCCACTGAATCTGCTCACTCTATGCTCCTCCAATCACCTCCAACTTAGGAATCCACACCCCTTGGCCCATTTGCACTGGATGTGCACTGTCAGGGTCAGCTCTATTCCAGAAATCTAGAGGTCCATATCTAACTTAAAATAAGTCTTCCTGATATCTGTCAGCTCTGAACAAATGAACAGAGCAACTAAAATATACAAGATGGAAATTAACAATGGCAACACTCTGAGTAATTCTGTTTCTGTGCTCAGGAGCTTGGAATCAGAGGTGAAAAGACAAAAGGAGGAGTGGTAGTGCATACAATGAGAGCTGGCAGGCAGAGGCTAAAGATTTTCAGATTAAATTTTTTTTCTTAATTTATTTTTTACTTATTCACTGTCATAGTTAGGGTTTTACTGCTGTGAACAGACACCATGACCAAGGCAAGTTTTAAAAAGGACATTTAATTGGGTCTGGCTTACAGGTTCAGAGAGTCAGTCTATTATCATCAAGGCAGAAGCATGGCAGCATGCAGGCAGAGCTGAGAGTTCTACATCTTCATCTGAAGTTTGCTAGCAGAATACTGACTTTCATGCAGCTAGGGTGAGGTTGTTAAGGCCACATCCACAATGATACACCTATTCAAACAAGGCCACACCTCCTAGTAGTGCCACTCCTTGGGCCAAGCAGATACAAACCATCACATTGACTTTACATTCTGCTCACTGCTCACCTCCTGGTCACCCCCTGCCTGCCACAATCCTTCCTCCCTCACCCTCTCCCCTTCTCCACTGAGCAGGTGGGGGTTCCTTGGGTACACCCCCTACCCTGGCACTTCAAGTCTCTGTGAGGCTAGGCGCTTCCTCTCCCACTGAGGCCAGACAAGGCAGCCCGGTCAGAAGAATGTCTCCCACATTCTGGCAACAGCATTTGAGATAGCCCCAGCTCCAGTTGTTCGCAACCCATATGTAGAAACAAAGGCCCAAGTGAGGATGTTTGAATCTCACTTAGAAGACAGTGTGATGCACATCTTAAGTCCCAGCACTCAGGAGGCAAAGGCAGGGGGTCTCTAAGTTCAAGACCAGCTTGGTTTACAGAGTGGGTCTAGACTAGCCAGACCTACATAGAGAAACTCTGTTTTGGAGAAAGGGAGGATCTTAACCTAAAACTTGGAGTTTGTAGCATAAAGCAGAATCTGGAACTTTTTTCATTTTCCTGACTTATGAAGAATTTTTACCTAAACTCTGTTCAGAAGTTCTGCTGGTATTTGGGAGAACAGGCAGAATTCTTCTAATTAAATCATGACTTTTAAATCATGACTGTTCAATTACATGTCTGATGAATTCAAAAATGTAGTAAGTTATGGAATCTTGGTTAGATTTTCACAAAGAAGTCTGATTGAATATGAATGACCTCATGATAGTTCTCAAAATGATGATTTTACATGGACCTATCATACTCGACACTGCCAAACTCTCAAAAACAGAATCATTAAGATAGAATAAATATTGTCAGATCTGATCTTTAAACCTCATGTACATAAAGCAGAAGACAAGCATCACAGGTCCAGGGAAACCATCTGCACACGGGCACATCAGAAAGATCAGAACCCAGTCATCTTACAATGGGAAATGACGGCAGTTCTGGACAGGAAAATTCAATGGCATAATGAAGTAAGACAAAGTATGAAGCTAGGCAGGTAGATAAACTCTGTGGGCTTTAATTGTCATTTTTTTAAATGACACGACTGGGTGAGCAATTTGACAGCTCATTCCTCTCAAGACTCGCGGCTCCATAGTTGTCTGGGAAGATAGCAAGAAAGACTGCCCATTGGCCGTTCTTATTTCATTCCTTCTAAAATACTGAAATGTAATATCCCAAGCCCCGCACACTCATCACTTCGTTGATTTGAAAAATTACTATCTATGTGAAAGTAAATACATCTTAAGCTCTTTGCACACAGTGAGGGAGATTGATTTTTAAAGCAATACATGTAATGAGAATTTAAATTTATCTTAAGAGATGTATGAAAGGAAATGCAGTCAAAATTTTTTTAATCGACTATCTTTTTTTCCTGATGAAAAAGAAAGAAGATTATGAAAATATTAGGTGTCTCTAGCTATGACAGGATTAGAGGAGTGATGTGCACTTTTTTCTTCTTTCTTTTGTCTAAATTGTCTCCTGTTCCAATTCTAGCCTCTATCATCAGAAGAAGTATACTGGAGTGCTCAGGATCATAAAGGGAAAATGATTTTGTGTGTCAGCAATGAAGGATCTTTCTCATACAGAATGTTTGTTGAAATGCTATTTGCATAAGTATTCTGGTTCTTCTCCATTGTGCAATATTCCCTATTTCTTAAACGAATTCCATCATTTTAAGAAAAATTGAGGTAAATAATATTTACAGTTATACTGAAGGATGAAGAAAGGCATCCAACCTGACAATAATTTGATTCTACCAAAAAGTTTATTGAGCATCACCTTAAAGAAGAAACTGCCTTCAAGTTAGCCAACCTGAACAAGGAATGAGGGCCTGACAGGAATCATGGGGTCTCTGCATCCCCCTAGGGAGTGGTGAAGCTCAGGGGGCAGGAGGGGCTCACAGTAAAGAATGTATTTCATAGATCACGCCACTCAACCACAGCAAGGCCAAATGGGAATGCTCTGAGGTCCACGGCCAGTCACTGCAGTGAGTTCTCTAGGACATCTTCGTAAGATGACAGTGAAATGTGACAGCAGAAGATACATGGAAGTAAAACGCCATACCCCCCATGAACGAACACGCCTAACTTCTTGTATCTTATCCACTTCCATGGCCCTAGGGACACCTTAGGAGTAAGAACTACTAGTGTTAGTAACTGTTAACTAACATTACAGAAGTTATGGTGTGTTGACCACTATTCCAGTGTGTTAATAACATACTGATTCCCTGGGTTAGCAATAGAAAGCAAATGTTTTCACAGGTAAGGAACTCACATCACAGAGCTGTGTAGTAACAGCTCTAAGTACCTGAGCTAAAAGTGCTGAGATAGGCATTCAACCCCCAGGCCTGGCAGTTGTAACTATCTCATTCTACTGCTCGTCTGCACATGGGATAGGAGGAGCAAGATGACATATTTAGGAAATGCAACCTTTGTCATTGAACACAGGTTGAAAAGGGACATTAAAGAGCATTAAAGCATGGTGCCTGTCATCTTCGATGAAAGACTGCCTCTGCCTCTAAAACTTAACTGAAGAATGTCTGAAAGGCAAGAACATCAATTAGGCAACTGCTGGTGCAGGTAAGAGATGTATGGATACCATGCAGGATGAAGAATGAAGCCTCCGGCCAGCAATACCAAAAAATTCCTTTCAAAAAGAAAAAAAAAACCCTACTTTTTCGACAATTTATCACTATAATTTAAATATATAAATAAATATTTATATATTTAGAAATAATATAGAAATATAGAAATAATCTATATTCTAAAATAAGTAATTATAATAACAATTATCCATTATTTATATAATAAATATAAATTATACTGTATTATATAATTAGATAATATATTGTATTAAATATAAATTTTTATATTTTATATATGATATAAGAATATAAATGTCTTCATTTCATATATCTTTTCTGTAGGTTGTCTCACTAGCTCTGCATGCCAACAGATTGATTTCTTAAGAACTGTCAAGACATTAGTGATATTCCTCAGGTGTCTCATGTCCCTTTAAGGCTAATGACACAGAACCATTGTCCTGAACCTGTGGTCCCTTTAAATCTCAGCAATAATGAGTCTTCCCAGACAGGAAAGGTAAGCTGCAAATAGAGTTCTCCATCACAAAGATAACCCTGAGTGGGTCATCTTGGAAGGATCTCGTATGTTCCTTCTAGTGAGGATCAGTTTGTTGAGCACTAGATGAAATAGCTTCTTACTGGACCATTTTGCAGAAACAGAGTTGAAACTACTATGGATGGGGCCACATCTTCACCAAGACTACTTAATTATGCCTAATTCTTCCCTTTACTCGAAGTCCTCCTCTCCACCCGATATGAAACATGGAGCAGGGGCCCTTTAGCTGGTCCTCTTTCCAATACACATAAATTACATTTCTTTTCTCTGTTGCACATCATTTTTCACCACTCTATGTGGCACGTTAAAACAGCTGAGCCCACCCTAAAGTGACTGCTGGAATCAGGGCTTTTGCCTGAAAACTTCTTTTACAAAGCACTGTTTGGACATGTCTGAAGCAGGCGCACAGGAATGTCCAGTTGGAGATCTGTCTACATTTACTTGTTCAGTATAAGATTTCTGCTCACTGTGGTGCCAGGCAAGAGACTGACCTGGACATAGTTGTGAAGGAAGTTCATTGATCAAGTGCTCTCAGACAAACCTGTAATAATGTGAGCGAAGGAACTGAGGTAAGACAGGAAATGTAGACAGAAGAATGTGGTCTCCATCTGTGGCCATAGGTGTGAACCATCCTTCCTTACGGCAAGGCCAGCTTTGCTGGACACTGAACACAAGTCTATAATCTCAGTATCGAATGTACATCTAAAATCCTTACACTGGGAGGTTACAGCAGGAGAACCATAATTAGTTCTAAGCCAGCTTGAACTATATAATGTGGCACTATTTTATATATATATATATAATTAAGAGAGTGGCTTTGGGCCAGATTGCTTGTCTAGCAAACACAAGGACCTAGAATCCATCTACAAAATTTGCAAAGACATTTTTTATGCCCCCACTGATTCATTGGGCAAGGCTGCAAAGGAGGAGGGAGGTTTGAGGTTGATGTGGTCCCACATAATATGCACATAGAATGAATTTGCATTGAGTTACTTCGACTGGTGCCTGGGCTGACAAGCCAGCCTAAATGCCTGCTGAACCTGCCTGATGACCTGTGCTTGAGCAAAGGGGGCAGGGGAGTATGTACTCCTGAAAGTTGTCCTCCGACCACCTCCCCCAATAATCCCAAGGAACATGTGCACCCTGACAGTCAGTGTTCCTCCCTCCATCTCTCCCTCTCTGTCTTACACATATATACACTACTGATTTTACTGTTTGGTATTCTAAGGAAAAAATAGCCCATTGCCTCATCAATCAAACAGATCATCTGTTAGTCCTCAAGATACCCATCACTACACCTTAAAGAGCCCATGCCTCTGTGTTACCTACTGTAACCCCTTCTGGGCAGAACAAGTGACTGTGCTGCACAGGGAACCTGGTTTTCCTTCCTAGTTTAATCTTTTGTAGTACATTTCAAGGGCTTACTGAAAAAAGATGTTATAATGGGGTTTGTTTTAAAGACACTCAAACACTCAAACCTGTATCAGCATCCTTTTAGTCCCGTGAAATATTTGAAGAATATTTGCAGGTAGCTCCTGAACTCCTCTTACTCAGAAGTGGCAGTTGCAGACTCCCATAAGTTTTCCATAAAATAAACCATGAGCCTCCATTATAGCCAGGCCTCTGTTCAGAGCACCCAGAGCAAGACAGGTGCCTAAGTTACCCTACCTATAACAACAGTTTTGAAGGTCTCAAACTAATGCCCAGTGTGTGAGGAATTCCAAGGGCTCTAACCTGATACTGCAGAATTAATTCAAAGGACCACAGGTTAAACCCCATTTATCTTCCCTGCAAGCCTTCCAAATTGTCTTCTGAAATCAAGTTTGGGCTTCGTTATGCAGTGGATAAGGAAAAGTGAGCCACTTCTGCATGCTCCTGAGCCCGGCAAAGGCCTCTGGCTGTAAGTCTCTATTCCCTGCAGTCTCTTCTTGGTCCAGTGGCATCCAGTCCACAGGAATATGGTCTCTGAAGGCCGCATGTTACCTATGGCTCCTAAGCCTTAGCATTTTTTTTTCATTTACTTCTTTCTGATCTAAATGGGTATATAAGCTAGTTGTCTTTTTAGATTTGTATTGCTATCTTCAATATTTAGTGATCTAACTAAATAGAATTTACATGTTTTTAATGAATACATAACCCAAACCCAATCAAGTAAACTCTTTAAATCAGTATGCACAGAAAGACTTCTGCCTTAAAAATCTCTCGTAACTCCATGCTCTGGTGAAAATCACTGCTCATCTGCTATGTGTCTGTCCCCTGCTTCTCTCACAGTCAGTCAGGATCTAGTTCAGCCACTGGAGCCCAATCATATCATTTGCAGGCTGCTTAAGCCCTGCGTTTTCCCTATATTAACCTCTAACGCCATAAATCAGTGACTCCCTGGAATCCATTATATGGGCCTGCTGCGATTACTTAATCTATCTCTGTGTGGTTTTCCCTCTGCCTTCCACCCCATCCCTCCCTCCTTCCCCACTGGTACAGAAGTGGCTTGTGGATGTGTATGAAGAAGGCAGAAGGCCCTGCGGGTTCTGAGAGAAACAGGAGTTGCTTCAGGCTAACTTTGGAAATAAGATGACAACAGCTCCAACCTCAGCTTGTCCCTCATGCTATACTGTCAGAACAACCTTTGCCTGGGCTGGAGTCCAAGGCCCTGCTTGCGCCAGACCAGACTTTGGACACTAACATACACCTCAGCACCCCTCACCATAATCTTTTTTGTTGTTGTTGTTTTATTTTATAACAAATCAATTTTATGATGAGCAAATTGAAAGGAAATGAACATGTTTGGAAAATAGTTCCTGTCTAATCTGAGTTAATGTTCAAATATTCAGAAATAGATTCCAAGAACACAATATGTGTTATAAACTATAACAATTTGAAGAAATCCATGGAGTTCTTAGTTTTAGGGTCTACAAAAAATTATGACCAATTCTTTTAAAAGTCTTTGTAGTATTCGTGGTTAAAACAATTGGGTTGCACATAAAATAATTTTCACTCATAACTTGGACAGATTTTTTTCAGAAATCATTCTCCTGTATGCGCAAAGCATACCTCTCCTCACATAATAATGTTGTTTCTACAGAAGATTAGTACCGAATATGGTTACCATGACTACCTTTTCTTTTTTTTAATTTTTTTTATTCGATATAATTTATTTACATTTCAAATGATTTCCCCATTTCTAGCCCCCCCCCACTCCCCGAAAGTCCCGTAAGCCCCCTTCTCTTCCCCTGTCCTCCCTCCCACCCCTTCCCACTTCCCCGTTCTGGTTTTGCCGAATACTGTTTCACTGAGTCTTTCCAGAACCAGGGGCCACTCCTCCTTTCTTCTTGTATCTCATTTGATGTGTGGATTATGTTTTGGGTATTCCAATTTTCTAGGTTAATAACCACTTATTAGTGAGTGCATACCATGATTCACCTTTTGAGTCTGGGTTACCTCACTTAGTATGATGTTCTCTAGCTCTATCCATTTGCCTAAGAATTTCATGAATTCATTGTTTCTAATGGCTGAATAGTACTCCATTGTGTAGATATACCACATTTTTTGCATCCACTCTTCTGTTGAGGGATACCTGGGTTCTTTCCAGCATCTGGCAATTATAAATAGGGCTGCTATGAACATAGTAGAGCATGTATCCTTATTACATGGTGGGGAATCCTCTGGATATATGCCCAGGAGTGGTATAGCAGGATCTTCTGGAAGTGAGGTGCCCAGTTTTCGGAGGAACCGCCAGACTGATTTCCAGAGTGGTTGTACCAATTTGCAACCCCACCAGCAGTGGAGGAGTGTTCCTCTTTCTCCACACCCTCTCCAACACCTGCTGTCTCCTGAATTTTTAATCTTAGCCATTCTGACTGGTGTAAGATGAAATCTTAGGGTTGTTTTGATTTGCATTTCCCTAATGACTAATGAAGTTGAGCATTTTTTAAGATGCTTCTCCGAATCTTGATTGAATCAAGGAGAACAGGTAATATTGCCAGACTAACCTAAGTATACTTGAAGATTAACCTTGCTCTTTTTCCTTAATTTCTGCTACCAGGTTTAATTTAAATTTGGAAAAATAACTTCCAATTTCCATCTCTATTGTGACTTAGTCTTCCCAGAGAAAATACATTATTAAAAGCCAGTAATGCAGAAGAATATAGATGGCTATTTTGTTCTATATTTTTTTCTATATTCAAATCTGAAAATAGATTTGAAAAGCTAAACTTTATAACTCTAACATTACAGTTTTCTGTCTTTCTTTTTCTACAACCAAGACCTGGTCTTTTGCTATTTATAGAATAAAGTTAGTTAGCCTAGTATAAAGACAAGTCACCTCAGAGTTTTGGGCTCACAAGAATATGACTACTTTCCTAAATATAAACCACAGAGAACATGGTCATACCAGTATTAGGGCATGGACACATGTGCAATCTTTGTCATTCATACAGTGCAATGAGTGGTGTCCGTGCCTAAAAGTAGCAAGTGAAATGTCTTCAGCCAACAACAATACTGTTAAAAACCCAACCTCAAATTATGAGCTTAAATATAACCATTTCCAGGCCACCTCTAATTCAGAGTTAAAATCTGTTCTAGCCCTAATCTTTCAAAGTCTAGACTTGTTTTGTTAGGTCAACAATGCCAACATATGTGCAGTGCAGTTTTGCCCCTTGTATCGAATTCAAATTGTTTCAGTCCCCAGATCTTGTCTTTGGCCAAACTGCGTAGGCTGGAATCCTGTCTCATGGTGTGTGGCTGGAGAGATAGCTCATAGCTCTTTGGTCACTGCAATCAAAAGATGGAGTCTCAAAGGTGTCTATGAGCCTGTCTCCTATTCCTGTTTTACTTTTAACTGTACCATATGAATCCACATGAAAACTCAGAACTGCTCTTCCCAGACCAAAGAAATCCAGCTTGTATTTATTTTGATTTGTGTGCTATGTATGTGTTGTGTGTATGTGTGTGTACATATGTGTGTAGGCGTGTGTGTATATGTATATATATATATTTGTGTGTATGTGTATGTGTGTGCATGTGTGTCTATGTATGTATGTGTGTCTGTGTGTCTGTGTGCATGTGTATGATATATGTGTGTCTATGTGTGTCTATGCATGTGCATGTATGTGTGTATATGTATGTGTGTATGTGTATATGTGTGTATGTGTGTGTATGTGTATGTATGTGTGTATGTGTGTATATGTATGTCTATGTATATATGTGTATATGTGTGTATATGTATGTATGTGTATGTGTCTATATGTGTATGTATGTGTGTGTGTGCACACCTGTGTGTGAGAGTGTAGGTGTGTGTATGCATAAACCATTAAACTGAAAGTCTGGCTGAAAAGGGAAGAATTTCAATTCTAAGTCCAGATACATGAATAAGTACTTCTCCAAAAATTTTAACTTGTTTGATCTCATTTTATTTTAGCATTTAGCTGAAACAGAGCTCTGTTCCAATCTGGCAGACTGCCAGCCATCCTTGCAGGAGGCAGGAGCCTGCTTCCCTGCAGCTCCCAAAGCCTATGCAGTACAAATTCTCTGTATCTTTCTCTGACTCTATGTCATCTTGACCTACGGTGCATCAGCCCAAACCAGCATTCTCATGGGCTCTGTTGTTATCCTTCTCTAGAGTTTACAAGACTTGGTGCCATGAGTGAGGCCATGTGGCTTTCTCCTATCATGTGTACTAGGAAGTAAAGGATGGAGCCTTCGTTGGATTTTAGAGATTGAGATCCTCACTTGCACAGCACTCTCCCCATGCCCTGGATACTTTTAGAGATTTTTTTTCTTTACTCTTCCAGTCACTTTCTTCCTTCCCATTATCCCACTTGACAGGAAGAAGAAGTGGAGTTGATGCTATTCATAGACCCTAGCAGTAATTTTATATTTTTATATTTTTTTCCTTTTTAAGTTCTCTTGACAATGTAGCTTGTTTGGGGTTCTAACAGAAGAACACAGCTACTCATAAACTCTTAACAGAAGGACAGCTCTCCTTTATTTGGGGACGGTTGTCCTCTCTGACCTAAGGCACAGCTTAGGGAGGGAAGTACATGGAGTGGTGGGGAAGGAAGTGGATATCTGCTCAGCCAGCTGGGTCGCCTGTGTCACCTGAAGGTCAGTGGGGTGACAGATGCTGTAGCTAGATCACCCTTACATTCTCGGCAATGTCGTTTAAAGCAGCAGTAATTGGGACTCACAGCTCACATTACAAGTCCAAGAAAACTTTGTGCTTGGCCTTCCTAACTGATGAGGTCAATTTGTAATTATCAAGATTCAGGTTGATGTCTCTTTTTGAGCAACTTAAATGTGTTCCTCAAAAAGAGATAGATAGAACAACATATATATAGAAACCTAGGCCAAGTTTCAAATCGGCCCAGACTCTGCTATGCATTCTGAGCATCAGAGCAGTTAAATCTTGCTGTTTCTGTTTTTCTCTTGCTCATATCAATACCACCTCATGATATGTCAACTTGGGCAGTTTCAGCAAGTGCTGTGGGGCTACCCTTAGCAAAAGCAGGAGTGAGAGGGAGAGGGGCTCTCACGTATGAGGGAGCCTGGTCTAACCTAGCACATAGCTCACATTAGCACCTGCAGATCAATGTTATAATTTTATAAAAGCAATTCTGTTTACAGGGTGACATCAGCAAGGAAGCAGGATAAAAACACTCAGTGCCCATTTACACACTAATAACAATATGGACAACCATCCTTGCATGGAAATACATGAGTTAAAGAATCTAGGAGAGAGACTAGGTATCCAAGCAGAGAAAGAAATAGAGACCCAGGCATTGAAGCCCTGGGGAGTAAAGATGGTTTCATAATCTGTGCTATGCTAGAAGCACGGTCTGTGTCTTGCAACCCCATTCCACAGTGAAAAGGTCACACCTGTATGATATATTGCTCAGAAAAGTGACAGAATAGCAGAGACATTTGTGAATGTATTTTTTTCTTAATAAAGGAAAGTGGGTTATGGTTACTGGGTGACATAAAAGTCTAATCTTCCTTTATTTCAATACAAAAATCTCATTTCATACATCGTACTATGAGCACTCTTCAGGAATAATATAACGTCTGCTGAGAATAAACAAGTGTCTAAAATCAATTTATTCCATGCCAATGGGAAACAAACCCATAGTGGGTTTAAATGCACAAAGAATGAGTGTGACAAAATGAGCAGCTTTATTTGGGACATAATTTAAATTTTACCTTTCTTTCCAATTTCCTCATAAGCTAACACATGTCCTGTCCATGCTGCATGTCTTGGTGCTGTGCACCTACACTGTTCTTATATCCAATAACTAAAGATAAACACCTTTAATCTATAAACAGAAAGAAACCCTTTGTGAGCTGAGAGGAGAAAAACAATCCCATGACTGACCTCAGTAAATCTGTAAAGATAAGGCAAGTCAAATCTCAGACTCTAAAAATGTTTGGAAAATAAACCCCATTATATTAATATATTTTACATTAAAATGGAGATTCATTTGTCAAAAGAGCTGAAAAGCCTTAACTAAGTTGTCTTTTTCTGTTAGAAACACATATTGAAATGGAGAAAAAAATTCTACTTTTCCTCATTTCTCCGTGACCTAATAACATCATGTTGCTATTAAAGGAGAGAATTTTAACATGCTTCTTCTCCTTGGGAAGGCAAGTGGTAAGTATCCTGAACACAGAATTTTAGGATGAGGAAGTATACTCGGCTACAGAGTCCTTCTTCCACCCTGGTCAACTTGGTCACTTTCAATGGCTTTGTGGCTAGCGGAAACATCAGCAGGAGGGAGGGGGCTTTCGAGTACGGAGCCTGGTCTAGCACAACACACCTCTCACTCACATCAGCACCAGCAGCTCAATAACATACATTTATAAAAGCAATTGTGTTTACAGGGCGACACAAGCAAGAAGGAAGGATGGAGCACCCAGGACCCATTTCCACACAATCATTAAGAGGGAAAACCAAATAAGGTGAAAATACTTTCAGACTTAAGGATCCCGAGAGAGACTAATAAGTATCTAAGAAAAACACAGAAATAGAAGTTCTTCACAGGCACTGAAGAACTAGGACAGAGGTTTCACATTACAGGTCACTTCTCCACAAAGTCCAGGACAGAGAAAGAAACCCTTTGTGCGCTGAGAGGAGAAAAAAATCCTGTGACTGACCTCAGTATAGACCTCAGCACCATTACAAATGCAGATTCCAGGTTCTCCATAGCATCAAGAAGGCAGTATAGACCTAGTTTCCAAGCCTACAGCAGCTTCTAGGCCAGCACCTAGAATCCACACTGTAGAGCTGTTTTTTTGTGCCAGGCCATGGACCTGGTGCCATTGTTCTCCCAGACCAAGATAAGATCCCATTGACAAAGGATTCTTACTCATTCCTTCAAATCAACACATCAGAAATACCCAGTGTACTAAGTGCATATCTAATCCCTTCAGACTCAGAATCTAGTACTATACCATTGGATCTGGTTCTAAGAGCACATTGTAGACTGAGGCAAAAAATGAACCCAGTGGCTATGCACCAGACTAACCCACTTTAGGACTCTAACAGCAAGTCTCAGCAAGTCCATGGGCTCCACCACAGAGTCCACTCAAAACCTCTAGGCAGACTCACAGATAAGAAGCATGTTTTCCTGGAGTTGGTGATAAAAGTGAAAGACAGCTGCTTCTTCAGATGCTCAGACACCTGGGAAAGACCACAACACAGAATCATGAACAATCAAGAATTATTCAGACATAATTTAAACTCTATGGTATTCCTTTTGGGGGGCAGGGTTTGAGACAGGGTTTCTCTCTGTAGCCCTCTCTAGCTGTCCTGGAACTCACTCTGTAGATCAGGCTGGCCTCGAACTCAGAAATCTGCCTGCCTCTGCCTCCCAAGTGCTGGGATTAAAGGCATGAGCCACCACCACCCTGCTCTTCGATATTTCTAAAGGCACAAATCAAAGAACCAAAAAAATAACACAAAAGCAAAGAAATCTATAAAGAACCTGGCAAAGAATTCAAAATAATTATCTGAAAAATTCCTCTCTTTCATAGGAAATGAATTTAATTGAGGATATGAAAGATCTATATACTAAGACTAGCAAATATAAAAAGAAACAGAAATAGTCTGTGTTCATAGATTGGAAGAATTAATATAATTTAATGCCTAGTCTACCGAAGTTGTAACCTATAAATTTATTACTATTCCTATCAAAATCCAACAATATTTTTTACAGAAATGAAAAAATCCTAAAACCATCAGCAATTTGGCCATGGAGCCATAAACATCCCAAATGCCCAAGGCAATCTTGAGTAAAAACAATTGAGCTAGAGGCATCATCTGTGATTTTGAAATCTGTACGGGGACATAGCAAGGTTATAGCGTGGTAATTGCCATAAAAGCAAAGACTTCTACTGTCTACCTAGACCAGGAGAAGAAAAAAATGAGCTCAAAAATAAATCTACTTACTTAATTTGCTTTTGATAAAGTGTCCAGTGCTCAACAGGGAAGAAAGAGTCCTTTCCAAGTATAGTTGGAAAGCCAGGTATAGTGGTGTGGGCTGTAATTATAATGTTCCACAAGCTGAGACTGGAGGATAACATTCATGGCTAAACATAAATAGCCATGTTTAGGGTCTACGTATCTTTAAAAACAAATTCTAAATAAAAAGTTGAAATTGTGTCAGAAACTACAGCTCTACATGCATAAACATGGAATTCCTTTCCATGCCAATGAAAGGCATTTTCCTTTCCTTGTACATAAATATTAACTCAGAAGTGACTAAAACCTTAAATGTAAGACCCAAAACAATAAAACTACTAGGGAAACAAACAGGGAAAACAATTCTTTGTTTCTTTCCTTTTCTTTCTTTCTTTCTTTTTCTTTCTTTCTTTCTTTCTTTCTTTCTTTTCTTTCTTTTTGGTATATGTGTGTGTGCATGCATACATATATGGTGTGTGTGTGTGTGTGTGTGTGTGTGTGTGTGTGTGTGTGTGTGTGTGTGTATGTGTGTACTCCAAAGTCAATATCAGATGACCTCACTTCTTTCCCTCTGTTTTGAGGGCAGGTCTCTCATTGAAGCTGCAGCTCATCAATTTGGCTACATTAGCTGGCCAGCAAGGCCAAGGATCTTCTTGTCTAAACCTCATCAGCACTGTACTACCATGCCTGGCTTTTTCCATGGCTGTTGGACATCTTGATTCAGCCCCACATGCTTTTGTGATAGACACTTCATTGAAATAGCCATATCCTACCCTAGAAAATCTTCTTACCATTGTTTCAGGGAATGGTTTTCTTATATGACCCACAGAGCATAAGCAATGAAAGCAAGAATAGATAGATGGCAAGGTGAAGATGCAAGACAAAAAGCAGCTTCACAGCTTAAGAAACAGTCAGCAGAGGTACCTATGAGGGCAAGAGAGATGGCTCAGCACTTAAGAGCATCAGCTGATCTTGCGGAGGGCCCAGATTCCATTCCAAGCACTCAAATAGTAGCTCATAACTGTCTGTAACTCCATCTCCAAGGGGTCTGATGTGCTTTTCTGGTTTCCATGGGCACCAGACACATGCATGATGCACAGACAAATACACATGTAAAGAGATAATCTATGGAGCTGTGGAGATGGCTCAGAAAGTAAGAATGTTTGCTGTACCAGTATGAGGATCCGAGTTTGAATCCCCAGAACTTAAGGAAAAATGTACACATGGGCAAAAACATTCATGTAAGGTCAGCACTGTAGTGAGTAGAGACAGGAAGACCTCTGGATCCTGCTGGTCATCAATTTGTCTCCAGGTCCAGAGAGAGACCATGATACAAGGAAATAAGGGAGATAATGAGAGATAAATAAGAATGCTCTAACATGTTCCTCTAGCCTCTGCAACACATATGAGCATGTGTCTTACACACAGATTACACAATACAAACACACTGAAAAAATAAAAACTGTGAAGTGATGCATACCAAATAGCTTAATATTAATAATCTTTATGTAGGAAATATAACAATAATCTCAGTATACATCTAAAATGTATGTAAGCTTTACAGATTGCATACAAGTAAAGAAGTAATAAATAGATGATCTATGTCTCTACTGGCTGTAGTGTAAAGAAGTAATAAATAGATGATCTGTTTCTATTGGCTGTAGTTTTCCTTCCATGCTTCCCCCATACTTCTTCAGACAAATGAATATGTACACATGACTTATCAGCTGTTTTATTAATACTGAAATTAATTGTGTCCAATGGGGATCTTCATACACTACTGTTATATTATACAAAATGACCCACAATGTGAATGGCATACCCAGGGCTCTGTGGTTGTTTGAAAAGATATGTCCCCCATAGATTCATGAGTTTGATTGCTAGGCTCACGAGGAGTGGCACTATATGGAAATTTGGCCTTGTTAGAGTAGGTGTGGCCTTATTGGAGGAAGTGTGTCATTGTGGGACTCAGTCTTAAGGTCTTAGATGCTCAAGCTAAGTTCAGCATAGCACACAGTCCCTGTTGCCTGCAGATCAAGATGTAGAACTCTCAGTTCTTCAGGCACCATGCCTGCCTGTACAATGCCATGCTTCCTGCCATGATGATAATGGACTAGACCTCTGAAACTGTAAGTCATCCCCAATTAAATGTTTTCCTTTATATGCCGTGCTGTGATCAATGTGTATCTTCACAGCAGTCGAAACCCTATCTAAGACACTCTCTTAGCTTATGCAACAGGCTTATTGGGAGGGTCATTGGGACAAAGAGGTGCTTCAGGAGAAGGACTGGGAAGAGGGGTGGATGGAGTGCCCAGCACCAGACAAATCCATTGCTGATGCACTGGGAACTTTGGGGCTAGGAGGATGCCTGGGAGGACTTCAGATAAATGTAAGGAATCGGACCTTTAATTCCATGGTGACAGGCTAGCAGAGGGAGAGAATGTTTGAGACCAGGGTGCTTTCTTCAGCCAACAGCAATTCTTGGAGAAGGACTCTATCGCCAGCCTTCAGTTGACACTTTTCGGTAGCTGTGGGTGTGATGACCAAAGGCTGGGTTTTGTTGGCCAGTCAAGCAATGCACTCCAGCAGGTGGGGCTGGGATGAAAAGCAGCCAGATGTACAAAGAAGATAATTCAATTCCAATTGAAATAAAATACAAAGGAGAAAATGTTGGCTTTATGCCTCTTAAAACAAGGCAAAGGAAAGATTCATTTAAATGTGACAAGAAGAGGGAAACTTCATTATCTAAAAACATACATGAGCCATTTACAAAAGAGCTTTCCACACTCCAGAGTGGACTGCCTATCCTTTCTGAAGCAAGAAACCAAGCACTGGGTTCATGGATTAACATGTTCAGCCAGGGTTCACACTGTGACTTCCAACCTCCAAGACACAGTAGCTAGAACAGTACAGAGTATTTGAAAGTAGCTTTGCTTTATGTCTTTTGTGTACACTAATGCTGAAACATTTTTTTTCTCCTGTATGCCATTAAAAATGAGGTTAGCTGATGGACACTGTGGTCACAGGGACTAAGAGGTTCCCTATTTGAGAGAGCATTACAAACTAACAGGAAGATGTGGGAACTGAAAGGCCACTGGCTTTTAACATTCCTTATAATTTAGAAATTATACTAAATGCATTTTCCTGTTTTCAAAAAAAACCTTTTAAAATAATACTTATCAGGTGGCAAATGCTGGAATAAACATCTTTAAAATATCCTAATCATGTATTTTGAAATTTCAAAATAAGCTTACTATTTTCAGTGGCACAATGTTGTTTTCTCTTCATTTACAAACTCAATCTAGAGCATGCTTTTCAGACTATTATGTAAGTCCCAGAAGACCCTTCACTGTGTTTGTCATCAGTGGGTGCCTCACAAACATGGAGCAGATGTTCAAGTGCAGTCACAGGCAATCTAGCTGTGCCAGGAAAGCCACTCAGTGAGCATAGCCTCAAAGCTTCTGCACGATGAAAGGAAAAAGGGTATTAGATGATCTTCTAGCAAAAGACAATCTTTGCTCTTCAGACTTAGGGCACATCTTGCAGGGGAAATGGGGTATTGTAGAAATGGTCCTACCATCTAATCTCATCTGAAGAGTCACTGGGAGCCAATAGCTGAGCTAGGCTGTGAAATAGATCATATCCTGGTACAGGTTTATGCCCTCCCTTCCCATTTCCATCTCACTGCTTGGTCCTGGATGAAGACAGCAGTAAACCACCCAGACATCCTCCATTTGCTTTTGCAATGACCTGTAAGACACATAAATGACTAGAAAACCAGAATAGGACAGGGACAAGCACCAGTGTATGTTCCAATCTACACTTGAGCTAGTCACTTTGTCTCTTAGCGACCTCTTCCGTAAAAATAAAGATAATACAGTACATCAAAATGCTTGTAAAGTTCTAGGTTGTGCCTGGAAAACAGAACATGGAATAAACTATCAACCCAAGGCACCTATTACTTTTATTTAGCACTGTCCCAGAGAAGGTGGTCAAAGTTCAAATATATTGCCATCCTCAGGAGATCATAGGTTCTTAGATGTGGTGGGATTGTGCAAAAATGTTGGCCATCTAACCTCCTATGCCCAAGCATAAGTGTGCTAAATGTCTAACCTCTGTCAGCCAAAACATACCAACTGAGCAGAACCCTTCCAATTAAGGTGGGTTCTCTACTTTCTTTGTCCAAACACTAGGAAATTGACTGCTTCCTGGTTCCTCTGCCCTATGAATCTGTAGGGTTAATTTTTCCCATTGTCAGTGGGAAGTAACAAAACTCCAGAACTATGGAAGGTGTTTGGCTCTAATAATATGGTATTTATAGTACAGCTGCAAATTGGAGGAACTGATTCTGAGAATAACTGGTTCTTCCCTTTAACTGAAGTACTTATTAAGTGATCAATACCACATTGTCTTTGGGACCAACACTGCTCCTAATTTTAGGGAAAGACTCTAACATGCTGGCTGTAGCTAAGTGTCATTCACATCTTCATAGGACTCAAACTTTCTAGATATATAAAAAAATTAAAATACCACAGAATATCATCAGGCAGATATAAATGACACTAGCTTTTCTGCATCAGCCTCTGAATCTAATGATCTGTATTGTGTGATCAAAACTGTGTATTTGTATATTATTTACTGATTGCTTTTACTTTGCTTTTTTATAAATTATGTCACTGATGTTATTTCAAATGTTTTCAATATAGGGTCATGTTATAATTCATTAAGCACCTTTTCAGTGGTTTATATTGAAGTTGGCTACATTGTCCCAGTAAGAATAGGATTTGATGCCACACCATCTTATACATAAACACACAAAGAGGAAAAGAATGTGGGATTGCAGCATGCTGCTAACACAAAGCCCCCCAACTTCAGAGCCATAAGATCCGGGCACTGAGTCTTAGGCACAGTATGGGTCTGATCAAGCCCAGGTCACCCAACTTCAGAGCAGGGGATGCTCATGAGAACACTCTTTTACTCTGTGGACATACCAGGCTTGGCTGCAGTACACTGTCATTAGAGGTGGCCTTTGGTTAGCTCTGTTACTGCTCTCCAATGACCAAGTAAAATAACTAATCACCAATGTGACTTTTTTCCTTTACCTGGGGCTCCAGGAGGTCTCCCTGGATAGCAACTCATGCTGGTTCTGGATGGAAGAAGCAACCTTGCCATAGCACATACACACAAGCTGTCCACCTGCTAACTGCATTTTCCCAGCCTAAAAGTCTAGACCCCAAGGATGCACATTTCTCTATACTGAGCAAGACTCTCAATATTAGCATTGATCATAACAAAGCTCCCACACACAAAAGACAGTGTAATGCTTAACAACTTTCACAAGTCATGAGTCCCTGTGCATTTCACCTAGGCAAATTCAATTAAACACAATGTACAGAAGGGACGAGAGAGAACGACTTAAATAGACTGGCATATCTGGTAATCTAAAAATCAAACCTGTACTGTGAACATTTAAAGCAATCAAGCCAGAAACAGTAACTACATGTTCCATAATACAGCAGAGAGAACACATGAATAATCTGAAGTTCCTGACCACTGACAAAGAAGTGGAAGACTTTGTCTAGACTTTCAAGTGAGTGGGTGAAGTTGATTTCATTCAAAGAAGAAACTGAAAAATTAATACCAGACTCTCAGTCCTGATCACTGACAGTGCAGAGGAACACAAAGAACCAACACATTAAAGGTACAAAAAGTAGAGATTCCAACTGACTTAACTAACTTCTGTGGTAAGCCTTTCACAGCATGACATGCCATCTCCTCTCCTCTACTTTGAGCATTTCTGGTACAATGTATGATACAGAGATATGAATGATGACTTTAGGGGGTGTCATAGGAAGTAACGATTGTTTTAGGCATATATTAGTTTTGCCAAAGAAACTAAGAAGAAAGTTAGAGTTAATGTCCATAGGAATTGATACAAAGTCTCAGCATCATAAGATTCCTTAGAAGCCCAAACTCTAAAAGGGAAAAGGAAAGGAATTCCACTGAGCATGAATGCAAGCTAAAATATGACCACACATAATCATATTCAATCCCTACCAAGCTCTGTTAGATAGACTTTAATAGCCCAGATTTTAAATTTTTAATTTGAAGATCAGCCAGTCTTCTTAAAAACTTAGCCTTCTCTGCAACCCCATAAACCTCCAGTGTTTTATGTGAAGAAACTGAGATTCAGCCATACTGGGTAAGTTTTTCTCAGTCACATATTAAGGAGTAAGATGATGATTCATGAGCGCACAGACGAAAAGCAAAGAGTGCAGTGTACCTGCCAGCTGAGCTGTGCCCAGCTCGCGTTGTAAAGCAAAGTTAGACACAACATTTGTGCAGTGACGTTCTGATAATAGTCTCATCAAGCAAGATAAAGTGGCAACATCTTCAGTGAAGTTCTGAGCCTAGAGAGATGTCTTCCTATAGTCTGATCACTAGACTGAATACCTCTATGAAAAGGTAACCCTCACAATCCCTGTGCTATTTGAAGAACTCCCAGAGTAGAATTAGAATCAATAATTAAAGCAACATTGAAATAAATATGTATTGTAACCATGGCTAGAATGTAGATCCATGATTTGTATATTTAAAAACCCAGTAAAATTCCCAAAGTAGAGTCCTTTTATGTTATTTCTAATGTTAAATCTTTGTAGGAGATAGAATCAATATCTTTCCACCTACACTTCACTACATTCACATTAAAGTATTTTAAAAATGAACAGAATATAATAGAAAGGTATCTCTCCTCATGAAGAAAATACATAATTCCAGGGCAGGAGTCTATACCTACAGAATTGAACTATACCTACAGAATTACAGTTCACAGAATGAAAAGCCTTTCTGCATTGGAAGCAGGGAGACTGGGGCAGGTCAGACACTTCTTGGGTTTATTTTCCTGAACTGACCCTCTTTTATTTACTTTGTCCTACCTGTGGGCCAACAGAAGCCATAGGGAACCCAGTTATCAAATACATCATTAAGATAAATGTATATCCAAAAGTCTAGCTCATACAAAGAGTAGAGAAGAAACTAGATACAGAAAAAGTCAGGCAGGGCAGAGCCATCACAGGAAATGAATTATCCAGATCAGCAAAGGCATTACACGTGCTTGCATGAAGTCCTGGATTCAGTCACCAGCACTGGAGAAAAATAAGAACAAAATTCAGAGCAACTGAGGCGTGAAGCTCAGCTCGGGCCAGCCCACCGAGTACTGTAGATACAGAGGAGATGAGCTAAAAACAGCTAATGGGTCAGAGATACTCTAGTGGCCTGACAGGAATGCCCCCCATAGACTCATGTGTTTGAATGATTGGCCATAAGGACTGGCACTATTAGGAGGTGTGGCCTTATTGGAAACAGTGTGTCTTTGTGGAATGTTGCAGGAAATAATACAAAAGCAGCCGGCACGCTCCTACTCTAGTGCCAGCACGTCAGGCCCCAACACTATGTACAGGCAGAGTCCGGCTCTATCCCACATTCCAGTAACTAAATTGGGCCACCAACCTCTCGGTTATATAGCACAATATTCAGTAACCCGGTAAAATCAAAACTCTTAAAGCTTATAGTTAACAAATCAGATTTATGCATCAATAAAATCACAATTTACAAGATGCCAATACAATAATTTCAGAACCAATTGATATAGATAAAAGCTTTATCCCAATTATTCTAACCTTATGATATCATAACTATCAGTAGCTGGTTAAACCACAGTGGTTCATGTATGCCGTCATCTTGCCTTCCCTTCTCTCTCTCTCTCTCTCTCTCTCTCTCTCTCTCTCTCTCTCTCTCTCTCTCTCTCTCTCTCTTTCTCTCTCTCTCTCTCTCAGAGGCTCTCCATCTCTTCAACTCTTAACCCTGCCTCCTTTTTCCCTGCCCAATCACAGGCCTCCTGCTGCCCTCATGTAATTGGACAGAGAAAATCTGCAACAGTGCAGGTGGGCTTTGAGGTCATATATACTCAAGCTATGCCTAGTATAGTGCATAGTCTCCTCCTGATACCTGCAGATCAAGATGTAGAACTCCCAGCTCCAGCTCCATGTCTGCCTGGACACTGCCATGCTTCCTACCATAACAATAATGGACTGGACCTCTGTACCTATAAGGCAGCCACAATTAAATGTTTTCCTTTGTAAGAGTTGCCTTGGTTGTGATGTCTCTTCACAGCAATAAAATCCTAACTAAGTCATATTTTTTTAAATGGCATTTTCCTGATACTTTAAAGGTTTCCAAAGTTTATTGGTCAGAAAGCACCCAGAGTAAGGTCAGAATAATGTCATCTTCTGCAGAGGGACACTGATAAAATGGATTTTGAAGGCAAAGAGATACGGGTTCCAGTTCACCTCTGTCATTTACTATGTGACCAAGGAGAACCACTTACTTGTTAGAGTCTTCATTTTCTTGTGAAATGGTAATAACACACACACACACACACACACACACACACAATTTTGCTAAGAAATACAAATAACAAAATAGAAATGCAAACTGTGTTCATTTAGTCAGCACCCAAGCTGAGTCCACCATCTTTATTTTGCCTCAAAACACAATAAAGGGAAGCTCACCAGCTTTCTTATTAAACCATGTTTCTCTAATATCCCCTAAGAGCTCTCAGTACCAGCTTTGGACAGGAGAGCTGCAGCTTAAGGATATTCTGAGGAGTGCTTGAGGGTTAACCAAGAACAGATCTAGAGAGAGCTTCCTCTCTGGAGTTTTGGAAAGTTAATGGTCTCATCTTCTGAAGTAATGACTCCTAAGAACATCTGAGGAGATGTTTTTAGTATCACAATGGGCTCTAGATACATGGGCCCGTCCATACACCATGTCCAGCAAGCCATCAGTTCAAATGATGCACTGAAAAATTGACCAAGAAAAAGTATTATTCACAAAAGTATAAAATATAGAAAAGTACATTAACCAATGCATTTTGTGCCATAAAATACTGCCACTTCTTGTGTCAGACAATTCATGGGTGATTAAACACATCAAGTTCTCTGGTTAGCACACCAGGTGATCATTAGGCATTCCACAGTGAAGGAAATAATGAACCTTGGCTTCTCAGCTACAAGAATCTGAAGATAAAGGTTTATTCCAAAAAGGTGGGGTGTGCTTTCCTTTTGTGAGTAATGTCTCTGTAGCCATTAATCTAAATCTGGATCCAGGATAGAATAATAAACCCACCAGAGGGGAGTTATTGACCTAAATTGTGGACCCCTGAAATGATAATATAGAAAGCGGTTGTGGCTAACCGCAGAGCTCTGGCGGCTGAGGAGAAGTGACTGTTGGAACGGGGCAGAATATAACAAAAGCAAAAGAACTGTTAGGAACGAACACATCTTGTTAGTGGCAACACTGAAATGCTATGACACTTTCCTACATAGAGCCCATGGAGAGAATTCCATAGCGGAAGATGCCATATCCGGAAAGACACAGGACTCTAAGCTGCTGAGCCAACAATCAGGCTAACAGCAGCACACGTCCGCATGAGCAAGACAAGGCTGTATGTAGGTTAGTGAACTAACTGGTCACTCCCAGCCACTGAGCTAGACATGTAACTAGAACAGGGCTTGTCTAACAGAAAGACCATGTAGCCTGCTCTGTCCTCCACTAGAATCAGCCAAGAGGACAATAGCAAGATGCAGCAGTGCATATGTCCCTCCACTCTCTGTCCCTTTGGCCACTCTGCATCTTCAGGCCATGTACCATGTTCCAAGCAGGACAGAGAAGGCCCATAGTTGACCTGATTTTTTCATCGTCCATTTTTTGGCTCATGTCACTTCTCATGAAGAATAAATTTAGGCCAATTGCCTCTTCATTCTAAAGTATCAGTGGAATAGTGAATCTCACATTTGTGTATTTTTCCCTAAGAGAAAGTCTCATATACAGAAATATACACCTAAGAAAATGTGTGCAGAGAAGCAAAAGTTCAAAGCAAAAGAAGTCGTCATAAGTGGGAGACTGCATGACTAGACTCTGCTTTATCCACGGCATAAAGCAGCAAGCAGCACTGGATCAGGATCAGTCCAGTTCATACCACTTCACCTGAAGGTGGGAAATAGTGAACAGTTTTTCAGTCAGATGTGGTCAAGGTTCCTCTACCCACAGTTAAGAGAAAACAACCTAAAATTCATAAAGAGAAGGACCTTCAAGGTCGTCCAACCCATGGTGATACATCCAATCTCAGGACCTGCTTTGTAGATTTCATAAGATTTGACAGACATCATGTTTTATCCTTAAGACAGCTTCCTAGGATTTAGCTGTCTGCCATGTATTCTTGTCTTCACCACAATCCCACTTTACAGAAGAAAAGGAGGTAAGGAGATTTTAGAACTTAAGAAAGACAGAATTTGTAGCCTAATTGGCCTTTGCAAAATATTGAGAATATGTCCCATAAGGAGAGGGATGCTCTCACTCACCATGTATCTCTAGAGTCTTCCCACTCAGGATGCATCTGTTTGATGAATGAATGAGTCCATCATTATTGTGCTTAGTGTCCTCTTCAAAAACAAAATATATCAAAATGAGGCATCTGACGCCCGCAGAAGGAATCAGCACAGTTTAGACTAATTATGTTTTTCTGCCAAATACTTGAAATACAAATACTTCTCACAGGTTTAAAAAAAAAGTATTGTTTTTAAAAAGTAATTACATGTTAATTTTAATGAGATATTTCATCTGATCTGCTAGTGTACATATCTTTATAATAATTGTCATAATGGAAAACTGCAGGGAGTCTCATAGCAACAGAGCAGATGCTTTGACAAGAAAAGACAATTTCTATCATTTTGTGATTCAGTTTACCCAAGAAGCAGGGGCAAAGAACTACAGGAAGAGATCAAAAAGAAAATACAGGAAGACAAGAGACATCATTATTGTGGTGACTCATTAATATTTTCTAGGTTGAATAAATTAGGAGGTTTGTCTGATGCATCATCCTCTGTTCTGCTTCTCTCATGGTCATGTGCTCTCCTCCAGATTCCTTACAAACTCATGTAGACACAGCTTTTAGCCCAGGACCACTCTCAAATGACATCAGTATTTGTTTCCCAAATACAGCTCACAGAGAAAAGCCTATGTGTGCTTTGGTTCTCCTTCTAAGTCCTCAGTCACTTTATGTCTCAGATCACTGTTCTCCTGACTGTCCCCTTTTGGTGTCTCCGAAGGTCACCATTCCATAATCTTCCACCACGGTTCTCAGCCTCTGGCACTCCAGCCCCCATCCAAAGATTTTCTTCTCCTTTTTTTGCCAGACTAGATATCTGGCCTCCAAAGGGCTATAATATCTTCCAAGTGAGAAGATAGGTCAGACCTCAAATATAGAAGGGAAGAAGAGAAATAAGGTTACTGGCTGTGTGTTTAACCAGTGGTTCTCAGTCTTCCTAATGCACCCATTTAATACATTTCCTCATGTTGTGGTGACCCCCAACAATAAAATTATTTTCATTGCTACTTCATAACTGTAATTTTGCTACTGCTATATGTCTAGAACAGATTTTATACATTTTGTTTCCCCAGCTCCTCTGCTCAATCTGGTGACCAGTCAGGCTCTCTAACAGTACACATGAATCACAGCCTCTGTTAACAGGCTTAGAGGGCAGCTAGACCAGTGGTTCCATTTTCCATGACATTATCACTGAAACACAATTGTGTGGCTTTTGCTTGAACAGCATCTTGGGAAATATCTGGTCTGCTGAGGTAGACACCGTGCTGATTAGAATGTTCTCTCTTATATTAAGGTTCCTTCCCATCTACAATAATCATTGAATTGATCATAGTTCTATACAGCCATTAAGGAGTAGACAGTACATTACACTCCAAGGAAAAGAGTAACGAAACTAGTGTTTCTCCATGGTGGGCATTGCCCTCATCAAGAAACATTGTAAAAGACTTCATGTGATGGAGTCATGTTCATAGCACACAGAGGCAGGAGCCAGTGGCACTAAGGCCTGCTATGGGCAGAAAATTCTGAGGTAGCAAGCACAGCGACAGGGTTCATAGTAGATAAATGATCAATTTGGTTGATGAATGCTCTGAACTGGTCTTAGACAGCTTGCTGTCTAAACATGACACTACTAATCCTCACACCTGATTACTGCTTCTGATTGATCATGACATAAAACCCAGATGTGGAAATTCACCCAAGGTGGCTAATAACTAATTTTTTGCGATCTGGAGAAGAGCCACAGGCTCGGCAAGCCTTGGGCCACTGTTTCACACATCTGAGAGTGCCCTGGGGAGCTGCTGATTTGGATTTGTAAGACCCCGAATAGTCTAGTCAGTCAAGGCTGCATAACTGGGCAAGGCATAGATAACAAATTACAGACTTCTATCCAACTTAGAGAAGCCCGGTCCTTACAGTGACCATGAGGATAATAGGAAGGCTATGACGACGACAATGTTTAGGCAGCACTTCATTAGTGCTGACACTCAGGGCTTTAACTCAGACTCACCCAGCACTCGCCATGAGTGGAAATTCACAGAAGATAATCAAACATTAATAAGTATCACACGACCCCAGAGTTCAGTTTTTTGGATGGCTAGTTTCAGGAGTTAAATCTAGAAGCAAAAATGAAAAAGAGATAGCACTTCCTCTGTGCCTGTAAGGTCTTTGCACTTCACTATATACAAATTATATCTCAATAATAATGGTTTGAGGCAAGAAAGATGGCTCAGCAGGTAAATGTGCTTGCTTCTAAGATGAACACCTGAGTGTGATTCCTGAGACCTACAGAGAAGGGAACAGTCTCCCAGTTTGTCCTTTGACCTCCACTCCTGCTATGGCATGAGTATATACATATCCTGTATGCACATAAAGCAATAAATTAATTAGCACACACAAAGTAATAAACTGATTTCAGAAACATTCCTTGATAACAGCCATAAGGAACTAATAGAAGGCCTTATAGAAACTAGTGGCACACGGTGCGTCCATGCTGATGCTCCTCCTCTTCTGGACCCTGTGGACAGCTTTTGTGGAGGGGGCAACTTTCGGGAGTTGATTCTTTCCTTCTGCCTTGATGCAGGAAACATTGTTCTGGTGTACCTTGTACGACAGGGTAACTGGCCTGTGAGCCTCCAGGAGATTCTCCTGTCTCCACCTGTCACTTTTCCCAGAGGAAAACTGGCGTTTCAATCGAAAATTGCAGTATCTGGCTTGTTTGTGAATTCAGGAACAGAACTCAGTTCACCAGGCTTAAGCAGCAAGTGTTTTATAACCAACTCACTGGCCCGAACTTTTGTGTTGTCTTTTGTTTTTGACAAGGTTTTCCTCAGGATCCCAGGTTGTTCTCCATTTATTTTGTTGCTTAGACCTCAAACTCACCAAAGCCTTCAAGTTTCAGTTCTCAAGTGCTGGGATTACAGACATGAGCCACCCACATACTGTCTGCAGGCTTCACACTAAACATCTCACAGTGTGAATCAGAGCACTGGGATGTTACCCAGGTTAGGCTTTGGCTGCTATTTAACCATATGCTTATTCCAGAGAGGAAGAGTGTAACCAAACACAAAGAGAGAGAGAAGCTTCCAGAAAAAAACTGGAGTTGAATTCATAGGAAGTCGGGAGAAGAACACGGAAGGTGGAACTGCCCTTGGCTGCTTCCCCTACTGAAAGTGGAGGGAAAGCAGCTAAGAAGGAAAGCTCGAGTGTGTTTGGATGTTTGGTAGGTACAGTCACAGTGTTCCGCTCAGAGGCCCCATGTTATCAACGAAGCACACACAAATGTTATCTGCTGAGAGCAGGCAGGCGCTCACTCGGCTGGGGATGAGCTCCCACGCCTCTGTTTACAGGTAAGAACTTTTGATCCTGAGTTTTCCTGGAAGAAGCCACTAACAGACTAAAAGGAAGAGAACGTCAGGGTGTTGTTGCTTTCTTTATAGCTAAAAGATGGAAGGAAGAAAGGGACTCCTCGGAATTTTGGGCTTTTCTCTTAGTAAAAGACACCATCTTAAAATAGTTTATCTGGTAAAGCAACATCCTATCCCATCAGGACAAAAGAAACTGTGGGCTCAGAACCCAGACCCCCCAGAAATGTGTCCTATAATAGCTGTCTGGGCATCTCCTGAGCTGGAATTCTTCTTTAGAACTAAGAATGACCATAATATGAACACTGGGCACAAACCTGTGAGGCACGCTACCAACTCTCCTGCATCTTCAGTTTCAGCATCCACAAGTGGGAGAGAACCGAACCAGGGCATTTCCCTACCTATCTCTACTATAGCATCATCAAATCCCCTAGTAAAAAGAAAAGTGAAAACAAAAATGCAAAGCCAGGCATGGTGGCATATGCCTATAACCCTTGCAGGACAGGCAAAAGGATCAAGCATTGAAGGCTAACTTTAACTATTCAAGATGTTAATGACCAGCTTGACCGACAAGTGGGAACTATTGCAAAAACAAACAAAAATCACAGAAACAAGAGCAAATAGGACAGATGAAAGGATCTGGCTCTACCTCTTTCAGAATCTGCAGTGCAAACTCCCCATGCTTTCCTGGCTCAGAGGTTCTCATTATTTTAGTAATGATGAATGGATTCTCTTCCACAGCTGGTATGAAAACTGGAACAGTAGGGCACGCATGGATGGTGAGACACTCCTGGATATACTTACTGTGCAAATAGATTCTTATCAGAACATGAGTCTCACATCTGAAGTTCAGAATAATATGCCTAGTTAACAAATGCAACTAGGTATTATAATAGAGGGTTAAGATCTCATTGTACCTCATGTTCTCGCTCTTGTTTTATGAGCTGGAGTTTCACTGGGTTAGCCTGGAACTCTTGATCTTCTTACCTCATCTGCCAGGTGCTTGAATTACAAGTCAGCATGACTCAAAGTTGAATGGTGTTCAACAATTTGAAGGTCATGGTGACAGGAACCCAGAGATTTATTTAAAGGCTCAGTTTGGGTCAACGGTTTGTCATGGAAAATGCTGCCTGTGATTCTTATAAGCCCTAGCTCCAGAGCGATGAATGTGGCTCTGGGCATGTTAACACAAAGTCTGTCCCCTCCTAAAGTTTCAGTCAGATTTCTCAGGTGGAACTACTGAACAGCTCTACAACTCCCTGTGTGAGCAGAAATGGGTGATCTTTGCAGAACTACCTATTAGCCTCAGTTCTGCCCAAACAATAAAGAAGGCGGTAGCAACGGCAGCCCACATCTGATCAAGCAGGTGCCATGCAAGTCCGTCTTCAGAGGCAAAGGGAATGTGTGTCCCTTTAAGGCTCTTCTACTGGTAGTGCTTTGGAAATCCCATTTTACTGTGCTTATATGGGCTTATAATAAAATACTTAAATATAGGTTTTTCTCTTAAAACAGAGCCTTTACTTCTCTCCCTGACAAAGAAAATTGGAGAACTGTTCAGCTACCACCCTCACCATTATGTCTATATATGTCTGTGTTCAATTTCATAATGGCTAAGAAGTGTAAGTATATCACATATGATTTCTTGCTGTGTGGGCATATTTGTTTCCTACTGCAAAATAACAGAGTCCAGTGTAACTAATTCACTGCTGTAAGAGATGTGGTGCTTTAGCTCCTGTTTGTCACTAATGAGCTCTGTGACCTAGAACAGATGACTCACCCTCTCTGGGCTCCAGTTTCTTTCACTAAGCAAATACAGATTCCTTCAAATCTCTGCTGTTTCCATCATGCATCACCTGATCTACTGCAGGAGTTTCCAGGTCTGCTCCTGAAGTTCTGTTCTCAGTCCAGTTGCTTCCCAAACCATCTCCCAAACATAATCCTCACAGCTCTCCTCTTCAGCATTTCCTAACAGAACACAACACCCAAGCTTCCCTTTAGGATCTGGAAGCCCTTCTACCTGGCCTCAGTCCACTTCCCTTGAAAATTCCTAAGGATGTAGGTCTCACCTGGGATCTCCTAGAATGTATGTCTCACCTGGGATCTCCTAGGATGCAGGTCTCACCTGGGATCTCCTAGGATGCAGGTCTCACCTGGGATCTCCTAGGATGCAGATCTCACCTGGGATCTCCTAGGATGCAGGTCTCACCTGGGATCTCCTAGGATGCAGGTCTCACCTGGGATCTCCTAGGATGCAGGTCTCACCTGGGATCTCCTAGGATGCAGATCTCTCCTGGGATCTCCTAGGATGCAGGTCTCACCTGGGATCTCTTAAGATGTAGGTCTTGCCTGGGATCTCCTAGGATGTAGGTCTCACCTGGGATCTCCTAGGATGCAGGTCGCACCTGGGATCTCCCAGGATGCAGGTCTCACCTGGGATCTCCTAGGATGTAGGTCTCACCTGGGATCTCCTAGGACATAGTTCTTACCTGGGATGGGATCTCCTAGGATGTAGGTCAGACCTACAATCTCCTTTCCCTTTGCCTTAAATAGGAAAGGATTTCACTACTTAGATTCTTTGTTCCTCCACACCTGTAAATTAAACCAGGAAAATCTGATAGGATATTTTCTAATCTATTTTCTAAAGTATAGTCTTTATTTGGACTTTGTATTACAACTATTGCTTTACATATTTTCTCCCTATGGCAACAGGAAAATTGGCTTTTTTTTTTTTTTAATTTTCCTTTCCTCTCCTCTTGTCTCCGAACTTCCTGATGGGAAAATTACTGCTGTAAAGTAACTGAACAGCACAACTTTATGAACATAGTACCTCCCATTAGTTTTGTGAAACAGGAATTAATTTCTAAATATAAAATAACTTAATAATATTGTGCATTTATAAAATATAAACTATAAAACATTCATGCTAATATAAGGAAGGATCTGTCAGCTTTAAAATCATAGATAAATATGTGCTACTGGATTGTATTTCCTGTGCCTGTATAGTAAAGGCAACAGCAGTTTATATAAATGACAACAAAACTGAGTATAAAAGATGCATTTAATATTGTATTGCTTTAAATAAAACCAGAATAATCTTTTTAAAAAAACATTTGAGTCAACATTTCTAAAAGCATTTGATTTATGTAGGAGTTCTGACTTTATTTATGGCTGTTAAGCAGAAAAGAAAGATAAATAACAGAGAATCAGTAAATTGCTGCCTTAATAAAAAAAAAAGCACTATGAAATACTTTCCATATTAATCACCTATGTCATGGACCAGTGACCCCAAAAACAATGGCTAAAATATTCAGTTATCGAAATGCAGCAAAGGAAAATATGCATTCAAGGTAGTTTTCCTTTTTCCCAAGTTTGTTTGGTTTTGGTTTGGGTTTTGGCTTTGGTTTTGGTTTTGGTTTTGGTTTTGGCTTTGGCTTCGGCTTCGGCTTCGGCTTCGGCTTCCGCTTCCGCTTCGGTTTCGGTTTCGGTTTCGGTTTCGACTTTGGTTTTGGTTTTGGTTTGTTTGGGATCCATCACAGAGCACACCTTGGCCTATTAGCACACTTTAAAGCTGCCTGCTTGTATATGCTATTAGGCTTATGAACCTTGTGTAAAAATGATTGAGTTCTTCATTTAAGTGGTTATATTCCCCATCAACCAATACAACTAACGTGTACAGGCATGACGGAATTCATTCAGTATGTATGTGTTGAGAGCCACTATGTGCCTTTGGTATTCTGAATTGTGAATGTGACAGAGAACAGCACAGAGAAATACAAAGCTCCTGGGAAGCCCACGCGCTATTTTGAGACAGACAGAAAATAAATTAATGCTAAAATGATTTCACAAAATGATAAACACTTGGGGGAAATGAAAGGGGGTGGTGTAGAAGGGAGAACAGGGAGCTGCTTCCTACTGGAAACTGTCAGTTTAGATGATAAGAGTCAGCCACGTGAATATCTGAGAAAGAGTGACTGGGTTACCTCACTCAGGATATTTTCTACATCCATCCATTTGTCTGAAAAATTCATGATGTTCTTGTTTTTAATGGCTGAATAGTATTCCATTGTGTAAATATACTACATTTTCTGTATCCATTCTTTAGTTGAGAGGCATCTAGGTAGTTTCTAGTTTCTGGCCATTATGAATAAAGCTGCTATGAACATAGTCAAGCAAGTGTCCCTGTGTGATGGTGGATCATCTTTTGGGTATATGCCCTGGAATGGTCTGAAGGTAATCTCTGAGACACCTCCTAATTGATTTCCAATGAGGTTGTACAAGTTTGCACTTCCACCAGCAATGGAGGAGTGTCCCCCTCGCTCCACATACACACGGTCCTTTGTGTTTTTTAATCTTAGCCATTCTGATGGCTGGAATATCAGAGTTGTTTTGATTTGCATTTCCCTGATGACTAAGGATGTTGAAAATTTCTTTAAGTATTCTTAGCCATTCAAGATTCCGCTGTTGAAAATTATTGGTTTATATCTATATCCCATTTTTTATTAAATATCTGCTTTATTTACATTCTAAATGTTAACCCCTTTCCACGTTACCCAACTGAAAACCCCCTATCCCATCCCCTTCCCCCTGCTCACCTCCCCCCAATTTCCTGACTTGCATTCCCCTATGAGTTCTTGATATATTTCTAATATTATCCCTCTATCAGAAGTAGGGGTAGTAAAGATCATTTCTCAATATGTAGATTGTAGTTTTTCCTGAGGATGGTGACCTTTGACTTACAGAAGCTTTTCAGTTTCATGAGGTCCCATTTATTAATTGTTTAGTTTAGCCTGAACAATTGGTGTTTTGCTCAGGAAATGCTCCCCATACCAATGCATTCAAGGGTATTTCTCACTTTCTATTCTATGAGATTAAGTGTCTGGTTTTTTTGTTGAGAACTTTGATCCATTTGGCCTTAAGTTTTGTACAGGGTGATAAATATGAATCTATTTGCATTATTCTACATACAGAAATCCAGTTAGACCAGTGCCATTTGTTGAACATGCCCCCCCCCCCATTCCATTGTATTATTTTGGCTTCTTTGTCAAAAAATCAAGTGTCCATAGGTGAAGTAACCCAAACCCAAATCATCATGCATGGTATGTACTCACTTATAAATAGGTACTAGCCATAAATTACAGGGTAACCATACTATAATCAACAGGCCCAAAGAAGCCAAATAAGCAAGGAGAACACAAGGATGAATGGTTGAATCTTTCTCAAAAGGGGAAACAAAATAGATATGGGGGTTGACATCCAGAGAGGGCTTTCCAATGGGGGAAGGACTTATGTGAGGGGGTACAGGGAGGAGAGGAAAGGCTGGTATTCAGTTGTAAAGTGAATAAATAAATTTAATAAAAAATAAAATTAAATAACTTTTTTTTAAAAAGAGTGAAAGCAACTCCTCTAGCCAGGGAGGGCAGTGTGGAGTCTGCAGCCAGGGGACCTCAGCAAAGGAACCTGAGGACAAGGGAAGAAGCATCCCTCTCTGTGTTGACCACACTAGGGGAGTTTTATTTTTGTAGGAATTTTATCTGTGAACGTTAATTGTTTGGGTTTTGTTTTGTTTGGACTGTATCACTGGGCATACCCTGGCTTAATATCAGACTTTTAAAATGATGGTTTGTATATGCAAAACCTAATAAAACAGGTAGCCTATGCTAAACAGCCTTAAACCAGAGCATATAATCTATATGTATTGTTTGCAAAGAGGATTTTGAATACTGGAAGGTAACAAGACAAATACCAAGGGGACACTCCCAGCTAGCCATGGAACTGAGCACCGGGTGCCCAATGGGGGAGCTAGAGAAAGGACCCAAGGAGCTGAAGGGGTTTGCAGCCCCATAGGAGGAACAATATGAGCCACCCAGTACTCCCAGAGCTCCCAGGGATTAAACCACCAACCAAAGAGTACACAGGGAGTTACCCATGGAGGGGAATACCAAGACAGGTTAAGTGGGAGAAGGTTTATTGGGAAGCAGGGGAACGGGAGAGGGGTTATGGGAATTTCTGGGGGGGGGGGGGGACCAGGAAAGGGGACAACATTTGAAATGTAAATAAAGAATATATCTAATTTAAAAAAAAAGAAAGGAAACACGATTGAGGAGGAAAGCAGGAACAGAAACAATTCGAAGGCTAGCTTCAGGTGAGCTGAAGAGAAGCAGTGGGCATGGTGAGATGCTGTCAGATTAGGACTCTTTTCTAGCCTGGGATGAGTCAGAGCTGAGGTTACCGAAATAACTGTTTAAATGAATAACGGTGTTCTTTGCTGAGAAGATTAGGAAAGGATATGATTTCAGAAAGGGAGAAAATCAAGAATTGTACTACTGGTAGGCAAAGCTTCAGGGAGTTATTAGACAGCCAAGGGGAAAAGCGATCAGTCAAAAACATGAGAAGAGAATCGCATTCTAGAGTACATATGACTGACAGCTCATTTAAGACCATACTTTCCCACAGATATTTAAGCATAGTCTCATTGTTTTCTGTTAATCTCCTCCCAATGTCTCTAGCAGAGTCTCTTCAGAGAAAGGCACAGCTACTTCCTCACTACACTCATCTCCTCATACCGATGACCCTAGCTAACAATGAACAACCGCAAATTTTCTTGGCTTCTTGAAACGGAAACATTTCTTCATTGTTACTAATAAATGAATCTGAATATCCTACTGTGCTCATCAACTCACCTTGATGAACTCCTTGCTGGTTTTTAGGGTCTCTCTCCCTTTACCCAGGAAAATGGGAAAGGGGGTGGCACTGTAAATCATGTTCCAAGGCTCACAACAGAATGAGCAGACAGCCCAGCTGAGACAAGACTTGCTCAAGTTCCTGACAGACAACATCCCAGTGTGGAGCATGCAAAGTAAACACGAAATCCCACCAGCAGCTAAGGAGCTACTGGCATTTGAGAGCTTCAGGGTGGAGGGAGGGTCAGTTTCTTCAGTTCTGTGACCCCTGGTAGGTCAACCACGTGCCACGGCAGGCCCCACTCCCAAGGACAAGCAGGAAAAACTTCAAAGTTGGACGGGAAAGGATGGATGAGTAAAAAAGGGTAGTTATGAAGGACTTGTGGAGGTATGGATATGTTCAAAATATATTGTATAAAATTCTCAAAGAATAAATAAAATATTATTTTAATCATAGAGTAAGTTTTCATTATCATTAATTACCATAAAATTTAAACTGTATCAAAGTTAAATATATACTAGTAAAATTAATGAATCAATGACAATATATTTATATGCATTTTAAATCAAGTTTATAATCATCCAAATCGGCCATTTTTCACAGGTCAAGCTGCACAAATGTATTTAATAAGATAAATAAGGTGTGTGACAGTGCATTGGATAACTATAGGTCACGGGGTATATTGCTTACCTCTGGCTTACACAGTCTGAAGCTTAAGTGAGCAAATGCTGCTTCCCTCTAAAACCACGACTTTCTATAAACAACTGGAAATGGAGAATTTAAACCTACCTGAAAGATGAGATGCATGGACAAACGTGAAGGGCTAGTGACCTTGCCCTTCTGGTCTCTGGCAGATGACCCTGTGATCACAATTCAGCACTCCGTAAAACACAAGGAAAAGGAGGGCTGACCAGCATGGTTCTTGAGCAACAGGATTCAAATCCCTCCAGAGCTAGAGCAAGTGAGAACAAGTCATCTTGTCTCCCCGGTCATTGCTTAAAGAGTCGGAAAATGTGAGAGACAGATGGACTGTCTGTGGAGTTGATTTGTGTGTTGTTTGAAAGGTGGGAATGGGGCTGGGCAGTAGCAAGGACAGACTCGGTGCTGTTTTGGTGACAAGCAAGGAGGGCTTTCTTTCCTTTGAGGTAAACCCTCAGTTTACATGGCCTGTGCTTTCCCATGGATAACTCTGTTGATAGCACCATTGTCAGCACTGGGAGAACAACACCTGGCCCAGGCAGTTCTGAAAGAGAAATGTTTATTTAGCTCACAGCTTCAGACGTTTGTGGCCAGGAAGAGCTTAGTATAGCAGCTCACACCATACATAGGAGGAAATATTCCATAGGATCTTTTGACATTGCAGTAAGATTTGAATGTGTGACTCATGGAGATGATCCACTATGAATTTACCCAAATCAAACATCTCACATAGGCTGTTAGCCCATGACAAACTTGAGTCTTTCAATTCTATTGCACAAGATTCCTCTTTGAAAATAAAACAGAGCCTGTTACTGTGAAATACATTTGTAATCTCAGTACTTGGGAAGGGAAGACAAAGGTTTGGGAATTCAAAGCTACCCTCAGGTAAATAGTGAGTTCCAAGTGAGCCTGGGCTACATATACGACCTTGTTTCAAAACAATATAATAAAATAATTATAAATTTTATAATTAAGCTGATTTTGAAATATAAGAACAAGTAATAAAATACTTCAACAATAAGGACCTGCTCTTGTTCAGTTTTCTTTATATTCCCAGCCCTGAATGGATGGATAAATAATTGAATGAACAGTCTACACTAAATGCTTAGATTAGAATTTAAGAGTTACTTTCAAAAAGGCAGAAGCAAGAGAATGAAGGGATTTTATTTTGCCCTTTCAAGTATGGAATGTATTTGCAACTGATTCTTGCTTAGACAGGAAATGTCTTCACCTGTGCAGAGAATGTTTTAAAATCCCAATGAAATGGCCTTGTATGAATCACCATGCCTCTGTTCCTCCTAGACTGCTGCTGCCCAGGAAGGGACTGTAAGTGATACCAGGGAGCAGATGCATAGTTGGGTTTTTTGTTTTTTGTTTTTTTTACTGGAATTGAACAACCTTGTATTCCTGGAATTGCCAGGAAAAAAAAAAACGTATTTTTGATTGGATTTTATTTTAAAGCAAAAGCAAGGAGAAGCACATCATCGGAAGAGGCAGAAAGAGCAGGAATCAGGCAAGACAGACAGCAGAGCTGGAGAGAACCAGACTCGGTAATCACTGGAAACTGGCTTTCTACAAAACCAAGAACAGAAGGCACTTAGCATATGTGAGTTGGCAAAAACTTCTTGTTTTAAGTTTCCATAGTTTTGCCCACTTGTGGTCATCAATCAATAGTTATTTCAATTATATCTGTTTAATTTCTACAACTGGCACAGTGCACGGCTTTGAGCACATCAAGGGCTCACATTGTCTTTGCCCATTTCTTATGTACCCATTCAATTATATTTAATTAAATGTTGTCAGAACATACCATGTGCATAAACATAGATTTTAATTTTCAACCAGCAACTCATACTTAATCTATAGGTGTCTATGAAAAGCAGCACAATTTTTGACTGATTCATTTTCTGTAGCCATTTATGTTCAAAATAATAAAGCATCACATCACACACTCCATGTACTACAAATCTGAGACCAAAGGAGCAAAGAGAGGAAGAAATATGACTCCATTTCCAGAAGCTAATGAGCCTTGTCAAAGAAAAAAAAAGTATAAAAATTAAATTCTAGTAAGCTTGGAAATTTGCTACCTCAAAACACAGAATTATCAAAGAATAAATAGTGCAAGTGTCCCTTACAGTTTAAATCCGACATGTACTCCACTGGGCCCAGGTTAAAGGCTTGGTCACAAGCGCGGTTTGAAGGTGGGGTAGGGCATACTGGGAGGATTCAAATAATTACAGGAGCCCTGAAAGAAATGTTGAGTCTCCTCTCTCTTTTCTACCTGACTACCATGAAGTGAGTGGCTTTCTCCACCACATACTCACCATCAGTGTCCAAGCTCAAAACCAAAGCCAACCAACCATGGGCTGCAACTTCTGGGACTGTAACAGAGCGAGCCATTGGCTCCTTTTGGGTTGATTTTATATATATATATATCTTGCCACAATGATAAAAATCAGACTAATGCAAGGAGTAAATAAAACAGAGGCAAGAAAGACAATGAGGACAAAATTGAGTATTTGGTCTATAAATAATTCTATTAATGTTTAACTGCATATATGTATGTGCACCACATGCAGGAAGTACTCACACAGGCCTGAAGGAATTTCCAGTACTTACTGACAGTAATGAGTTCCCCTTTGGCTGCTGGGCACCAAACCCTTCTCTTCTGTAAGAGCAGCAAGGTTCTTACATGTGCTGCCATCTTTTCAGATACAAGACTGCAGGCTCTTTAAAAGTCTATTGTATAATGTGCATGCTTCCAAGGAGTTGGTAGCATTGCTACCTATCAGAAGCATCTAAGAACAGTTTTCTATGCTGCCCACTTTTAAATTCTGATAACAGTGACAGAACTAGATATGCCTCCATTTTTATGCACTGCCAAGAGACCTACACTGAATAGGGTACACTGACAAATTCCTGATGGAGATTAAACACAATCACAGACTTCCTGTGTGGTGACAGGAAAGCCTTCTTGCTTCTCTCCATATTTGAAGATAACAAAAGTTATCAAAAGAATAGGATCCTGGAGGTGGTATTATCCATGTTGGTGACAGAATTACTAGACAAAGCAATAACGAGGAAACTCCAGCCTTTGGATAGCCCTTTGTCTAAAGTGGTTTAGAGAGAGGATAATCTCACAGGTAAGCTACGAAATAACACATCTGTACCATTGGAGAGGTGAACTTTCTGAGTTAGGACTTGATCTACAATGCTATCCAACCAGGAAAAGACAATTAGAATAAATGGGAATTTCTGAGAACAGATGAAACAGAAACAAAATAGTGTTAAAAGAAAATAAAACCGGGAAATTCTCAACATTTGTGGATTTCATTATGCACACTGATTTTAGAATTTTTCAAATAACTTCATCCAATTTCTTTGTTATTCTGATCATAGTTTCAAGATTATAAATCAAATGTAGTACATAACTATTATTTTTCTAGGATCCAAAAGAAATGATTACTACTTCTTGTGCTGGTTAGTTTTAAATGTTACCATGACACAACCTAAAATTATTCACCTGGGAGGAGATGCTTAATTATAAAACTATTTATATCATGTTGGCCTGTGTCCACGACTGGAGGTGTTGTCTTGATGGTTAATTGTGGCGGGCAGATCCACCATAATCAGTGGTGGGTGGCACCGATTGCTGGGCTGGGCAGTCTGAGAGTGAAGAAAGCTGACTGAGCATAGCAACAGGAGAACAGTCTACCGCATTTGTCTCTCAGGCCCTCAGCCCTGAGTGTAGATCTGATGGCCTTAGTTGCTAGAGTTCCTGCCTTGACCTCCCTCCAATGATAGACAGTAGCTAGGAATCATTAGCTGAATAAACCCTTTTCTTATCTAAGTTGCTTTTAGTCAGCATTGTTGTATTTTTTGTTCACAGCAACAAAAATGGAAGTAGGACCCTTGTAAACTGTCTCCCCGTTAGCTTGGTTAAAGTGCTGGGTTGCAGGATATCCCCTAGATCTACAATTGCAATATGGAAAAGGGCTTTTCCAAGGCTCCTAGATGTCTCCGTGTCCAGATCCTTCCAGATGCCTGCACTATGAGTGTACCTTTGTCTCACTGCCCTTTGAAAAGTTATTCAAAAATCACTCCCCCCACTCAATATTGCAGCTGTTTAGGCATATAGCCAAGTGTGTGCTTTGAGACAGGATACATTAGAATGAGGTCAAATGGAAGAAACAAGAATGCCAGGGAGTCTTGATGGGTTCATTAGGTGAGGGTCCAGAGAGCCACTGAGGTGAGCACCAGGAGAGAAAATATCACTCTGTACCTCCAAGACTGAAACAGGAATGCTTTAAGACATCAAGAAATAAAAAGTGAGATTCCTAATGCTTAAGGAATCCTAAATCTTTTGAAACTAACTGAAGTATAGCTTAATGGAAATAATTTATGTGAAAATACAGGCAAGCATTAAAACATAAATCTGATGACAGGGATTTCTTTTATATAAAACTAAAGCAATTTAAATATTTTTCAGGTGGATATATCCTTAATGCAGAGAACCACTGAATTGGCCATGACCTTGATATTTGACTGTATGTCTTTGATTAAATTGAGCTTTAGTAATGTTGCCATTCCTCTTGTTTTCTTTCATTTCTCACCGGAGAAATAAATATCCTGAAAAGGTTAATGTTAGCTCTTTCTGGTCCTTAATATAATTCTCTACTAACATTCCCATTTCTGGAAAGTTTCTATATCATATTTCTTATATATTAATAGCAGTGCCACATTAAAGCTACATGTATACATGAGATATAAAAATGGGACAATGATGTCAGTAGATATGTCCCAAACTGCAAACAAAGCAAACCTTTGAGTCTCTAACCTCTACATTAAGACTCAGCCAATACAGAACCTCTTGTTCCTGGACAACTGGCTTTCTGTCCTGGGAGAAGAAATTCAAACTTAATGAGCTGAGTTTGGTTATACCAATAGAGAAGTAACAGAATGAGGTAATTTGGGGACTTTTTATAAATACTTAAATGTTCAGGAAGTTATTCCTTGTTCCTGACCATCATTTCAAAAGGTGCTAATTTCATGAATTTTAAAAAGTCCCAGCATACTTAATATCTAATGCTTTTTGGTTTTCTGAGACAAGGTTTCTCAGTATAGCCCTGGCTGTCCAGGAACTCACTCTGTAGACCAGGCTGGCCTCAAACTCAGAAATCTGCCTGCCCCTGCCTCCCGAGTCCTAGGATTAAAGGCAAGCACCTAGCTCTATTGCTCTCTATTAATTTTTAAATTAAATTTGGGGGCTTGGGAGAGATGACTCAACAGCTAAGAGAACTGGCTGATCTTCCAGAAGACCTGGGTTTTATTCTCAGCCCCACACAACACCCACACAGCTTAACAAATGTTCCTGCTGCCAGTTCCAGGGAGCCTGACACTTCCTGCTGATCTCCACAGGCACCAGGAAAACATTCATACACATAAAATAAAATTAAATAAGATATTTTCAAAGATTAAATCTTTTAAAGGACCACTGTGTTCATTATATATCACCAAAACGTCTTTAGTAACTTAGTATTACCCCTTTGCTTTAAATAACAGAAATGCCACAAAAGGTTGGGAGAATGCAGACTTCCCAGGGGATGTTGTACTGTACTGTAGTACTATACTATAAGAAAGGCATCCTATTCCTTGGCTTTCATATGGTAACTCTTCTTAACCATAACTACCCTAAGATATAACTTAATTTTAAGTATAATTCTGTTTCTCTTAGCCCACCATAATTCCATCTCCATATTCTTACTACTGTTTTGTAAAAGAGAGGCATTTCCCATGCCCAGCCTTGTGATGTTTAGCATCTTTACAGCTCAAGGAGACCACTGGACATGTCATCTCTAGGTAGAGAAAGCCAGTGACCCTACTGGGAACACTGCACATCTCTGTTGCTGTTGGACTTGGATAACTTTCAAATCTGTGCTTTGATAAAACCAAAGGACCTAATGTCAGCAGAGGATACCAAAAATAAATTTCTGATTAGAGCAATTATTCAGAAGGAATAAATGAAGCACTGTTATATAATCATCTTCCATTCCCCTCCACTTAGTCAAATAAACAGGTTTCTCAGCACTTAAGTCTATTACAGGAGTAATGTGGGGAGAATTGTCGATGAGCTCTGTCTCATTCCGGCAGTAAGTAATATTCATGCACAGATACAAAAGCAAATGTTCCTGCTTATTATTCTAGGCTGCCTCCTTTCAGGATCTCAGCCCGCTGCAGATGCTGAATTACCACATGCAGATAACCTCAGAACAGGAAGGAAACATCTTCCCAAATACAGTCCTTTTGGGGGCTGTGAAACTTTACCCAAGAGCCCATTCCCCCAAGCCTGCCTCAGTCTTGTGGTGACTCCTAAAGCCAATCACAATGCACTCCTGATGCCAAGTGGGACCCACAACCACATTTCAGACTTCAGATCACAAAATATATGACTAAGCCCCTTATAGAGCTGCCACCAAACAGGATAGGTAATCCTTCCCATTTTTGGTAAGACTCAGGTTTTTTGTTTGTTTGTTTGTTTGGTTGGTTGGTTCTGTTTTTCTTTCTTTCCTATCATTTTTTTAGTTTTAGCTGTGAAATCTAACACAAAAATCAAACAAATTTCCACTTTTCATTTCCTTTTTATCTGTTTTTTTTTCTTCTTTCTCTTTTCTTTTCTCTTATTATATTGGTTAAAACCCAAGGATGCTTTTCTAGGAATATGGATAATCTCACCTGTTCTCTGAACCCTACCTCTGTCTATCATGTGGCTGTTTGCCAACTCAAAAAAGGCATGCCTTCCTCTCTTCCTCTTCTCCATCTTTCCTGCATCTGCAGAGATCAATCCTTGCTGGCCCTGTTGTTTCTCTTTCAAACTCTAATAAAATTGTCCTTTGGCTTCAAAATCTACTTAAACAAAATGTGAACAAATTCAGGGCTCTATCGGCAAGATGAAAATTGTACAGACAACCATCAAGGTTAGCCTCACTTAAACAACCAGGAGAGATGCCAAGATCAGGCCATGAGCAGACAGCCATTAGTGTCTGCCTCAATGAGTCAACTAGGAAAGGTCTAATGTAAGACAAAATCCAGGAGTCTCTCCCTACCTTCAGCATCTCAGACCCTCTAGTGACACATTCCAACAGAAGTGGAACCACCTTACTTTCTGTTCCTAACAAACTTTCAAAACCATCTGATTGCAAATTACTGAGCTAGTGGCTGTGGGGGCTAATAAGTAACAAAGATGGATGGTGCTGGCTCTTACGTCCAAGGAATGTAGGAGGCAGAAGAAAACGTAGGCACAGAAGTGGGCGGGAAGACATCTGGAACTCACATGGGGTGATCCTGCCTGTAATACTAAGAATTGGCCCGCATAATAAAGACTGCCTCCCTCCCACCATACACACTAGAAAACTTGCAAACGGAACCAAATTACATTTATCTCTTGAGAGTCCTGACCCTTGACAACTCTTAGCACAGTCCTTTGCATGTAATTTAAGAGTCATTGAAATTTATTGAGTGTTTGCCACTGCTAAGCACTGTTCCTAATGCATTCTGTGCAATGGATGATTTAATACTCCCCACGAGGGAGGTCTTAGCACCTCCATTTTATGAGCAAATGAAACCAGCGTGCAGAAAACTTAAGCACCTGGCCAAGGCTACAGGTGTAGGTGCTTGTTTGCCAGCCTCCTTGCTCTTGCCTCTGCCTCACTCTGCCTCTAATTAACATTCATTGTAATAAACTCTCTAAATTATCCCTGCCTGTTACACAGCAAATGCATAGCTCTAACTACTTATGTGCCTGATATGGTGCTGGGTGCTTCTACACACGTTTTCCTGTAGAATTCTAGTTTTCTCACTCTTACAAATATGGAGTCATAACTGACGAGATACTGAATATAAATTAGCCATATCGCCAGCCACTAAGAATCACGACTCTCTCCTTTTTGATGCTTTGATACAAACAGAAATAAAACAACCATTTATAAAAAAAATCAAAACAAATTATTTCTTCCTGTTAATATGGGTTAGCCAGTAATAACTGACATCTTGGAAAACTTATCCATTTATATTTTATTATCTGAATCTATTCTTTACCCAACCTATCTACAGGACATCTGTGTGTGTGTGTGTGTGTGTGTGTGTGTGTGTGTGTGTTCTTAAACCTGTCTCCAGAAGTTATTGTAAGGAATCTTCAATTCTTAGATCTGTAGGATATTTAAAAGAGCAATTAAACCTATCAAATTGATTTTCTCTGCCAGTGAACTTCTTTAAAGTGCCAGAAACACTGATCAATCAGCACATGATCCTTGATCTGGTCGTCTTATTTCCTGCCTCCTATCATGTGCCACAGCCTGAACTGAAAAATTCCACAAATGTACACAATAGGTTTCCCTTTGAGAAATCTGTGGTACTACTGGATAAACAATACTTCAACCATTAAAACACAACATTGCAGTCTGTTCTATTAAAATGCACTTAAGTACATACACACAAATGCCTTAGGAAACCTTAAGATATGAAAAAATATAAAAATTATTCAAGACAGAGCAGGGCCTACATTTTAAATTCATATAAAAAAGGGAGTTTGCCTGAGTGGATTTCAGTACTGTATCTCTACAGCAGGAGGTTCTGTAAGTGCTGCGAAAGTTAAAAACAAGAAACAAGAGATGAAAGGGGCATAAAAGGGCAGAGTATAGAGGGTTAGGTGAGTGTGGCTAGGCGACGTGGGGGAAGGTGTCCAAGCGGGCCCTTGCCTGGGCACCTCTGCCCCTGAGGGACCACACACACACAGGCATAGTATAGAATAGAGTTTATTCAGAATAGGGGATGGGAGTTAGTGGTAGAGAGAGGCAGAGAGAGAGAGAAAGAATAGAGAGTGGAGTGGAGGCCGGCCATGACCATGTGGAGGGGGGAAGAGCCCAAGGGGCAGAGAGGTAAGAGAATGTGGGAGAGCAAAGAGCAAAAGAGATCGAGAAGGGGCAAGTAGCCCCTCTTATAGTGGGCCAGATCTCTGGGGCGGGACATACCTGGCTATTGCCAGGTAGGTGTAGGGTGGAGCTTAGACAAAACCCCAACATTCCCCATTATTTGATCAATTAATAAAAGAAAAAGAAAAAAGAAAAGAAGTGATGGCGAATACGGCGAAGCAGGAATAGGGTCGTTGTTGAGATCTGGCTGCTTCATGCTGACATTGGGGCGGCGTGTCTCTGGGGAACCTAGAGAAAGGGGTATGGGGGGGTGATTGTCCAGTCTCAGGAGGATTGGCTGCTTCTTTGCTATCCAGGATTTGTAGATCCATTTGAGGTTAGGTCAGGAGAACAGGTCCAGTAAAAGCTGTCTGCATCTGGAGAAGCTAAGAGGAGATTGGAGCATCTGAAGGTTGCTTCTCTGGAGCTGTCCTGGATATGGCAAGGGCCTGGACTTAACAAGATGTTGGAACACATTAGTATGGGTAGGGAATAAGACAAAGTACATTTGGGAGAAAGGAAAATTTTTCTTAAGATGTACAACTGAAACCCAGAGGAATCCCACCCTTTGGAAAGGTAGTAAAGTGGGAACTTGGGCAGATGTACTTATCTGGATGGAGCCTACTTGGTCCATGAGCAGTAGATCTGGGTAGGTTTCCTGTAGCTAATAAGTTTATTAAAGAGATAACAACATGAGTTAACCACATGAACAGTCTTTAAGATGAGCCTTTATGGATCAGAAGAAATAGAATTGAAGGTTGGGACAGTGACAGAGCAAGAAGAAGAAATATGAAACATTTAATGGAAGCAGAGTTTAGGTAAGGAGATAACTGTCTAGTTGTCAATGTAGTCAGAAGTCTGAGGAATAAACAATAACTTAGCAGTTATATTATTAAAGAATGACAGATTCCAGTAGCCAGCAGTTCTTTGTGGTCTCTGGTCTCCATGGCGGCTTTGGCTGTCAGTCTGGCTTTCAAGCACAGAAGATGCATGGCTTTTTCTCTGTGGAATGGATAGCCATGACATGAGAAATGGCTTACCTTTGTTTAGCTAAGTCATTTGACTCAAGGTATCTGCTGCACTCTTTCAGGCAGCATCCTGTGGCGGTGTCCATCTTTCTTCTGAGACCTCCTGGGAGAAGCTGTCAGGCCTTTGGGAATTCTGTCTGTCTTAAATCTAATAACAAACTTCTGACAAGATTGAGCGCAAGATAGAAGAGCAATAGTTAAGAAAGAATAGGAATGAGAATCTTAAGTAGCTTTGACAGGTTGCATAGGTAGAGGAAAGTATATTGCCTTGGTTAGTAAAGATGCTAGAATCAGAGTAAGAAATCTGGCAGCAATAGATTAAATTGTGGTGACAGAAAATGATTTTGTCTAGGCAGATTTAAGCTCGTTAATATCAACTTGAGCACACAGGCTATAGGAACAAATGAGTTAAGGGTGTGGGAACACAGAATAGGTGAGGTTCAGATTCTTTATCATTTACCAGACTGTTAATTTTAAAAATATACAGTCGAAGACAAGTAGTGCCCACTGGGTAGGGGAGGGAGTTGTTGACTGCAAACTCAGCATCCTGAAGAGTGCAGTAACAACTAAAAGGCAGCTAAGTCAAAGAGCCCAGACCGTGGTGAGGGCCTTTAGGAGCTGAGGCTTTAAAAGCCAGAGGAAGTGTCCCGCCTGGTCCAGGATTTGGTCTGCGACTGTAAAAGTCAATGAGGAGGGGGAAATTCAGGATTACTTCTGGATTAGGATACACCTGAGGGTGGGTCTAGATGTCCTAAGCAGATGTGTGGGCTAGGCATGAGAGGAAACCCTTCGTTCCAAAAGAGGTTGGCCAGACTTCATTTGAAAGCTAAGGGTTATTTACTATTATGGTTAATGTTTATTTAAATTTCTAATCTGGTAGAGGGAAGAACCTGACAGGTAGCACACATACTTGTGGAAGCCAGTGTAATTGACTGTCATGTTGAACATTTTGAACCTCTTGGCTGTGGGACCCAGTCTCCCAACCTTGTTTCTCCTGTCTGGTGTGGCTGCAAGACCAGTCATGGCCTGCTGTATTAACAGCAGAGAACATTGAGAGTGATGGGAGGGAGACCGCACAGTGAAGAAAAGGGAAGACAGGGTGGTAGGAAGAAGTGGTAGAGCTGTGAGAGAATCGGGTACTAGAATTGGTGGAGCATCTCAGTAGCAAGTGTGGACCTGGGCATGGGTGTGGGCTGTGGCTAGGCTTTGGCAGATAATGGCCCGAGAAATCTGCCCTGTAGCCAGTGGAGTGGGACCTTATGGTGGTGGGGGTGGGGCACAGCAACGGGAAAGGAGTGCAGGCTTGTTGTGGCTGAGAGTGGTGGACTCTGAGAGCGGAGGTAGTGGGACCACATGGCATCGCTCGGCGGGGATGGAGGATGGAGCGTAGCCGATTCTGAGAGCCTGGAGAGACCGCGCCATGGGTAACAGTTGTGCCGCCAAAACCCACGGCGGCTCTGATGGTAGAGGTTGTCAGCTGTAGCAGGGACGGTTAGTGATCAAGATCGCGCAGGCGCAAGGTGGGACTTCCTGCCAGCAGTAGAAGTAGGAAGTTAGGTAGCTTGCACTTGCTGGAAAGTAGCTTGTTTCGTATCTTAGCAATGGGCGGGAAGGGGGAGCAGTTGTGGCGAGGGAGGGGGTCTGGCGCAGGCTGCGAGGGTGGCGGCTGCTCTGGCAACCGCAGCCAAGACCGGGCACCTGGTAGCGCGTGGCCAGCTCTCCATGAGCCCCATGGCCGACAAGCTGGCGCGGAAAACAAGGGGAACTAGTAGAATAAACGCTGCTGTCCAGCAGCATGGGTCCAACCTCTGTGAGGCTGTGGTTTGGCTTGTTTTGTATCCTAGCAATAAGACGCAGGGGTGAATTAGATAGCCGCGCCCGGTGGCACTTGCTGCTTGGGAGATTGCCACCGCCACCAAGTTCCACCAGGAAGGAGGGACGGAACAGTGGCGGTCCTGCGGGGAAACACGGGAAGTGCAGCACCATTCAATCCATGAGAGACTATTGCTCTGACCAGTGGGGGGTGTAAGACTTACCCATCCAATCTTTGCTTGGTGAAGGAGGCTTAATCAAGTATATCCCATGGTGTTTCTCATCTCGGGTTTCGGCACCAAGATGAGGGGGCTTAAAACGGGAGAGTATAGGGGGTTAGGGGAGTGTGGCTAGGCGGCGTGGGGGAAGGTGTCCAGGCGGGCCCTTGCCTGGGCACCTCTGCCCCGGAGGGACCACACACACACACACACAGGCATAGTATAGAATAGAGTTTATTCAGAGTAGGGGATGGGAGTTAGTGGTAGAGAGAGGCAGAGAGAGAGGGAGAAAGAGTGAGAGAATAGAGAGAGTGGAGTGGAGGGGGGAAGAGCCCAAGGGGCAGAGATGTGAGAGAATGTGGGAGAGTGGAGAGCAAAAGAGAGTGAGGAGGGGCAAGTAGCCCCTCTTATAGTGGGCCAGATCTCTGGGGTGGGGCATACCTGGCTATTGCCAGGTAGGTATGGGGTGGAGCTTAGACAAAACCTCAACAGAAAGAGGACAAACACACACATCAGACCTCCTTCCTTTCATCTGTACCACATATTCACAAACTATTTTGTCTCTACCGTTTCTGGGCTTTATTTTGCAATTTTGCTTCTATCAAATTCATACTATCAGAAGGTAAGCAAGAGACCAAAAGAACACATGCTTGACAAACCACCACTCAGGATTAAAGTCAACCGACACCAGAGATTAAAAAGCCACAGCAAGGTTTGTCTTTTGCAAATTCAATTTCCAACTGGGATGGACACAGCCAGCCAGCGAAGGCCCCATGATGCCAACTTTATTCCTTATTAGGTTGCATCGAAATTATATAATGAAAATCACTGAGGAAAATGCTCATGTGACCAAGAGCTTTTTTTTTTTTTATGTGTGCCTTAGGATACCATAGCAACCATCAAAAAGGACCAAACAACAACAAAATTTTAAGTTGGCCCATGAAATACAGGTGTGAAATGTTCCTTAGGATAAATGAGGGAGGCTGAGGAATTAAGAAAGCACTTGCTGTTCTTCCAGAGGACCCAAGTTTGACACCCACATCTAAAGCTCACAACTACTCCTAACTCCTGCTCCAGGGGGTCCACGGCCCTGTTTTGGCCCCCACAGGCACCTGCACAAATGTGTACAAAGCCACACGTAGTCAGGCACATAATGAAAAACAAAAATAATATTAAGAATTAAAATAAAACTTTAAACAAAACGGGGAGAGAAAATGGCACAGATTCATTACAGTTCCAAAGGACCAAGAACTGGGAAGCTATGGAGTGATTTTCAATACAACCCTGAGGCTAAAACAATAAATGCTAATGTACTATTCAAAGAGAACCAAACAGAGAAGTGAGGGCTGCTTTACTCTACCCTTTTTATTCTACTCATAGTCTACTAGAGCACTCTTTGCACACTAGAAAGGAAGATACAGCCTCTTGAGTTACCCTCCCTAATACATACCACATAATGCCTAACCAAGCAGCTGGCCACTACAGTCCAGTAGAATTGATACCTGGGGATAATTATCACCCTGTAGATCCCTGTGGACAGTGCCAATCATTTCTATGGCCTTAAAAGCCCGTTGGATGTGAGATGGTTGCTGACTTGACTTGCCTCCTGTCAGTTCCTATCCCAAGAAACCACAGTCAGGTTGCTATGCTGCATGAAATCCTAAGCATGAGTTGCATGTTGTTACAAAGCCCATAGTTTTCTTCTCACTTAATTGCAGACATGCTGAGGTATCTAAATGCTAAACTTATGTATAAAGAAAATGCTTTTATTTTTGTTTTGTTTCAGGGCTGCCTGCCATGGTTTGGCTGAGAAATTCCTAATGGAGGAAGGGTCTATGGAAGGCTTGTGCTTGAGTTAGAGGGAAAGAAAACATCGGCTTTCCAACTGTGTGACACTTGCCTCAAATCTCTGGAGTTTGAGATCTTCCTCTGTGAGGAAGAAAGCTAATTCTAGTTAGTTCAATCACATTACTCTCTTACATTATCTTGCTAACAGTAGCACCAGGCAGCAGCACATCTTTCAAATTAGCATTTCAACAGCCTTGACAACTGAAGTCCCAGAGAGTAACTTACTGAGAGTCACAGCTTCTGTTGCCCACTGAGGTGACTATGAATAGGTTCATGAAGGGCCCTGAGATTTACAACAGCTAACTGGTGAGTTTCTGGCACTACCAGATGAAGTCAGCTTTGATAGCTTCTCTTTCATTTCCTTATAGTGATCACAAAACTTCTATTTCCTGTATAAAATGACTTACTGTGCATGTACACATTGGCTTCTCTTTTTTGTGACCTACACAGGCTTTTTACACTTAATTATCATCAAACTGAGGTTATTAGCATATGTAAGACCCACTATTACTTTATTCAAAACAAGATAAAACACTAAATCAATTTTACTGATATGTTAGTTGTAAAGATAGCCTTATTGTGAGAAAATGGACTGAATGGACATTTTCAAACAAAGAACTACAAACAGCCAATAAACACATGAAAATACGTTTCATGTCTACACTCAACAGAGCAACAATGAAATCAAAATTATGAGAATCCATCTTATTATAGCCGGATTGGCTACCAACCGAAAGTAATAGATGCTATAGCTGCATAAAAAGACAGGAAGCCAACTCTCATTTACTATAGATAGAATGTAAGATAGTTAAGCCATTGTGAAAACTCAGTATAAAGTTTACACACAGAGAGAAGTTAAAACTGAAAAACAGAACTACAACACTGGCTATAGCTCAACAGTTCCCGAGTCCACACTGAGAATAAGATCACCTGACTATAAAGATGTTTTGGGTTTTTTTTGACTATTTCATGGAAAAACATTTATTTGATCTATTCTTTATTTACATTTCAAATGATTTCCCCTTTTCTGGGTCCCCACTCCCCGCAAGTCCCATAAGCCCTCTTCTCTCCCCCTGTTCCTCCATCTATTCCTTTCCACTTCCCTGTTCTGGAATTCCCCTATACTGTTGCATTGAGTCTTTCCAGAACCAGGGGCCACTCCTCCATTCTTTTTGGACATCATTTAATATGTGGATTATGTCTTGGGTATTCAAAGTTTCTAGGCTAATATCCACTTATCAGTGAGTGCATACCATGATTGATCTTTTGAGACTGGGTTACCTCACTTAGTATGATGTTCTCCAGCTCCATCCATTTGTCTAAGAATTTCATGAATTCATTGTTTCTAATGGCTGAATAGTACTCCATTGTGTAAATATACCACATTTTTTGTATCCATTCCTCCACTGAGGGACACCTGGGTTCTTTCCAGCTTCTGGATACTACAAATAGGGCTGCTATGAACATAGTTGAGCATGTGTCCTTATTGCATGCTGGGGAATCCTCTGGGTATATGCCCAGGAGTGGTATAGCAGGGTCCTCCGGAAGTGTCATGCCCAGTTTTCTGAGGAACCTCCAGACTGATTTCCAAAGTGGTTGCACTGTAAAGATGTTCTAATGGCACGTGTTAAGTACCAACGGGAAGGTGGCTGGATGCAGAAAATGTGCCATATAGCTTTATATACACTATAGAATTTTTTTTTTTGGTCAGAGGGGAAGTATTTGGATCTATAGATCTCATATTAAGTGAAACAACCCAACCTCCCAAAGATAAATGTTTATGTCTTCTCCTCTTTGTGAAATATAGGGTTTGGGAACAAGATGGAAATGAAAACAAAAATTAATGGAATGGAAACTGGAAAGCTGGTGAGCTTCATGTGCTTGTAATCCAAGCATGTGGAAAATGAGAGAGCCAGGATCAAGAGTTCACAGTTAGCCTCAGCCACGGAGCTCTGTGCCAGCCTAAGCTACACAAGACCATGTCAACCAACCAAGCAAACACACACACACACACACACACACACACCTGCGTACAAACACACACAAACAAGATTAATGGGGTAAATATGAACATTAAGTAACTACATATATGTAATAGCCAGGTATGCCCCGCCCCAGAGATCTGGCCCACTATAAGAGGGGCTACTTGTTCCTCCTCTCCCTCTTTGCTCTCCCGCTCTCCCACACTCTCTCACCTCTCTGCCCCTGGGGCTCTCCCCCCTCCACGTAGTCACGGCCAGCCTCCACTCTCTCTACTTTCTCTGTCTCTGTCTCTCTCTCCCTTTCTCTCTACCTCTCTCTACCACTAACTCCCATCCCCTACTCTGAATAAACTCTATTCTATACCATGTCTGTGTGTGTGTGTGGTCCCTCAGGGGCAGAGGTGCCCAGGCAAGGGCCTGCCTGGACACCTTCCCCCACGCCGCCTAGCCACACTCACCTAACCCCCTATACTCCCCGCTTTTAAGCCCTTTCACTTAGTGCTGAAAGTCCTTTCAAATATACACTAGTTTAAAAAAATCTGAGGAAGCAGGATAACCCAGTGCACAAAAGCACTGGCTGCTCTTCTAGAGAACCCGGGTTTAGTTCCCAGCAATCACATGGCAGATAACAATCATCTATAATTCCAGTCATGGATCCTGGCCTCCCAGGGCATCACAAGCAACATAAAGTTAAAAAGAAAAAAAAAAAAAAAAAAAAAAAAAAACCTTCCTGGGCTCACAAGATGGTATGTGAGGCAAAGACACTTGCTCCCAAGTCTGCCCACCTATATTTGATAACCTGAAATCACATGACAGAAAAAGAGAAGCTCCCACAAACTGTCTTGGCATCTCCTTAACACAATATGAGTGTTTTTAAATTTAAGCATCCTTATTTGGGAGGCACCTGAAACAGAGAGAGAAGGGGAACTGACTTCTGAGCCACTCTCTTTTTATGGCAATGCTTTATGTCCTTGCTTTCCCTGAAGTCTAGAAAGTTAGATATATGGGCAGTCCAGCTGTGAGTGTGACCTAGGGTATGGCAGAGCCGCTGGCAGACACTTTAAACCTGCCTGTTCCTCTCAAACTGCATAGGACATCAATAAAATTAAAAAAAATATTAAGTTTTCTCCTGCTACGAAAACACCATATGCCATTACCAACGATCCCGTAAATATGTTGGAAATTTAATTCATGCAAACTTAAGAATTCTGTAAAACTTCCCAGCACTGTCTTTACAGGCTGCCTTCTCCATAGAGGTGGGGGAGAAAGCAGGAACATAAGGAGAGAGGGAGGAAAGGGAGGAAGGATCTGGCCTTTATTTCTTTTACAGAGTTTTTCAAAAATACATTCTGAAGCCTAAAGACTACCCTTAGTAATAGATAGGAAAATCTAACACAAATCAGTTTTCCTTATTTATGGACATTTTTCACAGTAATGGACTTTTACCTGAAAAGACCTATGTACTGCGTTGCTTCCAATAGCTACTTTTTCAAATGTTACTTGTTTGCCTTGTTTCACTCAAGTTGAAGAATCTTGCCAAAAGCCAATTTTTATTAAATTAGAAAGGGGGGAAAATCAATGCTGGGCACAAAGTAATCATGCATATCTTGTAAAGGGCTTGCAATTCTACCCTGCTCAGACTTCAGAGACCTCAGGAGCCCTAGGGAACTTGAATTTTCTCTGAAGCCCACTAGACAGTAAATACTTACCTTGGGGTTTGAATCACTGATTAAATTAGTAAATTGTTCTTAAACACTTCCTAGGCATTATGGGTTATGCCCAGTGACTGAAGGTGGAATCTAGCAAGCAAGCCAGGTGCAGTAGTACATACCTTTCATCCCAGCACTCAGGAAGCAGATCTCAGTCTGTGGCTAGCCTTGTCTACATAGTTCCAGGCCAGCCAGAGCTACACAGTGAGATCCTGTTAAAAGAACAACAAAACTGGGATTTGGGGGCAAGATGATTTTTGCTTTGAACGAAGATGGGATTGCATGTTAACAGCTGCAACCTCATTCAGTAGAATGAGTCAGACAGTAAAACAGACATACAAATGGTGACCTGAGATAGCAACTCCAACTTGCAATCACAGAGGACTTTAGAGAGATTGGTATCTAAGCAGAATATCAAGACAGAATTCTAAGAAAGGATGAGAAAGAAAACGACCCTCCAGGTTGCAGACAGCCTTGCGTGGTCTGGATCACAGAACTTCACATCCTTTCCCCCCAAATTGCTTTTGCCATAGTGTTTGTCCCAGCAACAGAAAGTAGAGTACAGCTTTTCAAAGCTGAGACCTCAGTTCCACCACGGTACCCACTTAGAGACCCATTGGAAGTTACATCCTGAAGAAACTCCAAGAAAGCTTGACCTCTGGACATTTGGGTAAAACTGGGAGAGGATTTCCTAATGTTAATTCTCAAAAGCTTACCTTTGTCTGAGAAACAGATTTAAGGGCCACAGTATGCAGCAGTATCTGTGTGGCAGCAGCAGCACTTCAGGTGTCTGCTAGCCCTATCCCCACAGCCAGCTCACAGCCTCCCATGACTGGGCCACCAACCACTCAGTCCTTTTGCACATTTCATCTTGGTCCTGGCACCTAGACATCATCTTCCTAGCAAATTCAGACCATTCTCTGAGATCCTATCATGGTATTAAAACTTCTATTACTGAAGAGTGTCCATGGACCAACCTATTAGACTAGCCTCCTTGATCAAGGCCATTTAAAAACTTGCCACATTCATCCTCTTTGAAATTCAAGGGTAAGCCTAGAACTGAAGACTTGGAGGGTGTACTGGCTGGTTTTGTGTGTCAACCTGACACAGGCTGGAGTTATCACAGAGAAAGGAGCTTCAGTTGGGGAAGTGCTTCCACGAGATCCTGCTGTGGGGCATTTTCTCAATTAGTGATCAAGGGGGAAGGACCTATCTGCTTGTGGGTAGTACCATCCCTGGGCTGGTGGTCTTGGGTTCTATAAGAAAGCAAGCTGAGCAAGCCAGGGGAAGCAAGCCAGTAAGAGACATCCCTCCATGGCCTCTGCATCAGCTCCTGCTTCCTGACTTACTTGAGTTCCAGTCCTGGCTTCCTTTGGTGATGAACAGCAGCATAGAAGCTCAATAAACCCTTTCTTCTCCAACTTGTTTTGTAGTCATGATGTTTGTGCAGGAATAGAAACCCTAACTAAGACAGAGGGAAATATACAAAGGTGGGATTGGTTGGAGGGCCATGCTGTTGAGTCTCCCAAGAGCTGACTCTACAGTCTTCTGAGAGTAAGCTACTAATAGGGAGAAAAGCTTTGGCGATGAAGGGTGTGTGGGGAGGTATCCATGTCATGTCTGAGAAGGTCCCATTCTTCTGAAACCATGGTTTAAGTAAACTGTTAGCTTTTCTTCCCTGAGTCCATTGGTCCTAGCTAGATTTTTATTAACTTAACCAAAACTGGAAGCATTTGGGAAGAGGGAACTTTAATAAGGAAAAGGCTCCCAACAGACTGTCCTGTGGGCAAGCCTATAGGGTATTTTCTTTATTAATGATTGATGTGGTGGGCCCAGCCCATGGTGGCGGTGGGGCCAGCATTGACTCCTGGGCAGGTTGCCCTGGGTTGTACAAGAGAGCAAGCTGAGCAAGACAGTAAGCAGCTTTCCTCACATGGCCTCTACTTCAACCCTGCTTCTAGGCTCCTGCCTTGAATTCCAGCTCTTACATTGATGATGGACTGTGTTGTACAAGTGTACAAACTCGTCCTTCCCCAAGTGGCTTTAGGTCCTGTTTTTTTTTTTTTTTTTTTTATGCAGCGATAAAAACTGTCATTAAAACAGGATTTCTGTCAGAAAGGAATTACAGAATGAGAAGTTTGTGCTGTACCACATTTAAGATCTGTTGTAGCAATATGGTGCATAAGCATACAGCACACACTTCCAGAGCCCCCTGTATAAGACATGGCAGGAGGTGTCTAGAGAAAAAGCACCTTCTGGCCCTATGAGTCTGGTTTACATACTGTTTTTAATATGGTGTGGGCAGGGCTGGGTTCCTTTTCCCGTTCTTGAATAGGACATTTAACCAGCTACATCATTTCATGCGACAGTAGGGAGTTGACTGACTGAGCAAGACTTGGAACTTTGAAATTCCCAGAAGCCAGCTGAGACAGCAGGAAATCTGTGTGCAGCAATTGTTCATTTCCAACTCCCTCCAAAGAACTTCCCTATTATGGGGACTGAGCCAATCATCCTCATCTCCTCTCTCTCCCACTCCTTCACTCCAGTTGTTGAGATGAACAGCTTTGCTCTACTCACCACTCAACCATGTTACACTCAAGCCTACAGCACAAGCCCAAATGACCATGGATTTGCATTGGAAACTCTGAAAACATGAGTCAAAAGACACATTCCCATTTTAAATTTCTCAAGTATTTTATCAAGGCAACAAAAATTCTAACAGATTATGTTAATGAGGATTGCTATAAAAATAAGTGGCTTGTGAGATAAGACACAGAGTTACCTTGGTTACAGGTAAGTTGAGTTTTAGATACCCAGGGGACATTTGAATTAGAAACTAGCTTTTTGTTCAGCTTGTCAATATTATAGTTAATATTTGCATTTTGATACAAGCTATAGCTCTTTCTTGCCACATGTGGTCTTTTAAAATTGGCTTTACCAGCCTTTTATTATGGCTTCTAAACTTTGAATCATTGTTGTTAATGGCCTTATTCATTCTAAAAAGTACTAAAAGTTGTGGGTTTTCATCCCAAACCTCATCAGCACTTTACAAAAAAGCTGCATACAATATTTCATAAAGGTCGTCATTCAGACAGCTTCTCAGTCCCCTGTAGCATGTCTAAGATCTATCAACAGTTTGTAACCTATTAAAAAGGCTTTCACTTGGGGCAAAGGTCATATATAATTAACCTTTTTTACAGAAATTAAGGCAGCATGCAATTAATTACATTCACTAGCCTAGTGTAGCCTAGTGGAGTCTCATGCAATATGAACAAGATTACTACTCATCCATACCACTGCACAAATCAATGTTTAACGTAAATGCTGTAATTGTGACTAAGGGGGAAGTAATGAAAGTTGTGCAAAAAACCAAATACTAAAATAATACAAATATATCCCCCAAATATCAACTACTCTGTGACTTCTTAACACTTGCCAAAGTTTTAGCTTTAATATTATAAGAATTGATATCAAAGCTTACACACTTAACATGTCACCATGGGTCTTCAAATATTGTGTGAGTGATAGTTCTCTAAACTGCTGGGTTCACCCCAGAGTGAAAAAAATCTGTGAGAATATGTATAATGACATATTTGAGCTATTACTAACATTTCTATGAAAAACTAAACATCTCTTCTTCCCATGGGTGGTCTCAGGGCAAATGAAAGCATTCCCTGCATGTTTTGTTTTCTGAGTGGATAATTTGCAACCCAGAGCCCAGCATTTGACGTGTGCTGTGAGCAGTCCGCAGTGTTAAGGTGCCGCCCATGCCCATCTCAGTGATAAAGTCTGAATCAGTGCACACAGCGAACAAAGGCAGCACATGTGCTTCATGGGGAATATGTTTTCTTTAGCAGTGAGAAAGCTGGCTTTCACTTACTCTTACTCTTATAACACTCCGAGAGATATTTCAAATTAGGCTGATAGGAAAATTAGTTTCAACTATTTTAAATTCTATGCATGCAAATCCTGCCTCTAGTGCTTATACAAAGGTAATAATTTGAAATATAAACTATCTTGCCAGGCAGTGGTAGTTCATGCTTTTAATCCTAGTACTTGGGAGGCAAAGGCAGGTGAAAGGCAGGAGTTCAAGGCCAGCCTAGTCTACAGAGTAAGTTCCAGGACAGTCATACAGAGAAACCCTATCTCGAAAAACAAAACAAAAAATCTGTATCAACTATGAAAAATATCACTATAACTATCCATGTTCTAATAAACTGATGAGGTCAAAATGGTCTAAATTCATTCATTATTCTTTAGTAAGAAAGTGTAATTCTTTGAATCTACCAACAAAACATTTGTACTGGCACTTGAAAGTGATTTTGTCTTTACAAAACTTTTTCTCTTTATATCTGACACTTTGATCTCATGAAAATGGCAAACCTAAGACACTGCAACTGTTGTTAACCTGGCAAACAAAAAGATGTTCTCAAAGATGAGAGGTGTTTGTGTGTGTGTGAATTTTAATAAAAACAAAACACACATTAGTAGTGCCATATATTTAATGTTGAAGAATTTGAAGTATAAAAATTAAACAACACATGATTTCAACATTTAAAAAACATTAACACTTCGTATGTAAACAATGTAATGAATATCAAAACATAAATGAATTATAACTATAAAAACCTTAAATATATTAACAGCAAAGTTATAATTTATTTCTGAAACAAATATTAACTAAAATATTTGCTTACTTTCAAGGACCACAATGGTAGACTGATTTTTCATTACTACTGCCAAAAATTTGCATCTTAATCTTTTTTGTCTCATCATTTCTTTCTACATAATAGTTAGATGCTTCTGGTTACATAACTGTTTCAAACTCCACTATAGATAGCGATCCTTGGTAATCTAATCTAGTAAAACCACTGTCTTTAAGTACTTCAATATTTGTAAAATGCTGTTTTACAAAGTTGTTATACAAAAAAACAAACTACTGGAATCCTTTCAAGCTTGGGAATTAGAAATCCCCAAATTAAAAAAAAAAAAAACAAAAACAAAAACAAAAAAAAACAGTAGTAGCTTGCTATCACTGAATAACTTTTAATTGCATTTCTGAAAATCCTACCAATTTTGTCATTCTGAATTATAGCTGTTTTTTAATATGTTAAAATATTTGCTTTTTAAAGTCAAATGTGCAAACCCAATTCTAAAATACAACAGTAGTTTAATTTTCATGCCTTATACAAAGAAAGGTTTATACTACTATATCCAGACTTTCTTCAGAAGAATGAGGCCTGATTGGAGATATATAGTCGTTGTCCAACATGGCTGCCATTAGCAAGTGATATTGTTGGTGACAAGGGATAACTTGGATAAGAATAAGGCCTTGACGTGTAAGGAAGCACGCTGGGAGTCCCAGAAGAGAGGGTAGCGCTAACAGGGGAAAGACTATTTATTGAGCTGCGACGGAAATTGTAGTCTGTAAATAAATATATGAACAATTATGCTGCACATCTTTGTGGACACAAATTTAATTCAAAAGACAAACATTCAAATGACAATCACGTTTTAACATAATGTTCTAACATTTAAATACCTGATGATACTGTAATGGTGGTGGATTACTATTGCTGCAGTGCAAACACCAGCAGTTACATTACATCAAGTCAGGGTTCTTTCCTTAACCAACAATACTGTTTGAAAGGTCTTACTACAGTGCATTTTTGGATACCTTTTTCTTTTTAACACAGAAAAGGAGAACCTCTGATTTCTCTTTAATCAACAAAAAAAGTTTCTTAAAGTGGATCTGACACAAAGGGTAGATCATGAAGAAAAAGATAAAAGAACAGTGAATTCAGTTTCTTTTCTTTTTTTTCCTTTTTTTAACCATATTAGGTATCAAACCAGCATAAGCATTTGCCCCTGGACTTCTGGTATAAACTAACTGTCCAAAATTTCATTATTTAAATGCTGGTACAAACATTCATACAACCAAACATCAATTTAACATTAGAGTCTCACTGGTACCATAAAACAGTAAAATGAATCATCTCTACCAAAAGAACGTCAAAAACCATTATCAACTTAATAGTATAGAAAATTATCCAAAATTAACCAAATTATTAAAACAATTATATTTGAAATATTAATTTCAAACAAACGTTCATCTTATGTACCAATAATTTCCTGCTTCCTTAATTGTAGTAATTCTGTATGTGTGTGTTTTGACCAAATTTGTAGATCCTGTACTTTCCAAAAACTCAACTATGCTCTTTACTACAGCAGAAGTCAAAGTGGTGACTGTGTCTGTAAAATGATCATTTTAAAAAGTTGTGCTATTGTTGGAATGGAAGAAATGGAATAAGATCATTTAATATACAGGTCAAGCTTTCACCCTCCAATATCATTCACTATGAGGTCTACAACACATGAGCATTAACTTAATGTTATCATGAAACTTAATGTTTAACGAACAGGAATGAGACCAACTGCAGGAGAATAAGCTCAAGCAACATCAGAAAGGACCTATTTAAGAAAAAATAAAAAAGTGAAAATCAGTTGTAAGTAGGTTTCATTGCTAGCATTGTAAAACTCTAAATTTAAATGAATGGTACCACAAGGTCAATAAAGCAGATTGTTGTAAGAAAATATAAACGTGTTTTGAAATATCCAAAGCAATGTTCAAAATATTTCAGGTATTTTGAAATGAGAAGTTACTTTGAAATCATTTGCTTTTCTAACGTGAGCTTTATTTCTTCTTTTAAAGATTCTGCTTTACCCAAGGGTTAAATATTACAATATTAACTGAAACATTAGTCTACTATATATTAATGAAGACTTTAAAAAGTTCTGATTCTTTCCTGCTGAAGATTATCATGCAAATACAGTCCCTTAGCAGCCACAGACTCACTAATGTAGTAATCAACAACAGGATTTAGAAGTGACTTCAGCAGATAGGAAATATACTTTTCAAATAGATATCATGCTTTCTTTGAGTTTACATCCATTCAAGAGGTAACGGAGGCTACTTGTAAAATGTGAGCTCAGAAGATATTTCCAGGAGAAGATTTAAAAGCAAGCTCAATAGCTGGCTATGAGCATAACGCTTAGTGCTTCTGGCAGTCTTCTACCATATAGATTTATACAAACACACATTACCTGCTATAGTCTCACTTAAAAAAGTACATTATACCAAATTAAAAGTTTACTCAAAATATTATTCGTGTAAGATGATATGAGACCACTACTAGGGAAATAGGGCAAGAGAAAGCCTTCAGTTAGATGCTTGTTATGATTTCACAAGCACTTCATAAGTGAACCCCTATCCTTAAAACCACTATGAACATAAGTATTTTCAGAAAAGCATCTGGGTGATTAGAAAACACAACACATGTCAAATAAGATATTAAGTCAAATTTAAAGACAAACTGTATAGCTGAATAAACCTAGGAGTAGGTATACATTCCTTATATGCAATTTACATATAGAAAAGAGAAAACACAAGAAAAATGAACAAATGAGTTAAAGTTCCAAGCATGTTCATATTCAACCCTACCCTGTCCCAATTTTTCCTCTTCAAGTACATCCTCAACTCTTCAGCTCCCCTATTTCAGACCCAAACTGATCTGTATACCCTTTATAATGAGTGCTAGAGAGCCAACATCAGAGTTTAAATTTTATACTTTATGTAATCCATGTCTGGATACTTAAAAAAGGTTCTATTTACAAACAGTAGAACACATATGCCTTCATTTAATTTTGATAATTAAATTCTGTAGACCAGCCTAGCCTCAAACTCAAAAATCTGTCTGTCTCTGCCTCCCAAGTGCTGAGATTAAAGGCATGCACCACCACTGCCGGGCTCTAATAAACTTTTTGAAAACCTAATTCCAAATCAAAAACTTAGAACAGGCTTTAAAAAGTCTTTAAGTCAGATTATTTCAATTCATATGAATGACAAAAACAACAGTTGATTTAGATAAGACAGATTCATAAGTTCATAGGTAAATTAAAAAAAAAAAAACAGTTAAATCTTATAGATCTCCTAATTCCTAGGAAAGTACTGTTTACATTTGGCCAAGCTTTTAGAGCAATCTTAGCAGAATATTTGAAAGAAAGCATCTCAAAAAGTCTCCAAAGGTCTCCATTTTTAATGGGCAGGAGAACAAAAGTCAAATCAATGTACTATTCTCTTAAGCAGACTGGATATGACTTGAACTTAATCTATTTCCACAACTTCCATTCTCAATGCATGCAGCATCTCATATCCTTCTGTACCAAACTTTTTTGTAATTTCATTTGCAATCAACCATGAGATGTTTTAATATGATAGTGATTTCTTCCCTTCTCTCTCTCTTTCTCTCGCCTCTCCCTCCCCCTCTATCTCCCTGGGCAGTGTGTCCTGTATCCCAGGCTGTCCTTTCACTTGCTGTTTACTCAAGGATGGGCTGATTTTGATTCCTTTCCCTCCTCTTCCCCACTACTGGGAAATTGTAAGATAACATGACCAATAAAAGTCTCTAGAGAAAAAACTTAGCACAAAAACAAAAGGATGAAGGAGGGCCACATGTAAAGAAATTATGCAAGTCAAGCAGGATGGCGCATGCCTTTAATTCCAGCACTTGGGAGGCAGAGGCAGGCAGATTTCTAAGTTCGAGGCCAGTCTGGTCTACAGAGTGAGTTCCAGGACAGCCAGGGTTATGAGAAACCCTGTCTCAAACAACAACAAAAAAGGAATAAAGAAAAGAAGAGCAAAGAAAAGAAAAGAAGGGAAAAGAAAAGAAAAGAAAATTATGCACTGACACCAAAATTAGTCCAGCTGCTTTCCTTTCAAAGAAGCAAGAAGACCAAATAAATCATATTGTAAGTTGTCTATTTTTTCTGTGTACTAAAAGATCCTAACAGCAGACCCCTTCTAATGCTAGTTCTTAACCAAGGGGACAGCAGCCTCTGAGAGCAAAAAAGCGTGACTGGTGCAACACCAGTCTACACTTCAGGTCAGGCAAAAGCTGTAGCTCACAACCAGTCTTCCTAAGTCAAGCTTTAAAACTAAGATTAAAAGAAGGTAGCTCTAAAAATCACACTGTGTGTTTAAAATTTAGTAAATATTAAGAACTTTAGTTTAGAAGCTACAGTTGTGTTAAAATCTGTGAGGATAAATTTACAGTCTAATATTTAAGTGTCAAGAGCAATAAACATTTCTCATAGGCATTAATAATGTTAGATAATACTTGTTTAGTGCTTAGTATATGCCAAAATAACCACACAAGATCAGTTACAAATGAAACCCTTCTAAAACCACTGCAAGCACTCTCATTATTCCCTTTAATAATAGTGAATTAAGGCACACAATGGTGAAATAACCTACAGGAACACAGATTACAGAGGCTGATTCCTTTACATGTAAAACAAGAAGTTTTGGTAAATCATACACTAACATAAAGGTCCCCCATCTAAATTTTTTTCTTGTAGCTTGGTGAGAAAACTAAACAGTAAATTATTATAGAAATAATTTAGAGTCAAAATATTGTTTTAATAATGTATAAAATAGTGTCACTCTCAGCTTAGTTTCAGAAACACCAAATAATCAAAACATAGCATTCACTCCATATCTGATTTAAACTATTTAAAATCCTAGTGGTTCATTTTAGATATCAGAACATTGTCTTGCTCAAAGGTTTGAGAACATCTGAATTACAAAAAGCCATTTAACTTTAAAACTTTTTTCCTTAATGAGTCTATTCCTAGTAAAGCTATTAGTATAGCTAATAAAGTACAGGGTTTAAGTAGATAATTCTATGCATTTCCCCATATAGTCACGAGAGGGTTGGCTTAAAACTGCCTTTCTGAGAACTAAATATACCACAATATTCCTAAGAGATGTTTTCTTACCTGCTTATTTCCTCCAAATTCTTCTACACAGGTCCAGGCTGAAGAGACTGTGTTCCCTGTCTGTAAGCAGTGAAGACAGAAAAGAATTGAGTCTTTAGATTGATGTTATCCCTATCTTGGAAGTGCATGGAATCCTTGATAACTTTAAACCTTTTTGATTGGTTAAATAAGAAAAAACTGGAGAAAAGGGAACAATTGGTAAATAGGTATCATATCTGGACTCTGAAAAGATGGACAAAGAGAACAGTATTCTGATATCCAAATGAAAATCATGAGTTAGTATATCATCAGAAAAAACATTTCTAGCTCAATTAAGTTCTTACTCATCAGTGTATTTGAAAATGCTCCCCTACAAAGATAAAGGATTTTTGAAAAATAAGTAAGGCTGCATGATTTCAGGAAAGATGAGAAACCTAAGCAAACTCAAGCATTATATTTTGTTGGTATAGTTACTTATACATGAAGTATCACTTCCTTCCTGTGTTCAGAAGAGATAGATGACCAAAATAATATTAAACTTCAAAAACCTACTTGGCACGTCAATTTCCCAAGGAAACTACTAAAAGCACACGCAGCCCCAGTGTCACATCCACTCATTATGGCTGTCGTTTCATACACCTGGAACCTTCCCATCAACAATATACATCCAACTCCATGCTAAGAGACTTGTACAAGTATGCACAAGTAAAACATCTCTTTGTCTCCAAAAACACTGAAGAGTTTTAAATAATACTTTGAGTACATTATAAAAATGTCATAATAACTGTTTACCACAGGATGAACTAGATTAGGTAACATTAATCAATTTTGTCTTAAAACACAAAACACCTATCTAAAATCAATGACAACAGCTAAGAGGGTAACAAATTATAGAGCCATGATCTTAAGGGACATTGAAAATCTAAAGAAATACACTTTTCTTTGAGAAATGTCCTTGTCCCTATAACAACTGGTCAATTCTCAAAAGGGAGATGACAAACAGCAAGAAATGCTAATACACAGAAAAAAGACTGCAGCTCAGAGGTAACAAAATGAGAGGAGCTGCCCTGGTACCACTGACCTCAAGTAGAGCAGCAGACTGCACTGCATAGAAGGAGACAGCAAACTGAAGAGAACTGAACTGACAGCGCCTTCATGCCAGTTAGGAATAAGGACATTTTGTGATGTGATAAAGCGCTTCCATGATAAGGAAATCACTCCTCTCTGAATAAAGGCAGTATCAGGCAGACTTAAAATTCCCTATAATTTTTCATTTGCAGTATCTGGCATTCAATAAAAACTAATAATACTAGAAAATAAACTAGATCACCTAAAGCCAACAGGTATAGCAGTCAACAAAAACAGATCTCTAGATAGTTAGACAATACATTTTCAAACCTGGATGTAAAAATATTTATGTCTTGACAGTGGCACAAAAACTCACATGTAAAAAAAGTGAAAAAATACTGGACCCAGAAATAACCTCATTAACAGAGGTGCTTCCTAGTGTGTATCTGAGGAAAGACGGGTGAAGAAAAACTGAAAATCTATGTCATAGTATAAAACTAAACTTCTTCCATTACATATTCAAATATGTAATGCAGCTGAAATGTCTAAACTAGGGGAAACATGTCAAGATATAGGGATAGCAAGTGACTTTCTAAATAGCTTGGGACAGAATAGCCAAAACCGTCAAGTGAGGACTGAAGTTGAGATAGCCAGCACACACACATCAAAGCCGGAAAGGATGTAATCCCAGAGCTCAGAAACAGAAGACAGGATCCTCAGGACAAACTGGCAGAGCAAGAAGACAGAGTGGAGAACAAGAGGCCCTGCCTTAGAAAATAAAGTAGAGACAATTGAGGAAGACACCAGATATCAACCTCTGGCCTCCACATGCACACACAAGCACACACACACCAGTGAAAATATACATACACACATGCAGAGCACACATGCAAATATACTAATAAAAATAAATGACAACTAAAAAATAGCTATACCTGATTTGCTCAAGAATTTGAAGATTAAAAATTTAAAGGTTGTAGAAGCTGGAAATACTAAATTGAGATAGGTATAATGACCCAGATCTGTAATCCCAGCTTGAAGGAGACAGACTAGGCTACGCAGCAAAGCATGATCAAAAAAAAAAGTAAATAAAGTCAAATATATTTCCAAAGCTGAAAAATCTAAATCAATGTTTCTTATCTACATGCTAAGAAATAAATACACAGACTAAATTTACAACAGGGTGGATAGTACTGAAGTATCAGATGTTAAGTAGAATGAATCAAGCAAAGGAGAAATGGAGAAATGTTAGTGTTTGAAGAAAGTACTAGACATTAATAAGAAAGGTAATAAAACCTATTAATGTAACAACAATAATCTTTCAAATACCAAGTATATAAAACACAAAGCTGAAATGATTTTATCAGAATATTTTCAGATGGAAATTTTACTTTCAAGGTTTAAAAACAAAATTGATTACTGTCGCCTGGTTCATCATATGATAGCACTAAGATGACAAAATGTGTACACTTAGTTTACATGAACAAATAGCTAGTAAAAAATAAAAAGCAGAAACACTGAAGAAACATCATCTCCCATTTACATAAAAAATGTTCATAATATATAATTGTGACAAAATACAAAATCACAGATTGTAAAAGATTTTCAAAGCTAGACAACACATAAAGTAAGATCCCAAGTCCTTTCTGCCACCCATCGTCCCTGACCACTGAGTCCTCAAATCTACCTGCAATGCCTGATGGACCGCCATTATCTCACAACCTCTCTGCCCACCTTCATTAGGCCTGCTGATCCATAGCCACACAGCCCACAATTGCCCATCAGAGGCCTGTAACACCAGTATCATCATGATTAGACTCCCTCCCAATACCTACTACAACAGGAGCATCCAGGGACTGAAGCCATCCAGATGGCTAAAGACCCTCAAAAGAACAAAATCAACAAAAGCCAGGGCAGTGTGACACCATCAGAGCACAGCTACCCTACTACAGCACTCCCTGGATATCCTAACGCAACCAAAGCTCAAGAAATGACCTTAAAGTCAGTCTTATAAAGATGATACAGGCTTTTAAAGAAGAAATGAATAAATCTCTGAAAGAAATAACAGCAAAATAAAGAGGTGAAGAAAATAAATAAAACCATTCAAGCTCTGAAGATGGAAATAGAAGCAATACAGGAAAACACAAACTGAGGAAACCTTGAGATGGAAAACCTAGGGAACAACAGATGCAAGCATTACCAACAGAATACGAGAGACAAAAGACAAAAGGAATCTCAGGCATAGAAGATAAAAAAATGATACATCAGTCAAAGAAACTGTTTAATCTACCAATATCCTGACACAAAACATCCAGGAAATCTGGGATACCATGAAAAGACCTAATCTAAGAATAATAGGAAAAACAGAAGGTGAAGAGTCCCAGCTTCAAGAACCAGAAAATATTCTCAACAAAATCATAGAAGAAAAATTTCCCAACCTAAAGAAAGAGATGCCTATAAACATACAAGAAGCATACAGAACAGTAACTACACTGGACCAAAAAAGAAAATCCTCCCACCATACAATAATCTAAACACAAAATCTATAGAACAAAGAAAGATTAAAGTGGCAAGATAAAAAGGTCAGATAACATACAAAGGCAGCCCTATCAGAATTACACCCTAAATTCTCAACAGAGACTAAAAGCTAGAAGGGCCTGGAAAGATATCTTGCAAACTCTAGAAAACCACAGATGCCAACCTAAATTACTATACCCAGAAAAACTCTCAACTATCATAGATAAATTACAGTATTTCAAGGCAAATTCAAGTTCAAACAATATGCACAAATCCAGCCCTATGAAAAATACTAGAAGGAGAACTCCAACTCAAAGAGTGTAACTATATCCAAAAAAATCAACAATAATTCCATGCCAGCAAAAACAAGGGAAACACACACAAATATAAACACAAACATTAACACAAACACACACACACACACATCCCACCACCACCACCAACAACAAAACTACATATCTCTTTAAATCAATGGACTCAATTCCCCAATAAAAAGACACAGGTTAACAGCATGGATACAAAAACAGGACCCATCACTCTGCTTCATATAAAAAAACACACCTTAGCACTAAAGATAGACATTGACCTCAGAGTAAAGGGCTAGAAAAAACGTTTTCCAAGAAAACAAACCCAAGAAGCAAGCTAAAGTAGCCATTTTAATATCTAATAAGAGAGTTTCAACCAAAATTAATTAAAAGAGATAGGGAAAGACATTTCATACTCAAAGAAAAAAATCTACCAAGATGATATCTCAATTCTGAACATCTCTGCCCCAAACACAAAGGCACTGACATTTGTAACAGAAATATTGTTAAAGATTAAGTTGCATATTGATTCCCACACATGAATCAAGGGAGACTTCAACACCCCATTCTTACCAAATGACATGTCATCCAGGCAAATGGACCTAGCAGACATCTATAGAATATTCACCCAAATACAAAAGAATATGCTTTCTTCTCTGCCCCTCATGGATCCTTCTCCAAAATTGACCATATAGTTGGTCATGAAGAAATCCTCAACAAATACAAGAAAATAATTATTTCTAGACAGATACCACTTACCAAAGTTAAATCAAGATGGGGTAAAACATTTAAACAGTCCTACAACTGTTAAGGAAATAAAAGTAGACATTAAATGTAAACCAAAAAAACTTCAGGACCAGATGCTTTTAGTGCAGATATTCAAAGAAGAGCTAATACCAATACACTTCAATTCCACAAAACAGAAACAGAAAGAACATGCCAAATCTGTTCTAAGAAGCCAGTTACCCTGATAGCTAAATCAAGGACTCAACAAGGAGAATTTCAGACCAATTTCTCTGATGAACATTGATAAAAAACTATCAATAAAATACTCACAGAACACATTAAAAACATTATTCACCATGATTAAGTAGGCTTCATCCCAATGATGCAGGGATGGTTCAATATATAAAAATCCATCAACATAATCCACCATATAAACAAATTGAAAGAAAACAAACCATATGATCATCTCCTTAGATGCTGAAAAAAACCTTTGACAAAATCCAACAACCCTTCAAGTTTAGTCTTAGAGAAACCAGGAATGCCTAAACATACCTAAACATACTTGGACATAATAAAAACAATATACAGTAAGCTGTGGGACTGTGAAAGGCAGCCTGTTTTCTGAACGAGCTAGGTTTAAACCTCAGAGCCCCACCAGCTAATGCTGGAAGGGACAGAAGATCAGTTTGCCATGCTCTCAGACACCAGGCTACTGACAGGAGGCCCATAATTCTGTGGCCCTCAGTCATGTAGGGCAATGCCCCAAGCTCCTGGTATTCTATCTGGACTCCACCCCCACAGTTACCTGGAAATAGCCAGGTAGGCCTGGCCCACTATAAAAGAGGCTGCTTGGTTATAAAATCAACTCAAGCAAATCAGTAGCCTTCCTATACTCAAAGGATAAGCAGGCTGAGAAAGAAATTAGGGAAATGACCCCCTTCACAATAGCCACAAACAGTATAAAGTACCTTGGGGTGACTCTTACCAAACATGTAAAAGATCTGTATGACAAGAACTTCAAGACTCTGAAGAAGGAAATGGAAGAAGACCTCAAAAAATGAAAAAATCTCCCATGCTCATGGATCGGCAGGATTAATATAGTTAAAATGGCCATTTTGCCAAAAGCAATATACAGATTCAATGCAATACCCATCAAAATCCCAATTCAATTCTTCATAGAGTTAAAGAGCAATTCTCAAATTCATCTGGAATACCAAAAACCCGAGGATAGCCAAAACTATTCTCAACGACAAAAGAAATTCTGGGGGAATCAGTATCCCTGACCACAGAGCAACAGTGTTAAAAACTGCATGGTATTGGTACAGTGACAGGCAGGAGGATCAATAGAATAGGATTGAAGATCCAGAAATGAACCCACACACCTATGGCCACTTGATCCTCGACAAAGGGGCTGAAAACATCCAGTGGAAGAAAGATAGCCTTTTCAACAAATGGTGCTGGTTCAACTGGAAGTCAGCATGCAGAAGAATGAGAATTGATCCATCCTTGTCTCCTTGTACTAAGCTCAACTCCAAATGGATCAAGGACCTCCACATAAAGCCAGACACTCTGAAGCTAACAGGAAAAGAAATTGGGGAAGACCCTGGAGGACATCAGTACAGGGGGAAAGTTCCTGAACAGAACACCAATAGCGTATGCTCTAAGAGCAAGAATTGACAAATGGGACCTCATAAAATTACAAAGTTTCTGTAAGGCAAAGAACACCATTAAAAGGACAATTCGGCAGCCAACAAATTGAGAAAAGATCTTCACCAACCCTACATCAGATAGAAGGCTAATATCCAATATATACAAAGAACTCAAAAAGTTAGACCCCAGAAAACCAAATAACCCTATTAAAAAATGGGGTACAGAGCTAAACAAAGAATTTTCACCGGAAGAAATTCAAATGGCTGAGAAGCATCTTAAAAAATGCTCAACTTCATTAGTCATTAGGGAAATGCAAATCAAAACAATCTTGAGATTTCACCTTACACCAGTCAGAATGGCTAAGATTAAAAATTCAGGAGACAGCAGGTGTTGGTGAGGATGTGGAGAAAGAGGAACACTCCTCCACTGCTGGTGGGGTTGAAAATTGGTACAACCACTCTGGAAATCAGTCTGGTGGTTCCTCAGAAAACTGGGCATGTCACTTCCAGAAGATCCGGCTATACCACTCCTGGGCATATACCCAGAGGATTCCCCAGAATGTAATAAGGATACGTGCTCCACTATGTTCATAGCAGCCCTATTTATAATAGCCAGAAGCTGGAAAGAACCCAGGTATCCCTCAACAGAAGAATGGATGCAAAAAAATGTGGTATATCTACACAATGGAGTACTATTCAGCCATTAGAAACAATGAATTCATGAAATTCTTAGACAAATGGATGGAGCTGGAAGACATCATACTAAGTGAGGTAACCCAGTCTCAAAAGATCAATCATGGTATGCACTCACTAATAAGTGGATAAGCCTAGAAAACGGGAATACCCAAAACATAATCCACACATCAAATGAGGTACAAAAAGAGCAGAGGAGTGGCCCCTGGTTCTGGAAAGACTCAGTGTAGCAGTATAGGGCAAAACCAGAACAGGGAAGTGGGAAGGGGTAGATGGGTGAACAGGGGGAGGGAAGGGGGTTTATGTGACTTTGGGGGAATGGGGGGGGCCAGAAAAGGGGAAATCATTTTGAAATGTAAATAAAAAATATATCGAATAAAAAAAAGGAGGCTACTTGCCCCTCCTCCTCTCTCTTATTCTTGCTCTCTTGCCCCTTGCTCCCCCTGTATACCTATTCCATTCCCCAACTCTTTTCACATGGCCAGCCTTTACTTTACACTCATCACAACTCTCCACCAACAACAAAAGCTGTAAAGCCATGGACTGCCTCTCCAGCAGGGAAACCTCTCTGTGCTTCCAGCCACTGGTCACCACCAAGCCAAGGACACTCATCCTCTAGAGAACCAGCCAGAGCTCCTCCTTTCCCTCTTTCCCCTTCAGTCCCGGGCTAGATCCAGCCTGGTGGGCCCCACTCTGTTCTCAGCTCCTGCCTAAAATCCAGCTGTGTCTGCGGTGTCCAATAGGTATCCAAGAGGTGTCCATGAGGCCCTGGGATCCATGAGCTTGGCCATGCCAGCTCCCCAGGAGCTGCATCTCTCCAGCCAGATGTAGGCCATCGCTTTTAACCCACAGTATGCCAATAGCCAACATCAAATAAAATGGAGAGGAACAAAGCAATTCAATTAAAATCAGTATAAGAAAAGTAAAAGGTATAAGAAAAGGCTTCCACTCTCTATTCAATACCTATTCAATAGAAGTTCAACTTAAAGTTCTAGCCAGAACAATAAGACAACTAAAGGAGATCAAGGAGATGCAAATTGGAAAGGAAGAAGTTAAAGCATTGCTATTTTTGGATGACATGATAATGAACATAAGACCCCAAAAATTCTACCAGAGAACTCCAACAGGAGATAAACATCCAACAGGAGATAAACACCTTCAGCAAAGTGCTGGATACAAAATTAACTCAAAGAAATCAGTAGCCCTTCTTAATACAAATCATGAAAGGGATGAGAAAGAAATTAGGGAAACAATACCAACCAACAAATAATTCAAAATATCCTGGTATAACCAAGCAAGTGGAAGATTTGTATGACAGGAACTTCAAGTCCCTGGAGAAGGAAATTGAGGAAGGTATGAGGAGATAGAAAGATCTCCCATGCTCATGGATTGGTAAGATTAACATAGTGAAAATGGCCATCTGACCAAAAGCAATCTATAGATTCAATGCAATTCCCATCAAACTTCCACACAATTTTTATAGACTTTGAAAGAACCATTCTCAACTTCATATGAAACAACAACAACAAAAAAAATCCAGGATATCAAAACAATCTAAAACAATAAAAGAACTTCAGAGGGGATCACCATCCCTGACCTCAAGCTGTGTCATAGAGCAATAGTAATAAAAACTGGTATTGGTATAGAAACAGACCCATTGATCAGTGGAATAGAATCAAAGACCCAGAAATAAACCCACACACCCATGGACACTTGACTTTTGATAAAGAAGCCAAAAAACATACAATGGAAAAAAGAAAGTATCTTCAACAAATTGTGCTAACTGGATGTTTATGTGTAGAAGAATGTAAGTAGATCCCTATCACCCTGAACAAAATTCAAGTCCAAGTGGATCAAGGACAACAACATAAAGCCAGATTCACTAAATCTCAGAAGAGAAAGTAAGAAATACCCTCAAATGCATTGGTACAGGAGATAATTACCTGAATAGAACACCAGTGGCTCAGGCTTTAAGATCAACAATTAACAAAAGGACCTTATGAAACTGAAAAGCTTCTGTAAGGCAAAGAACACTGTAATTAGGACAAAATGGCAGCTTACAGATTGAGAAAAGATCTTTACCAACCATGCATGTAACAGAGGGCTAATATCCAGAATTTATAAAGAACTCAACAAACACCAACAATCTAAATAATCCAATTTAAAAATAAGGTAAAGAGCTAAACAGAATTCTCAAAAGGCTGAAAAACATTTAAAGAAATTAAAGAAATGTTCAAATTCCCTAGTCATTAGAGAAGTACAAACAAAACAACTCTGAGACCCCATCTTATACGGGTCAGAATGGCTAAGATCAAAAACCCAAGTGACAGCACATGCTGGCAAGGATGTGTAGAAAAGAGAACACTCCTCCATTGCTGATGGAAAATTTATACAACCACTTTGGAAGTCAATTTGGTGGTTTCTAAGAAAACTGGAAATAGTTCTACCTCAAGATCCAGGTATACATAACTCATGGGCATATACCCAAAAGATGCCCTACTATACCTATACCACAGGGCCACAGGCTTAACTATGTTTATAGCAGCTTTATTTGTAATAGTCAAAAACTGGAAACAACTTAGATGTTCCTCAACTGAACAATGGATAAAGAAATATGGTACATAAACACAATGGAATACTATTCAGTTATCAAAAACAAAGATACCATGAATTTTGCAGAAAAATGCACTGGAACTTGATAGTATCATCTTGAATAAGGTAATCCAGCACTAAAAGGACATGGTATATACTCACTTATAATAAGTGGCTATTAGCCATAAAATTCAGGATACTCATGCTACACTCTACAAGCACAAAGAAGGTAAACAGGAAGAATGGCCCAAGCAAGAATGCTTGAGTCTCACTTAGAATGGGGGATAAAATAGTAGGAGGCAGATGGCGGGAAGGAACTGGGTGGGAGAGGGGATGAAAGGGGTAATGGTGGGGGAGGTTCAGGTTCAGGTGTAGGGAGAGACAGGGAAGATGGTCAAATGGTCATGAAAATGAACTCTGCAGCTGACAGGATTTGGGGCAGTGAGAGGCAACTCAAGGATGTACCAGAGGCCTATGAATAAGGGAGGGTCTCATGAATCAATAGGGTCGACTAGTCTGGCCTAAGTGGGAGAAGAAGCGCCTAACCCAGGATAGACTTGATGTGGGGAGACACTGGGGAGATGCATTCTCTTAGAGAAGGGAAGGAGAATGGAAGAGGGACTGTGGGAGAGCAGAACCAGGAGTGGGGACTAGGACTGGGATGGAAAGTAAATAATTATAAAGAGAGATCTCAACTATAAAAGTTATTTAAACTCTAATGGCTATTTTCCATGTAGGTATGGAATGGAAACACTATACAGAAACCACTTTCTCTACATAACACCCTTTATATCTACTCAACTGGAGTTTTATAGTTTGGTTTACTTCTGTAATTTCAATGAGAAAACTACTGGAATTTAAATTTAAATCTCCATGAATTACAACTATGCTTTTAGCATAAAAAAGATAATGACAAGTCTTATATTATCATTTAAAGGAAGACCAAAAACTATGGAGTATCTCAATTTAGTGTCAAGTAGTAGACTATGATTTACATGTGTACTAGTCCAATCTAAATCACAGTTTATTGGGGTCATTTCTTACTTGAAAGTAGCAATTGTTAATGAGTGTATTCTGAAAAATATTTTAAAGAGTTTTTCAGTTACCAAAAGACTAGTGAAAAGAAAAGGAATGTCAAAAATTTGAGAGTGGAAGAAATAACAGTCAAAAGCAGGAACTGGACCTGTACTTTGTAGAATCAGAATCACTAAATGTGTTACTTTTAATTTTGTGTTATGTAACAGAAAGATAAACTTAGTAGAAATATTACTACTAATATTAGAATCTTATCTCTGGTTTTGTTCCTCTAGAGTTCAAGCACAAATTTATATATATATATATATATATATATATATCATACACACACTCTCTCACACAGACAGTATACAAGAAGCTCTCAATTATTTCTTCAGTTTAAACAAATGTTAATGTTGTTAATATCCCAATTATATTTAGTTGCTTTCTATTATAATAAAGAGTATGATCTAAAGCAACTTGGGAAGAAAAGGGTTAATTTCAGCTTATAGTATCAATCACAGTCCATCATGAAGGGAAGTCAGGAAAAGAACTCACAAGGCAGAAACAGAGAAGCAGGAACTGAGACAAGACCACAGAGGAATGCTGCTTATTGACTTGCTCTTCAAAGTTTGTTCAGCCTATTTCTCATATAGCTAAGGACCACCTGTCCAGGGATGGCACTACACAGTGGGCTCATCCCTCCTTCAGTAATCATTTATCAAGAAGTGTCCCTGGGAAGTGCCCACTGGCTAATGAAATGGAAGCATTTTCTCAATTGAGGTTCCCTCTTCCCAAATAACCCCAGCTTGTGTCAATTTGACCAAAATAAAAATAAAAAAAAAAATAAATAAAAACCTAAGCACACATGCACACACATGCTGCATGCACACAGCCAGGCTCACACACATTTATTATAAATTACATACTAAATGACTATATTACTCTAGACCGCATTTGTTGACCTATCCAAAACATGTTTTCTGAGATGCTTTAAAAACTATTAAAACCATAATCCCGCATTCATCCATTACACAAATTATATATGTCCATTTTATATTTAATATATACTATCTAAACCCTTATGTCTCAATATGTGTTCAAGATTGCTAATAACTAAAACATCCATTTTATGATCATTTTGAAAATTATATCCTTATAAAATTTCTACTTCAATGGAATATATACACCTTACCCAGTACTAACCACAACTCACAATCATTCATAATTTAAATATTCCTGTGTCTGCCTACGATATCATGGTTATTTCTTTTCCAATTCTTTCTTCTTTCTACCAAAGCACAACCAAAAATTTATTTTCTTCAGACTCTTTTAATCCTGTAACATATGTATCACTTTAAATTATTTGAAAAGCACTACTACAAAGGAGTAATAAATGACACAGCATTCACCTATACCAGGAAAGGAATAGAAACAACCAATTGTCCATGCACAGAATTTGACTTTATAAACCTTTATGGACCAAAACTGTTTAATAGTAAACAGGAAGGCATGATACTTCATGACTATAAATCTAACACTCAGAAGTAGAGGCAGGAAGATTACAAGTTTGAGGCTAGCCTGGGATACAAAATGAGTTTAAAGGCCAGCATGAACTGTACAGCAAGACCATGTTAAAAAAAAAATACACTGCCTAATAGTAAATAAAGAGCAACATAAAATTCCTACATTAAACTGTAGCCTAATATTATAATACAGAACTTTAAACACCAAGGCTAGCTTGTAATCAAAGTATTCTTAAAATGTCCCAACATACAATGATTCACTTTGGATTGAGTCAAATGTCCTAAGCCCACGGTGGTGGTGTGAGTAAGAATGGCCCTATAGGCTCATAGCTTGGAATGCTCAGTTACCATGGAGTGGAACTATTTGAAAGGATTAGGAGGTATGGCTTTGTTGAAAGAAGTTTGTATCTGAGAGTAAGTTTTGAGTTTTTCAAAGGCCCACAACAGTCTCAAGTGTTTTCTCTGCCTCCGCCAGTAGATTAGAAAGGAGCTCTCAGCTACTTCTGCGTGCTGCCATGCTCTCCACCATGGTAAGAATGCACTAAATCTCTAAAACCGAAGGCAAGCCTCAAATTAAATGCTTTCATTTATAAGAGTTGTCCTGGTCACAAGTGTCTCTTCATAGCAATAGAACAGTGATATAGCAGAAGTTTCTTGCAAGGAGTGGTGTATTGCTCAGAAAGGCCTATCATGCTGTTTGTTAGAGGAATATGGAAGACCTTGGAATTTTGGAGTGGATGCTTTAAATGGGGCTTAAGGGGCCATCCTAGTAACAAGATGAGAGACAGTCCTGAGAGAAACTTGAACTGTGGGAGCCCAGTTAAAGAAGTTTCAGAGGGGAAGATTATTAGTAAGTGGACTAGAGACCATTCTTGTGATATTTTTGCAAAGAATATATCTACTTTTGCCCTTGTACTAAAAACTTGCCTGAGGCATAATAGAAGCATTTTGGATTAATGGCTTTGGCAGAGAGATTTCAAGATAGCCTACTACTGACTGTTATCACTCAGTTATTAGAGGTCACTCCTATACATGTTTATAATGAACAGGAGCAAACTGGACAAAGAGAGGTACAAAATGTACAGTTTGAGGAGAAAGGGAGCACCAGAAAGTGTAACACATAAGACAGGAATTCCAGTGCTCACGGAGATAATACTGATAGTAAATGGAACAAAGTGTCCCTGGGCCAGACTCTGCCCAGCTAAGCTACCAACTAGTAATAAGGGATTAAAGACAAGCATAAGCAGTGAAAGAATACAGCAACAGAGAGCTGATGCAAAAGTAATTGAACAAAGAGGCCAAGCTCCAGACCAAGCAAACAGCAGAGCTTGAAAGCTTTGTCCATGAGATTCTGAACTTAAGAGTTAAGAATACAAGAAAATGGAAAGATAAATAAAAATTAATTGATTAATTAATTAATTACAACAAAAATACAAGACAAGGATTGTAGAAATCCCCCCTCTAGTGTGCACATGTGCCTGTGTACATACAGATGAGCCAAACTAGATCTTTTGGAGCTGTTACAGGTGCTTCTTATGACTGCACAAACACTCTTTTAAGATCTGAGCCATCTCTCCATCACCTGACAAGACTAAAAATGAGAAACGTAACAGATATCTACCTACACAGTATTTCAGAACGAGAACTAAGAACAAGTATACTAAGCGTATCACAAGCAAAAAAAAAAAAAAAACGACAGAGGAAGATCTTTTTATATGAAAAACCCCTATGAACTAGGAGTGCTTTAGAGAACATATATAATCATATTTTTGCTTAAGACTCTCCTCTTTCCCATTAAATTTTAAAGAAAAACATATTTTCCCCATGTTCTGGAATCATCACTGTGTTCATACATGTTACACCTAAATTTCATACAATGAAATCCATCAATTTTTTTCCTCCCTAGGTAAGATCCCATTAAGTTCACAGACATTTCTCTGCTCTAATTTCTAATTTTGTAATATATTGCAAATTTTTAGTGCCATACACAATTCCAATCCTGTCTACTATAGGTTCATAATGACTCACCTGAACCTTGAAAATTCTGTGTTCCCAATTTTTAATAAATCTAGTAAGTAAAGAAATTGATCCCTCTTCAATATCTGCCCCAAAAAAGGAATTGAGGTGAGTAGAAGGAAGGGAAGCTATCCACATATATGATACATATGCCAGCTGTATAACATTCATGGTTTTAATAGTTTGTACCAGTGAACAAGCAGAGGTGAATATGTACTGCTAAAATAAATAAGAAAAAATAAGCTAACAGGCTCACATACTTACAATAATCTACAAGCAAAACAGAATTATCAAAAAATTGTTAAAAGAAATATATATAACACACTTAAAATATGATAAAGGACAATCAAAACTATAAGATAAGAAAAGTAAAAATAACAATGGAACAGCTCCTATAGTTAAAAAAAGCTAGAATTCGCTACCCTGGATTTACTTTTGTTTTGTTTTGTTTTGTTTTTGCTAATTAATGGTTAGTTGTCAACTACTGTTGTTTCTTCCCCAAAAACTATGTATTTCTTAAAATGTTATTTGCTTTCAATTATCATTAAGTATTGACCTGCATGTGTGTGCCATGTGCCTAGTGCCTGGACAGGGCAGAAGGGAACTGATCTCCTGGGACTGGAGAGACAGATGGCTGAGCCTCTATGGAGGAAACGAACCCAGGTCCTCTGCAAAACTAGTATTTCTCCACTGAGAGAGCACCCAAGTCCCAAGTTACATTATTTTAAACACACAACAAAAGGCTGGTTCCATGAACAATTACCAACTAGGCAATATAATTACAACAGTTAATCTTTTGCAATAACTGTGAGCCTACACACTTTTTCTGGGCAGCAGAGAACTGTGCAGTAGACAGGATTACTAAGAATGGGGGCTACAACTAAGCTATATACCCAGCCCCAGTCTAATGAGTGATTTTAAGAATTTAATTTTTCAAGTTATGTGTATATGCACAGACTTTCAAGGTGCAATGACCTTGAAAGTCAAGAAGGTGATGAGGGATCCCTTGGACTTGCTGTAAGTCGCCTGACAAGGGTTCTGAGGTTAACACCCTGGAAGCCTCTGGAGAGCAGCAAGCACTCTCACTCCGAGCCATCTCTCCTGCTGCCATCCTACACACTTTCTCATCTAAATTACAGAGAGAATTGTATGCAAATCATTATATTATCGGTGTGTTATCAATACAAGGAGTACTGAGTCAAATCAATACATAATATGTTATAGTTACCCAGCAAATTATTTCCACAAAATGTGAACTACAGCTTATATAAAAATCCAGTGCAATTGTTAAGAGTGCAAGTATCACTTTCTAGGTGACAAAAGCTCACATGTAATTAAAACAAGTCTACCCAACAATTACACTTAAAGAGCATTTCCTGGTAAACACAACTCTACATCTATAGACAAGCCTGTCACTCTTGAAGTAGTGCTGACAGAGCTTGGATAGAAAGCACCTCTACAGAGCGGATGAGCTCTAGGACTGATGGTACACTACACACTAGCTATTAGGACTCCATCTGATTCTAAACAAATTTCTATAAGCAAAGGTATATTGAATAATTTTAGAATATTAGAAGCACAAAATGATTACGTTCATATTCCTGACATTTTGGGGGTAAAGGCAAAAGGACCAGATATTTAAAGCCAACCTTAACTAAATAGCGGTTGGAGGCAAGCTGGCACTTCATAAACTCTTTCTCAACAAGAAGAAAAAAAAAATCTTGTTAGTAAAAACCCTTACTGTGGACATCTGTCTCTAGTAACTAGTCCATTGACATTATATTGCCTCAACATAAACTGTTTCTGCATATTAAATAATAAGTAAGCAGAAATGACAGCCTGAAGAAAGCTATTTTTCATGCCTAATACTAGTATGTGAGGCACAATATCAAAAAGAAAACAAAGGAGCTTAAAATAAAAGTAACATTTTTTAAAAAACCCCTCATTTTAAAGCTCCTTAAATCATGAATTTTTGGAGACATCATGTGGCAGAACTATGAATTGCTGTTGGTATCCACCATGCTTTGTAATCTATTTGAATATTTAATATGACGGAAAATTTTAAACTATTGTATCAGCTAAATGGCAAAATTAGAAAATCAATGATCAATACAAAGGTAACTACTGTTGAAAATAAATATATTAAAGCAATAATTTTAGAAATGTTAGACAGATGTTGGAGGCACAGAGGTCTTGTGTATACAGACAATAAGGACTAGGGGGAAACAGAAATGGTACCTGCTATTTGCCCAGAAGGCTGCGAGTGGGCATGGTTTACAGTTTAGTGACATTTGCACTGTCTGTATGGTCAGCATCCTCACCCAGATCCTTATTATCTGTAATTTTGCTTATAAATTAAGTTAGCTTAATCTTTTATGATATTATTTCTTAGTATCTTTGCATGGTGTGTGTACAGTGTGTGTGTGTGTGTGTGTGTGTGTCTGTCTGTCTGTCTGCAACCACCATGGCCATAAGAATAACTGACTGTAGGAGGCAAGAAGGTGGTTCTGTTCAAAACTTTGCCAATTTATAGAACCTATCTTTTTGGAAGATGTCACATGTAAAAGATGTCACACATTTCACAGAATTTCAATTATGTGTATATTAGGTCTGTACATATTATTGCAGTGACCTTGAAAGTCAGAATAAAGTCTTAAACTTTACTGTGCAGACAGGACTGAATTCATTATCACCAGGGAAATTTTCACCTAAAATAAACTACTCTGGGTCAGACTCCTGAAGTTTTAGTCAATACAAGTTACTTAGTCATTCTGAACTATTCTGAATGTTTATTCTGATGGCCATGGTGGTTACACACACACACACACACACACACTGTACGAAGATACTAAGAAATTACACCATAAAAGATTAAGCTAATTTAATTTATAAGCAAAATCACAGGAAACCACTTTAAGCAGTTAATAAATATAACTACACAATAAATTAGCCCTGACATACTTTAATACTAGTTTTCTATATATTGTTACAAAAATGTTTCTAAACTTCTACATAATTGTTTTATAATCTTGGTTTGACTATAATTTACAGGAAGTTGGGCAGTGGGGGTACACACCTTTAATCCAAGCACTTGGGAAGCAGAGGTAGGTAGATCTTTGTGAGTTCAACACTAGCCTAGTCTACAGAACAGCCAGGGCTACAAAGAAGGCCTTTCTCAGATAGATAAGACAGACAGATGGACGGGCAGATGGATGGTCAAATAGACAGAAAGACAGGGGGACAGGCAGTTGGGAAGCCAGGCCAGGTTGGTGGAAATTTCAGAGTGGTAAATAACCAAAAGGCTGCACCGTCACAAATGAGTTGGATGACTAACTCGCTTTTTCATACTGTTATTCAGCTATGAAAAAAATGACTCACATACAAGCAAGCATACAAGAGGCAAAGGCAGGAAGATTTCCATGAGTCTGAAGCAAGCCTGGTCTACATAGTATGTTCCAGGTCAGCCAGAGGTACACAGTTGAGACCCTATCTTTAAAAAAGAAAAAGAGGCATGCAAAAGCTTTGAATTGAATAGAGAAATAATACACCGATAAAGGGCTAACTCTTAGGAAAATAAAGCTCCTGATTTTAAGTTATCAGAACCCAAATATGTATGGTGGCAGATATAAATATACTTGTTTTTCTGCACAGATATTTGAAAGTGCCCTTTAATAACTTAAATAAAACTATAAATTTGTGAGATAAAAAGAATCCTTAGAAATCCAGGTATGGTGGCACACTCCTTTAATCCAAGGACTCTGGAGAGGCAGAAGTATCTCTTGTGAATTTCAGACCCGTCTGGTCTTCATATCAAGTTTTAGGCTAACAAGAGCTACAGAGTCTTAAAAAAACTTCTGAGAGCCCATCAAATAACCCTGACATTTTGAAGTCTAAACGCCACATCACTCATACCATATCTATATTCAGTGTTGACGCTGGGTGAAACTACAGGAGTTTTGTGCTTTGGTTCTAGTCCTCCATAAAGCTGCTTCATTCATATTAACTGCAGAGCATTTGTGGCCCACTAATTAAAATAAGTGCTATCAAGGTAAGAATTGTGATGATTAAGGTCCCTCAAAAAACTAGTCCCTCTTTAAGGGCCAAAGACACATAGTTGAGTTAATGGAATTTTGGTCTTATCATTTGGTCATGTGAAAATGAATTGTGTAAAATGTTAAAACTGATGGCTGCTTCTCATTTAACAAGGTGAATTTTAAAGCAAATTCAACTATTTTATTCTTTTAAGTATCAACTTGAGATAGTATGAAAGATCTCTACTTAAATCTAGGAGTATATTCTGAAAGAATTTTCCTTTATTTACAATGACAGCTTCCACTGTATTATAACCATTATTTTTATATTTAGCTTAAATATATCTATTAGAATTACTTTTAATAAAAACTAATTTCAAAACAATTTATTGACAAATTCTCTAAGTCTAAAAGCCTGCATATGTTTTATACTTTGCCCATCAATCTGGAAATAATAGCTCATGAGAAAAAAAGCACCAATTATCTTTCAGGTCAAAACTTACAATAGTAATACTTTTTCCTCAGCATCTAACTAAAGTTTTGTGGCATAGAATATTTTCAAAATTCTATCCAACAATATAAAATATTTATAAAATTCCATTCAACAATTAGAAAAATAATAAACCCTATGTGTCTCTTCAAATCAGATACAAGATACATTACATATCAGACCAAACGTTAAGTCTAGAACCTAATCTATAGCCTGCATTTGACCCATTAAATTCACTGACTTCAGGAGGCTGAACCAGATACAAATTAGAAATTTGTAGAAACTTTTGTTAATTTGTAGAATTCTACAAATTAGAATTAGCTAGACAAATTCCTTGTGCAGAAGAAAAGGCAAGTATATACTGTAAACTGTTTCAAAAATAAAAACGAAGGAAAGTTCAAGTAATTGATGTCACATCTCTGAATTGTCTCAAGTCTTAAAATCTTCCAGAGATCACCAAAACAAACCTTCCCAGAGATACCTCAAGAATCTTTCCAGCAGAGAATCTCAACCTGTTTTTAAAAACATCAAGTGGTCACACAAGAAATCAAATCTGCCCCTGGTGTCAGAAAGCACCAACCACTGAAACAAGGGGCCACACTGGCCTGGAGGGAGTGGTTAGTACACTGCCTCGAAGGTCATTCAGAGCAACACGTATGAAGCCTCTCTGTCCTTCCTCTCCTTTTCTAGCAAAAAACAGAAACAAAAACAAAACAAAAATAATCAAACAAACAAAAAAAAACCCATTTAAGTGTGAACAGAGTCACACTTAGAAAGAACTGATAGTCAATTATCTCACATGTCTCCACTGACCAAATGTTAAGATTAGAACCTAATCTATAGCCTGCATTTGACCCATTAAATTCACTGACTTCAGGAGGCTGAACCAGAAAGAAATCAAGTTTAAAGGCTAGTATGAACCAATACAGCAAGTTCCTATCTCAGAAACCCACATACATAAATAGGTAAACTTACAAAATATATCCTTATTTTACATGAGATGAAATTTAAGTATTTTTAATTTTTAAAAGTAAGCATCGTATTTTTAATAAGTAAATGAATGCTATCCCACTGGTGAGGGAGGTGAGAAAAGTTCTGATATGCACATAGTTCTAACTTTAAAGTGAGAATAAAAGTTAGCGATTAATCCTCCCCCAACCCCAATTTGGCCCTCTTTCTACCAAAGGTATTTTCATCAGAAGAGAGCTTGCTTTTGTTAAAACAAAACCTATATTTTTAACTGCTAAGGTTCTTCCAATCAAGTCACTTGAAGTGAATAGCATGGCTTCTAATACTCATTTAGATGTCTACTATCCCTAAAGACCTGAATTGATTTTGTTTTTGTTTCAAAACAATTGGTCATTTAAACACATAACATCATTTATTCCTATACAAGCTTTCAAACTTGAAAAAATGGAGACAGCAAGTCCAAGATTATATGGGAACTATATGTATATTAACAGCACATCCTTGAAGAGATGGAAAATGAACAGTTAAATGATTGATTATATCACATACAAGATTGCCAAATCTCACCTGGTCAGACTGGGTTTAGCTTGGTGGTAAATAGATAGTTTAGCGATGTCATGTTAAAAACCCACCAAGATAAAACTGGATAATGATGACTGAAAAAAAACCCACCAAATTGGCAAGTTTAAAGGAATATCAAAACAAATTCTAAGAAAAATTAATATAGCCAAAGAAAATAAAGTAACTCATACTATCTACAAAATTAAAATTTCTGAAGTGCTTTTTAAAAATAAAGTCAAAATGTATTGATATATTAAAACCTCTACCTGAGTCACTCTTAAGAATCAGTAATAACCGCTCAAACCTCAAGAAAGTAAAAAGTAGTGCTTGGTAGACTGAGAAGAAGAGTATGAGGCACACTTCACCCACTATCACCTCCTAGAGCACATCGCTGCCACCAACTAGCCTCAGCTGGGGTATAACCCTTCACCTTTTACCTAAGGAAAAGCCGTGCTAGGCAGAAAGGCCCCGCCCTGTAAGCACTGCCATTAAGGACCCAGCATTACTAAAGGAAGAGCAGCAAGACCACTGTAACTTAACTTCCACTTGGTACACAGCACCTCCTGTCTACATACATTTCCTGACCCTGCTTGAAGATCTTTAAAGGCCTTACATACGCTTTCTGACCAAAGCTTCCTGGATTCCTGATCTAGATTTTCCACTTCCATTCTCAAGCATGCCTTGCTTGCCTGAACAGAATTGTCAACAGCCTCCATTTAGACTCTAGTCACGCACAGTAGTATTGTTGTACTGTGTTCCCTGTTTACACCCTCAGACCTGGTTACTGTGCCCCAATAAGCTCTAGGGTTTACAATAATTTTTTGAAAGCCTGATGATTTAACATAGCATTCATCTGCTAAAGCTACATCTCAGTCCAATTTTTAAAATAAATACTAATCATGTTCTATCAAATCCTCTCCCTTAACAGAAACAAGAAAAAAATACATAAAATACAAACTTCCATTTTTTTAACTAAAAGTTCTGATACAACACTAATAAAATCCAAACTATGTGATTTAAGCAATCTACATGCACACTATAGCAGGGGTCTAATCTGTGGCATGTGGAATGCATATACATCAGGGTTGCTATGAATATAGCCAAACATAAAACTGTAAATGTACTCTAAACCGTTGAGATCTATCTTGAAAATGTTTCTCAATTGTGCAGCTCTCAAGTGTAAACATTGTGTATGACAATACTGTCAAATGTGAAAGGTTGGACACATCTGCCAGAGTACTGGCTAATTTTATGTCAACCTGACACAAACTAGACTCATTAAGGAAAAATGACTCTCAGTTGAGAAACTGTCCCACCAAACTGGCCTGTGGGCAAGCTTATGGCAAATTTTCTTAATATGATTGCTGTGAGAGGGCTCACCTAACTGTGGATAGTGCCACACCTGGGCTGGCAGCCGTAGGTGCTGTAAGAAAGCAAACTGAACAAGCCATGCAGACAGAGCCAATAAACACCATTCCTTCAAGTCCTCTTGCCTCCTGATTCCTATACTGACTTCTTTAATGATAGACTGCATTATGGAAGTGTAAGCTATATAAACCTTTCCCTTCCAGATTGCTTTTGGTTATGATATTTTATCAGAGCAATAAAAACCATAACCACACAACTATTTTATCACTAAACAAATTAGGAATACTCTATCTTTTTTTTAGATCAGTAATAGTGAAATATAACCATATGATTAAATTTTTAAAAATCTCCAGAGGGGAGTTAAAAGGCTATTAAAGAGCTTCTGATTCCATGACTCTGTGTGAAATCTTATCCTTATGAGGCAACTGGATGGGCAAACTCTTGTCTATTTAAAAATATGCTATAAATTTAATAATAATTAGGACAACCCTAAAGGGTTATAATGGGTTTTTCTTTAGAGTATCAAGCAAGCATATTTTATACATCCTAATTCTCAAGCCATCCCACCAACATGTATGAACATGCAGTTGTTTAAAAACATGTACTTTGAAGAAAATTGGCATCAATATCTCTTAATGATGCTTTTGCCATTCATGAGTCATAACTACAAATTTCCAGATTGGTGAGCATAAAGTTATGTCTACACATTACCCGCATCAAACAGCTAAGATTTTGTGAATCTCTAGCCCTTTCCATCAAAAAACTCATTGTGTAGACTTCACCAAAGATGTAAGGACAGAATTTAAAACTGTCCTTAATTAAAATTTGTAAAATAACAAATTCTGTAACATATATCAGACTTTTTATCAAATAAGGATTAGCCATTAAAAATAAAATAATGAAAGAGCCTAAACCTTATAACCAAAACTAAACTTCTTTCTAAGTAGTACTTAAAAAGCAATATTAGGAAAATTACACAGGAGCCAAGTCTCAGGAAAATTATGAGTTTTGAACTTGTGGTCCCTCTGCTCTGGTCTCAGAGAACTGAAATAAAATCTGAAGACTCTCCATGAATGTTCAGAGTTCTAATCAAGGACTGTCTATCTATCTACCTCAGTATTCTCTAACCCAACACATCAAATACTTCTAAACTTACCCAAATGAAGCAGTGTAAACTGAGCTGCCAGTTCCTTGGCATCCTCCAGCGTTGTGCAGAGCTTATCTGGCATGAAGTAACTCTGGGATCCATTTGCAATCGCAGGAATAACTATCTTATACACCAACAGTACTTTTCCATCCTGACTGGTTGTTGAATATAAATAATATTCTGGTGGTGCCCAATTATTTTTGTTGCAGTAATAATCCAAATGCATCACTGCAGAATTAAAATGATTGGATTTTAAAGAATACATACTAATTGGGGTAAGCTTTGTTCCAGGAAAAAAAGGATAAGTACATCTTTCAATCTCAGGGGGGCTTGGACTATGCTGACCATTGAGACGCGTGGGGAGAGTTGGTGGCTTGCCTAGACTTTTGGAGTGACTCTCTTCCTTGTTAGCATACACAAGTAGGTTTTCAGAATTGGGGCTGATCTGGCCATTAAGATGTTGTCGCCAAGTATTTTCCTTATTTACTGGCTTTGCCAGGGTTACCTCAATACTGGCTCCATCAATGCATTTTCCATTCATAACAGACATAGCAGCCACTGCATCTTCTCGGTTGAAAAAGTGAACAAATGCATAATCTCTAAGTTTCTTTACTCGTTCCACGGCACCAGGCTTGAATTTATTGAATTCTGCCTTAATTGTTTCCTCTGTAGTTGAGATCATTAGATTTCTTACATAGAGAACTTTAACTCTCTGCATGGTTTCCTCATCAACTTCTTTCTCTGGATCAGCCCAATCTACCTGTATGGTGTGGCCCCAGAGTTGAAATGTTCCTGAAAAAAAATTGCATCAATTAATTTGACGGTAACTAGAGCCAAGAATACAAGTCTAAAGAGCGGCATATAATAATTTCTCCAAGTAAACAGAAACTCCAAGATATATTAATAAATCTGATTAACCACTTGTGCCTATTCACACCAAAGTTTTTATTAAAGCAAATCTAATCAGAACTTAAGACAGACTTTAAGAATTGGTAAGACAAGACTTTAAAGATTAAATAATGCTCTCTGGATTTTTACTAAACATAATTAACAAAGTTATATACACATTAAAGTGTCAAAGTATAGACACATTCAGTAATTAACAAATGTAATTCATTTTGCAGGAACAATTTCTTGTACCATATAGTCATTTAATTTAATTCCTCAACTAAACAATTCTTTATTCCTTTTCATGTGGCAAGCTATAGCTTACTAATAATGTTCTAAACGTTACTGATGCTTTTTCTGATTAATAGTGATATTAATATGCCCCTCCTTTGGGAGGCAGACCTTACCTGGAATCAGCTTTCTCCTTGCCATAGCCGCAGCTCTGTGGGACTCATACTCAACAAAGGCAAAACCACGGTTCTTGGTTTTGTCAGTTGCACTTGGATAGACAATCACATCTACAACACCTTCTGTAACCTTCTTCATTTCATCCAAAATTTCTTCCTTTTTCTTTTCTTTGGGAATTGCTCCAATAAATAATCTGCAATTATCCAAGCTTACACACACACCAATAAACTTCCCTGGTCGAATCTCATAATTGTTAAGAATCCTGATGGCTAATTGGGCTTCTTCTTTAGTAGTATACATGACAAAAGCATAACCTCTATTTTCACCACTAAATTCCATCATCAGTCGAAATTCATATATCTTCCCAGCTCTTTCAAATACAGGAACCAATTCATCTTCATACATATCACGAGGTATTTTTCCAACAAAAACTTCACAACCTCTAGGGGGAGGTGGACCTTCCCAACCTGAAAAATGAGATTAAACACAACTAAAAAATAAATTCTACAAAGCTATATTCATAACTTAATCACTTACTCACCCAACAAATTGTCTACAAACAGTATTCTAAGTATTGAAGTACAAACCAAATGAAGTGCCTTCTCTTTGGAAGCTTACTGTAACAAAACTTTAAGAGACAATGTAAATGATAAAATTCTGTGAGAAAAAAACAGCTAATAAGAGGTGTTACTATTAGTAAAATAGGTAAATCTCTGAACACAAAGTTTATGCAATGACCTAAGTGAAACAAAGAGTTTAAGTACATTGATTATCAAAGAGAGGAGAAATCAAGAGAAAACTACAATACAGATGCCTTCCTGCCTAAGTGTACTACATGGAGGGGAACAGCAGCGTGGGATGCAGCAACTGAGGAAACTAGAAGGCAGAATTCTGAGTCATCATTTTGAGAGTCTGAGCAAAGGGAATGCATTCTTAGAATGGTAAGGTACCACGCCTATTTGAATCTGGCTATAAAAGTACTATGCCTCTACTCACTGCTCCTTCAAATCCCCCCCCCATGACTTTTCCCCAATGCTCTGAATCATGATTTATTTCTCAATCCAAACCAAGTAATTTCTCAAACACTTCTTAAATAAGAGCAACATTTTAAATAAATACATTATCTCTTTTAAAACCATACATTCTGGCTGGGACTGGTTGGGATGCTTGTGGGGATTACACCTCATCTAAATGAGTACATCAAAGACTTCATTTAAACATGTATAAGCAATTCCCCACCTGGAGGCGGACCACCAAATTTCCTTTGCCCATTTTCTTGGACCATGTTGTAGCCAGTCTTTTCCATCAGAGCCAGCAATGCAGCTTCATTCTGAGTGCCAGTGCGTACTTTACTGCATCCATTTGTTCCCTCAGTGTTTTCTTCATTCATGGCTGCAATTCCTAAAACAAAGACAAATAACTGTAAGCTCACAGCACAGCTCCGGGAGTCTAGGGAGCATTTCTTTGGATTGCATGAAGTCAGACAGTTGTGGCTAACAGGTATGGTAACTAACCTTCACTACTACTCTTTAAGGTCTGCCAAAGCAGTTTCTAGCTTCACTATAACAAAAACTAGAAAACTGTTTTTCAAGTTATCTTCTATTAATTAGTACCATTAGGTAATCTAAGTAGGAGAAAGGAAGGAAAAGGAAAACAGAATGAAGAATGAGAAATCAAAAGTGAGAGTTAGGTAAAAAGAAACCCACAATGCAGCAAAATACACTTCCGTCAATAAATCCAAGGTTACCACCAATCTACACAGCCAGGATTTTAAATAATTCTGTCATATGGGCCAACTTTATCTTTTCTGTGAGTACAAATACCACACTTGTCAGATACACATGACCTTCATGTTCTCAGCAATCTTCAAGAGTTTCAACAATTACCAGAAACAAAGCCTTCATGTCTGCCCATTTGTATCTACCAGAAGTTACCCAAGTGAATACAAACACATAATTACCAGTTACCTGAGAAGAAACAGCATCTAATGTGACATCCGATTTGCCTCAGCTTAAGAGACTTTTATTAACTGGATGAATAGGAACATTCTTCAGCGACCTATATGAAATGTATACATGCATGTGTAGGATTTCACATGTGGTGCTGAGCATGCTCATGTAAATCTATGGATATGGAAACTGATAATCAACCTCGGGTGTGACTCCTCTGTCACTGGAATTATAAGTATATGTCACCATGTCCAGTTTTTTGTTTTTGTTTTTTCTTTAAACGAGGATCAAACGTGGGTCCTCATACTTACATAACAAGTACTTTTCCAACTGACTTAACTCCCTACTATATTTTACTTTCTAAAATTACCATATTTGTATTTCCTAATGATCAACATTGTAGTTGTCTCTCACACAGTATTATTATAAATAATTACAAAACTTAAAATCATATTATGGAGAGTATACTAAAAATTTTTTGGCTGCAAATATAATTTTCCTAATTATAAAATGGTAACCAGGCCACTATTGGTATAGCATTGTTAGAATTCCATTTAGTCCTTGGCCACCTGGCCATGACCAATCTTGTGAAATCTTAGAAGCTAAGCAGAGTTGTGCCTGGTTAGTATTTTAAGATGAAAGAAATAAAAATTTTAAGCCAGTACACTTCAATTTAAGCCTTTCTTCCTATACAACTTTGATGACTTCATTTACACATTATTCATTTAAACAGACCTACAAACAGAAGTTCTCACAAGACTTCTTTTTTAGACAGGGTTTCTCTGTATAGGCCTGGCCATCCTGGAAGGAGGTCATTCTGTAGACCAGACTGGCCTCAAACTCAGAAATCTGTCTACATCTACCTCCCAAGTGCTGGGATTAAAGGCTTGTGCCATCACTACCCAGCAAGTCTTTTTTTTTTAAGGTGGACTAACACAGTATGTAAAAGGGCTACTACAAATTTCCATAAGGATCAAATAAGTGCCTTGGTAAATATTAGAATGGCTGTGCATTTATCTTTTAGGTGCTCATAGTGTTGACATAGGTTGCACTATTTTTCTGAAACAACTTTCATTTCTCAAAGTGGTATAGGTGTGATACAACAAATACAAACTCAGAAACTGACTGCAAGCACTGGAGCACAGGTTCACAGTGGGTTCTGGAGAGGATGGGACTGGAGAGGATGTCACCAGTTTGCTCTAGACCAGAAGTCACATTATATATACTGCATATCAGATATTTATAATTCATTAATAGTAGCAAAATTACAGTTTCAAAGTAGCAACAAAACAATTTTATGGTTGGAGTCACTACATCATGAGGATTACATGTTGGAGTCACAGCATTAGGAAGGTTGAAAACCACTGGTCTAGAGAAACAGCGACTGTCATCCAGTACTACAGAGGTAAGCATGGATCTATAGCAAGATGGCTTGGGTTCATAACCTTTCTTTGCACTAACTAGCTATATAATAGAGTAAATTATTAGTTATACTGTACCTCAGTTTCTTCATCTGTAATATGCTGATAACCCTTTATTCACACAAATATTTTATGAAGATTAAAAGGAAATGTTTGACAAAATCAGCTGATGACTAAGTAAAAGGAGTAGGACTCTTTCTTGTCTTAAAACAATTATTCAGAAATTCTAATCTTATGCATATATTGGAATAATTCTTATCAACACATATATGCAAATAACTATGGAAACCAGTTATTTAGTTTATCTTTACAATAACTGGCTTCAAAGCAAAACTGCAATGCTAGATAAACAGGCAAAGAATAATAATGTTTACTTTTGTATGTTTATTATAAATGCAAAGGTATTAATAAGTATCTATAATCCCTACAACTAATAAAAGCTATATGTCTTTATAAGAAAAAGAAAGAAAGAAGGAAGGAACGAATGAACGAGGAAGGAAGGAAGGAAGAAATCCAACACAACTCTACTGTCCAAGACCCCAGAGCCAATTCAAAACCAGGTCACCTTGATCTCAGATTCTCACCCTTGCCAAGAAAATTATTCTAACATACAATATCTTGTGTACTGAATAATAGAAGTCACTGAGTACCAACTGTGTCCCTTATTTCTGGTATATAACAGTAAATTATCACCAAAACCTCTTGTAGCTTATACACTAGTTCAGAAAACAATCTATTCATAAATCATATAATGTACAAGAAGGACAATGTAACAGGGTGTCAGGATAGGAGTATGTGGCAGTTGAAGGTTGACAGAAGACGGGTGTGATGGTTAATACCTGTAAGTGGTGATCCCTTTGGGGACTGAATGACCCTTTCACAGGAGTTGACTGAGATCACTGGAAAATACAGGTTTACATTACAATTCATAACAGTATAAAATTGCACTTAAGAAATAGCAACAAAAACAATGTTATGTCTCAGGATCTCTATAAGAAACTGTATTAAGGGGTCAAATCATTAGGAAGGTTGAGAACCACTGTTCTAGAACCACTGATGGGACAAATCTCTGTACACATTGTGAAGATTTCTCTACATTAATCTCTGGGCACACCTATGAGGGATTTTCTTAATTATGTTAACTGGTTGATTATGAAGTGGGAGGTTCTGCCTATATGAGGGATGTCCTTCCAATGGTGGCCCAAATATCAGAAGCTCTTAAGAAAGAGCTTTTGCCTTATGCCAGACTGCATTCACATCCTGTCCTCAAGATCCTCTACACTGACGCTATCTGTCACTGCTGCACTGCCCATTGACACTGGAACTCAGCTTCCTGGCCTTCCAACATGGACCAAAGATGAGCAGGTCTCCAGGACTCCTCCAGGTGTTCCTCACCAGACTGGGACTGCTGAGTCATAGAGTCATGTGGACTGAGAAGCTATCAGGTTCTTGGCCTCTGCAGTGTGAAGTTAGCCACTGCTGGACCACCAGACTGTATCAAGTAAGCCAACATGATAAATATCCTTTGGATCTATATTCATTCTACTGGTTCTGCTCCTCTAGAGAACAATGTACGGGCCTCATGGGGAAGAGAAACAAGGAAGCTTTCATCTAAGAATCAAATAACCTACCCATGCACCTATAGGTAAGAACACCACACAGAAAGAGACAGAGTGGGGGAAGAACACATGACAGTAGGGGAAAGTGCTCAGGACAGTAACAACCACCAAGGCACATTTTGCCTTTTAAGTTGGGTAACTGAGTGATTTCATATGGAATTAAATGAGAATCACTAAACATTATGAGCACAGAAATAATTTGATTGCCCCGACTTATGGACTACTACTATGTAGGTGAAGGGATGAAGGTGACAGAAAAATCTGAGGTGCAACATGTATGAATCAGTCTTATTTAAAGGCACATCCTACAGAATTTTCAGACTTCATGGAATGAGAGTCAAAATCCAGGGTAACCACAAACTCTGAGCTGGAGCACTAAAAGAGGAACACTGACCAGATTTTATGGATGGGTATAGCCCAGTTTTGGACATATTAAATTTGAGTATCTATTAAACGATCAATCCAAAGGCTAACAAATGTTTAAAAGATAAAGTTGAAGCCCCCAGAAGTAGTATGAGTTATATTCAAGTATAGTTTCTGTTTATTATGTGAAAAGGGCAATATCTCCTCAACTCCAGCAAACTGTTAACATGAGGAAAGGTACCTTTCCCCACTATGGTGGGTAGTACCAATTGTCACCTTGTCAGTATCCAGAGTCACCTGAAAAACCAATCTCTGGATGTGCCTCTGGAGGGATAATCTGGATTGTGTTAACTGACTTGGATCCTGGGCTGTATGAAGTATGGAAAATTCACCTCTTCTCTGCTTCCTGACTATAGATGCAACATAACAAACCACTTCAAACTGCTGCCTCGTTCATTCCCTGAAAGATGGACTGTATTACTGATATGTGAGCCAAATAACTCTCCCTTAAGATATTGACAGCATACTCTATTACAGCAACAGGGAAAAAAACCTAAGCTACACAAAACTAGCAAATGTTCTGATTTTTTAAAAAGAAGTCATAAATTCAGACTTTTAATGTGAAATTTCTCAAATTTAAAAACTGTAAATTATAAAACATTAATAGACCTCTATAGACCAAACAAAACAGCCACAACTTTCCTATGTCCCCATCTCTGAGCTGTTAGCACTTTCCCTAGTACCTTCAGCAGGCACTAAAACATTATTTCTTGAAGATCCCAACAAAAAACTTTAGAAAAAACTAAAAACACTTCATTATAGTTATACTTCAATCCAGAAACTTTTTATAACAATATTTGGCAACTTCTATGAAATACAAAACAGGCATGTACTTGGTAACCCAAGAATATAAGCTACAGATAAAACTGTCCAAGTATACAAAGATATGCACAAATTCAATGATCACTGTATATAAAAGCAATAACTTACAAGTAACTATCAACAGATTACACAAACTGGGTTAAAAATCATCATATAACTATACAATGGCATGTTGGCTGGGCACTAAAAAATGACATGCCTAGAGCAAGAGACATGCTCAGTGGTTAAGAGTACTTGTTGCTATTCAAGTGGACCGGAGTGTTCTCAGCACCTACATGTTGATTCAAAATAATCTATAATTACAGTTCCAAAGAATCAGATGCTTTCTTCTGACTTCTCTGGGTATTCATGTGATATACATACATACACATACATATTGGCCAAATATGAATTTAATTTTAAATAATTTTCAAAAAATACCATGTCTTTGTGTGTACTGAATATAGAAAAACTTCAAAGAGCACTATAGCAAACAAGGCATTCACTACATTGTACATTATACATACTAACAATTATAAATGTTTGGTGTTTAGCTAAGCATGTATACACTCAGATTTTTTTTTACATGGGCATATAAAAATTATGGGGCAATTTACAAGAAACTTTAAAAACTGCCATTGGTGAAAATACACCTTTTCTTCTCACTTGTGTGTAGATTCTCTTTATGTTTGTTTTGAGACAGGATCTTGCTACCTCTGCAACCCAGGCTTGCTACCTTGTTAACCCACAGCAACCCTCCCAAGTGCTGGGCTTGCAAGCACACCTCACCATGCCTAGCTTCCTAATGCTCCTTAAAGCCAAACTCCAACACATGAGTTTCCCTTCCCAACTTCATTTCTTCTGTACCCAAAGTAGTGCATGCTCACTTGTGACTTCTCAGATGTGCCACTCTCCTCTGTCATCCTTGAGCATCCTCTACTTCCTTTGACTTGCTTACTATTAATTCTCTCCAAGACAACGCTCCAACTCAAAATGATGTACTCCTCAGAGTGTTGTGATAACCAATCCCCTCCTCTTCTACCTCTACACTTTCCCTCCCTCAGGCCCACCAGACCTCAAGGCACAGTCTTTATTTCCCTAGCACCACATAGTGCCCTGATACATGAGGCACATTCAGTAAAGAAACTGTAGAGGCATTATGATTTCACATGACTTGGATGATATCCCATTTACTCCTTTTAATACTCCCATGAGATAAATAATATTCTTACTAATTTAAAATCACTGAGACAAACATGGGTAAAATTATAAACTGTGAGACATGCGCCCACATTTGTCTATGAAAATGTCCCCTCAATTCAACATCCCTACCCACTTGCATCCTATCCATCAAACTGCCTACTTTGCCAACTTTCCTTAAGACATTACTCTTCATATTTAAAAAATGATTCAGGGAGACAGCTCAATCAGAAAACTGTTTGAACCTGGGTTCCATCTCCAGAACCCATATTTTAAAAAAAAAAAAAAATGTGATCGATCTCTGAGGCTGACTAACCAAACAGCTCAAGTTACCAACCCAGACTCAAAATAAGTCAATAATGGCCATTGCCTGAGGAAACAACACAGAGAAAATAGCATGCACCTGTCCAAATAACATCAGAAAACACTTTTAAAATCTCCTAGTCTGGCCTGATCTGATGGCATTAACTTTAATCCCAGCACTCTGGTACTCCGGAGGCAAAGGCAGGCAGGTCTCTTTAAGTATCAAGGCAGTTTGGTCTACCTGGGGAGTTCCAGCCAGGGAAATACAAAGTGAGCTCCTGTTTGCAAAATTAAGTTAAAAAAAAATTAAAAAGCAAACAAAAACTAAAACCAAAACAAACAAAAAAGGCCATCTAGTCTGAGCAACAGGGTCTTCCTCAACATGGTTCTGTCTTGACACAGAATACCCCCCATGAACGTAATTTGAATCTGAATATTCTTCTTTAAATGACTATAGAAATTCTGCAAAGGAGGCATCTTGTTACTTAGCCCAGGTGTCCTTGAACTGCCGCAGTCCCTCAGCCACTGCCGGGATTGTCCACACAAGGATGCTACATTCCAAAGGCTCACCGAGGGCTTCACCACTGCTCTCACCATTCCCTTTGCTTGTTTCAGAGTTAACAGACACCATCTCATTTCTGCTTATCGTATTTAGGTTCCTCTATCTTAAACAAGAAGCAGAAAAGATCTTGAGCCTGTATTAGCACCAAATGTGTGCCCTTCCCTATAATTCAGGGATATAAACTGTCTATGGCCTGGAACTCCAGCTCCAGTCTATCTGATGCCTCTGAGCTCCTACGGCAACTGTACTCCTATGCACACACACCATCCACAAACATTACACACTATATATGTGTCTATATCTTTCAGATTTGTATTGTCTTTCAAAAAGAATGCAGTGAAAAAAACAGACAAGTAAATAACTTTTTTCAAGACATACAGGAAAAAATTACTAAAGGACTTTGTATTATTTGCATTCTAACTCAAACTAAAACATCATCTGCATTATCACAAAAATTTATCAGACTATAAAGGTGAACATTATAAAAAGTTTGTTTTTAAATTATGTGTAGTTTAATAATTTAAGACACAAAACCCCTTTTCTACAAAGCACATTATTTTTTCATGATTTGTATCTTGTGAATGTTAAAGTCCAGATTTGTTACTTTAAGTGTTACTGAGCTGGCTAATGCCAATTTTGTGCAATATTTATTTTAGCAACATAGGGTATTTCAGACAACATGTCTGAAAAATAAGAAAATGTGGTCCTATGCATCTAAAATATTTTATAAATACAAGTTTAGAGATGGATCGGTACAATTTCGTTTTCTATTCTAAATAATGACTGATTGCAAAGGTGAATTGTCTAAAACTTTTAGTACTAGGTATTCCATGCATGTAGAACCGACTTAAATTTAGGATGATAAAAAGAAACAAATTATTTAGAAAAATTATTTGTAGTCATGATATGCAGTGGGTTACTGTGCCTGAGAACTTAAGTTCCACCTCTGAACCCAGCCCGGAGATAAGCAACTCCTGAAAGCTGTCCCAATTTTCATGCAAGCCCCTGCACTCACACTTGGAAAAACTGTTTTAAATACTAAACACAAAAGCTACGTACTATTTGAATTTATGAGAGATATCTATAAATGCTTTCCTAACTAAAGACACTAGCAATAGTGTCATTTGAAGTCTTATTAATTTGAACACAGAAATCACATTTTCCCTCTTTTTACCTTCCCAACCATCAGATACTAAAGTAACAGCATTCAAATTTTAAATTTACATAAAATACTTATTTGCAATCCTTTCTTAACTTATGTCTTAAGTTTTCCACCAGCAAATAATAATAATAATGACCACTTAAAGCATAACTTCACCCCATAGTTGGTTTTAATATTTCTTACCTTATAAGAATGTTTGCACCTCACATGAGCTGTTTTATAATTTTGGCATTAATTTTAAAGTTCATGAGGCTGATATGAAAATTAGCACTTAAAATGTGGCCACGGGCAGGAAATAAGGCATCACTTGGTATTTTGCAAATACAGTGCTAACAAGATCTAGTGGCACATTTGGTTGGTGGTTTAAATGTTTTAAAATAGTGTCCTTAAAAACAAATCTACCTATTACAGCGCTAAGTAAACTTAATCCCGAAAAGACTACAAAAGACGTTTCTGGAACACCTCACTGCCCTGACTCTTGAAATGAGAATTGTTATTTAAATTAGCCTATTTCCACACGCATATTCATACGTGATGGGATGTTACCACCTTTATGGTACCTATGGTGCTTCCTGGTTTTAACTTAATTCCAGAAAGCTAAATGGGATGCATTTTCAGAGTCCACTAGGGTCCCCTCTCATAAATTCACCAGGAAGGCAGTGCGCCCTGCAGGAGGCCAGGAGCCTCCAGCACCCACCCGGCCAGCCCCTGCACCAGCTCCGTGGTCCTCCCGCACCCCAGGCTGCACTGCGAGCGTTATCCGGCCCGTCGGGCAGTTGGTTCCCGACAACCACTCACGCAGATCCCCTCTGCAGCCCGACCGGTTCCCGGTCCGGGCGGCGGAAAGTTCGAGGCCCGGCCCGCTAGGAACTCCGGGTGGCGCGGTGTGCGGACGCAACGGCGGCGGGAGGCCAGCGAGGTCGGAAGCGGCGGCCAGGAGCCCGAGGCCTCGGAGCTTCTGTCGACCGGGCGGCCGCGCAGGGAGCCCGAGGCCCCGGTGCCACTGTCGACGGTGCCACTGTCGACGGTGCCACTGTCGACGGGGCGGCCGCGCAAGGAGCCCGAGACCCCTGGAGCCGCTGCCGACGGGGCGGCCGCGCAGGCCAGCCCGCGGACGCCGCCCGACGGTGGCGCCCCGGACCCAGCGCGAGGGCACCCCCGGCTGCGGCCGTTGGCAGCGGTTTGCCGGTCACCCCCGCCGCCCCCGTTCCCGCCTCACCCCGTCGGGTCTTCAAAGGCCAGACCTAAAATCCCTGGACCAACGAGCACAAACCGCCGCCGGAGCTTTGGATCGGCGCTGCGGGCGGAAGCAGTGTCCAGAGGAGTCCGCGGGGCCAGACAGGGCAGGGCGTGGCCAGTGGCGCTCGTGCAGTCCTCGCGCCTCGGGGCCTCGGGCTCTTCGCCTCAGCCTAGCGTGCCTCACGTGGAGTATCCCCGATCTCGACCAATCAGCGGCCACCGGTGGGGGCCAGGAGGCGGGACTGAGACTTGAAGCCCGAGAAGGCACTTGCGACAGGCGAAAGGGACTTGGAGTGGCACGCTCGCTGGCCAATCAGGAGGAGAAAACCCAGTCTGGGCGAGTGAAGTTTGGCGCGTGGAAGACTTGAAGGCGTTACTAAAGAAGTTACAATGTGAACTTGCGTGCTTGCCGGGTAAGGGAGAGATGTAAGTAAGTTGAGAAAGTTCTTTGTCTTGTTGGATGGAGTTTGCAAATCTTGAACTCCTCATTTGATGCAGAACAGTCATTGGGACTTTTGTAAACGAGGATGGAAGCTCCTTAATTTCTGATTCCCCTTAAAACAGATTTGGGGAGACTGGGATGATAAATAACATTAACACAGTTTTAGCCCTGTTATGTTCCTACGTGCCAAAAGCAATTCCAGGGCATCTTCGTTGGTTCTCACAGTTTTTAACCAAGTTATAGCATGTTTTACCGACAGTGAAACAGACACACAGGTGTTCACACAACATGTGCATCGAGCTGCTCATGATTCGTACTGTCCCGAAAGGTGTGCCCAAGGAGAACGCTATGCACGATACTAGGAGCATAGTATACAGTTGGTAACTCGGAAAGCATTCATTCTTAAACTCTGCTCTACGCAGTATATTCCAAGCAAGTTGAAAGCCTGAGCCATATCTAATATACTTGTTTGGCTTTGTTTTTTTAAGATTTTTTTAACCTCAAAAACTGAAAGAGGAAGGTTTGTTAAACACTGTTTTGGGTTTTTTTTTTTCCTCCAAGAAAGGTTCGTCACGTTTTTTTGTTTTCACCTCTATGCCTTGTCCTTTACAACAATGAATTTTACCGACTTGATTTTACAGACTAGCTGATTTTAAGCGTTGTCCGTAGAAACCCGTAAGAGCCAGTAGGTGGCAATTGCGAGGCGTGAAAGCGGTCTTGGAGGTAGCCTGGGGGACTACTTAACAATTCCTGTGTGTTCTCTTTTACACCGCACCCATAGCATAAAGGAAACCAAGTAAACAAGAGTTTCATAAAGGTCATTAGAGTGAGGCCTTAGAAACTTGCTTTAGAAAGACAATGTTAAAGACTCAAGTTACATAGTATGTCCTTTCCCTCAAAGTCTTAAACTGAGCAAACTTTATTAGCAGTTGTATTTTTCATTGACTGCTATAAAAGACTTGTGTCATCTACAACCAAAAAAAAAAAAAAAAAGGAATATCCTTTATTTCTTAAGTTTCCAAGAAGAGAACATCTGACACTCTGAAACCTTTTTGCTATGAGAATTCTTTAAGAATAGACTCCAGCTCTTACCTTTCTTATTCTCTCTCTCTCTCAGCCTCTCTCTTGACCCCTCTTGGGCTCTCCTCCCCCCTCTCTCCACGTGGTCATGGCTGGCCTCTGCTTCTCCATTCTCTCCCTCTCTCTGCCTTTCTCTGCCTCTACTACCCCATAACTCCCATCCCATGCCCTGAATAAACTCTATTCTATACTAAAAAAAAAAAAAGAAAGAAAGAAAGAAAGAAAAAAGAATAGACTCCAAAGTAGAAATTTTAGAAGTTCTATGGGGAAAGATGATCCAAAGGAAGAAAGATGTGAAATGTAGGTGTTCTTTTGACTGGAAAGAAGACAGAAGCAGGATAAGCCTTTACTGAAGGAGAAAACAGAAGAAAGATCTGTCAGCAGCACAGAGGGAAATTATGCTAACTATGGGCATGGAGAGAACAGGTTAAACCGTAGAAGGGGTGTGCAGGGGAAATAGTTCAGCATTCAAGAACCAACGCCTGCTGTTCTTCCAGAGGGCCCACATTCAATTCCAATGGTTTTAACTGTCTGTAACTCCACTTCTAGGAGACAGGCCACCTCTGGCCCCTGGACATACACACACACACACACAAACACACACACACACCTATACATAATTTAAAATTAATAAATATCTTAAAATGGAAGGAATGTGTAAAATAGTTGGTTAGAATAGCTTGGATGTATGTAAGTCTACTTTCCCCATATGAAATACAAGCTTTGGGATTGTTTAGAAGTTAGTTTCATAGATGTCCTATAACATACAAACCCCCAAAGCTTAGAAAAGTAATGGGAAGTCCTTATACAATGTTTTATTTCCAGGTTAGGCCTGATAGAATTAAACGTGAATTTTCTTTATAAAGGTCAGTGTGTTTCTAGAGATTCCTCTATCCGTATCTGGTCTTCATGACAAAGATCCAAAAACATGACTACTAATTGTGTGTTTCTCGACGTCTTAGCAGTAGTCCTGCACAGGAAACAGCCCTGCTTTGCTCTGGTTACTCTTCAGTCAAGAGGATACCCTCTCAAATGTGTATGTTTTGTTTTGTTTTGTTTTTTTATGATGGCATTACAGTTATAATTCCAGCACACTGGTCCGCTCTCTGTTGGTGATGTGAGACTTTCTACAACAGAATGATGAAATGTCTAGACATTCCCATCACTGAACCAGGAGCCATTATCAAGAGGATTCTAAGAGAAGGTAGGTGCTTCAGCCGATGGCTTTTCTCATGACAGAAATGAGGCATCTAATGTCCTATCTGTATTGCCCTAGGATCGACAATCTTGCTTTTATGGCAGCAAAACAGAAATCAAGGTCTTAGTATATAGATCAATGACAAGGTATTAAAGCCATGGCCAGAGCCTCAGTAAACATCAGTACAAATTGAAGAGAGTTCTGATGAAGGCAAACTTCTCTGGTTTGTATTAGCTACTAGTTAGTGTCAGGAACATGTTGCAAAGACTTCTCACTGTGATAAACAGATGAAAGGGGCTCGGACCCAATATGCTCTTTGGAGTCATGCCTCCAGCTAGCCCTTCTTTAGCTAGACTCACCTCCAACCACAGCACAGCACTGCCACCAAACACTGAACAGATGAGCCTGCTACTTGCTTCTCATTCATACTCAAACCACAATGACCTTCTATAATAAGTATTATCAGAAAGAAAAATAAACCCTAATGTGCAGGAGGAACTAAGCCTGAAACTGCTGCTCGGAAGACAGAGACCTGCAGTCTCTAGATTAACCTACTGAGCACATCTACGTGGTCCGCTGACCAGCACAGCATACTAGGAAACTCACGATCTTCACTGGAAGTTAGGAACACCTACTTATCCTCAAGAAAGCGAAAACTGACATCATTTGCCAATGGTTCCACCCAATCAGGAGCCTGACACAAAGCAGGATCCTCCTATTTTATCAGAAAGAATTCCCCCAAGGAAAACCCAATAAAAGAGCCAGGTAACATGAAAAAGTATGGTAGTACAATATAACTAAATTAACGTGAAACACACGAAAATTAGTGGGTTGGATAAATAATTAATAAATACCCAAACTTTTTTCTCAGTAGATTTTACTCCTATAGATCTAGAAATAATTTTTGATAACATCTCCCTTATTAGATAGTGGTATCATAGAAGAAAACCAAAATACAGTGGCAGGTGTTCTGGGCATTTAAGTGGAACCAGCAGGCCATCAGGATCAGCTTTCTAGCAAAACCCTGTGCTTTGGTAAACTAACCTTTGAGCCACACCCCCATCCCCACCCCCAAGAGTGCTAGTTTCTGCTGAGCCAAAACTGGCAGTTTTCTGAAACCCTGCTATTCACCTCTGCTAACTTTCCATATAAAGTTCTCCTTGGGTTTGACTTCCAGATGCTTGCTATTATACCCAGTCCCCTTTTACAGGGCTGCTTGGTGTCCTCAGCATCTTCATAGTCCTGACTACATGACGTAACTGCCTACCCACTTGCAACTCTAGGTTTTAAATAGAGCTGTCACATTTCACATCTGAGTGAGTCTGCCTCCCAGGTTGCAGACCTAGTCACTTCCTAATAATTGTAGTTTTCTTTGTCCCGAATAATGTTGATTGCATTCATGCATGACAGTAAATACAAAGGAAAACACAAGACAAAACTGACTTTTTAAGATGATAGTGGTGACAGGAAAGGGTAAGGTCAGCATCCTGAACACTGTGCTGCCTGGGTGGTGGCTGCTGCGGAAATGTGGAGAGCAGGTAGATGCCTGGAAAGGAGTGGCACTTCAGACCGACGTGAGAGTGCGGGTTTGAAACTGTGGGTTGTGGATGAGAGATGAGACGAAGAGTTCCTGTGCAGTGTACAGCCCAGAGCGCAACTGTCCTGCTTATTATTCTCACAAACGTTAGTCCTGTCAGGCAGAATACTGTTGTTGTCCCTTGTGGCTGCCGAGGGCTAGTGACTCACTTCCCCTTTACAGTGACCAAAGGTTCAGTATGTGTTCTGCAGTTAGATGCCCAATATGAATTTGTTGTACATAGATGACTAGTTAAGAGTACTTGTTACTCTTGGAAACTATCTGGTTCAATTCCCAGCACCTCTCCGATGTCTCACAGCCATCTTATAATCATGTTAAAAATCTTTCCTATTTGTTTATAGACATGAAAATTTGGTACATTTTAAATTTTAGTGTGTGTGTGTGTGTGTGTGTGTGTGTGTGTGTGTGTGTGTGTGTGTGAAATGAATGTATAAAGTGTATCAGAATGCAGAGTGGAAGATAGGTGAGTACTTGAAAAGCTTCAAAATGTGCAATTTTATTAGTGAGAAAACTAAGACAAGTGTAATACAAAGTACAGTCATCAACATCAGGCTTGCAGCTGCAGGGGTTTGGGGTCAGTTTGGTCTTGTGTTATCTGTTTTCCAAGTTAATACTATCAATACTATCGTCACAGACTGAGGAAAGGCACAGGGGCTGTATCCAGCAGGTGGCGGCACTCTGCAAAATGTCTTTAGGGTGTGATGTTGGCTTGTTTTGTCTGCTTGCTAGTACCCTTCAGGCTGGCATTTACAAGATGCCAAGAAGACCCCAATGATGCAGAGTTCTTGTCTTCCCAAGAATATACTGGCCTATGTGGCCTTCCAGCAAGACTATCCCAAATACTCAATATACCTGTCTCCCACTCTGCCTTCTGACATGTTTTCTATGTGCAGGCATGTTTTATCTGTAAAGCCTTTCCCTGCACAGCTGACTGTGACCTCTCTGCCTTGACTTCCCAGGAGCTGCAGCATATTGAATGGCTTGCTCCACGGTGCTAAAGTTTTGGGGACTTTATCTAGCTACAGGAGAATAATGTGACCTTCTGCCTTTATGGAGTGGGCCTTACTGCTATATCTTTATTTGCATTTCTTTTATTTCTTTCTCACTCTAGGGAAGACTTGAAATACTTCGTTGAGTATGAGTGGAAATGGCGAATACCCTTGTCTTGTTTATGATTAGAGATGTTTTCATTTATTTTTCCCCTTTTAATGTAATGTTGGCTATAGGCGTGTCATCTCTAGTCTTTAGGGCATTGTGATCTGCTTCTTTTAGTGCTAGTTTTAAGACTTTATCACGAAGGAATATTGAACTTTGTCAAAAGCCATTTCAGCTTCCAATTAAGATGACCCTGTGATTGCTGTCCTTGAGTCTATATTCTGTCTTGCATTTGTTGATCTTTATATATTGAACCATGCTTGCTTTCCTAGGATAAAGCCAGCTTGGTCATTTTAATGTGTTATAGAGTTCAGTTTGCAAATATTTATTAAGAATTTTAACATCCATGCTGATTACTGAGATTAACCGATAATTTTCTTACAACCATATGCATATTTTGTTTATTTTGTTTGGTTTTTCTTTTTTATTATCCTTATACAGTTTTATCATCAAGACAATATTAAATTCATAAAGTAAGTTTAGTAGCCTTCTTTCCCTTTCCCTTTCCATTATATGGATGGCTTCAGGATAGATGGTATTAGCTTTACTTTAAAACTGTGGTTTAGTGGTGAATCCATCAGGGCCCAGGATTCTCCAGCCATGAAGCTTTTTCTTTCCACACCAGTTGCCTAACTCCTTAGAGATACTATTTTTAGATACTATTAGGTTGTGTATATCCTCTTCATTAAAATTTGGGAGGTCATATAAGTCTAGAAATTTATCATGCTCATTTTAATATTCTAATTTATTTGAGAATCAAGTTTTGAAAGTATGCCCTAATGATCCCTGAATTTCTTTGGTATCAGTTAAACTCTCTCCCTTTTCTTCTATAATGTTATTAATTTTGGTCTTCTTTCTCATTGAGTAAATTGGCTAAGGTTTATCAGACTTATTCCAAGAACCAACTCTACATGTTTCATTAGTTGTTAAGAATTTGAAGAACATTATTTAATTCTCTGGTTGTTAATGTAGGTATTTGTCCCTGTGGCTGCCTCCTTGGGGGCTGTTCTCCTGTAGCCATGTGTTTCTGTGTGCTGTGTTTACATGTTACTAATCTAGGAACGTTAGTTCTATCTCCCGGGTTTTTCAATGGTTCATTCATCCCTCAGGGTTCTGTTCAATCTCCAGTATCTGTATATTTTCTGGAGCACCGCTATAATATCAAATCTTATTACCCTATGATTAGATAGAGTAAAAGAAGATCTTTCTTTTTTTGGTCTTTGTTAAGACTTACTTTATATCCAAAAACATTTTGGAGAAAATCTCATAGAAAATTAATGTTCAGAAAAGAATATCAGTTCTGCAGTTGTTGAATGGAATATTCTTTAGATATTTACTTCGTTCATTTGGCAAATATTGTCACTTAACTACTGCTTATTCTTATCTATATGAATAAGAATAAGATATTGAATGACTCATCATATTATGTTGAAGTCAGGTTTTTTCCAGCAGTGTTTATTTTATAAACATGGATGTGGTGATATTCGAAGTGTTTGGAATTATTATATTGTCAGGTGAGTTTCTCTCTCTCTCTCTCTCTCTCTCTCTCTCTCTCTCTCTCTCTCTCTCTCTCTCTCTCGCTCTCTCTCTCGGGTTAGTTTCTCTTATTCTAAGAGTTTTCCTACAAGTTTATCATAAACCAGCTTCATAGGCCACAGGATAGAAAAGTTATATACAGCCTTTTAGGAAACAGTCAAGGAGCAGAAGAGGACCAACCTCAGTCTAAAGCAGTGCTTCTCAACCTGTGGGTCAAGATGCCTTTGGATTGCATATCAGACATGTTGTATATCAGATTCATTAAGATTCAAAACTAGCAAATTGCCTTAGGAAAAAGCAAAGAAATAATTTTATGGTTGGGGATTTGTATTAAAGGAATTGTATTAGAGGGGTACAGCATTAGGAAGGAGAAGAACCACTGATCTAGTGCCTTGGAGGGCACATTCTCCAGGGAGGGTGCCCTGAAAGGAAAACCAGACAATCCAGTTTCATGAACAGCATAACTTTTAATATAAAATCTCTAATTTTTGTTTTAAGTCTTCTTTGTGAAATAACTGTATCTTCTTGCTTTCAAAATCCACTTGCTTGAAGTATTTTTTCCTTTTTTAATTATTATTTATTTACATCCCAAATGTTGCCCTCCCTTCAGATTCCCCCTCACAGAGTTCTCCCCCATCCCCTACCCACTCTCCTTTGCCTCTGAGATGGTGCCTCCCTCCCAACGTTCCCCCTCCCTGAGGCATCCAGTCTCTACAGGATTAGGCACATCTCTCCCACTGAGGCCAGACAAGGCAGTCCTCTGCTACATATGTGCCAGGGACCTCAGACCAGCCTGTGTATGCTTTTGGTTGGTGGCTTAGTCTCTGGGAGCTTCCAGGGTCCATGTTAGTTGACACTGTTGGTCTTCCTTTGAGGTTACCATCCTCTTCAGTTCCTTCAATCCTTCCCCTAACTCTTCTATGGGGGTCATCCTGAGTGAGGTAACTCAGACCCAAAAGGATATGCATGGCATGTACTCACTGATAAGTGAATATGAACCAAAAAGTACAAAGTATCCATGATAACCCCCACAGACCCTAAGAAGTTAAACAAGAAGGAAGACCCAAGTGAAGTCCCACTTAGAAGGAGGAAATAATCATGGGAGGCAGAGGGAGGGAGGGACCTGGGTGCGAGAGGGGGCAGAGGGGAAGAGGAGGGCAGAATCATGTATAGGGGGAGACCAGGAGGAAAGTCCAGAGAGAGAATACATGGAAATACAGTTGCTGGAGGAGGGCGTGGGGGGACATGGAGAAAGTCCCAGAGACCTGGGATGGGGTAGGCTCTCAGGTCTCAATGAGGGTAACTTTAGCCAAAATGCCTAGCAGTGGGGAGATGGAACCTGAAGAGAACACCTCCAGTAGTTCGACAGGACCCCAGTGGGTTCATGGGGATGCCAACCTACCTTCAAAAGTTTTGACCCAAAATTGTTCCTGCCTGAAAGAAATACACGGTTAAAATGGACAAAATGGAGCAGAGACTGAATGAATGGCTGACCAGTGACCTGCACAACTTGGGTTCTATCCGATGGGCTGGGTACCAACCCCTGACACTATTACTGATGCTATGTAGTGCTTGAACACAGGAGCCAAGCAAGGCTGTCCTCTGAGAGACTCTACCCACAGCTGACTCAGACAGATGCAGATGCTCACAGCCAAGTATTGGGCCCTAAGACTTTGCTTTTCTTTGCTATTGAGTTGTGTTTCTTGTAGGCAAGAAGTAGATGGGGAGCTATTTTTAATCCACTCTGCTAGTTTATTTTATCATTGAAGAATTGAGATCATTGAGAGTTATGTTGGGTTTTTTTTTAATGTTTGATACATTTCCAATCCTCATTTGCTCTTTTTCTCATTGTCTCTTCTTTTTCATGACTTCCTGGTGTGTGTGTGTGTGTGTGTGTGTGTGTGTGTGTGTGTGTGTGTGTTTCAGTGTGTAGAATTGCTTCTGGTATCTTTTATAGTGCTAGCTTAGTGGTCATGAAAGCTTTCAGTTTGTGATTACTGTAGAATGTTTTTATTTTTCTTTCAGTTGAGAAGGATAATTTTGCTACATCTTCCCCTGGATTAGGAAAATATTCTGCCTATTTCTCTTGGTTTGTTTGGGTTTTGTTTTTGATTTTCTGCCATTTGCTTTTGTTTTGAGTCAAGGCCTTTTCATGTAGCTCTGGCTGGCCTGGATTCCCTTTATAGAGTAGACCAGTCTTAGACATGCAGAGATCCACTTACCTCTGCCTCCTGAGTGCTGTGACTAAAGGCATGTGCTACTACTCAGCTTTGGCTATGATTTTGTTGAGTATGTTTTCTTTGTCTGTAGTTTGTATGTTTCTTCCTTCTGTGCCCATGAATTGTAAGCTTTGTCTGTTAATGGTGCACCCTAAATCTTTCATGTCTTGCTATATTCCTTATTAATTAATCTTTTTTTGTCTGACTATGCTAACTTATCTTTCCTTTCTTAAAGCCCTATGAGTGGGGTTTTCTGATCTTTTTTTTTAATTTAATTTAATTTTCAGATTTTCAATTCAAAAGTTACTGTCACTTTCTACTTTGTTAAACATTCTTACATTAATTACTTCTTTTCATTTCCTTGTCTGGAATTTCATTTACTCTCACTAGAAAATTTAACTGTGGAATCAGTCATTGTGAATGAGTACATTGCCTTCATTTTTTATGTCTTCTTTTCTGTATTCTAAGCACAGAATACTAACTGTAGAAGCAACCTCAACTGGAGGATAAACCTACTAAGAAAATACTCTGTAGGGGAAGAGAAATAAATGCAAAAAGACCGTTTTCTCAAAGGTCTCAGATGGGGGCTAGAATATAGATCAGTGATTGAGTGTATCCCTAGAACAAGTCCTGTGTTCTATCCTCATAACATGTGCAGGTACACACACACATTAAAGTACTCACCTCTCTTCCACTCTGCATTTTGACACATTTTATATACTTATTTTACATACGCACACATGTATGCACACACGCACTCATGTATACTTTTAAGAAAAGATACCTATATTGCATGGTTCCACTGTAGGTGGTCAGAAGAACAAATACTAACAATATGGAGAGATGTGACTACTCTCTTCAAGAACATAGTCAACAGTGGCCACTCTTGATGGTCTAGTGAAGCATCTCAACAGAGGACCAGGGCTTTAAACGTTCTGTAAATCCTATTCCAATGTTTTAAAGGTCACACTTTACATATTTTTACCCCAGCATGTCTTATGCCTTAAATTCCTTTTTTTTTTCAGAAATAGTTACTATGAAATGTATTGTTTTCATAAATCTCCATCCAGAATATTTATGTGAAATTTAAAAAGAATTTGCAGTCAAGTTCCCTGACAGTCATCTGTGTGTGATATGCCAGAGATGAAATAAAGAGATGTGTGTGGGGAAGGGCTTCAGGAAAAGCTTGGAAAGAACGGGCATCTCGGTGTTGACTGAGCATGTAGCAAGTGCTCCCTTTTGGTTTTCACCCAGCAGTGAGACACTTCACCACCCACATTAGGTGTCTAGACCGACAGAGACACCTAAGAGACCCAGTCCTTGTGCCTGACCAAATCCTCGGAGCAGCTTCAGGCTAAGCCATGCTCACTGGACAAGAGCTGTTGATGTGACATTTGCTGACATCAAATAAGCTACTTAATCAGTACTCAGAGTGTTGGGCTTTGCTCCTATTGGTGGTTTAAAACCTGTTTCTGTGGTATTCTTTCTCATTAGACCCAAAAGCTGTAGAACTACGATTCTAACTCATGTCATTACTTACTAGCCGTGTGTTTTAAGGCTAGCCATGGAATCCCACCCCACCCAACTGAGACCCCATCTCACCTTACTTGCAGCTAGATACAGCCCCAGGGTGCTTTGGTAGCATTAGAAATCTGGTTGCATAACTTTAATGAGTTACAGTGGTTAATTTTTTCTGATGGATGAAGGATTTGTTTGTTTGTTGTTCCTCATAATTAAGGTAGGCTTAAAGATGTGGGTAGCAAAGATCCTATCAGTCCACAGGAAGATTCACATAAACTTTTTATTTTGACTATATAAAGCTATATTAATAATAGAAATATTCTTAAGGCTACTGAGTTCAAAAAAATATTTTCTGTCTACACTTAGATATTTAAAATTGAAAGACAAGAAAATGATATGTAGAACTGATTTTATTCAAAACACATGTGTATTAATATAAACTTAGTTTAACTAAAAAAATCTAAGTTCATTTAAAAACCCAGATATATTACATAAAATAAAAACTCTTCCCATATGCTTTCTATTAATAAAAGACTTTGCTGTTACAGTAACTCCATGTTCCTGAAAAGCAGCTTTTAGTCTTGGACATGAACAATATGAAATAGCAAACAGAGAAGATAGAAATAGGTTCTGACAAAATTAAAACAGCCAATCCAAACTCCCTTACATGTCCTTAGAAAGGAGCATGGCTAACGGAGTAAATATTAGGAGTGTATGCACACTTGTAAAGTTAATTTATTTTGCAGTAATCAACTCTTTCTCAGGAAAAGCAGGCTACGTGATATTCCCCAATATTCTATCAGAGTTGTTCATCAGTCGATCTAAGTGCTTTAAGTTGTTTGGCACTTCTTTGACACATTGCTTTTTAGACTTGCAACTGTAGACCCTTATTTGATTTTGGGTCATCAGGCTTTGCTGAAGGTATACTTCCCCAGTAAGCCATCGCACCAGCTACACCAGTGATTCTCAACCTGTGCGCCGAGACCCTTTTGGGCATCTAACACGTCTTTCATGGTGGTTACTTATTAGGTATCCTGCATATCAGATATTTGCATTATGGCTCATAACAGTAGCAAAATACAGCTGGGAAGAAATGGAGATAATTTTATGGTTGGGGGGTCACCACAACATGAGGGTCTGCATTAAAGGGTCACAACACTAGGGAGGTTGAGAACCACTGATCTAGACCCTTATCTGACAGAGTAAAGACCTTAGCTAAACCTTTCAGGTCTCTTTATCTTGCCCCAATCCCATCCTTCTGCTTTATTCTTGGAAGTTGCCTTTCTATACTCCAATTCTTCACTGCCTATCTGTGAAGTCCAAACTTCTTAATCTATGAAAGACTTACACCATCTCAGCATTGCTTTGTGTTTCACCACCCTTGCTCTGCAGCCCCTAAACCACTTGCATTTGCCTGGCATAGAATACCTCACAGCTATTCATGATGCAGGTTTTAGGCAATTTCCATTCATACCCCATGCCATTCCCATGTATTGACTGTCCTGTCCAAAACCTGTCCGATCATTGAAGTCTCAATAACCCTGCCTCATTTTGGTTTCAGCAGCTGAAATCAGTCCCTTCTCTTTGTGTGCCTCCAGTTAGCTCCATTCAGGTGTCAATCACTCAAACCCCAGTGCAACTATGCCTATTAGACCAGATATTTTAGCCCACGTCTCATATCTCTTTTCATTCCATACACAGCCTACTCCCTGACAGCTGCTCTGGCCTTCATCCATGCAAAGAAATCAAGAGATGAAAAACATCATCAGACATGACTTAGCTATCACTGTACAAGACAGAACAGAAATACTATAATATCATGAATTTTGGATCAAAAATACGAGCTTTGGCTGATAAAGTCTAGAGAAATTCATGACCTGTTTCCTCGGGAAACCAATGATTGGCCCAAACTTTCTTCCATAACAGACATCTTTATTTCTATCTTGTTAACCAACTAATCAAATGCAAAAAAATAGATTCTCTTATCTACAAGTTCAACAATTGTGGTGTTGTGTAACATTTACCAAATAGAACTTTCCTTCTTTTCCTCTCTTCCCAAGGACAGCAGAATGATGTCAGTGTAACAAAATTACCTCAGAGTTGTCAGCTTCCTGGTTGTTATTGCCTCCTTCAAGTAAAAAGCCCAACTCCTGAAGCAGAATGGCTTGCTCTTTTCTTTGTATTTCCCACCACACTATATACATGCTGTTATAGCTGGAGAAAAGTAATCTTAGGCCAGGAGTGGTGAGCACACCTTTAACCCCAGCACTTGGAAAGCAGGAGCACACAGCTCTCTATGAGTGAATTCATTCTAGGCAAATATCTATTGAGTGAGACCCTATCTCAAATGTGTAAAATAATACCAGAACATGAAGTTGCAGCACTTCAATTCTTAGCACAGAAGGAGCATCCAATGAATGACAAATGAGTCTTGATCTAATAATGATATGAAGAGAGTCAAAATTATGTTAATTCTAACCCCAATAATTCCCATAGTATGTAAGTGAACACAGATTTAATTTCAAAGAGTATTTTCTACTACCTACAATACTGATGTGTCCAGGGGAGGGGGGCTATAATGAATTCATGTAGACAACTCCCATGGAGAAGAGGAAAAAGACCCTAACACAATGCCTGTCAGATGCACAGATACTTCAGGTAATTTAGGTGGTTGGAACAGGCTCAAAGAACACCTATATTCTTTGATCTTTCAATTCAGTGTTTTACTGATATAAAACATTTAAACAATTAAATGTTTAAATATTAATCAAAGTTTAATTATAATTAAACTGCAACTAAATGTGTTGTAGGAAAACACTGGGTAATAAGACCTCAATTAAACTAAAATTAAACTAAAATCTGTTCTTTAGTTTGTTCAATCTGTAATCTGTTCTTTAGTTTGTTCAATCTGTAATCTGTTCTTTAGTTTGTTCAATCTGTAATCTGTTCTTTAGTTTGTTCAATCTGTAATCTGTTCTTTAGTTTGTTCAATCTGTAATCTGTTCTTTAGTTTGTTCAATCTGTAATCTGTTCTTTAGTTTGTTCAATCTGTAATCTGTTCTTTAGTTTGTTCAATCTGTAATCTGTTCTTTAGTTTGTTCCAGTTGGATTACTGTCTAAAACGAACCCTCCTTTCTGCTATAAGAGTCACTGTTGTGTAATTCTTTTGTTGTTTTGAGATTGGATCTCAGAAAGCCCAAACTGGTCTTGAACTACCTATGTAATACAAGCTTGCCTTGGACCCCTCTGAGCAATGCAAACCAGTCTTAAGCCCCCTGTGTGAGCAGGCCCCCAAGGGTTGGGATTACATGCTTGGCTATTCTGGGATTTTTTTTTTAAGTTTTAATTTTGCATGTGTTTATGTTTTACCTATGTGTATGTTATACCTGTGTGCTATGTACATGGAGGCCAGAAGAGGGTGTTTAATCTTCTGGAATCAGTTACAGAAGGTTGTGAGCCACCAGGAGCTGCTGGCAACTAATCCTGGTCCTCTCTCTTCAAGAGTAGCAATAGCTCTTAAGTGTTGAGTCACCTCTTCAGTGCCTATTTTGTAACTTTTAACAGTTGACAGGCAACAGACAGTGTTGTCCTCCAGTCTACATGAGCCCAGACCTCTCTGTCTGCTGCTCCAGCTTTCTAAACATAGGTGTAGCATGGACTACCTCTGATAAAACACTTCTGTACCTGAAATGGAATTCCAGCCTGGGTCATTTTTACTGACAGTCTTGAAGGCATGTTTTTAGCACTGACAGGTCTCCCCTCTGACCCAGTAGAGTGAGTGAACACGCCCTCAATGCTTTGCATTACTAGTTTTCTCAAAATAATTTTTTGGCTCTATTTAAGCTTTATATACTACTGTGATACACCTCTTTTATCTTTATAAATGATACTTTAAGTGGAAAATTGACTGTAAAACAAATATGGCTTTTTTTAAACAAAAAGAAAACATGAGTAAATTTAGCTTTAAAAGTAACTATCCAGTGACATACATACACACACATATATATATATATATATATATATATATATATATATATATATATACACATACATACACATACAGATCCAAGGGCACAGAAAAAGACACACTGGACTTGATTTTATGTTCACTTTTGTAGCTTCTCATTAATAAATGACACTAGTATAATAAAGCAACCAGAAATATAGTTTACCTATCAATCTATGCAAGTTCAGATATTGGTGTATTTCTATAACACATATGTACACCTAATACCAGAATTATTTCAATTCTATATCCAAAAAGAAAAACACAATATCAGGCTATTCAAAATAGCTATATAAATAGCTACTGTCACTATTGTTACATTTCTATACTTTCTGACCAGTTACTCTCAGTAAGCTCAAAACACTGGTCTCAAAACATGAAAATAATATTCTTGACTTACTTTAGATGATATTAGTATATAAAGAAAGGCAAAGAGAATGTGAGCTTTGGTTTCTTTTTAACTAATTTTCAAACATATATTCATCTAAATGAGAGAAAACTTTAACTTTAATGTCAGACATTAAATAAGAATACATTACAATAAAGTTAGTGATCTCAACTGAGAAGCCTAACAGCAGAATGAATACAGGTGGAAAAGAATGACCTACACCGTCTCCCGTGGCTGTCACCTCGGGCCACATCTCAGGGCTGCTGATGTGGCAGGCTGTTGTACTTCCAGGGACTCCCCGCACCCTGCAGCAGAACTGCCTGAGGGCTCAGAAAGATGGCTCAGCTTACATAGCAAGCACTTTGTATGATTCTTAATCACTAATTTTTTTATCTGGAACACAGTGTTGTGGGCCACATTTTAACAACAATGCTTATAATGTTTTGTGCTCTATAAATATAAACACATTTCCATACAAAATACATACACATACACATGTGGATTGGGAGCTAGCCAGACATCATCCACAAGCAGAATGGGATACAGATTGCAGGAAGGGTCATGTATGATGCCAGGCCCGTGTAGACTATAGATGCTAATCCCAAGACAGCTGAAGCAAGAGAGCTTCTCTGGTCACGAATGATTATCTTCACAATGTCATAAAACTGGAAAACAAGAGTTAAGATTGTTAGGAACCATGGACAAATGAACCACATATACCACAGACTCATAAAAGTTACTCAGTATTAAAGATTAAAAACAACATTAAATTAATACTAATTTACATATTCTAACCTAACCTAAGAAGAATGTTTCTAAACTCAAGTTTAAAACAAAAAACAAAAATTAGCCAATTCTTCTACTTTACTACTCTAAAATTTGATTATACCAATCATATTTTTATATAAATCTTAAAGTATAAAGATGAAGTCACAATGAGCTGCCATATCCTCTCTCTCATCAGTTAGGCATCACATAATGTGTCCTGGAAATAAAGGCATTAAATATGTTTCCCACCCCCTAATGGATGTATTCTACTGTGTCACTTTCTCATATAAAAAGAAATCTTGCTTAGAAATGGTATCATATGTTTAGGTGTCCTGACTGTCATATTTGTTGTGCAACATCAAATAAGGCATTTAACTAGTCTAGACATTCTTCTTCATTGGAATACTAGGTTAGCCCTGGAGATAAACTAAATCTTTCAAGTAAAAGAATAGTGTTTGGCCTGGAGAGATGGCTCAGCTGTTAATAGCACTGACTGCTCTTCCAGAGGTCCTGAGTTCAAAAAAAGTGTTCTATGTATTGCATAAATATAAGATATTACAGTGATTATTAACACTGCTATATTTCTTGACAGTTATCTTTGTCATTGATAGAATTTAACAACTGTCATTTTCATGTGAGTTTTGCTATTCAGACTAGACTCAAGATCTTTTTCTAGACTATTGCAGTGTATATGCGGTAAGGTCTTGCTTCACTGCTCAGCTTGATTCAGAACTCTAGGGCTTAATGAAATCTCCTGAGCTGGGAAGGTTTCTAAAATCTATACTTTATAAGATTTATTTTAATTTTTAATTATGTGGGGGGGGCACATACACTCATGTGCACATGCCCATGGAAACCAGAGCATTAGAAATACCCACTACACACACACACACACACACACACACACACACACACACACACACACACATCTTTACAGGCATTGTGATCTGCCCAAGGTGGGTGCTGAGAATCAAACTTGGGTCCTCTGCAAGAGTTGTATGAACTCTTAACTGCTAACCATCCTGAAAAAAATCCAGCCCTGGTTTTTAAATTCTTTGTTTTCCTTGCTTTGAGACAAGGTTTCACTATATTATCTCTGGTTGTCTGGAACTTTCTATATTAATTAGCCTGGCTTTGAACTACAAGTACCTTCTGCCTCAGCCACTAGGGGGCTGAGGTCAAAAGATGTGCACCACTGTGCCTGGCTGAATTTCTAAATTATTGATGAATACAGTAAACAAGTTTAATACTTTCAAGGACTCTGGGGACTTCTCAGTTGAGAACTAACTCAACTGAGAAGAGTAGTCCTATAGGATGCTATTACTGATGTACATGTATTCTATGCACAAGTAAATAGCCTAGTGATACATGTGAAATGTCATTAAACCAAGTTTGACTGTGTGTGTTTTAGTCCACTATGTAAATGTAAGGTCATCTCTATTCATAGTTTTACATAATATTACATTAACATATTATGTAAATTTGCATAATTTTACATTTACATACTATCTAAAGAAAAGTATGATAGCCTATTAGCCATCCAAGTATTCTTTGTAGAACAAACATCTAATCTCTTTCTACTGAACTAACAAGATATAGAGCATAATATAAATGAAGTGTAGTAAGGCATACCTATAATCCTGGCACTTGGGAGATGGAGGTAGAGATATCAGAAGTTCAAGGTCATTCTTGCCTATCTAGAGGTAAACCTAGGCCACAGACCCGTTTTCTCTCTCTTCTGTGTGTAGATATACATGCATATGTAATGAATAAGCACCTCTGTCTTTGTCTTTGTTTCTCCCTCTATGTCTTCCTCACTTTCTTCCTTTCTCTCTCTCCCTCCCTTCTCTCAGTCCCCTACTATCTATCCACTTGGCCGTTAGCCCTGGCCGGGAAGGCTGGAAATATAGATCAGTGGTAAGATTTGCCTAGACCCTGTTTTGTTTTGTTTTGTTTCGTTTTGTTTTGTTTTTTCTTTTGTTTTGTTTAGGTAGAGAGTAGGAAATATATAGTAAGTGTCAAGAAGTTTACTTTTGTAAACAGTGAGTCGCTTGAAAAGCAATTCTCTGCATTCATTCTGGTAATAACAAGTCAGACAATACCATTAGTAGAAAAAGCATAACAGTAAAAGTTAAAAACAAAGGGACTTGAATTTTACAGTATAGTGATGCTTTGTGTCAATATAAAATGCCTCGCCTCAACTTTATGATTTCTAAGCATGTATAAAAGCAGTGCTGGAAGAGGGGAGGAAAAAGAAAGAGTAGAAAGAGTGGGAAGAGGAAATGCTGTCTCCTGGTCACAGCATAGCCAGGGACTCTCAGCAGCTATGGTTCCCTGCACTGGAGCTGCTCTCACTGATCCAGGACATCACTCCTGCCTGGAATAGGAGCAAATCTTACAGGGTCTTGGGAGGTCCTGCCCCTTCCTGAGGAGCCGATGGAAAGTTAATGGTACCTAAAGAGAGAGAGTCCACTTTTATTGGCTAGTTGCCCATGCGTCAGTGAATAAGCTCCAACCCATGCTCATACAAACCCTAACTGTTGTGGTGGTTTTAATAAGAATGCCCCTCATTGGACATGTTCATATATTTGAATGCTTAAAAATAGGTGTGACCTTGTTGGAATAGGTGTAGAAGCCATATTGGAGGAAGTATGTCCCTGAGGGTGGGCTTTGAGGTTTCAAAAGCCCAGGCCAGGCCCAGTGGCTTGCTCTTCCTCTGTTTGCAGATCTGATTGTAGAACTTTGAGCTACTTCTCCAGCAACATGTCTGCTTTCTTGCCACCATGCTCTGCTCCACAATCATCCTAATCTAACCTCTGAAAGTGTAAGCTACCCCAGTTAGGTGATTTTCTTTATAAGAGTTGCTGTGGTCACAGTATCTCTTCACAGCACTAGATTACTGACCAAGACACTAAACTCAGTGAGTCACATACACAACACATGTGAAACTAGAAGGGTAATTTGTTAAGTAGAAATGGGTCAGCTGAAGGAGGAAGGGAATTTTAGTAAGAGAAGTAGGTGATCAAAATACATTGTATATATATACAAAATTGTTGATAATTAAAAAAGAACAACTTGCAGAATAAAAGAGCATTCTCTCAAAGATGTAAAGGCTCTGGTTTAGTGAAGTTTTTAACTTATTTATTAGAGGTGTGTGTGTGTGTGTGTGTGTGTGTGTGTATGTCTGTGTGTGTGTGTGTGTGTGTGTTTGGGTGCACACACGTTCATGCACACACTCATATCAGTACCATAAGACTTGTGTGAATTCAAGAGGCCAACTTTTGGAAGTTGGTTTCCTCCTTCCACTGTGGGATTCAGAGACCAAACTGCAGTTATCAGATTTGAGCAGTAATCACCTGTACCCACTGACTCTTCTTACTGGCCTACTTGTGTGCACTGTTAATAGCAAGAAGTTTTCACCCAAGGGAAAATTTTGAAGAAAATTTTTATAAAATTTTATTTAAAAAAAGAGATGGCTTTGCCATGCCAAAATAAGATACAATATCTGTGAAAGACTTCAACAGTCAGACCCAGAAACAAATAATAGCTTATGTTTCTAGAAAATCCAAAGCATGGAGCTGGAGAGATGACTTAGCCATTAACAATGCATGCTGTCCTTGCAGAGGTCTCCCACCCGCATCCCAGCACAGACTTCTTCCCTTCATCCCAAGTCTTATGACCTGCCTATAACTCCATCTCCCAAAATACCATATCTCTGGCCTCCAAAGGCATCTTCACATGTACACATATACATGTAATTAGAGCAAAAAATTGAAAACCTTTTCAAAAAATTCAAAGTAGAAATCACGTAGAACTAATGCCTCTTTTGCTTTAAAAAAAAAAAAAAAAAAAAAGGTTCTTAGAATTAGAACATCTGTGTAAGATCTTTCCCCTGAGGAAATCTAGTCTTCTAGACTGGGGCTGGATTGTTTATTAGGCCATTCAAAGGGAAACACGGAAATGCAGTCTCACTAGAGATTGTGAGGCTTCATTAATTACAACACTTCACTGCTGGGGAGCATACAATCTCCCCAGATTAGAAATTACCCAATTAGTTCTTTCTGTGATGACTATTTTACTGCTTATAGAAAGCACTTGGACATCTTTTCTGCTGAGATATGTAATGCAGTGCTACACATGTGCTGTGAAAGGGCAGCCCTCAATTTGGATAGGAAAACTATTTTTCATTACAACAATAATTGGGTTAATTATTAACTAAATCTGATATGTCTCCTTTTGGATACTTTTGGAGTCCGTGTTTGTAAATGTGGAAAAGTTCCCCTCTAAACAGGCCTGGGCTAGAGGGGAGATTCTGAACCATTGCATAGTATATCCTAATTGTATTTTAATTTACCATAGAAAATGATGACTCAAATAAGTTAATTCTGGTTCAATTAAAAAATCTGTCAGAAATTTAATATGCCTACATATAAAAGCCCAATAGCTTTATTCTCTGCTGTGTCAAAAAAATACTCAAAGTATATATGAATCAAATCTAGGCTGTAGATTGTGATGACCTATTCATTTGATTCAAAAATGCATCAAAACATACAAATAGCACAAACGCTTATTGTGTGATTGACCAGAATTCCATTAAGAAAAGCAAATGCTAATACCACCTTATTTATAGTCAAGGCTGAAAAACATCCAATTACTAATGAAAGTTCAGGATTAAAACATAAACTATGGGGCTGGAGAGATGGCTCACAGGTTAAGAGCACTGACTGCTCTTCCTGAGTTCAATTCCCAGCAACCACATGGTGGCTCACAACCATCTGTAATGGGATCTGACACCCTCTTCTGGTGTGTCTGATGACAGCAACGATGTAATCATATAGATAAAATAAATAAATCTTTAAAAGAAAAAAATCATAGAGTTGCAGGCCAGCCAGGGCTGCACAGAGAAACCCTGTCTTGAAAAACCAAAAAAACAAAAAGCAGAAAAAGATGGTGCCTCAAAAACATACACTATGTTTTGTGAGTTAAACTATTTTTTCCTTTGAATTTGTAGCTTATTTCTACTACTTGTGTCCTCCCACCCCCAAGTAGCCATAAAAATTACCTTCCAGAGAAATGAATTGTTTTAATCTCTGGGGAACTTAAAATCCAACCTACCTTTGGAACTAATGGCTAGGAGATGCTTAACAGTGAATGAGAGCAGGATCTGGGGATTACAGACACTTAGGAATAAGTTAGACACCAAGGAAAAAATCTCTCCGAGTCAAACACAGAAATAAAAGGGGTCCAACAGGAATGTGTCCTACAAGGAAGGTTGAGCCTATTAAGTACAGGGAATTCAGTTTGAGCATATAGAAGAGGAGAAAACTGGACACCTTCCTGCCAATTATACTTCGTAGGAAAAGTTCCAAGTCCTTCGGTCTCTTGCCCTGATCATTTGAACTACCTGTGTGTGCAGACCAAGATGACTAGTACAGGCAGCACTTTGGAATCTCGGAAGCAGTCTGTGTGGCCACACCCTTTTTATTGCACATTTTGAAATAGTCTTCCTTTGAGGCAAACTGCCCTTTGTTTACCAGATCTTCCCTAGAAACACCAGAGCTTTCCTTATTTAACCTACAACTCCTGAGAATGGTATCGTGGAGGAGAGGTCCAAAAAGCTCCCAGACCCCGATCCCAACCCTGCAAGTCTCTCCTACCTTCTCAGCCTGTGGACTGATCCGAGAGCCATATCTGCAGTAGGTCACAAAGTGCTCACAATTGTTCCACAGGAGGCTGTATGGGGTCAGCCCCAACTGCTGCTCAGCTCTGCGTGCCACCTCCTCATTAAGCAAGGACTTCTTCTGGAGAGTCTCGTCTAGGTGATTGACTAGGATGTCTGCTCCGTAGGCAAAGTCCTCTACGGTGTCCACACGGATGCTGGCCACCTTGCAAATGACTCCCAGGAGGAGACGCTTGTTGGAAACCACCTTCTGAATGCGTTCCTTGTCATTGGTCAGGGCTAACAGGATGTCAGGCATTAGATGGGCTACACGGTTTTCCCCCAGGTAGATCCCATAGTGGTTAAAATGGGTCCGCGACACCTCCAACACGTCGCCCCGGAGAAAAGAGCTGATTTCATAGGGATGGTTCTTCCCTGTGCCTCCTCCCGGAGCGCACACGCTAAAGAGCTTGAAGTTGGAAATAAGGAGCAGCTTCTCCAGGAGGAGAGACGCAGCTTCCAGCATCGGGTTCTTCATCCTACAGCGTCCAGAGTTTCGCACTAGCCGCAACTGGTCTGTGCAAGGTGAGCTCTCTGACCGACCGCTGCAGCGCAGCTGCACTGCTCACCTGCGGAGCACCGCGGGGGCGGGGGGGGGGGGGGGGCTGCCCAGAGCGGGGAGAGCAAAAGACTAGAAGAGGAGAAGCCAAGGGCCTGCCTCAGCCACCCAGTGCAGAGGGTCAAGTAAAGGAAGTAGTATCGGTCAGCTGTGGGAACAGTGGGCGCTTGAGGAGCTGGAGAAGTAGCGTGCCTGGGGGGGGGGGGGGGGGGCGGTGCTCCGGGTGCGCTCTTCTCTGTGGCTCTTATAGAGGTGCAGAGGGCGGGCCGAATGCGGTCACAGGCCGGAGAACACGGATTGGGCACCGGCGTTCTGCACCCTGACTTCTCCTCGAGTGCTCTGCTTCACTAGGGAGACCTTTAAACAGCCAGCGTTGGAGAGATGTCGGAGGAGGCGTGGCCGCGCGAAAGAGCCTGCACCTGCCACGGTTGGAGCACCTTTCTCCCGGTGAGAAGTGCCCTCTGTAAAATTTCTTTGTGAGACCAGCTCTAACCGGCAATAATGCCGTGCCCCTCAGCTTACTAAAGAATTTGCTTTGATTCTCCAAAGTGCCGGCTCTGCGAATTCCTGCAGATCCTTCTTAAATTGATCTTTGTTGTTTTAAACACACAAGCATCCATAAGCTCTCAGATGGCACGCGGAGAAGTGGAATTGCTCGCTGTGGGTCCAGTGCCCCAGCGTGGAGGATCGGAACGCTCCAAGGCTCCAGCGCCTGTTGAGCGCGCGCCTTCCAACGGTCATCCAGAAACCCCAACCCCTCCAGCAAAGCAGGAGTCAAGCCAAGTTTCTTTGAGGTCAGGTCCCAGCTTCACTTCACAGATCGCTTTTGGTAAAGCGCTCCCTGTCACACCAGGGCGGTGTGGTGCGCTTGAATCAGAACCCCACACACAGTCGAAGGTGGAGGGGTGTCCCTTCCCCCACAGCATTTAGCTGTGACCTTCCTGGCCTGCAGCCTCCACCCTTCCCCTGGTGTTATCTCAGGCCTTTGTTCCTTTGGGAACAATACAGCCACTTTCACCTTAACTACCAATGCTGCCTCAGGGCAGTCTCACCTGGAGACCAGCAGAAAACCTGCGTGACTGGAAGCAGGCAACCCGCTGAGAAGAACCAAGGAATTCAATTCATGGCCATTTGGGGGGCAGTGTTGTTTTCTAAAGACTATATATATTGGCTAAATAATAGTAAAGTCAGTCTTGATCCGCAAACTGTCAATTCGTCCCCTTCCCGTTTATCCCCAGAATTCTCTTCCAGGTCCCCAGTTCGCATGTGGCCGCGGGCGGCTACAGAGGGGAAGTTGCCTAAGGAGCCTGCTGGGGCTCTGCCAAGCTGGGATTTGGGTGCCCAGACCCTCCTGAATTTCTTTGCTAATGCGTTATGTAAATGATTAGATTTCCCAACACAAAGGCCACAAGTGCCACAAAACTATGATGGCATAAGTTCCAGGCTAAGGCTGAGATGTCCATCTGCCACTGCCATGAAGGAACCTGGACCAGGCTGAGGCCTGAGGCTGCCCCTCTTTGGAGGATTAGGCCTTTGCTCCCTACCTGTCTGCTGTACTCTATCTGATACTGTCTCTACACTTTTGTTCATTTGTCCACTTCACACATGATTGCAAATCTCACTGTAGCACACCCCACATTTCCCCACTGCCTCAAACGAATAGGAAGAAATAGGCATGATCTTCCATCAGTTCATTCACAATCATCTCTGTCCCCTTCCTGGAGGTTCAACAAAATCAATCTGTACTTCTTTCCCTTACCATCCTCACTTGTAGTTATTTTTCTACTTGTCTTAAGGCCAATGGTCCTCTTTTGACACATTTTTACTGGGATAGTGAGAAATATATAGGAGAGTTGCTACAGATTACTAGAGAGCCATCTGAGTTCTATCTGAAGAGCCCATGGTAGGGGAGAGCCACCTGCAGAAGGTCCTCTGAGTTCCACATGGGTGCACCGGCACTCACATGCACACACAGTAACAAAAGCTTTTATTATTTCAGGGAATTTTGCAGAAAAGAATAGGATCTAATGGAAGTTATTGCTTTGTTTAAATGGGGATTCTGTGAACAATAAAGGGGGTGAGATCGCAGAGATGAAAACCACATGACAATGAAAACACCTTAAGTGCTGACCATGGTGACTCATGTCTTTAATTCCAGCACTCAGGAGGCAGAGGCAGGCAGAACTATCTCTGTGGGTTAGAGGCCACAACGTGACACCCAGGTCAACCAGGGCTGCATGTTGAGGCCCTCTCTCAGAAATAGGGAAAAAGAAAGAAAAAACGGCATGGTGTACTGGTGGGAAGCAACGGGTTTGAAACTGTAGAGAGAGGTGGTCTCAGGGTAAAGGAACAGAGGACGGAGATAGAAAGTGTTAGGCCTGTGGGCGGAAAGAATCTAGAACTGGAGGTGTAGCTCATTGGAGCACATGTTTGAGGATCTGGCTTCTGTTCCTAGTACTAGATAAAACAAAAGATAACCACCTGCATCTCGCCCTGTCGCTTCTGAAGACACTACCAAACCTACTGAGTGGGGTTGTCATCCACTAGGGTGCAGAGGCCCAGTGTCTGCTGCCAGGGAACTCATGGAAGGTAATGAAGACAGCAGGGAATTTGCTTACACCATGTTAACAGAAAAGTGAGCGAGCCCTGCGTCATGTCTTAAGTGCACTTGTACCTTTCCACAGTCCACATCTGTTAGAAGGGCCTTTATTTCTCTCGTTGTTGGTTGACAATCAGTTCACACTTACTAATACCAATCTTTAGGATTAAATGAGTTCGATGGTGAGGTGCTGATGGAAGGAACATTAATGATAAAAATTATGGGAAAATTGGGATCCAAGTCAAAATGTATTTATTTACTTAGAAACAGGGCCTCACTTGTAGCCCTGGCCTTGAAGCCACAGAGATCTGCTTGCTTCTGTCTCTCAAATGCTAGGATTAAAGGCATATAGCACCATGACCAGAAACATTTTAAACAAAATTTTATTATATATAGTCATTATAATATTCTGGGCTGGAGAAATGGCTCAGCCGCTATAGGTAGGCTCACAACCAAAAATATAATGTTCTATTGTGATACTTAACTATAAAATTAAATTAAAAGTTGATTTCTATGTATCATTTGAACCCATGTAATATTAAATATTGAGCAGCTAATTAAGCACCTTAAGAGACAAAAACTAAATTATAAATTTTGCCAACTAAAGGGATTATCTAAGTCTTTATCTTCAAGGAAACCATCACTCAACCTCATGATGGAACATTAGATGTAAATATAAACATGTATCTTTCATTGAAAATATTTTTTCATACAATATATTCTGATTTCAGTTTCCCCTCCCCAAACTCCCCCAAGCTCCTCCCCATCTACCCTCCTACTAAGATCCACACCCTACTGTCTTCCTTACAAAACAAACAAACATCTAAATAATAATAGGTCAAATAAGATAAAAACAAACTGGAATGGGACAAAACAGAAGAAAAACAGCCAATCAAAAAGCACAAGACATACAAATGTAGAGACATTCACTCTCATACATTCAGGAATCCCATAAAAACACAAAATAAGTAATATTTACTCAAAGATCTGTAAAGTTAAAAAATGCTGTCACAAAACATTATGAAATAAAGTACCTCCAAAAATGCCACTGAGGCTTTTCTGTGTTGGCACCTACTCCTGGCACAGGGGTTGTTAAGTTGGATCTTCTTTCACCATCTCTTAGTTAATTGGCTAAGGGGTTGTCAGTCTTAACTGATTTTCTCAAAGAACCAATTCTTGGTTCTATTGATTCTTTGTGAATCGTTTGTTTCTATTTTACTGATTTCAAGCCTGAGTTTGATTATTTATTGCCACCTTCTCCTTTTGGGTGCTATTTCTTCTTTATTCTTTAGCTCTCAGTTCTGTTAAGTTACTAATAGGAAGTTTGTTTGTTTCTGTTTTTTTATGTAGGTACTTAGTACCTTTGACCTGATTTTCTCATGCCTCCTTCATGCCTATTATTCTTGAATTGAGTCTGTTTTAGATTTCAGATTTTCTTTGACTAAGGTATCCATTTCTTCTATCTTATCTTCATTGCTTAAGATTCTCCCTTTCTTCCCTTGTCTTCCATTATTGAGACTTGCCTTTGAGGATCCTGTTTGACTTCCTACATTTTTCATTTCATTTTCCATCAGTTTGGGTTTTCTTCAATGATTCTTTTTTCACTGCCATGTCTTGAACATTTTTTATTTCATTTTATGCTTTGTGATTCATAAATTTCATTAATGAATTTATTCATATCATCTTTAAAAACTTATAGCATATTTATTATATATTTCAAAGTCCCTGCCTTGGGCTTTGGCTAAATTGCATTTCTCAGAGTCTACTGTAGTAGGATTGCTTTGCTCTAATAGAGATACAATGCCCTGGCTGTTACTGTGATTCTACACAAAGCCCAGGTGTATGGGCTGATTATTATTCTAGATGCTGATATCGTCAGCTCTTGTATTTGGTGGGTGGGTGTTCAATTCCTTGGTTTCTGTTGCCCTCTCTGTTTCTTAGAGTGTAGTCACTGTGGGCTGTCTGCTTTTGAGACACTGCCAAAAGAGGCCACTGGGATCTCTAGGTAGACCATTTTTCAGATTCTCTGGCTAGGGTAGCAGCTAAATACTTAACTCAGAAACAAAGCACATGAAATGAATGCCAAAAGTTTAACTCACTCAGGATACTCAAGCCTAAAATGGAAAGGACCCAAACAATAGAGAAAGGAAGACACCTTTTTTGTCCTTAATTTTCATAATAGATCTCTTAAATATTTGAAAAAATGTCCACATCTTCAGCCAAATTATCTAAACCTTGCTTTACCCTGTATATATGGACTAATGTGTGCACACATATTTTTCCAACCTGTTAGCGAGTTGTAGCTTTAATATCCCCTTGTCCCTCAATCCTGTACTGTATATGATCACACTGTCATAATTATCAAAGTCAGAGAACTATCAGCAGTATAATAATGTAAACTTCAGGCTTCCTCAGAATTTCCTGAATGTTGTAGTAATGGCCTTTCCAGGAAACACAACCCAAACAGTGTCTTGCTGGCTGTCCATTTGTTACATTTGGCTGATGTCCTCTGCTTTTGTCATGGCATTGACTCATGGAACAAAACAAAACTTGATTTTTCAGATGCACATCAGCGTGGGTTTCATGTTTATCCATACATACCTTCAGTTGTGCATTTTGTCAGGAATTCCACAGGAGTGCTTGTGTGTCCTTTTGAATGTATGTTAGCTGTAGATGTTATTTCCTGACATCCAGGATCTGAGAAAACATCTGTGCCTTGGAGTCACCAGAGATAGGGTTGGCACTCTCCGTCAGACCCTAGAAGCCTTTCTTTTTAAGGTTTATACATGTGTCCCTGAGCATATGTTTGTATACGGAGTATGTACCATATGTTTGCAAGTACCACAAAGGGCAGATTCCCTGAACTGGGATTACCAAGTTCACACTGAAGAGCAATTTCTAAATATGTTATTTTAATAAAAGATTCATTTTAAATAAGAGAACCTGCCTTTTATCTTACTATTTCTTTTGTAATTGATGGCTAGTAATGTAAATGACTAGTTTTTTTCTTTTATACATTTAATCAAGTGGAATGTGGACTTAATAAGGAAACTGAATGAGTATGGGGCTATATGAAGCAGACTTTCATAATCTTGGAATTAAAATTTTGACAGTTTTAAACTCCTTTGTGTGTGTGTGTGTGTGTGTGTGTGTGTTTGTGTGTGCATGTGCATAGGCACTAACGTGCTGTAGAGGTGGGAAAACTACTGGTTTGTTCTCTCTTCCCACAATATATATGGGAGGATGAATTCAAGTCATTAGGCGTCATGGAAAGTACCCGTACCTGCTAAGCTATCTCTCCAGTCCCACGACTGCAGTTATATGTAAAGATAAGTGAGCTTGTGAATTTCAGTTACTACAGAACCTCCTAGCTTATTTTCATTTCCTTCTGTGCTAGAAATACCACACCAGAGACATGAATACTTAAAATTCCAGGGTTCTGTTTCTTTAAAGTAGCATCAAACTCATCTAGATATTCTTCCTCTTAAAAATATGAACCATTTGGAATACAGAGGTATTTAAGCAGAGACGAGCACTTGCTGCTTTTGCAAAGGAGCTTGGTTTGGTTCCCAGCACCCATATGGCAGCTAACAGCCAACAACCATCTAGAAGTCTGTAACTTCAATTCCAAGGACTCTGGCCACCCTCTTTTAGCTTTCTTGGCCAGTACTTGAGCATGTACTCACATACACACAGGGGAGGGGGACATTAAAAGACACATACAAATAACATTTTCTTAAAAAAAGAGAGAACCACTTCCAATATATCAGTTCAATATCAGAGCAAAGTGTCAAACCCACATATAGGCCCCATGTTATTTATCCTTTGAAAACATCAATGTCTAACTTTATGAAAACAGCTATGCAAAGCAGTGTATTTTCTGCTTACAGAGAGCAAGACTGACGGGAGTTCCCTGGGTATGGAGGAGTGATCCAGGACAGGGGTCAAGCCACAGATCTGTGAGCTGGATTGCCTGGGCTTGAATCTAACCTCAATCCCTGTGACTGTATCAGATTCTTTCATCACTATGTGGTATCCTCACACCCAGAAGCACAAGTATTTTGGCAAGAAGAACAAGTGAATAAGTGCTGAAAACCCATCACCTAATCATCCCAATAAATGATTCCTACTTATTTAACTGATAGCTCAATACATGCTCAGGTCCTGTTACATACACTGTCAAAGTCTAAATGGCTTTAAAAATCTATTGCATCGTTATATTTGTGTAAGTGGCATTTCAGCACCAAGTTCGCAAAGGGGCCAGAGGAGAGTATTGGATCCCCTAGAAGTAGAATTACAAATGATTGTGGATCCCCATCTGTGAGTTAAACCTGGGTCCTCTCTATAAGAGCAGCCAATATCCCTAACCACTGAACCATCTCTCCAGCCTTTCCCACCATGATCTTCAGTGTTTGTGATGTTCCTTACTGTGACCCAGTAAACTTAAGGAACTAAGATCTAGGTATTGTTTCATTTCCCACTCATGTTACATACCATGTGCTTGCTTTCATTATTTAATTGATGATCTTATGCAGGTAATATGGAATGGGAGACTTTTCAGAAGCTCACACAGTAGAGGAGATAGGACACAATCCATGAAAACAAAGGTAGGGGGTTCATGTACCAAGCAACAACTTTGTCATCTACAGCATGTGTAGTTCTGAGTGCCTTGGTCATTCTTTTAGTCTTGAAAGGATGACATAAACCCCATTTGTCTCCATTTAAGGACAAGTCCTGATCTGAAAAAGAAGGTCATAAGGCACCAGATCCAGGAACAGACCATATGTTCTAGGAACCAGGCCATAAGACACGAGACCCAGAAACAGACCATAAAATCCAGAAACAAGGTCATAACCCCCCACCCCAAAGAACAGTCTGGGGATAATCACAAAAATTGGGAAATATCATATCCCAGAATGGGCCATCTGTACTAGGCACCCCATCTCATCCTATGGTTAACTGTTCGTGACGTAGGAATGCAGACCACTGACTACCTGTGACGCCCTGGCACCCAATTTTAGATTACCTAATAATCCTTCCAGAGAGTCCCCCTGGTTCCTTATAGAAGGCCTGTATGCCTTTGGGTTTGCCATTTTGGAGAATGGCTGACCCCCCCCCCACACACACACACACACATGCTGGTTGTTTCTGCAGAATAAACGTTCTTTGTTTTTGCATACTATCTAGTCTGGGGTCTTCCCTCAGCAATTTTCAGACCCTTATAATTATTAAACATCAGTAACACAATTATTTTCCCCTTGAGTTCCTATTTCAACTTTACATTGCCTCTCAACTATTGGTGCAAATCGATCCCCTTCCATACTAAAAGTTCCATTCTCTGTGATTTTTATGACTTATTTTAGTTTGAACTCCCTGCAGAGCTTTCAAGTAGCATGTACTCTGCTGTTTTGTTATCTCCTGTTGCTTTGAACAGCTCAGTACACTTAGGTGCTGAATAAAAACCCTCCTTTTTTTCTTAATAAGTACACTATACTAGAAGCAAGAGTTAACTGCACAACAAATTATAAATAGGCTTCTTTCCAATTTAAACATGTAAAGATTCTTAAATTCACTTTGCCCCTCTATCCCAGTAGATGGTACACAGGTAGAAGAATGAATAGAAGACAGCGATAAGAAGGATTTTGTAAGAAGCTAAAGGCAGACAAGAGCTGTGTCTTAGTGGCTGAGTACTTGCTAGCATGTACAAGGTGCTGTGATTGCTCCCCAGTGCCACAAAATAAAATAAAATAAAAAATCTGCAGGCACTCATCTTCCCTGTGAGCAACAATAGCTGGCAAATGGTGAACACACGGGCAAGCAGTGACCGTGGAAAAAAGCCAGGCAAGGAGCCACACCAGCTGCCCACATTTCTGGGTCGCACAACAGCAGCGCCTTCCTAAATAAATGAAGGCAGTGAAACCTACAAGCTCATGGTTTATTCAATACCATATTACAGGGCTGGAATGTTAAATCACTCACTCTCTTTCACACACACACACACACACACACACACCACGAGAGAGAGAGAGAGAGAGAGAGAGAGAGAGAGAGAGAGAGAGAGAGACCCAGCATGCAGTTACATAATGTATTGTGGGTATAAATAATTAACTAGAAAGTCTTGGCATTTATTACTTTTCAGCCCCAAAATGAACAGGTACTTTCATTGCACATTAAGACATTTTAAAAGATTCATTCTTGAGTTACATGGAAAAAAAGAAATTAAAAGTAAATAATGTATAGAATGGCATGACTATTAATTTTTTTTAATTTTTGTTTCAAAATATAGACATACCTTAATGTTGACAAAAGCTCATTAAGATGTAAAAGTGTTGGGACTGACCTGGCAGGCCTTCATAATTACTTCCTTTAATGTTCTAAAGTTGGCTTCAATATTCATTAGAAACCAAACTTCAAAGAGAATTTCCTGTTCATGTTTGATAAATGAAAAGGAGAATCTGTATTTCCATCGAGTCTCACATTAGGAAGCTAAATCTTACAAGATTATAGTGAAGGGAAGTCAGGTCTGTTTTTGACTGGAGCTGGTGATGACTGGCACCATAGATCTGCTCAAAACAACTGGAAGCCTTCTTACTCTTTCCTTCTTTGTGAAGTCTCCAAGTGCCCTAAGGGATGGATTTGCTCACTCTCCAAGTTGACTACATAAGCCATAAACTGTAGAAACAGACTGATTTTTCTGGATGTCAGAAATAAGGACACTTGTTCACAAAGAGGCGTTTATGTGTGTGGGATAGAAATGGTGATTCCACGGTAAAAGGCAGACAGGGAGGAAGGGAGAACTGCCTGAAAGACAAACTGAGCTCAGAGACACACATTTGAGAGTGAGGGGGCAAAGGTCAAGTTCTTTAAAGACAGACTGCTCCCTGCTGCTGTCAGGGGCTCCCTTCCTTGGGCTCACCTGTTAGCCTCAAGTGACTTCTGTCCCCAGAGCTAAGAGAGTGCCTCTGCCTGTTCACTTCTCCCTGGGACGCCTGCCCACTGCCATCTCTGCACACTGATGCCCTTTGCTTGCTAGCTCTACCTCCTACCAGCCTCTCTCTCCATTCCTTACACTGTCTCCCTCCCTCCCACCCTCTCTCCCTCCCTCCCTCTATCCCACTCCCACTCCCACTCCTTCCCTCCCTTCCAGTCTTTCTTCACTCTCTCCCTCCTCCTCTCTCCTTCCCTCCCTCCCTCTCTCCCATTTCCACCCCTTCCCTCCCTTCCAGTCTTTCTTCACTCTCTCCCTCCTCCTCTCTCTCCTTCCCTCCCTCCCTCTCTCCCATTTCCACCCCTTCCCTCCCTTCCAGTCTTTCTTCACTCTCTCCCTCCTCCTCTCTCTCCTTCCCTCCCTCCCTCTCTCCCATTTCCACCCCTTCCCTCCCTTCCTGTCTTTCTGCCCCTCCTCTTTCCTTTCCTCCCCACCTCTCTCCCCTACGGATCCCCATATTTCTCTTTTTTCTCTCTGACCTTTCCACTCTTCCTTTCTCCTCCCTCCTTCTCTCCCTATGGCTCCCTCTTTCTCTCCTCTCCTCCTTCTTTCCCCTCCTTCTCTACTTTCCCTCCCTCTCTACTCCCCTCTCCCCCCAACTCACTTGCCCCTCTCTTGCTAGCAGGCAAGCACACACACTAGACTGGCCTGGGAGTGTGCAGAGTGGTGCTTACCCTTTGAGACCCTGTACCTGCAATGGATGTCGCTGCTCAGCATCTGTCTCCCTCCCTGGAGCCTGCTCACAGTTGTTATCGCAGTTCTATCAGTGTGAAATACAGTCAATAAGCAATATAGATTTACTGTCCTTGAGTGAATGTTGGAAGGCGCCGAAGTTGACTGAATTGTTCTTTTCTCATTAATGTGACAAAACATGTGATAAAGCAATGTAAAGGTGAAGGATGCAGTTTACTGTAGCAGTGAGGATGTCATCTAATCACACTGTGTCCTCCCTCTCCATCCCTGATGCAAGGGCCGGCTTTCTCCTTCTCATTCATTCTGGGACTCCATGGCCTCATTTTCCAGATTCTTGGCATCATGTTAAAAATAAAAAAGGACCCAATCAGAAGCAAAGAGTACATACCCTGAAAGGGACAGTAAACTAGGCGAGATTTGCTTAAGAACCCTTGGTTACTGTGGCTCCAAGGGGATACATTTGGCTGCAAGGGGTGGATGGTAGGTAATTGTTTTTGTTTGTTTGCTTGCTTGCTAGCCTGCTTGCTGGCTGGCTGGCTGGCTGGCTGGCTGGCTGGCTGGCTGGCTTTAGTGGTTTGAATAGGTTTGGCTCCCATAGAATATTCTTGGCCCAGGGAGTGATATTATTGGGAAGTGTGGCCTTGTTGGAGTAGGTGTGGCCTTGCTGGAAGAAGTGCATCATTGTGGGGGTAGTCCTTGAAGCTCCACCCTGTGAGGAAGACACCCTCCTCCTGGCTGCCTACGGAAGATACAATCTCTTGGTTACCTTCAGATGGAGATGCAGAACTCTCATCTCCTTCTCTGGCATCAAGTCTGCCTGGATGCTGTCATACTTCCTGCCATGAACCTCTGAAACTGTAAGCTAGCCATAACTAAGGTTGTCCTTTATAAGAGTTGTCTTGGTCATGGTGTCTCTTCACAGAAATAAAACCTTAACTAAGATGTCCGCTCGCTCGCTTGCTCACTTGTTTGCTTGCTCGTGTTATTGATTGATAGCTTTGGACCTTTGCTCATTTTTCATGTGCATATTCTTTCCCATGAGGCGCCTAATTTTAATCATGACCACCAAGTCATGCTACATATAAGGTGATAATAAGGATTATTTTTTATAAAGGTTCACTAACAGGACACAGTTTTCCATATTACACTAATGCACCTAAAACTAGTCTAGAATGAACTGGCCTGCTGTGCCCAGTTCCCAGATACATTCCAGGATGTGTTTGACCAAAATGGAGTTACTAAGGGATTCTAAATGTTATTAGAGAAGAGTGACCAGTTGCTTTGCTCAAGGAGAGGTTTCAGTGCAGCTCAGTGCAGGTGGAGGTCCCAGATGCTAGGAAGGAATATGCATGTGGCTCAAGCTAAGCAGGGTCACAGGTTGCTTTACAACCTGTGATGATACTCACAGTCAGGGTGGGTCTTCCTACCTCAGCTAATGTAATAAAGAATTGCTCAGAGAAACACCCACTGGTTCATGGTCTGAATGCCTCCAGACACAGGTTGACAATATTAGCCATCACACAGGAAGCTTAACTTAAAAATGAGCTAGTAAAGACCATAAAGGACATAGATGCTGTGTTGGGCAGTTGTTGGTGTTACTGGCCAAGAACTTCCAGTCCTGTGATCCTTTGTATTTCCTGCCTTTTGTGATGGGGTGCTGTCACATGCTATATAACCGCTATGTAGGGAGCAGAAGTGGCATGTGTGTTAGTTTTCTAACACCATGACAAAATGATGCAGATAATCAAATTAAAGGAAGAAATGATGGTCTTGGCTCATGGTTGCCTTGGGCCTGTGGCCTGCCAGCACATCACCATGGGAAGGCACACCAGAGTGAGCTACTCACTTGAGATTCTGTGAAGAAAGAGAGGAGGAAGATGAACCACATGCCAATGTCTTCACAATGGTCAGAACCCTGACGGCCTAGCCTCCTCCATTATGCTCCACCTGCCAAGGGCTCCACCATCCCTCAGCAGCACGCTGTGTTAAGGACCAGGCTTAAGCACATGGGCCTAAGAGAGACACTTATACAAACCTAGCAAACGTGTAACTTCATGGCCAGGGCAAGTACTTCAAAGCTTTCTCCATCTGTCAAGACTGCATCAGCTTGAGGCTCTGAGTCTCTAACCGTGAGTGGTCTTGCTGCTGACATGCAATGGAAAAATAATGTAAACCACAGTCAGGTGCTGAGGCTTAGTCTGCTGAGCTCTGTGAGTTTGGTGAGCCTAACCTGACTCACCCAGGAAAGAGTTCAACAAAATGGAGAAAATCTTGTAATTGTTTCTTTTTTAACTGAATATCTTTTATTAGACAGTGGTGAGCTACAGGAAGGCTGACTGGAAAATATTGTTCTAAATAGAAGTATCTATTAGAATGCTAAAAGCTAAGATGAATTAAAGGAAATAAATACTTTAAATCTCTGAAGGAGACTTACCAGACTAGGTGACTCAGATTCTGTGCTCAAAACAGGATCGGGAAAATGGAGTTTTGCAACTTGGGTTACAGGAAAACAGTGATAAGCATGAAGTGAAAAGACTGCAGATGGTAGCTTTAGAAAAAGGCACTCATAGAAAACAGGAGACACAGTGTTTAAAGCCGGGCACGATGGCATATCCTTGCAATCCTAGCACTCAGGAGACTGCAGTAGAATAGCTGAGAGTTCAAGGCCAGCCTGGGCTTTCAATGTAAGACATTGTTTCAAAAATAGTAAAGAAACTTGTTTATTTCTCTAGCTGTTCTAAGCACTGTCTATACTGCTTCTCAACCTTCTTAATAAATCTCTTTAATAAATCCCTAATATTGTGGTGATCCATGCCATAAATATATTTTTGTTGCAACTTCAGAACTATAATTTTGCTACTGTTATAAATCAGATTGTAAATATCTTATATGCAACACCCCATAGATTGAGAACCACTGGTCTAATGTACACTGTGTGTTCACAAAGGAATTTCAGGTCACTCAAACCTGTTCACTGTACAACTACTTTTTCCAGTGCTGGAGATTGAAGTCAGAGGCTTATTCATGCAAAGCAAGAATTCTAGCACTAGGTTCCAACCCCAGCCAACCTCTAGTGAACACTTCAAAGCACTATACTAGATGCTATAGACCAATATTAAGGGTAAAGTACTAAGTGCTATAGATCAATAATAAGGGTAAAGCACTGTACTGGGTGCTATAGACCAAAAGTAAGGGTGAAGTACTCTAAGTGCTATAGACCAATAGTAAGGTTAAAGCAGTCTTTGCTCTTATGAGTTATTATAGGCTGGACATGGAGACAGTCATATATAAAAACAATCATCAAACTAGAGCACTATAAAGATATGTCAGGGTTTGGGGTATGTATGGTGGTTGAACACCTGTATATCATGAGGGAAACCCAGACTCAATGCTCAGGAGAGAGAAAGAGGGAGGGAGGGAGAGAGAGAGAGAGGAAGAGGGAGAGAAAGAGAGAAATGGGAAGGAAGAGAGAAAGAGAAAGAGGAAGAAGAGGAGGAGGAGGAGAGAAGAGAAGAGAAAGAGAGAAAGAGAGAAAGACAAAATATCTTGGATTTCATTGTGGTCAACCTGGGAGTGGTGGAGGAGGGCCAGTGTCTAGTGTCAGTGTATGGGGGAGGGGAGGGAAAGGAACCCAGCCATGTAACAGGCACAATTCTGAACATATGGAGACAGAAAAGAAATACTAAATTAGAGTTTGTGGAAATTTAGACATGTATTTGATGTGTCTTCTCTGGGAAATCAAGAGATAAACTGAAGTAGGAGTAATCTAAGTGATGGTTTATGAAACGCTGACTTTCAGAGAAGTCCAAGGAACCTTAAGAGTGAGTGGTAGCCTCACTGAGCAGGTACAAACTGGATTCTGAGGAATTTGGACGATCATTTATGGTAAGGAAACAGCCAGTGGCCACATGAAGCAGCTATAGATGCCACGCTCTGGACTCCAGCATGGCGGGCCAGACATTCCAGAGGCTACACATTTTACAAATTCTCTTTCATTTTGGAGTACTCAAATACTAAAGGAGGAAGGGGGCCATTGAAGTTTTAGTGGCTTGGCACCACTGCTTTATACCTGTGCTAAGGCAACGTGTCACTTGGAAGTGCAGGTCCAGGAGGGTGCTTACTTCATCCATGCCTGCAGAGTTGCACGGGGAAGAAGGAAGCCCCCGGGTTCTATGCCCCTTTCAAGGCCACATCTATGGCCAACTTCCCTAACTCCTTCCCCCGGCTCCAGTACCTACCTAGGGTTCCACAGTCTTACAGTAGTGTCAGAGCCTGGCTTTTAACAGGAGGTTCCTCAGGGGAAGCTCCAGATCCACTGTAACTTGTGGTGTGAGGTAGGATAAGGTAGAACAGCACAGAAATGCAGGGGAGCGGGATGGCGTAGAAGGAGAACACAGTCTCGTGGAAGCAGAACACGGGTTCTCTGTGGAAAAAATAAAAATATTCATTTTTTAAAGAGGGATAAAGAAAAATGGTGTGAGCAGAGATAAAGAACCATCATGTAAAGAGGGGGAGATTAAAATTTTTGTTAGCTTCTCTGAAGAGTCTGAGGAAAGCAGATGGACAACGAATCATAACACCAGGTACACCGGAGGGGAGCTGAGGAGAAAAGATGGGCATAGTTCTTAGGATTGCGCCTGGAAGCCAACAAGAGACCACCACAGTCCTGACAGTTCTGGGCCTAGGAATCCTCTTGTAAGTGTGTGGGCTGCATGTGTGTTTGTGTGAGGTGTTGGTAATCATTCTCTAGTGCTCCCTGCTTTATACCCTTAGAAAAGTGTCTCCCACTGAACCTGCATCCCCTGCTTTTCAGCTCGACTGCTTTCTGTCTCCGCACTGTCTGCCCTCCAACAGACATGTTCTTGGGGTACAAGAACATGGGGCCACATGTACTTTTCACATGGATTTTGAGGATCTGGACTAAGTCTGATCTGCTCACACAGAGTCCTCTTACCACTCAGCCATCTCCCCAGTAGCCAGGGTAATTCTTTTTTTTTTCCTTCAGGGTTTTGCCCTGTATATTGTGAGAAATTCACATACTGATATTTTCCCCCAGGGATTATAACAAGCAAAACCACCCAGTCTCATTTCCAGATTCTTGAATCAAGAATCGCTCAACTGACATTTTATAACCAGACAACACAGGAGAATCAGATTGCTGTACTTTCTGACATCTCCCCCCCCCCCCAGGAACTTTTAGGAACCTAAGATCTGTAGTACTCATAAATGCTTTGGTAAAGGTAGGGTAGTGGGAATATTCCTCAGTACCTCCCCTTGGTTGTGGATATGCCATTCTCAGTTCCGCTCTGTAGTTGCAGTCTCATGTGAGCAATGCTGACATTGTAGCGTTTTAAATAGTTGTCCCAGTGTGGTGCTGATGCTAAGACTTTTAATAGGTACTGTTCCACTAACCCCCAAGAAACAGGCTCTTTGCCCAGGATGGTGAGGCTGAAGCAGAACTAGGTAAAGGAGGCCAAAAGAAACCAGAGTGAAAGGAGAAACAGGGCCTGGGAATGTGAACCTACCCCTGCTGACTGTACCCACAGGCAGAGCTGTGGGAACGCTGATGTGAAGACATCACTGTTGACGAGTGTGGAAGACTTAAAACTGCCAAAGAGAGAAAAGGACCCAGGTAAAGGTGGCCTCTTATCAAAATAACCTCTGAGGACTGCTAATGACTGAGAGCTGATCCCCTGGTCCTACTTATCAGGCTGCTTTATGCATCATGTCTGCTGTAGTGTGTACTGATAACCAACTCATCTGATGATTACCTTGCCTTCCTGGGCCCAACCTTGCTGACAGAGCAAATGGACTTCAACCTGCCAGTAGCTCTGACCTCCTTTACCCCACTGTATTGGGTCATAGTCTTGAATTAAGATCTGTCAATTAATCTTCCATTGTGCAACCTTAGCCCATTTCAGACATTCTTTTTTTTTGGAGGGGGATATTTTTGAGACAGGGTTTCTCTGTGTAGCCCTGGCTGTCCTGGAGCTCACTCTGTAGACCAGGCTGGCCTCAAACTCAGACATCTTCCTGCCTCTGTGTGGGATTAAAGGCATGTGCCACCACTGCCCGGCTTAAAACACAGGTGATCATCTGTCTGGTTTGGCTACCTGCTTGTCTTCCTCAAAGCCTTGCATAAAGCTACTAAATATGGTGCCCTGCTCTATATCTTGTTCATATCACACCTCAGCTCCAGTAACTACACATAGCACACTTATAAATACATAAGACTGCCAAGGCCTCCTGTGAGATGGAGTGTGGAATGAGTATGGAGCCTTTCTTTCTGGAAGAAAGACCTCCAGAAACCATGCACACTATCATTGTTGCTCTTAGTGACTCAGAAAACATAAATGAATTGTTTTCAATCTTGTGTTGTGTTTCAATAGGTCCTTCTCAAGTCAAAGCCTTCTGGAAGAATTGCTACATAAAAGTGGCACCTGCTAGATCACATGCAGCCTTTGGTGTTCTAAGTGTTAACTGTAAAATACAAGATAATACAACTATTTTTCTTAATCATCTGGCATTTATTAATACTGTTAAGATAATATGAATGGTGTAAGTCAACAACCAGAAAATGAAGTTGAATAATAATGAAGTAATGAAATAAAACAAAAAATTGGGTAATTTTAGCTTGAAAGTAACTGTTTTAAATAAAACAATGTAACCATGTCAGTTAACATAAATATAATGTAGACTTTTAGTATGTGTACAGTATCATACATCTTAAATATATTTTATAGTCTTTAAAAACTTTAATTTTCAGAAAAATTATGTATTTTACTATCTATATGTCACTTTGAGCAACCAGGAGAAGTTTCTAAGTCACTCATAGAATTTCTGTGTTATAAAACACATTTATATCAAGTTTTTTGACACAGAGGCAATATAATATGCAACATCTCTTCACTAAGTCTAATAAGCTTCATTTTCCTCTACCTGCATTTTAAAACTATACTAAGATTTGTCTTTTAATACCGTAGGAAGGCATAGCCCTGCCTGTCAAGCACTGTTTTTATCAAGAGTCTTTCTAGCCCATGTGTGGTGGTTTGAATATGCTTGGCCCAGGGAGTAACACTATTAGGAAGTGTGTTCCTTGTTGGAGGTTGTCACTGTGGGGATGAGCTTTGAAATCTTCCTCCTAGCTGCCAGAAGCCAGTCCTCTCCTGTTTGCCTTCAGAACAAGATGTAGAACTCTCAGCTCCTCCATCACCATGCCTGCCTGGACAGTGCCATGCTTCCCACCATGGTGATAAGGACTGAACTTCTGAACCTGTAAGCCAGCTCCAGTTAAATGGCTTTATAAGAGCTGCCTTGGTCATGGTGTCTTTTCACAGCAATGAAAACCCTAACTAAAACACCATGTCGCACAGCTTTCCCAGACTACAGACTAAGTGTATGAACCACCCAATTTAGCATGTTTATCATCTTACATATTGACTTTTGGATGCCCCCAAATGGTAGAAATGTAACAAGTGTACAGAGTGTCTGTTTGGCAGGACCAGCTCATTCTGGAGAATAGAAAGTGTTTTCTGCTTTTTCATGTCTGCCAGGATGTAAACAAGAGGTAACGCCCTAGAATCTAAATGATAACTAGCCTTTTTCTGTTGTGATGGAATACTTTATAAGAGCAACCTAAGGCAGGGGTAATGTGGCTCAGCTCGAGTATACTCTGCCATGGCAGGGAAGCCACAAGGGCAGCAGCTTGAAGCAGCTGCTCACACTGCACAGTCATGTGGGCTCTAGTCACCAGATGTTGAAACCTGTGCCTTTACCCGATGAACCATCCTCATTCCTTTAATTTTCAGAACGGAACATATACCATTGTAACAGGGCCCTAGACCTTAGTAGGCCCCGACACCCTAGTACAACTGATGTCATGGTGAAACTTCCATTTAGGCTGTAAAGCTCAGAGTGTAGACAACACCTCCACCAAAACTGAAACAAAGGCCTGATCCATCAAAGTCCATAGTTCTGGGAAAGTCTCTAAAAAAGTCTCGCTTCAGCCGGGCATGGTGGCACACACCTGTAATCCCAGCACTTGGGAGGCAGAAGCAGGCGGATTTCTGAGTTCGAGGCTAGCCTGGTCTACAGAGTGAGTTCCAGGACAGCCAGGACTACACAGAGAAACCCTGTCTCAAAAAAAAAAAAAAAAAAAAAAAAAAGTCTCGCTTCTGAGGCTTTATAATTCTGCTTCTAGCTAACTATCTTTGTTAATTGAAGTATGTCAACCCAGGACATGGTTGGGCTTTGTTTTCTTTTGTTTTGCTTAAAAGCTGACTCTGAGAAAAACTCAAGAGTGTACAGATCCTGAATACCCAGTGTAGTCACCAGCCGCTATTGGCTTAAACCCATAACTGAGCAGCCTCCCCTGATGAATACCCCACAATACCATGAGCGATTTCATGCAACTACAAGAAGCAATGTAACAAAAAAACAAATGGTGAATTGTAAAACATTAACTTATACACTTTAACTTTCAGAAGTTCAACTTGACATAATGCAGCAAACACCAAGGGAAAGAAGAATAAAAGGATTATTTGATAAAAGGCCAATGCAAACTGGTGTTCTAGGAGTAGTAGGGGCTAAGGTTGTGCTCTGGGGTTGTATTTTGTTTTGAGTAAAGAATAACACAGGCTGAATATTAAAAAGAGGTGTGAGCTCAGTGCTACAGTGTTTGTGCAAAATAAAGAAGTCTTGTTACACTATCCATACCTTAAAGCACAAGCCATCAAAGCACACTGAAGCAGCTTGGTATTCTCTGGAATGCAAAGCCTTCTTCTCTCTTATCATCCATAATGAAGGGCTGACTAATCAGTTGGCCTCTGCTAGCAGAATCTGGCAGCCACTGCTGCACTCCTCAAGCCAGAATCAGAGAGCTTGCAAGAAAGGACGAAATGGAGACATTGTTATGACAATTCAGATACTAGCACTTTGTTTCATTCCAGTGTATAGGCTCACTGGATATTAGCACCAGGACTGCTCTCGGGTTTTGTTTTTGTTTTTTTTTTTTATTACTATTACTAAAACACAGTGGTCTACTTAGCAGCATCGATTAAAAGAGAGCCTGCTTATTCTTTAGATTCCAGTGAAGAGTTAGTGAATGACACTGTGCAGAAGAAACAGAAAGTGCCAGGGAGATTACTCCAAGGGGAGAGGGGAAAACCTAGTGGGAAGGAGGAGAGAGACTTTTCAAAGCCCAAGAAGCTATCTTCACAGTATGAACCAAGTGCATGGTATGACTAAGAAACAAAAGTATGTGAGAACAAAGACAGCCTGCACCACGTAGCAAACCCCAAGGGAAGGAGAGCATTGTCAAAGGGCCAGTGCAGACAGTAAGTGGATATTAATTCTATGAGATATCGATGGACTTTTTGACCCAACAATGTTTAGAACTGGCTTTTGTTCCCTTAAGGGTTCATATTACAACATATGAACTTGCCAGGATTTGGATACATCCCTCATAGACCTACATGTTAAAGGCTTAGTTGCCAGTCTTCAGTGTTCTCAGGTGTGGTGGCACTAAGTAAGGTAGGTACATCACTAGGAAGATGCTATAAAAGGGCATTTGGAGTCCTTGTCTCCTTTATACCCCTGTCTCTGTATTGATCTAACACATACTCCTTTCCACCATGGTGTGATGCCTTGCCACACATCAGAAGTTGTGCAGCTACACAACCATGGCCTGAAAGCTCTGGTACTGTGAACCAAAATCCTGTAATTATTAGAAATGAACAGAAATTCAGACAACCCTGAATTATTACCATATGCATATGCAAACCAAACAAGATGGAAACACATGGGCACTTGTGCCCAAAACTAATGACTTGAAGCCTATCTAAAGAACCGGATGATTATATAAAGTGTGACCAACTGCTTCAAACTCCCTTGGCAGTCTTCCCTCACACAGATGAAAATAGCATGAATTCAATCATTTGAATACTAGTCTTCCAAACACAAAATTCCAGTTCTACTTAACCATGACATATTAATTGGGTGTAACTTTATAATTAATATTCACCACACACACACACACACACACACACACACACGCACACACACAAAACAGTTATGTATGCACAGAGAGAGGTGTGTTGCCTGACTCCCAGTAATAAACTGATGTGATATTTTACAGAAATGAGTCATTGACAGATATAACTGTGCAATAAAGAGGAGTCTGCAGCAAATGATCCATTCAAATCAGTTACAAGTGAAGCTTGTGGAAGGGCAAACAGTGGGAACACTGGCACTGTGGACATTTAAGAGATCATAACAAAGGCCAAGGTGTCCACACTAAGGACAGTGACTGTAATTAAGGAGATGAAGGATCCCACAGGAGATGATGCCTCCCGCACCCCAAGTAGTAACAGCAGACATCTGTCACAGTAAAGGAATTCTCAGCGACATCCACATCGTGGAAATTAGAAAAGAGAAAGTGTCTGAAGCAGAGCTGATCACAGAAGACCAGGACAGACAAGAGTAGAGTTGCTGGACGCTGGCTCCAAACACTGATGGACTTCCAAAGCCCTGCCTTCTTTCTAATGAAATTATCCACATGTGACTATTTTCCATAGTGATTTACTTTTGTGTGCCTTTCTGCTCTTCATTGGAAGGTGAGGTCTCCCCAGATAGGATAAGATCACACCTGTTAATTCATGCTAAACCCTTAGAATTCCATTATGCTAAGCCTATCATTAGCATATCCTTTGTGCAATAATCACCTTTTTATTTGCCTTGGCCAAGTAGAACTCAAGGCTCATCAGTTTTCTCCATGAATATCAGTTTAGTCACTGAATAACCCTAGCTAACTCACATATGCCACACCCAAGCGTTAGCATGTCCAATCCCCACATCAGTTCTTCTTGCTAAAGTATTGTGCACATTTCCACTTGGTTTTTATACCTTGAAAGAAGAATAAGTGACCTGCTTTTATAGAAAACACAAGTCATCAAAGTGAACATAAACATTCTATGCATTTTGGTAAAACATGGTGTGTCCCATGTCACCAGTATAAAGGTGGTATCTTCGGGTTTTGTTTTGGTTTTGGTTTTGGTTTTTCCCAAAAAATACTGAGGCTGGAGAGATGGCTCCACCAATTCCAGGGAGGGATCTAGTGCCCTCCTCTGGCCTCTGAAGGCACCAATAACGTGCTGTGACTTGCATGCAAACAGGCAAAACATTTACACACATAACATAAAAATAAATACATCTGTTTTTTTACAAAGCAATTCAACATGTTCCCCCATTATGTGGATGTTAACTAAAGAAATGGGGTTTGTTTTGTTTTAATCTGAGAAATAGAAACAAAATATTTCATAAGGAAGCCTGAACTTATAATTCCAACACTAATTGTTAAGTTCTGCACACCCAACTTAGTTCTATTTTTGAAGCTTTCTGAATCTTCATGAATCCTGCTCTATGTGTTGTAGAGATAGCTCACTGTGTAAATCACCTACCTTGCAAGCATTGAGGCTCTGAGTTTTATCCTCAGGACTAACTTTTCTTTTAAAGCTTGACTTATAATAACAGCCCTGCATGGTGGGTGGGAACAGACAGATTCCTGGGGGCAACTGATCAGCCAACCTAGCCTATTCAGCGAGCTCCTAGCAGCCAAGACACCCTGTCCCGAAAATACTCAGCATGGATGGTGTCTGAGGCTGGGCACCTGAGACTGACTTCTGGCCCTCATACATCTGCACCCACACACATGTGCACACATAGACACGCAGCAACAGGGTGGGGCGGGGGGAGAACAGCTTTGTCGTCCCACTTAGTGTGCAAACCTTCCCACTGCTGTGCTGCTTCTGGGCAAGCCCTCTCTGGAGGTCCTGTCTCTGCTTGCTGATGATAGGGCCATAGTCAGGTATCTGGCAGTCACAAGCAAATGAACCTGGTAGTCAGGGGCAAGCAAGGTGGAAGAACTAACAAATACATCCACCCCCACGCCCCCAGGGCTGGCCTGGAATCAAAGGCACTCTGTGTCTCAAGAATCGCTGACTGATGGCTGCTTCATCTACGCCTCCCTAGAAAAGCATTTCCAGCTTGTTCTCCCAGTCCTCTGAGAATTCAGTCAGGTCTGAGGCACATGTATTCCCAAAGGCCAGGTCCACACAATAGAGCTGTCTGTGCAAGAAGCATTGTCATCTGTCTGTTTATCGGGGTGTGGTGAATCTGGCTCATACACCAATGTATAGACAAATCACACAGCAGCAGGCAACCTGCAATAACACTCCTTTTAGGGTGATTTGTATGTGTGCGTTCTTTACGTGGTTATTTGAGGGTAAGACCCTGACTTTTCCTTCTGTGTGTTATAAAACCTACAGCAGTCGGTGCATGCAGCAGTTATCCTCTCAGGAAATGAACAGATTAAAATGCCCCTTGGCAATGAGCTTCTGATTTGGTTCATGCCTAATTCAAATTAGGAGGATGTGGTGTAGATAAGCTATAAATACTGGTTGGGTAGACACATCTTTGAACTGACCCACCTCTACTAACTGGAGGCCTCTTGCTTTTCCATTCTGTCTAACCTGGTCTAAACATTGGCCTTTTGTTGCTTATGGATAGCAAGACAAAGGCAGTGCTTTAAACTGTGCCATTGGTGCTCCCTTCTTTTTTGCAGCGCTGGAAGTAGGACCTGGGGCTTCTTCTTCACTCACACTACGCAAGTGCTCTACCCCTGAGCCACATTTCCAGCCCTAAACCGTGCCGCCATTACTTTAACATACGGGGGACTTCTGTGTTACCTGTTCTTGCCATCGTCGATGTTGGAGGCAGGCCCTTAGTCCCCAGGTCCTGCTTAGGGATTGTGCTTTCCAGATATTAAGAGGCACAGGGAAGCAGAAACCTTTGCATATTTGATAAGAGACTATTTCCCAACGCAACCCAGATACAGACATGAGCAGCTACATTCTTGAACCTTATCATTCAAGTCCTTGTTATTTCTGGTTTTCCTGAGGCCTATGAAAGACATATTCAAGTTTTTCATATTAGTATGTAAGAGAAGGCCTTTAAACTATTGACAGTTCACAGCTTCCAGGAGAGGGAAAGTCAGCTTTGGTGGGCCCTCCCCTGATAGGCTGCCCACACTCCCGCTGATGGCCCCACACCCATGACCACCTGAGCAGCACAAAAAAGACCATTTCAAAATTTTTTAATTTCTTACACTGGATTTTAATAGGTTTTCATTAATATAAAGGGAATTTTAAAACATAAAACAGCTATTTATACTATTAAATACTTTTAAGTTCTCTAGGTGAGATCAAGTCTAAATATTCCAATGATTTCAGTACATTTTTTTCTTTTGTTTATAATTTTTGTTTTCATGTTAAATGTTAAAATATAAGTACATCATCCTCCTTCCCTTCACTCTCCCATGTACCCTACCTTGCTCCCGCTCAAAATCATGGTTTCTTTTCTCTCTCTCTCTCTCTCTCTCTCTCTGTGTGTGTGTGTGTGTGTGTGTGTGTGTGTGTATACACTCGTAAAGATGTAGATTCAACCTACTCTTTCTGTTCAGTGTTACTTGTGTGTACAGGATTTTAGGGCAGACCACTTGAGATTAGAAAGCCAACAGGTTGTTCTTCCTCAGGGAAGACAATTTTCCCCTACATCAGCATTGCCTCATACCTATAGATTTTATCTACGGGTGGGAGCTCAAGAGATTTTTCCCTTCCGTACTAGCATGTCTTTTGGTTTTGTACTTCTTCAAGCCTCATTTAAGCAGCCGTACCGTTGAGGTATCACAAGAGTATCAATGACAAAAATCATCTCTGTCATTTCTAGGAGACACGCTCTCGCAGCAGAGTCCTGGCCCTCTGACTCTTACCTGTCTTGCCCCTCTTCTGTTATGTTTCCTGAGTTTGAAGTGCAGGAGTTATGTTATAGATAAACTAATTGGGACTGGGCATTTTATGGTCAGTTGTTCAAAGCATTGTGAGCAGTTGTGGGTTTTGGTAATGGTCTGTATCTGTTACAAAGAGAAATGTCTTTAATGAAGATCCAATTCTCTATAAGCATAAACATAAGTATTTAGAATGCAGTTAGGGATTATGCTGGTTGAGTAAGGTGGCTATAATGGTTCTTCTCTAAGATCTATGATCTCACCAGCCAAAGGCTGGGTTTACAGTGCCAAGCATGATTTCCATCTTGTTGAGGAGACCATAAGTCCAATTAGAGACTATTGTTTACCACCATGATATAAGTGCCACTACTGCATGCCAGGCTCTCCATCTTGTGGTTCATGGCTTTCACAGCTGGGTAGGCCTGTTGGCTGTTTCCCTCCCTTGGAAGCTTGCCTGACACCCTTGGTTACTGTGAAAGTTAGTCCTAAAGGTGGATCCAGATCATGTCCTCTATTTCCAAAATGAATGAAGTCTTCACCAAGCAATGCACACTTGCTTTCAGCCTCTGAGAAACAACCAAGGACACCAGCAATAGTCTCTATAGCTTGCATGATCGCTAGGACTCCCTTAACCAACAACTCAGAAGGGTGTTTCTGGTGTTTAGTAGGAGGGTTTTTGTTACAGTCTAACAGCTCTTGTAGAGAGCATTTTCAGCCCAAGTGGACTAACTTCACTTAAATTTTGTGAGTATATGGTGTGTGTGTGTGTGTGTATGCATGTATGTGTTGTGTGTACTTTTAAGTAAAATTAGTGTGATTCCTTATGTATTTATCCTTACTGTTACTTTACTGCCCTTCCTTTTGCTCTATACTGACCTTCCTCTCACCCCGCCCTCATATATATATATATATATATGTATGTATATATATATATATTTTCTAAGGTTTTCCTTTTCCCTTCCTATCATATTATATTGTCTAGAACTTTCAGTGTATAATAGAGAATGAATAGTGAAGGTGACCCCCTTGCCTTGTTCCTGACCTCAGCAGAAATGCTCTCAAATTTCTTATAATCACACTTTCTAAAAAAATAAAATGTATATTGCCAACACACACTTACACCAAAGAATTCACTAATGAAGGCTTTATTTATTTTCTAAAATGAAAGGAATATTTTTCTTTGGTTTCTGCTTCTTGCTTTATTTAGCCTAATTTCCTTACTAAATTTGGTAATGGGAGCTGCAAGAGTCTAGGTATTATTGATTGCTCATTAGCTCTTTAAAAACAAAATATACAATATTTATTGAAGTATATTTTTATATAGTAGAATTCATAATACCACATATATAGTTTAATAGCTATATAAACTCAGATTATTAATGCATTGATACTACAGATAGGTTAATACTGGAAAAATGTACTTAAAGCATAAAACCTTAACAGATTTTGTTGTGCTGAAATCACCTTGAAACATAAATCAAGGGAAATAATAGGTCACTCTTGCCTTATGAATATGGTTTAAAATCACAAATTAAATTTCCCAATGTGCATAGTGTTCAACTTGAATTTACTTTAAGAATCCAGTTGGCCTGGAGAGAAGACTCAACAGGTAAAAGCACTTGCCACTAACCCTGATGGCCTTCGTTTAGTCCCCAGAACCCTGATGGTAAGAGAGAACCAATTCTCACAATTTGTGCTTAGCATTTCCACTTGTGTACCATGACATACGAACACATGCCACATACGTACACTCACACATAGAAAGACATGTACAGCCTAATGATTCATCAGAAAACAATATCCACAACCCTGAGAGAGAGACTGGTGCTGGCCCTAAGAAGCATCTACCTTACCTTTCCTAAGATACATCTAGTGCCCTGACTTTAGGTTTTTATTTATTGTTTGCCACACATTAATTTTGCTCTGCCTGCTTTTTGAACTTTACATTAAGGGAACTGTAGTACCTGTTCTTTTGTACCTGAGTTCTTTTAGTCAACTGAATGGTTGTATATGCATGCATACTCCTCAGTAAAGGTGATGAAATTTGTTGATTTTTATTCCTGTGTACTGGCCTATTGAAATAACATGCAACAGCTAATATATACATCCTAATCTTAGATTTCAAAAAGCCACAACATCTAATTACTTTTTTGCCTTCCAATGACTACTTGGAATGATGTTTGTATTCATTAGGTTGAAGCATTTAAGGGAAAGAAATATTTTTAAGTTTGGTGTTCTTTAGACAATGATCAGAGAGCACTGGGTCTGACTTCTGTAGAATGACGTGGAAGCAGCTGAAGGTGTCCCTCCCTCTATTTGTATGCTACAGAGGCCGTCCTTCAAACCAACCTGGCCTGTCTTCTGTGCTGTCACATAGGGCCTGGAGCATATGGGAAGAATTAATGTGCCAGGTAAGAGGAAAATAAGTATTGGTATACAAAGACAAAAGGACTTCCATCCTATTTATTCCAGTAATTCTTGATATTTATTTTTTAGACATATGCTGTGTGTGGGTTATAAAAAAGAAAAAAACCCTGTTCCTTTAAGCACTGGTCCCAGCAGGGGCTGGGCAGACCTACTGCCATTTCCCTCCTGCTACCCTTGAAATGGAAGATGCCCAGCCGGGCATGGTGGTGCACGCCTGTAATCCCAGCACTTGGGAGGCAGAGGCAGGCGAATTTCTGAGTTGAGGCCAGCCTGGTCTACAGAGTGAGTTCCAGGACAGCCAGGACTACACAGAGAAACCCTGTCTCGAAAAAACAAATTAAAAAAAAAAAAAATAAAGAAATGGAAGATGCCATCTTGGGTTTGAACCGAGCCACCTGACACATGTCAACCTCTAGAAAATTAGCAGATGTGTCACACAGAAGCCTTCTACATGCCTTGAAAAGAAGTCTCAGGCATTTGTGGCTCAGAGTCTGCTGGGAAATAAAAATCAGGTTCTGCCTCCATCATCCTAGACTGAAAGGTATGGAATCCTCTAGGCATGCCCAGCCAGCTCACAACAGAGCAGAGTTGCCAGCCCTAGACAACCAAGACTGTGATAAGAAGGCCTGCCTCTGTGAACCACTGAGTGGTAGAGAATTCTGTCATTATGGCCACCTTAATTCTCTTGTAGTTTGTGATCCAAGTGTACAGATTGCTCCATTGACACTCCTGTCTATAGCAATGGACTGGGCTCCACTGACCTCATTCTCCATTTGTCCTAGAAAGTCAGATCCATATTTCATGACATTTTAGTTGCCAGTTCTGAACACCTGGGTGACTTTTCAGATAAACATGGGATTTAAAGAGGACCACAAGTAAATGAAGATATGCATCCCTAGTGTGAGAGGAAGGAACTAGGATCATTTAAGTGTACCTTAAGAAAATGGCAAACACACCTGCACCCAGATCATACCTGCATTCAGGCTAGCAAGCATGCTAGTCTGGGTTTACGCAGAGAAATGAGGATACCCAGAATTAATTAGGTCAGTCGTGATTTATGACTGCCAGCTATGAGGATTAACAATAACCATGGTTAGCAAAGTTCCAAACTAGAATAAATAGACCTGTACATATAAAAACAGAGGCACCTGAAGATATTGTCCATCTTCCACTGCCAGTCTGAGTATAAGTTGATCTGGACACTTCGTAGCCTTGGACGTCAGTGGGAGTTTCTTTGTAGAGCAAAAGCCCCTCATAAGTAATGTGCATGTGCTCGCATCAGCTGAACTGATGGCCTGCTGCTGGGTGTGTACCACATGTCAAAGATCAGTGCCGCACCTGTGAGGAGCAAGCTACTTTTAGAAAGACCAGGTATACTCTATGTCTTGAAACTGAAGGACATTCTCATTCAAAAAGTAATTTCTCTATACCTTCCGTCTAACAGAGGGGGTGGAGAGCATGAAGAGTTGCTGGCTGAGATGTAAGAACACAGGCTGTTCTTGCAGAGGAGCCAGGTTCAGTTCCCAACACCCACATGTTGGCTCAAACCCAGCCATAAACCCAGTTCCAGGAATCTGACACCCTCTTTTGACCTCTGCCATCAACAAGCACACACACGTGTTGAACAGGCATACATACAAGCAAAACATCCATACACATAAATAAAATTTATACAGACAGCAGAGCATGAACTAAGTAACAATCCTATTTATAGTCACCTATGAATACAGCATAGCTGTGGCTGACATAGATACTAAGTAATTTTGCTAGCTCATCTCATATGCTATATTTTTTTCAGAGGTTTGGCTACTAAAAAAGAGAAGATTAGATTTGTTTTCTGAGAACTTTGTTAAGAAATTGCCCTGGGATTGGAGAGATGGTTCAGTAGTTAAGAGCATTGACTGGTCTTTCAGAGGATGTGGGCTCAAGCCCTAGCACCCACATGACATTTCAAACTGTCTGTGACTCTAGTCCCAAGGGTCACTATGCCTTCATCATGCTCCAGGCATTCACATGGTACATAAACATACATGAAGGAAAAGCACCCATACATATAAACAATAAAAATGTTAAACTGTCCTCATCACTAACAGCATCACTGACAATTTCAGTCTTACCCATAACACAGCTTCTGACAGCCTGCATTTACAAGTAAGCTCCATGTCTTTTAAGTGGCACATTTGTGGTCACTGACATGACCACTGAGATACCTACTAAGATGAACTTCTTAGGCTGCTGTCTCACATCACAGTAAGAACAGCACAAAAATGTCTTATATGTTACAAAGCAATTATTTATTAATTTAAGATAATAAATGATGTGACACGATATGATTGTTATAAGGATGAAATAGAATAAGGCAGAAAAGGCCAATTATTAGATACTAAGCTATTGATGTATTCAATGATTTACTTAAAGCACTGTTTGCACTACCTGTCTGCCAACCATGACTTCACTGCTACCTGGAACAGGGTGACCTGGAGAAATAACTGAGACAATGGGTCATTCCCTTAACAACCTGCTGACTGACAAGTGTGCTCTGTAAAAGCTTGCCTGCTTGCCTGCCCCACCTTGTGGTTTTAGAATACAAATGAGAGTGCAAGCTAGACCCAACATTGAAGCCTTTCAGGAGCCGTCCTGGCTTTGGTCCACTGGTGGCATCTCCTCTCTTCCACTCTCATTGTTGTAGTGAAGAGTGTTGGCTTTTCCAGAAAAATTCCCACAAGAATCTAGCAGCTGACAGGGAGTCTCAAGATAACTTCCAAGCACACCCAAAGACAGCTCTGTACTTTTCCATTCATTGATCATTTTACTATATCAATTAGGAATAGATAAATTATACTATCAAGCCTTTAGTCTCCTAGGTACATCTCAAGTTCTCAGTAACCACATCTGTCTCATGGATATGGACCTACTGAAGTACAGATATAGTCATATACATTATTCCAGAAAGTTCTGTTGAACAGTCTTGTCAAATCCAGGAAAACTGGAAAGTAGAACAATATAATAAACAAGTGAGAGTCTTGTTATATAGCAATCAAGAGGAACTGTTAGCTATATAGCTGAACACAGATAACGTGTGTGAAGCAAGCTAAAACAAAAAAAGAAAATCTTCATTCTGGTATCATTTAAATACCCCAAATGCCATTGTGTTTTAGAAATCCATTTTAAAAAAAAATCACTGTAGAAGTGGTAAACACCGAACTTAGGCTAGCAATTCCTCTAGCAGTGAGAGAGGGGTGCAGCTGAGAAAAGTAAGCTGGGGTACCTGTGAGCTGTGCTGCTTCTTCCTCTCAGGCCTAAGGGCGTGGGGAGGACAGGCAAGAGTCTCTTACTTGGCTGGCATGGTGGCACACACCATTAACGGTAGCACTGAGGGGCAGAGGCAGGGAGCTAACTGAGTTGAAGCCTATCTATTGATATACATAGTCAATTCCTGGCCAGCCAGGGAATAAAGAGGTGGGACGAGGAGCAGACGGGAGGGGGAAAGAGAAATCATTCCTTTCTTGAAATTATCATTATGATTATTAATTATTTTAATTTCTCTTATATATTAAATATAATAAAAAATTTAGGGGGGGTGAGCTTCTGATTCAGAAGCAACTTTTGTTCCTTCTCCTGTCTTTAGTGACAAGCCACACAGTTAGTGTTTGCTGACCAGCAGGCCTACATACTGCATCCTAAATTGTGGCAGTTGCCACTCTCAGAACATACGGGATGGGTGCACGCCACCCTCAGGTGCCAAGAAATCCCGGAGTTTCCAATTGTGCATTCCTTTTAGAAACACCTCGAGGGCCTACTGTACAGGCCCTTCCTAATCAATGGGGCAGCACTCAGCAGGAAGGGTGTTCCCTACCCACTGTAGGAGTGGGACTCTGTATGGGGAGGCAGGTTTAAAGAAGATGGAAAGTCAGTACAAGGTTGAGCTGGAAAGGGGACCTGAGGTCCTAGAAGGCTTTCGACACTATGAAATAGGGCCTTTGGTGACTGTCAAGGCAAGACCTGCAGTGAGAGAGGGCACCATGAACAGGCGTGTCAAAGGAGAAGTAAGAGAAGGCCCCAAGGCAGCTGCATTCAGGAGGGAGGCCTGAGTGCTGCAGGAGGCACACAGCAGCCCACACTTGGCAGAGCCTGCCTGCTCATTTGAAAGATTTTGGCTTTCGCTGTAGGTGGAGGCTTTTGAAGAAGCATCAGCTGCTTACATGCTTAAAGAGTCACTCCTCTAAGGATAGAGGGTAGTGGGGGAATTGAAAGGAGGTAGAGGACCATTGAAGCAACTCCAGCCACAGGAGAAGGGAGCTGAAACCAGAGAAACAATCATGCTGGTGGTCCGTGTGTATGTGTGTGTGTGTGTGTGTGTGTGTCTAGTTAAACATACACACATATTCCTTGAGTGGATTTAGTTACTAGAATGGCTTATGACTAATAGGGTCAGGGTAATCCAACCATGGCCTGTTGACTGGGAGAGGCTGAGGACCGCCACAGCTGTTCAATACACAAGGCTCAGTGTCTCAACAGTCCCAACCTGGTGCTGAAAGCCTGGACGATTCCCAGAGGTGTGCTGCTCTTCAGCTTACGTTAGCCTGAGCTGAAGTCTAATGATACTGAAGGATAGAGCAGCATGCAACAACCAGAACAGCGGGGGCGACAGGTCACCACAAGCTGCAGAGGTGGACAAGCGTCTCTCTCTTCTCCCTTAGGCCTCTTTAGATTTTCTGTGTTGTTGGAAGATACAGCCCACCTTAGAGAAGGGTCTTCTCCCTCACTTACTCCTTCCTGGATATGCCTTCACAGACCCACCCAGAGGCATGCCCTTTAGTTGGCACCAGATCTCATCAAGTTAACAAAAAGGGTTAATCATCACACTTTGACAAAACATGGCTGGACTCAGCATAGTTTGTAAATAGCAGCATGGCTATCCTGGATGGACTACACACAGGCCAAAACAAAACAAAACAAAAACTAAGAAAAGGTTTAGGGATGCCATGAAGGCTTTCAGTTCTGAGCTGTCACTGCTGAAGAGTGGGGCCCAGTTGAATGGGATGGAGGTGGGGTCAGTTGGTGTCAGGTTAGGTTTGATATGTCTGCCGAACAATCTTGTGAAGAAGAGAGCAGGCATGTGAGTGTGGGGTCCAAGATAGACACAGGAGCTGGGGAAAGAAACATGGTAGTGGTATTGAAAGTCAAGGACAAGAAGAGTCAATCAAGGGAGGAAGTGTACCAAGAAAAGAAGGGGCCATAACCCGTGTCTGCCAGTGACTTCTAATGAAGTCAGGAAGAGACAGGGAGAGCTGTCTGAAGAGATAGGGGCCTCAGACATCAGGGAAACACCCGCACAGGAGCCAAATGGAGAAAGTAAGAGGTGGTTACAAATGCCAACTGGTCAGAGGAAGACAGTAGTGGGCTACTGCTGTAAGCACAATGGAGGCCACAGGAGACCTTGTCAAGGGCGGACGTGGAAAGGGAGTGGATAGGAAGCCCTTGCTCAGGGCCTGGGAGGCGAAAGAATAAACAGAAGACTTCTGAGGTCTTTTCTTCCTTATCTGCCTTGGAAAGAAAGAGGATTCCATGCACTACTGACACCAGTACATACTGGAACTCAGAAATCCAAACATAGCATAGCTTATCTCATCTCAGCAGACTAGAGCATGAAGCAGCTAGGTTCCACTAAGCTATGAGAAGCCTGTTCACTCTCTGCGTACAGAGAGAATGGCCCAGTGACAAGGTATTATGAAGGAAGAGGCCCAGAGGAGGGGACCAGCTTCCTCTAATTTTATGTGCCATCAAATAAATACCCATGTCAATGAATCAAAATCTCTCTGTCAGGAAGCAATAGCTGCAGAAACTTATTAGTTAAGTGCTGTTAAGGGACTTGCTAGGAAAGTCTCTTATCTCCTGGGGACTTTACCCCCAGTTCACCTGTCTCCCTCACCAAGATTAAGCCCCTGGTAGCTTTCAGTTCAAGCTTACTGTTTAAAATACACAGCAGAGTCAGCTCTCAAGCACAGGAGAGCTGATGGACAGAACAGAGCAGTAGACTGGACTGTTGATCAGTACAGTTGCCTTGTCCCCTCCTTCCATAACCTGCAGGAAGCTGGGCATAAGCATACAACAGCCTTATTGTGAGAGAGCTACCATTGGATACCCTCCAACTATGGCCACAGAAATCCAAACACAGAAAAGAATGTCCTTCTTAGGAGAGTTTGGCAAATTCTTATAAAGCTCCAAGATGATGAAAAATAATGGTAGGGATTAATTTTCTTATAGGGCCACTCTTAGCTCTTCAGAAAACATACTTAAAATTCAGAGTCCCTCTGGGAAAAAAAATTCAGAGTCCCTGCTTAATAAGCAGTAGTAAGTAAAGAAACAAATAATTTAACAGTGAAGAATTCTTTTAGAATAGGGGCAAATTATTACTACAACTCATAAACCTAAGACCTGAGAGAAATAATTTTCACCACATTTACTAAATTCAGTCGGATTCACTTGATTGGGTCTCCTTAAAATATTGGGTTTATTTGCCTCAGCCTCTTGAGTGTTTGAATTAAAGGCATTCCTGGATTTTTTTAAAACTCTATCTCAAAATACTAAATATAAATACATCTAATTTATGGAATCACCTGTTTTAAGACCCACTGGAGACCTTTCTCTTGTGTTACAGAAAATCCTTTTCCTTTTCTGTGGGAAGAGTGCTTTCTTTGGGGGTGCTCTTCTTGAAGAGAACTTTCATTTCACAGGCTGAAATAGAATCAGAAAATCTTAGTTTTCTTTTGAACTATAGCCCTCTCACTTAAGTTGTAAAATAGAAAAAATAACTATATTTGTCTGTTCCTGTATATCCTTTAGCATATTTATAATTTTAAAAAACCAAGGATATAAAAACCTTTTATTAACTAACTAGTGAAACTACAAACTCTGGATAAAAGACAATGGCACGTCAAACCTGATGGCAGGTAGGCTACAGGTATGGCTCAGTGGTACCGCACTGGCCCAGCTCACAGACACGCAGGGCCCTCGGGTCAATCTATAACAAATACATCACACAAAACCTAAGGGACGAGCATGCTGGAATGTGGTATGTGTGTACTGAGGCCATAGTCAATGTAGTGGATCAGAGCTGGCCTCTGTAATCTCAACAAAAATGCTTCTTCCATTATTGCTGACTGATAAGCAGTGGTAACAGGAAGGTACTAGTCAAAATGCAGACAGACAAGCATCACTTGTCCTTCTGTGAGAGCAACTAAGAAGGGAGCCCAAGCTAGACTAGAATTCCCTCTGTAGAAGCTGCTGGTGATGAGGAAAAGGACGTAAAGTACATAAGCACTTCTGGAAACAGGAAGAAAATAAACAAAGGTCAATGCATCATCTCACTACAAGGTGAAAGACACAGCCGTGGCATCGACAGCAGGGCTGGAATGTGGACCAGAGCAGTTTTGAAGAGATGGAGCATAGAAACCAGACCTTGGCTTTCCCTAGATACAAAGAAATACACAGAAATCTTCCAAGCAAAGGATTGTGTGACTGTATTCTAAACCTCTGTTATGTTTTGAATGTGAAATTTCCCCCATAGGCTCACGTGTTTGATGACTTGGTCCCCAGTTGGTGGCACTGTCTGGGAAAGTTGCGGAACCTTAGGAGGTAGAACCTCAATGGGGAGGTGGGATTTCAGGTTTTATATACAGGCAAGCCCAACTCGCTGTTGTCTTGGTGCCTCTTGAGTGTGGATCCACTGTTACCAGCCAGTCTCCTGCTCTTCCCTATCTGTTCACCGTCTTTCCTGCCATGATGAAATCTATCCTTCTACAACTATAAGCCAAAATAATAATTTTTTCCTCCCTTAATATGTTTGTGTCAGATAATTTTATTACCAAAACAAGGAAGAAATAATATTCACTGTAAATGTGAGAACATTTTTTTCTTCTGCTGAAAGTGTAAACTACATATATGTGTTAACTACAATTTCAGTTAAGGTATACACATTAAGCCAAGTGCACAAGCTGAAGTTCCAACAATTTCATAGACAAAGACAGAAAGGTTCTTAAAGTTCAAAGCCAGCCTGGTCAACTTAGCAAGACCTTACCTTAAAACAAGGCCACAGGCACCATTGGGAATGCATTAGGAGAGCATACCCGTCCACTATCCTACTGCCAATCAGTTCTGAGTTCCACCAACATCAATCTGGCAGATGAGCACATCCTGCATCTGGGGAAAAGACTGAGGCAACAACATCTTTAGAAATCCCCTCAGGGATTTCACCTTACACCAGTCAGAATGGCTTAAGATTAAAAATTCAGGAGACAGCAGGTGTTGGCGAGGATGTGGAGAAAGAGGAACACTCCTCCACTGCTGGTGGGGTTGTAAGCTGGTACAACCACTCTGGAAATCAGTCTGGTGGTTCCTCAGAAAACTAGGCACCTCACTTCTGGAAGATCCTGCTATACCACTCCTGGGCATATACCCAGAGGATTCCCCACCATGTAATAAGGATACATGCTCCACTATGTTCATAGCAGCCCTATTTATAATTGCCAGATGCTGGAAAGAACCCAGGTATCCCTCAACAGAAGAGTGGATGCAAAAAAATGTGGTATATATATAATGGAGTACTATTCAGCCATTAGAAACAATGAATTCATGAAATTCTTAGGCAAATGGATGGAGCTGGAGAACATCATACTAAGTGAGGTAACCCAGTCTCAAATGATCAATAATGGTATGCACTCACTGATAAGTGGATATTAACCTAGAAAACTAGAATACCCAAAACATAATCCACACATCAAATAAGGTACAAGAAGAACGGAGGAGTGGCCCCTTGTTCTGGAAAGACTCAGTGTAGCAGTATAGAGCAAAATCAGAACAGGGAAGTGGGAAGGGGTGAGTGGGAGAACAGGGGGGAGGGAAGGGGGCTTATGGGACTTTCAGGGAGTGGGGGGGGGCAGAAAAGGGGAAATCATTTGAAATGTAAATAAAAAATATATCGAATAAAAAACTAAATAAATAAAAAATAAATTTAAAAAAATCCCCTCAGGAAAGAAAGTCAGGTTTAGAAGAGGATTTGCATGCCCTGGTAAATAAGAAATGGAGAGCTGTATCTGAAGCCACTGCATAGAGTGTCTCTGGAAAGATGTATAAGGGCCTGTTCACCTCCTGGAGGAGTGCCCAAGCCTGGCACCTGTCATGGAAGCGCACTTCATTCTCACGTGATCTTCTGTTGTAGTGTTTGAATTCTGCTCCATGTGCATACACTGCTGCTATAACATATTCAAAACCGAGAATTCAAACCATGCATCTCCTCTTGTTTTATGTACAAAGTTTTCTTTGCATGCTCACCTGCCTGCTCGAAATGCCTACACTATCTGTCTGCTGGAAACCTTCCGCCCTTAAATCCAGACTCATTCATGGACTGTATGGTCTTAGGCATCCTCAACTTCTCTCAACTATTTTTTTTAAGTCTGCTTGTTCTGTTTTGTTTGTTTTGCTTGGAGACAGGGTCTCATGCAGCCCTGACTGCTCTTGAACTTTTTGTATGCCTAAGGATGACCTTGTACCTCTGACCTCCCTGCTTGTATCTCTCCAGTGTGGGGATGCCAGGCATGTGCCAGTATGCCCAGTTTATACAAAGCTAGGATCACTTCCATGGCCCTGTGTGTGTTACTACCAACTGAGCTGCATCCTCAAGCACTCTCAGCTACTTCTTCATTTAACAGAAGCTAAGGCATTTAGAACAGTTCAGAGCCTCATGGGAACGCTTCTGTTTGAACTCTGTCCTGCTGATAAACTTTCTATCTCAGCCAGTAACAAACCATATCTTTCTGACTTTTGTTTACCATTCTAGTTCCCTAATCTTTTCCCTCAGTCATCCCACATTTTTCTTGCCCACAGAATACTGTGCCAAAACTCTGAAGAACTAGAGTATAATGTTTAAGAGAGAGAGAGAGAGAGAGAGAGAGAGAGAGAGAGAGAGAGAGAGAGAGAGAGAGAGCTTTGAATTAGCTTTGAAAAGTCAAGATGAGACCATTTCCAAGAGCTAATCCCAGCACTTGAGAGGCAGAGGGCAGAGGCAGGTGGATTTCTGAGTTCGAGGCCAGCCTGGTCTACAGAGTGAGTTCCAGAACAGCCAGGGCTACACAGAGAATCCCTGTCTCAGAAAAAAAAAAAAGAAAAGGCAGATATACACCATTAAAAATCAGGCTCAGATATAACTGTGTCTTGGTTAATGCCAAAAAAATACAAACCCAGAACTGGGCTGTGTGCATACTTTGTTGTTGATAATTATCTAAATATCAGTACAACACTTTTTCCTACATATTTTCTCATGGATAAAATTCCACATGACCTATAGAGCAGGCATCTGTATCAGGGGCTCACTGTTGGTGTTCAGAGGCAGACATCAATAGCTGAAAGTGACTTCACTAATAAGAGCGGAAGAAGACAGAGCCACCCGGCCCCCACCATTGACCCTTGTTTCACATTAAAATGACCGCAGTTTGACACCAACAGGACAGCTGGTTCAAACAGCCTGAGATTTCAAAGTGCTTGAGTCCATATAAATATTATGACTGATCACAGAGAGTGTTAGAGGACATTGTAGGAAAGGCCCTCGGTTTAACAGCCTACAGCATTCTCCCCTTTCAGTTGGAAGAAAATACCACAATTTTTGTTTTATCTTTTGGATTTACAGGAAGCAATTTAAAAAAAAAACTACATAGTGGTTGCAACAGAACCAAGATTACAGGTTAAGGGTAGAAGCACACTGCTGTTCTGTATAACACTTGAGGTTCAGCTTCCTAGAGTCTGACAACGAGGCTGACTCTGCTCCAGATTAACATCTGCAAAGGTGTGTGCCACTGCTGCCTGGCTTATTTCTGCCCTTTTGATATGATATATCTAAATGAAGATGCATGGTAACTTTTATTGCCTAGTTCAAAATCTATTTTTTTTAAAAAATGAACTTTTAATGAAAAAATGTTTTGAGTGGAAAATTATTTATGCCTGAAGCTTATTCTCTATGTTTTCTGTTTAATACATAAATAGTAGACTTTCCCTCTCTAGTCTGTACTACTGACTTGCTGGGAAAAATTCACCTCTATGGACAGGATACTTGTTGGTATTCTGTCTAAGCTCCACCCCACACCTACCTGGCAATAGCCAGGTATGCCCCGCCCCATAGAACTGGCCCACTATAAAAGGGGCTACTTGCCCCTTCCCTCTCCCTCTTTGCTCTCCCACTTTCCCACACTCTCTCACCTCTCTGTCCCTTGGGCTCTCCCCGCCCCCACGTGGTCATGGCCAGCCTCCTCCACTCCACTCCACTTCTCTACTCTCTCTCTCTCTCTCTCTCTCTCTCTCTCTCTCTCTCTCTGTCTGTCTGTCTCTCTGCCTTTCTATACCACTAACTCCCATCCCCTAGTCTGAATAAACTCTATTCTATACCATGCCTGTGTGTGTGTGGTCCCTCAGGGGGAAGAAGTGCCTGGACAGGGGCCGGCCTGGGCACCCACTTCCCCACGCCACCGTGCCACACTCACTTAACCCCTATCCTCTATTTTTAAGCCCCCTCAATACTGAACTAAGCACAATCCTTCACAGGGTCTTGCTATGTAGCCCAGGCTAGTTACCAACTTATAATCCTCTGGCCTTATCTGCCAAGGTGTGGGGATCTCAGGCATATACCAGCACACAGAGTCAGAATTACTTTACTATAGGATTTATTAAACAGTAAATGCTTTGAATTCTGCATTCCAGATCATGAGAAAGAGCATTGCAAGGCATCCCTCTATTTCTTAGTGAGCAGCAGCTAACCGGATGCTACATTCTTCCATTCATTTTGTTTTTCTTTTGATTCATTCGTCCATCCAAGGAGCATAAGTTACAAAACAACAGGCACAGTGTGCAAGCTCACATTGTAATGGAGAATCAGGCAATAAGCTCAGAAATAGCGCGTTCAGGTGCTGGTCAGTTTTAGAACAGAAACACTGGGCTCATAGGCTAGAGAGTGAGCTCGAGGGACTACGTCAATCATGGGGTGCAGAGGGCCTCTCTACAGAGGGGACTCTTGAATGGAAGAGCATATCCTGGGACTTATGAGTTCACAGGAAGAAGGGATGGAGAGACTGAGAAACAAAGACCTGGGCATGGTATAGTCAAGGAACAGTTCAGTTAGGGGCGTGGGAGGGGTGACTTGGGGGGGACAAACGACCTGGGGATGGCAGGTCAGGGAGGAGCTGAGTTGGGAGTGCAGAGGCGCAGAGAAAGGGACAGGTTCCCCAGGCAACAGTTGGGTTAATGGCAATGGGATTCCAACACAAACTTAGTCCAGTTGCTGTATACAGGCAAGACAGGGCACCACGCAGAGAATACGCTTTTCCTGAACGGGCTTTCCGGAAGTCCCAGCAAGAAGGAGTGATGTCAGCAGCCCTGCACAGCTCAAATAAGGACCCAGACTTGAAGTCAGTGTGAAGAGAACTCAACAAAAAAACACCCCCTTGCCTCACTCTAATAGCCCCGCTTTACAAAGCACATTCTGACACCACATGATCACAAAGGTCAGATGGGGGTAAGCATTGTGACCTATTGCAAGTGACTGGGAATCCTCCTGCCATGACCACAGTACAAATACCAATATGTCAAAATAGCACATCAAAGCCAGGAAAATACCTGTGTGGTAGAACATTGCCCAGTATGTGAAAGGCTGCGAGTTCTACACCTCATTACATACATACATACACACACACACACACACACACACACCAGTGTGGGCTTATAAAAACTCCGAAACAAATACAGTTTCTCTAAATTTTGGTTGGCTATAAGTAGACTTCTAAAACAGCAATAGACTAATCAAATTGTCCATTTCTTACTTTGAGTAATTAGAGGCTGTCTTTTACCTAAAGTCTAATTTTCTTGTTAGAATACCAATGCTAAATAGCTCAGTTACTTTCATAATGAGATCTACAGCCAGGTCCTACATCATAGCTTTAGTCACTAGGAAAAATGCGTGCTGGGAAAAAAATTAAGCTCCATAAATATTAAAATGTTTGTATTTTACCACTAATATTTAAAAGTTTAAGTGTGAACATTTTATTTTTAAAAGACACTATGAACTCCGTCTCCTATGATACTGAAACTGTGGGCTGTGGATCCAGCTCAGTTGATGCAGTGCTCACCTACTGTGCATGAAGTTCTGATTTCCAGAAACCCATAAGCCAGGTACGCTCATGCACATCTGTAATCCCAGCACTCAGAAGGGGAAGGCTAGAGGACCACAAGCTTAAGGTCATCCTCAGGTACCCAGAAAGATCAAGGCTATCCTGAGCTACATAACACCCTTCCTCAAAACAAAACAAAATCTATATGCCAACAGATGCTGGAATTTATATTCTAATGGGGTTGGCCATGACAGATAAGTAGCTAAATATCAGGTGACAGGTGCAAAGGGTAGCAAAAGTGGGGTGGGAGCCGTAGGGAAAGAACTGCTATTTTATACATAAGAGAAGGAGTCACTCAGAAAGAGGAAGAGATTGCTGACGGTAGGACCAGCAAGTACTACGGGCAGTCGCGTGCTTGATATGAGTGGAAAAGCAAGACGTGCCTGTGCGGAATGGGGAGTATCTGTAGAACTAAAGTCATGGAACTGGGTGGGTGAGGGGCTTCTGAATACTCTTCTCTTTGCTTCCAAGAGTTCTGAAGGGAGGACATGAGATCTGACTGGTGCCACAAGATTGCCCTGACTAGTGTGTGTGTGTGTGTGTGTGTGTCTCGCATGCGCATGAGCAGTGGTAAAAACACTGAGTGCTGTCAGAGACTCTTGCAAAGCTGACTGGAATGGTGTAGAGCTGGTGAGCGGTGGTTAGATTTTCATGTTGAAGACAGTCAAGAAAATCAGCAGTGGTCAGTTACAGATTATGGAAGACACAGAGAGGAAATTATCTTCTATTACATCAGTAAAATATGATGCAAAACCATTATATACGATGAGAGGAATCGGAGGGATGTAGGGAAGATAAGAAATAGTGACCTAGCCCTGGAGTGGATGGGCCCCTAAGCCAGAACCAGAGTGTGAGGCCCAAATCAGCAGCCACAGTTCCAATCAGGCACTATTAGAAAGTCAGGTCATTACCATTTCCAGTCAGGTCTGGTGGCCAGGTGTAAGCACAACAGTCTGGAGAGTGCCCAGTCAGCTTTGGTGTAAGTAGAGAACACAGTAAGAAGACTGTGTTCAGCACCAAAGGCCAGAGCCCAGGGTGATGGCATGCATGTTCCAGGGTAGTCTCACGTCCTCCTTTTTCCTAATTGGAAATGATCCCAACTCTGAAAATGTCAACTCTTTGACTGAGGTGGTGGAGGCCAGTGCTGGAGGCCAGGACCCATCTTAGGAAAATGCACAGTGTCTTGGGTTACTGTTGCTGACTCTGCCTAAGGCAGCTGAGACTGAAAGAACCCTGAACCACGTGGAGATGCCATGTGGGAGACTGTGGGCTAGGCCAGGACAATGTGCCACACAGCATGGCCTTCCCAAAAGAACAAGCAGCATCGCACTATCTTGCATAATGTTTAAATGCACACAACATTATTTAAATCACCATTACCCTGTTTTATTTATTAAAAGATTAAAGTATCATGAAAATGTAAAAGATACATATAATCCTTCCAAAAGCCTGTTCCTGTCTGGGTATCCTCAGGCTTTTCTCTGTTTGGCAAATGGCCTCAATGTGCATGCTTTGTGCCCTAATCTGTTCTGTTATTTGCATGTTTCAGAAGTCCGGTTCCTTGGTAAGGGCTGATGTTGGTCCTTAGAAAAGCTCACTGACCTACAGCATCCCCTTCCAGGAACACCAATCCTAGTGTCCCGTTTTGCATAAGTTAAATTTTCTTAATGGAGTCCCTGCATCTCAGGAACTGTGTTATATTTTATTAGCAGTTCTGACATATCCTAAAACAGCTGCTCTGTTTATGCAAATATCAAACTAACCATATTTCTTATTCTACCAATGCAAGTAATGGCTTTTGTTGTAAACTCAAATGCAGGCTCTAATTGGCTGAGTGAATGGATAGACGATGTAGATGCTTCGTGATGCTCAGCCACAGTGAGAAATGGAGGACAGGGCAGTTGATCGTCAGGATGAGAAGCAGGGCTTTGTGGAGGAAGAGAACAGTCACTGAAAATGTAATCAGTGTAGTTAGTCCAGAAATACCTGGGATACCTGTCCTGCTAATTATACTAAAATAAAGCTTTAGTTAGCTTTAAGGAAAAAGTGTGTGTGTGTGTGTGAGTGTGTGTGTGTGTGTGTGTGTGTGTGTGTAAAGGTTAGTGGATAATGCATGTTTATCACCATCATATTGTTGTTTCAAATTTTCTATAGATTTCACATTTTTCAAGATAAAAAGCTCTGTAAAAATGCACATGAGTGGTATCTTCAGCATTACCATATTTAAATCCAAAAAAGTACCTAAAACCAAATGAGTAATGATTTATGTGGTATAAACAAAATAATCAAGTAATGATTTAAAAAAAAACATGAATTCCATTAGACAGAACCCAAACTCAAGAGCTTTAACAGAGGCATTTCTACCCCCTGAACACTGTAACATGCGATAGGGAACAACAGTCTGGGAGTCTACAGGCATGTTCCCTATGAATCTCTAATTTTTAACATCCTTGGGGTGCATGCCTCAGGATTCACTGTTTCATCCTCAATTTCTCAAATCTGCCACAGAGAATATGTCCTGATTTTATCTCAGTCAATTATTCTGTTTCTCACTTCACATGTAAAGCCTACTTCAGCTTTGGAGAAAATATATTCGAGAGATGGGAAACCCTCCACCCCTACCACCAGCTGAGGTTTTCTATCTGTGCTGTACTGCATAGATGCTGCTGTTTAGGGATCCACCTGCTAGTTGCAGCTCTTTGCCCCATTTCTGCACCATGAACATGACAATACTTTCTCATGCCAGCCTCCCTTACCGCTACAGGTGGCCACGTGAGAAGGCAAACACCAGTGCCCACACATTCCTTGTCCTGTGGGAAAATGAGTCTTTGCTAAGGAGGCTATTGTCTGTTATTTTTACTGGGAAGCACTTCTGACTAGTACACTCTGCAAGCCATGCTCCCCCTCTTTTACGATGAAAGTCTGCTTCCAGACTGGACCCCATAATCTCCCACTCTCTCAGGTCCTCCCCCTAGCCTCCCATCAGTATCTCTAAGCTTTTGTTCTCTTCTGGTAACTTCACGGCATTACTGTTTAAATCCAGTCACCTCCCACCCATATTAAGTAAAAGCTGCAATTGTCTCAGAACTCCCATCATCCTCCAGCCATTTGCTATCCTTACTCTTTGTTTCACAGACATTCTTGGTGGAAGCTCTTCACAGTCACTATCCCTAATTCCTTATTTCCTACTCATTTCTCAAGCAACAGTGTCTGGATTCTAAGACTATGCCAAGGCCACCAGCAACATTCTTGTTACAAAATCCAAAGGGAAGTTCTCAGTTTTCATCTCATCTGGCCTTTGCGTAACATTTGACATATGATTATTTAATCCATTTTGATATTATTTCTTGGGGATTTTTTTTCAAAATATATTTCTCAATTAAATTTAATAATGGGATTTTGAATCCCATTATTTTAGCTTGGTATTTCCCACGTGGCATGGCATTAATCAAAGACTATGGATAAAAGCCCTAAAATGGGGAAGACTTTCATTTACCTTTAAGATTTTTCATTTTCATGGAAAAATAACATGAATGCTATTAATCAATCAAAAATAATTTTCCCTTCTAACAAAAAACAGTTGCATTCCCTTTATTACAGTGGATAAATTTTATTTTTATAAACAAATTATAATCCATTATTAACTGTATATCATACATGCTAGGTATTTGCAGAAAGAATGATCCAAAAGAATATGTATGAAATCCTAATTACATCCATAGGGATGGATGTTTTCTAAATGGAAAGAAATTTAAAATGCACTCAGGGTCTTGACTTGACACACAAGTAGAGAATCCAGTGAAATCACCTGATCTTTAATAATCATCAGACATGCAGAGGCCAGCAAATAATAAGTTTCCAAATAAACTCTTACATAATGGTATTACAAGTGAATTCAGAATAACAATGTGGCATTATTGAGACATGCAGATTATTACCAGGATTTACTGCAATTAGTTTTCACCAGTTAATGTGCATGCACTTTCGATTAAAAACCAATAGACACATCTGCACACTGACACATCCAAGCTGAAACCTCACACATGTTTAACAACATATAAATATAAATGTGATTTACTATGTGAAGTACTATCTGTACATCAGAGAAACTGTAAGGTAAGCTACCTAGTCCTTAATTCTGAAGAGAAAGCAGTATATTGTTTTTTGTCTTAGTCCAGTTATAGTCCTAGAGCATGACTACACAATTATGTTGTCATAGTTATGGTCATCACCAAAATATATCTCACTACAATAATATAACTTTCAAAAGAAAAATGTTGTCTAAATAACAATACAACATTAAAGAATGTTTGTATGTCTATATATAAATACATATACATAAGTATGGCAGCGGGAGGTCTGTACACAGAGTTCAAGAAAAAAAGACTTTTGTATTCTAACAGTGGTCTAACAAGCTGATCATGACTGGCAAAGGAAGAGCATGGAGGGACAACATCTGGCAGACACTGTTCAGCCAGTCCATTCCTTTAAGTTCCATGTGTCTCTACTTTAAGATTTAGATCCTTCCCTAGAGTTTTTCTGCAGACTATTTACAGGTGGAGCTCCATTGTCTGTACTTGATTTTCTCTCAAGAATTCAATTTTAGACTCTAATAGCAGCCAAGATGGTGTTTGGATCTCCTATCACCACAAACCAGGAGTAACAGAGAGGCTCTGCACATGTGCTGTAGCACACTAGACATAACCTTCCTGTGCAGAGCCTTCTCTCTGCTCCCTGACATAGAAGTACCCATGTGGACCTCAAAAATTGATTCTGAGAAGCAGAGTTCTCTTTCCTCCATGACTCTTGATACTTGACCATGACTGCACACTCTCTTTATCTTTGTAATTGTATTTTTCTGGTACGGATGTTTTGCCCGTGTGTATGTCTGTGCACCATATGCAGGCAGTGGCCATGGAAGCCGGAAGAGAGTGCCATCTCCCCCTCCCTGACGTTACGGCCCAAACAAGCCACCATATAGATGGTAGGAACTGAACCCAGATGTTGTAGTCGGGTTAAGACACATGACCAAAAGCACTTGGGAAGGAAAGGGTTGGTTTCCCCTTACAGCGTATAAGTCCATCACTGAGGGAAGGCAGGGCAGGAATCTAGAGACAGGAACTGCAGCAGAGGCCATGAAAGAGTGCTGTCTAGTGACTTGCTCTTCAAGCTTGCTCAGCAGGATTTCTTATACACCCCAAGACTGCCTTTCCAGAGGTGATACCATCACAACGGGCTGGCCCCAACAACCAATGAGTCCCATTAAGCAAACGCATGACAAATTTGCCCACCGACCACTCTGGTAGGGTCATAGTCTCAATTGAGTTTCCCTCCTTTGAAATGAGTCTAACTTGTGTCAAAGCAACAAAACCAGCCTGCATGCCTGGGTCCCCTGGAAGAGTAACAGATGCCTTAACTGCTGGGCACTCTCTCCTGCCTCCGATCTGGAGGGTCGGGACAGCTCTTGAGGTCTACTTTCTAGCTCCATGAACAGGCTAGGTTCTTCTATAGCAGAGCAGGAAAATAATGAGAGGCCAGCCGAGAGACAACCCTGATGTCAGCCTCTGTGACCACTAAAGCCAGATTCACCCCAGTCCTCCCCACTGTTAGGTTCAGTAAGGAAATAATGAGAAGCCAGCTGAGTCAGACACCCCTAAAAGTCAACCTCCTCCCCTAAAGCCAGTGTCTCCCCTGCCCTTCCTGCTGTGAGGTTATAAACTCCTTTGACTTCCTCTCACAAGTTCACATAAGGATTCTGTTACCAGAAGCCAACATTCTAACTAGTACAATCATGGAATTGAATTAGTGTGAGGGCTCCCAGAATTCATAGGGCCCCAAATCCTTAGGCGCATTATGGATTAGTTATGGATTAGTTAAAGAGGCTAAGTATCTTTTTCCCCAAGTCACACAATGAACTTGCAATGAAGAACACTGCTGCTGACTTTAAACTCACGCACACTACATTCATTCTAACCCCTTTGGTTCTTGCCTCACTATACTGCAGGGGCTGGAGAACAGTGCCTTCCCCAGTCTTCTGTGCTAAGGCAGGCATGCAGCCTATGGTCCAGACAACAAGCAGATTCATGTTCCCAGGATGTGGATGAGAAACGGGGAAGCAGAGTACATTGACCTCTTTTAGGAAGCCTAGTGTTCAATCACATGGTTCTTTTGAAAGGAAAGAGGGAGAGGGAAGGAGGGAGAGAAGGAGAGAGAGACAGAGACAGAGAAACAGAGAGAGACAGAGACAGAGACAGAGGCAGACAGAGGCAGAGAGACAGAGACAGTGAGACAGAGACAGAGAAATTGAGATTGATTCGAAGGCAGTCTAGTTCCCTTCCAGCAAAGAACAGTGATGATTCCCCACAGCTACAGTTTTGTGGCTGTTTTGACTCACATACAGAACACGTTGTGTGATTCTCCCAGGGTTCTATGTACCGTCTAAGAACCATCATTGAGTAAAATTGTCTCTTTTAAATGCTTAAAGTGGTTGGAGAGTTTTAGGGACAGGCTGGAAATGTTAGGACATTGAGCATCCAGGAGACAGGTTTGAAAGCCCAGAGGTGGGAACTCACACGTTATGGAGGAGTTCCTTGGCTATCTAACTGTCCCAGACTGAACTGTGGAAGCAGGCTGTGTGTGGCACATGGAAAGTTGGTCCTCAGTGAAAACACTAAATAGGATTTGGGTTAATTCTGGAAACCCTGAGCTCTCTGATCTGAAATTCGGTGTCATTTGTGCTTTAAGCTGCATCAGAAACTAAGAGAAAGTGGTGACTCAACAAGCTGACAGCCTTACTTTTCCCAGAGCTGTAGATAAATGGACTCTGAAAGAGTCTCTGTCTGACTTTCATACATTCAAAATGGCAACAAGTCATTAGGTAAAAACAAAACACTTGGGGCAGTAGGAAGTACAGTAGCAAAAAAAAAAAACAAAAACAAACAAACAAACAAACAAAAAAAAAAAACGGTGACACAGCACCACACACACTGCCAGCCCTGGAGGATTGCTCCTAGATTGCTCTGCAGCTGAAGCACACTGTCACATCCTCTGTCTCCTACTCCCTCTCTCCCACCCCTCTCTCTCCTCTATCAAGACGATAGAGGCTCTTATTCCCAACAAACCGGGGCCTGACTCTGTAAAACAATGTGCATTCCAAGAGGTCAGATCCAATGGCCTGAAGAAATAGGCCAGGCCCTTCTGTAGCCTACTATGACAAGAGTGGTAAGGACCCAGTTGTGATGGGCCTTCACAACCTCTAATCTACATTCCTACCCAGACCGTGCCTCCATCATGTGACACAAGCTATCCCAGACAAATCATGTGATGTGAAACGAATTCTACCTCCTGGTCAGACATAGATTTCTTCTTTATTGGGCGTTTTCTGAAGGCCTCCTCCACTCTTCCCGACCTACTCTGCTGCCATTGCGGTCCTCAGCTAACCTCGGTGCTTCGGGGTGTTGAACAGAAACCATTTGTCCTTTAAGTCCAGTTCATGCTGTCTAACACTTCCCCATCTCGAGGCTCTCTCATGGTCTCAGGGCCCTCTCCTCTGATAAGTCTCATTCCTAGGGAGTGCTTTATGTCAGCTTCTTTCCCAGCCCAAGCCAGCAGCTGCCTCTTCTCTCTTTCTAACCATCTAGAAATGTGACCACTGAATCCTGAGCAGAAGATTCGATATATACCAGATGAGGAGCAGATCCAGATTGAGAGAGCTCTGCTGTAGATCTGAGATATGGATGCTTTAAAACTCATGCAGTCAGACATAGAAAGTGATGGGGTGAGGATGATGCTGAGTGACAGAGTGCTTGCCTCACATACATGCAAGGGCCTAGCTAGGCTAAACCCAGGTACCACTAAAACCAAACCAAACCCCGAAACTACTACAGATATGGAGCCACATCTGCCACTCACATCAGAGATACTCAGTAAAGACAGGGAAGCTAGCCCTATGGCCCTGCCTCCAGGGTCATGATGTGTGTGAACTGGGATGTCTGGGGTAAGATAATTCATGGGCTCTCCCTGTGTGAGCAAGACCTACATGGACACACCAGGCTAGACCACAGATCTCATGGCAGAGTTTGATGAAAGCTTAAAGCCCAAAGAACTCAAGAAGGTAGACCCCAGAGAACCAAATAACCCTATTAAAAAGTGAGATACAGAGCTAAACAAAGAATTTTCACATGAAGAACTTCGGATGGCTGAGAAGCACCTTAAGAAATGTTCAACATCATTAATCATTAGGGAAATGTAAATCAAAACAACCCTGAGATTTCACCTCACACCAGTCAGAATGGCTAAGATTAAAAACTTAGGAGACAGTAGGTGTTGACGAGGATGTGGAGAAAGAGGAACACTCCTCCACTGCTGGTGGGATTGCAAGATGGTACAACTACTTTGGAAATCAGTCTGGTGGTTCCTCAGAAATATGGGCATGACACTTCCGGAGGACCCTGCTATACCACTCCTGGGCATATACCCAGAGGATTCCCTGGCATGCAATAAGGACACATGCTCCACTATGTTCATAGCAGCTCTATTTGTAGTAGCCAGAAGCTGGAAAGAATCCAGGTGTCCCTCAACGGAGGAATGGATACAAAAAATGTGGTATATTTACACAATGGAGCACTATTCAGCCATTAGAAACAACGAATTCATGAAATTCTTAGACAAATGGATGGAGCTAGAGAACATCATACTAAGTGAGGCAACCCAGTCTCAAAAGATCAATCATGGTATGCACTCACTGATAAGTGGATATTAGCCTAGAAACTTGGAATACCCAAGACATAATCCACATATTAAATGATGTCCAAAAAGAACGGAGGAGTGGCCCCTGGTTCTGGAAAGACTCAGTGCAGCAGTATAGGGGAATTCTAGAACAGGGAAGTGGGAAGGGGTAGATTGGGGGAACAGGGGGAGGGAAGCGGGCTTATGGGACTTTCTGGGAGTGGGGAGCCAGAAAAGGGGAAATCATTTGAAATGTAAATAAAAAATATATCGAATAAATAAAAAAACCTTAAAGCCTAACATTAAAAGAGACTTAAAGCACTACGCATAGATTGTCCTCCAAAATTGGCAAAGTCTTCCCACTCAAGAAAATGTTTCTGTAAACATTGTGTTTATGAGAAACAATGAATTCATGAGATTCTTAGACAAATGGATGGAGCTGGGAATTGGGAAGGGGTGGGAGCAGGGAATTGGGAAGGGGTGGATGGGGGAGCAGGGGGAGGGAAGAGGGCTTATGGGACTTTCCGGGAGTGGGGAGCCAGGAAAGGAGAAATCATTTGAAATGTAAATAAAAAATATATCAAAGAAAATAAAACATCGTGCTTATGTGAGCTCAGAACTTCAAGCCTTACTCACTTTGTGGTGAATATGCCTCTGTTCTTTCTGTGATCATTTTAACTTTAAAATGTAAGTCTAACAAAGCCAACATACATATTCCCCTTCATTTTAAACAACAGAGAAGGAATAATTGGAGGGAACGGAGAGGAAATGTTCCCTGCAACACAATATCTCTGCAAACCTCAGCACGTTTTTACTTTCTTCTTGGAGCCAAAAAGAGACTGTCCTTCCCCCATCTCTCATCTGTCTCTCTTTAAGCCTTGCTTTTTCCATCTGTAACCATGGCAATTCAACTATTACCACTGTGCAGGGAGACCATTTTACTTCATGCAGGATAGCAGTGGTGCATGCCTTTAATCCCAGCATTTATGAGGCAGAGGCTAACAGATCTACAGGAGTTCAAGACCAGCCTGGTCTACATAGACTGTTCCAAGCCAGCCAGCATGGCATAATGAGACCTCATCTAAAAAAAAAACAAAAAAACATTTTTTCTTGGTCTGATTGTCTAAACTGAAGCTTTTGAGAACCCAGCCCCTTGAATGAATGAACCAAATTCTTTTGGTTGAAGGCCAAAAGTGGTGTTCTGTAAGAAAAAGCCCTTTGTTCTTGGGAGCTGTGAGCCCCAAACATGATGAAACCTCTGTAGAGATCACTGAGGAGGAGACCATTATGGAAACATGGATACACTGAAGCAACGGGAACTAGAGGAGAATGGTGGCAGGGACAGAGGACACAGGAGAGATTTACCAGAGCCCTCTGGATTCTCCCTAATTTACTATGAGCCCAGAATATACAATACCAAGCACAGTAATCAATGCCTTGATAAGCCTGGGACAAATATGATGTGAATGGCTGGCTTAACAAATGTCTAAAGAGATTAGAGAGATTAAAATGTCTGAAGAAGAATCGTGAGTATGCCTGATCCCAGCCAGTGCTGCCACATAGACAAGTGCTCTATGGGTATTATGTGAGTATTATGATTGACCATCTGATAAGAAAGGAAGTTCTTTAAACCGGCAGTGTGAAAGCCACATTAGAGCAATTACCTTAGGAAACATATCCAGTGCTGTATCTTTAATGGACTGAATGACATTTTTTGAGGCCCCTGTTACAGACATTATACACATTAATACACATTGTACATATTAATAAATGTGTGCCTCGAGAAAAGGCATGCTTCTGTAGTTGCATGCTGTGTAAGAATACTTTTTTCTAGACTCAGTGAAACAGTATTCGGCAAAACCAGAACGGGGAAGTGGGAAGGGGTGGGAGGGAGGACAGGGGAAGAGAAGGGGGCTTACGGGACTTTCGGGGAGTGGGGGGGCTAGAAAAGGGGAAATCATTTGAAATGTAAATAAATTATATCGAATAAAAAAAATAATAAATAAAAAAAAGAAAGAAAAAAAAGAATACTTTTTTCTGAGTCATATAATAATATATGGCTTACATGATCATTTATTTAAAAATTATTATAAATTTTATAGTTATACATGTGTATACAAAATAATTTATCAAAAAAGTTTTGAAAGCTTTTTATTTCAAGGTAAATTAATAATTTTATCATAGGAACCCAATTCAACAACTTGAAGTGCTAAAATTATTTTGCTCAAATCCCTTTGTTTCTTTCAGTTTTTCCTCTTAATCTGATTCCAGTGCTTGCTTTAAATAACTTGATTTTAAATTGTATTGCATAATTGAGATATTTCAACTTCTAAATAATATGTATAATATGTACATATAATAAGTCTGTAGTCAATGGACATATTGTAATGAGCCAGTTCTAATCTGAAACAGAATTATAAGTGTGTAATTTAAATTTATTTTGATATGTACATACATATATATATATATAATATCTTCCCTTGAACCCCTTCCATAACCCTCTTGCCCATTTTTCTTTAATTATTATACACATCCATAGATAAATATGTATAACTACAACCTGCTGAGTAGGTTTAGTATACTCATACATATGTATATATGTATATTAGGGCTTAGTTCTTGGTATTGGACAACTGTTAGGGTACTTATTCCTGGGGAAGACCATTTGTCCCTATCCTCAGTTGTTAAGTGCCCATGATTCTTCATCTGGGTCACAGCCCAATGAGATTCCCCATCCGTACCATCTTGTCATTGGAGCTGACATTGTTCAGGTCTAGTCCACACAGCCGTTTTATAGAGATCTTATGGTGTAGCTTCCTGTCATAGAAATAAAATCTCACTTGAGAGTCTCCTGTCACAATCTTTCTGCTCCATTTTCCTAACTGTTTCTTGAGCGTTAGCTGTAGGAGCTGCATTGTAGACATATCAGTTGGGTTTGGAGACTCCAGTGTATTGTTTCCCACATTTTAACCATCTGTGAACTTCTCTAGTAATCTCCATTTCTTACTTTGATGAGGAGTAAAAGCTACACTTATCTAGAGGTGGAAGTAAGTATTCAGAATAAAGTTATAAATTATATTGGTTTGGGAAGGTGGTGGTAGTAGGTTCTCCTCTAAGATCCATGACCTCACTAGCCAAGGGGAGATTGATACATTCACAGTAGTAGTAGGTATGATTTCCATCCTGTTAAGTGGACCCTAAATCCAATGAGACAGCTATTGGTTACCAGTAAGATATAAGTGCCACTACTGCATCTTTAGGGATGACTTGTGTGCTGGTCATTGTTGTGGCTCATCAGCAATACTGTTGGGTGGGACTATGATTGCTTTCCTCCATTGTCAATTTACATAGCATCTTTGTATGTAGGGAGGAATCTTTTAGGTCATCTCCAACTTGATTTCTCTGAGTCCCGTGTCTGCAATGTATGGTGTCTTCAGCAATGGGACCTTACCTTCCACTTCTGGGAGGCAACCAGTGGCAACAGTAGCCTGCATTTGTTTTGTGAAGTACTTGAACCCCCCTTACTGACATCTAGGAAGGAGGTTTCTCATACCTGGTACTTAGAATTGTGTTAGATAGTCCATGGCTTTTGGCAGGGAACATTTCACCCAGGTAGCCTAACTTCATTGAAATCTATATGTCCAACCATCTTTTTTTAAACATCTTGTCATTTGGAAGATCAATGGAAAAGAGTACAAATCTAAAGTCTAGTTTTGGGCAGAAAGAGATAAGCTTTCGGGCTACTGAGACAATGGAACCCCCAAAAGTGTAATTTCTCCTGTGTTCTCACGAAAGAAATAAGAAGTCGAAAAAGGAAAAATTAATAGTTTGATACCATCCAGGGGATAAATTTGTCTACCAGGAAGAGATCTCACAGGGTCCTGCCAAATTGTCACACCACCTTATAGGAGAGACAGCAACAGCTAAACGAGAGGTGGCTAATGGGCAGGACTGCCTCTTGACCAGGACTGTGCAGTTATGGGTCCCTCTTGCTCTCTGACTAAACCAAACCCTGTCTCAGGAGCCTAAAGATTGACTTGGGAAGTGGATAGGTAGGTCACCGGACCTCTTGGTTCTTGTTCCCAACCTAGCCACACTGAAGGAATCTTCTTTCTCTGATTTTCCTTCTTGCTTGCCCGTTAGGTTGGCCTTCTGAGGACAGGTGACCAGGCCTAGGTTGTCTGGGCTCCCAGAGTCCAGAATCTGACCTTAACAACTAAACACATGCTTGTCCATAATTAAGCTGGCTTATGTCTTCATCACTTAATTTTCCTTTCCAACAAAGCTTAGATAATATCTGTCTCCTAACCACTTCTTTATCCATGACGGAAAACGTGGCATCAGATGTGAAACTCATCTTCACATACAAATATGAGACATAATTATCTTAATTAGATGAACAATTAAAGTCAATTTCTATGTTTCCCATCATGTTTACTGTCAGGCTCCAGAAATTCAACGTCATAAATGCATTTGATAATGTAATTATGCGTCTAAACTGAAGTTCATAGTCGCACCATGGAAAACAGGTGTAGCAGGTAGTGTTTCCAAATATCTGTATCTGTTCAAATACAGAACTCTGTATAAACAATAGAATGTAAATGTCTTTCATTTTAAATTTCACATATCCTAATTCTAATTCAACAAATATATTTTTATATTTTTCTATTAATTATAATATAATTAAAATGTTGCAATTATACCATCTGGAAGCCAAGGGGTAACTGATGATGTCTGCATGTAGTGGAATATCTGCATTTTACACCCAGTTTCTGACTCTGGGTTTGACAGTCACTTAAATGTTTCCATGTAGTTCTAAATAACCTCTAAGTTACAACCTGACATTACCACACTCAAGCACACAAAGTACAGTGGAAGATGTCCCTGGTCCCTACTGACTTCAAAGCATCAGAAAAAGACTAACAACAGTCTTTGAGAATAATGAAGCCAAGAATCCCTTCTCCTGAAATTTAAAACTAAAATATTTAGCCAATCTTTTGTGAGCTGACTCTTTTATATAGAAGACCAATTGCCACATGGAAACATGTCTCAACGAAGACTAGAACATACATACCTAGAGCTGGTTTACTGTAGGGTTCTCGGTGAACACCCTGTTCATTTGTTTTATCCCCTTCCAGCCCTTGACCAGTGATCCCGTTATCAAAGCCTCCATAACTTAGTCAGAAAGTGTCTCCAAACTGACTCTTGCTACACCCGACTCTTGCACTTGGTGGCTAGAAGTACAAACACTAAAACTAGCCCAAAGCCTGACCTCTCGCTAGCTCTGCGACCTAGGTGAGCGGGCCTTTCTGTACTTCCTCACTTTCTTTACCTCTTCTGTGGAAGCACATGAGCTAGTTCTGATAGTCCCTACTGTCACTCTCTGTAAAGACTCAACACAAGAGCTGTCACACAAGTTTCTGCACAGCTTTGTCTCCCAGATACTGTTGTGGCCATCAGTGTGAGTTCCCAAACATATTCCTACTTGTTTATAAAGATCATCTTATGGAAAAAAAGTCACCAAAGACATAATTACCTACATATAATGTAGACAATGTAAAACGATGCAATGGTGAATAAAATTGCTGGGAGTTGCAAGTCTAAACACATCACTTGAAAGAATTAAAGCCGTGAATAGCGAGCTAAGTGATGCTAGAATGCCTGCCTGTAGTAAACAGAAGCGTGTAAAGGAAAACAGCTCCCGAGGCAAGCCCGGATTGTCTAGAACCTAATGCGACACTGCCTGGATTATTTAAAACATAACCTAAAAGTCCCAAAGAGTATCATACTAATTATTGGAATTTATGAATGAATCTGGTTTGTGAAGCTGTTGCTGGGGGTGGGGAGACATGAGGGCTCTGGGCATGAGCTCTGATGCTGAGGCACACCCTCTGCATGCTAAGAAATGTCTTTATTTAAAAGTTTGTAAATTCATTCTGTACATATAAATTCATGTAAAAGGTTATCTTTTCATTATCAAAATAATGAAACCATGGTTACTTAAAGGTAAAATGGAACCTCTAAAATGAGTTGAATTGATTACAACAGAAACCTAAATTTCACTATAGAAAATTAGAACACAAACCCAAAAACCATTTTTATCACCGGAGTAGCCTTACTTTTGGTAAGACACATTGTAGAAAATAGTTGACTCATAGTTTAAAGGAAGCCAAGGCTCTGGAGGTGAGGTGTACCAGCCACAGCACAGCAGGACACCTACGATCTCCAACAATCTGTGACAGGCCTCAAAGAAGACAGAAAAGAGAGTCTGTTTTCCAACACATGGAAATGGAAATGCCGTTTGAGCAGCAGAAATTGTGACCTGCCCTGACTTATCATTGTACATTTTACACATGCACAGAATTATCACACTGTGCCCTACAAATGTGCACTAGGGAAATAATTCTGAGTGTAGCCAAAGACTGGGTAGGACTGTTCTTCTGTGTGGTGGTTAAAATAAGATACAACAACTTTCAAGAGCACCACCCAATTAGAAACTGGAAGACAGCCGGGTAGTGGTGGTGCACACCTGTAATCCTAGCACTCAGGAGGCAGAGGCAGGTGGATTTCTGAGTTTGAAGTCAGCCTGGTCTACAGAGTGAGTTCCAGGACAGCCAGGGCTACACAGAAAAAACCCTGTCTCAAAAAAAAGCCAAAAAAACAAAAGGAAAAAGAAAAGAAACTGGAAGACTTCACAGATGAACAGAAGGTCAACATTACAAAAAGTAACCAGAGATTAAAAAGCTCATTCAAATACATTTATCCTTCAAAAAACTATTCCTGAACCAATTCTCTGTCTTCTGAACAATTAAAATTTGTCACTTGAAGCTGGAGAGATGGTTCAGCTATTCAATGCAATGGCTGCTCTTCACAAGTCCTGGGTTCAATTCCCAGCACCCACAACGCAGTTCACAACCAGTTGGAACCCACTTCCAGAGGAGTTGACACCCTCTTGTGGCCTCTGAGGACATCAGGCACATGCGAGGCAAAGACATACATGCAGGCAAAATACTCATACACAGAAATAGAAAATCATCCCCAAAATTCACTCACCAAATAATTCCAGTTATATTTGTTCTCTTTTGACATTCCCCCCACCGCTTCCCCAGCCCTTTCCTCTTTTTCTCTCTTAATGTCTCTCTCTCCACCTCTATTTCATTTTTTTCTGAGCTAGGATCTCACTGTATATCCCAGCCTAGGGGCCTTGGACTGGACCTTCTCACCTCAGCTTTCCAAGAACTGCGACTGCAGGCATGTGCTACCACGTTTGGCTTGGACTTTGTTTCTTAATTTAGAGAAACATTTTGTGGCTTTAAGTTCCATTGCTGTTGAAATGTCCCAAAAAAGCATAGGAGTAAACTCTACTGTAACATATGCTTATAATGGCAAAGGGTGCTTTTAAACATTAAGAAACACTGAATTATTAGGAAACATTTCAGATGTTAAAAAAAAATTAAGATGCAAAAGTAATATACCATCTGATGCCAACACTAGCTTTCGTTGTACGTGACTGCTACTTGTCTGTTCCAAAGGCTTGTATTTACATGAAAATTATTAATAAAAATTTTTCAATCTTTCTTAATTTTTGTGTTAATTTGGTCTTTCTAAACTAATATAATATTACTTGCAACACTATCTCTTGGCCCTCAGAACCCCTTGTTAAAGTAATAAGACAAAAAAATTTTCATTACAGTGTTCAGTAAATATATATATATATGTATATATATATATACATATATATATGCCACAATTTTATCTCTTTTCCATTTCTATACCATGGCTTAACTGTTCACTATTTTAATACCATATAAATAGATGTTCAATATTATTATTTTAGAATTTAGAATTTAGAAAATCTTTCTGTATGATGCTTTGTATTTGGTGCAAAGATAATACATTGGTTGCCTAAGTTTAAAAAAATGATATGATATTTAAGAAATTTCCATCATATAGTTAAATTTAATCATGCCAATTAATCCAAAATAGTTTCTGTTTACTCTCTATATGAAATTAATAATATATTTGCCCATCTCCCATGTAAAGAAAACTGTATTACTTCCTTTCCTGTATAAAAATGTAACAAATCAACATGAGAGAAAGACCTTATCAAAGGAAGGAGGGGGAGAGTGGAGAAATGGCTCAGAGATGAAGAGCACGGCTGCGCTTCCAGAGGATGTGGATTCTATTCCCAGCACCCACATGGTGCTCACAACGATAACTCCAATGTCAAGGGACACAGATCATAAAAAACTAGGAAGAAGGAAAAAGCCTGTGACCATTTAAAGCTGTTCAACTCTCAACACCTGATTCTTGAAAGGAGCAAGTCATTTATCGTAACACAGAATCTAAATCGACCCATTCTTATCTCCTTGTACAAAGCTCAAGTCCAAGTGGATCAAGGATCTACCCATAAAACCAGACACACTGAAGCTTATAGAGGAGAAAGTGGGGATGAATCTTGAACACGTGAACACAGGGGAAAAGTTCCTGAACATAACACCAATGGCTTATGCTCTAAGAAAAAGAACAAATGTGATCTCATAAAACTGCAAAGCTTCTTCTGTAAAGCAAAAGACACAGTCAATAGGACAAAATAGCAACCAACAAACTGGGAAAAGATCTTTACCAACCCTACATCTGATAGAGGGCTAATATTCAATGTATACAAAGAACTCAAGAAGTTAGTCTCCAGAGAGTCAAATAATCCTATTAAAAATGGGGTACAGCCGGGCAGTGGTGGTGCACACCTTTAATCGCAGCACTTGGGAGGCAGAGGCAGGCAGATTTCTGAGTTCAAGGCCAGCCTGGTCTACAGAGTGAGTTCCAGGACAGCTAGGGCTACACAGAGAAACCCTGTCTCAAAAAAACAAAAAAAGGAGGGGGGGGGTTACAGAGGTAAACAGGGAATTCCCAACTGAGGAAACTTAAATGGCTCTAAAGCACCTAAAGAAATGTTCTGCATCCTTAGTTATCAGGGAAATGCAAATCAAATTAACACTGAAATTCCACCTTACACCAGTCAGAATGGCTAAGATGAAAAAGTCAGGGGACAGCAGATGCTGGAGAGAATGTAGGGAAAGAGGAACACTTCTCCATTGTTGGTGGGATTGCAAGCTGGTAAAACCACTCTGGAAATCAGTTTAGCGATTCCTCAGAAAAATTAGACATAGTGCTACGAGTGGACCCAGCTATCCCACTCCTGGGCATATACCCAGAAGATGCTCCTACATATAATAAGAACACATACTCCACTGTGTTCATAGCTGCCTTATTTATAATAGCCAGAAGATGGAAAGAACCCAGATGTCCCTCAACAGAGGAATGGATACAGAAACTATGGTATATATACACAATGGAGTACTATTCAGCTATTAAAAACAATGAATTCATGAAAATTTTAGGCAAATGGATGGAACTAGAAAGTGTCATCCTGAGGGAGGCAACCCAATCACAAAAGAACACACATGGTATGTACTCACTAATAAGTGGATGTTAGCCCAAAAGCTCAAAATAAACAAATACAATTCACCCAGCTCAAGAAGAAGGAGGACTTAAGTGAGGGTGCTTTGGTTCCTCTAAGAAAGAGGAACAAAATGGTCACAGGAGCAATAAGGGAGACAATGTGTGGAGCAGAGACTGAAGTAAAGGCCACCCAGAGACTGCCCTGCCTGGGATTCATCCTATAAACAGTCAACAAACCCCGACACTACTATGGACCACAAGAAGTGTATACCAAAAAGAGCATGCCTTGATGCTCCCGGAGGAGCCCTGTCAGAGTCTTACAAATACAGAAGGCAGATGCTAGCAACCAACTATTGGACTGAACATGGGGTCCCCAATGGAGGAGCTAGAGGATGGTCCAGAGGAGCTGAAGGGGTTTACAGCCCCATGGGAAGAACAATGATTTTGATCACCCAGATGCCCCAAGACTCCCAGGGACTGGACCATCAACCAAGGGGCACACATGGTTCCAGCCAAAAATGTGGCAGAGGAAAGCCTTATTGGGCATCAGTGGGAGGAATGGTCTTTGGTCAGGTAAAGGCTCAACAGAGGCCTGAACAAAGGGAAACTGAGGGGGGAGGGGAGAAGGGGGTGTGTTGGGTGGAGAGGTATATACGTGGAGGCAGGGGGAGAGAAGAAGGGGAGGGGTTGGGGGTCTTAGGGGAGGGGGATATTGGGAAAGATTTTACCATTGGCAATGTAAATGATGAAATTCAATTAAAAAATAAAACAAAAACAAAAAACAAAAAACAAAAACCTCTATCCTGTAACTGACCCATTCCTTTTCTTCTATGCACAAGTGTGTTTCATCCTAGATCCTAAATGTTATCAATAAAAAACTTAGCCAAGTCTAAAACATAAAAATTAAAAAAAAAAAAAAAGTTCTTGCCATTTTACTTTTTCAGTGAACTTAAGAACTGGGATGTGTGACTCAGTGGGTAGAGCACTTGATTGGCATTTAAATAGCCCTGCATTACACACATAGAGACATACGGGCATACACACACACACACACACACACACACACACACGTTAATTAAACCTTTAAGATTAGAGAGTAAATGTTGAACACAAATGACTTGACCTTGCTATCAACTCTGATGACGTCACTGAGAGGTTCGCAGAAGGCCTGTTAAGGCCCTGAGCACATCCTTGTGTAATAGAGAGATGTCTATCTGCCATGCCGATGATATTGTCATCCTGAGATGTCAGACAAGCTGGATTAATTACAGCTTGCTGCAGCTGCATCCTCATCTTCTGAGAGCAGTTGTGCACTGTTTCACACATCTCTGGCCATTAAATATAATCTCTCCTTCACCTGAATACCGTCCAAAACACTGCCCATGATGAATAAATTACACTCTGAGAATGAAGTGGGTGTTAACAACTGAGTCTAAGGATGGAGATGCCTATCCGCAGCTCTGAGGCAGAATGGCTGTTACTTGGTAAATGTTGTAGGTGTGTGGTTTTCTGCAAACAACATGAAGTTTGCAAGAGAAACAGGAACTTTAGTTACTATCTTTGTACTGGGAGAACTTTCTGAACTAGAATTTCAATCTACGTCATTTAATCACACTAGTTAATGAACATGAATAACTTCTGTGGGGGCGTGACAAGGTGCTGAGCATGGGATACAGTGCCGTCTAACCACAATGTGTTCTGTCACTGAGCTACAACCTAGTTCCAGAAATACACAAAGGTAAAACAAATAGTGTAGGTTGGTGAAAGTTTGATCTTTAGCAGCTATCAGACCCCACAAAATGGATTTTGTCTCTTAACAGTAAAATTTACTGTGTGTATGTGTGTGTGTGTGTGTGTGTGTGTCCATGCCTGGGTCTGTGCAGGTGTGAGTGCAGATGTCCTCAGAGGCCAGAAGCATCCAGTCTTCCCAGTGCTGGGGTCAACCTTCCGACATGGGTGCTGGGAGCTGAACTCCAGTCCTCTGGAAAAGCAGCTAGCACTCCTGGCCCTGAGCTATCTCTCCAGTCACATCCCCCCAACCATGCAGTTTGCTACTTTGTTTAATCGGTTGTTTGTTGGAGCATAAAAGAGCCAGATTTGTGAAGTAGAGAAACCAGCTGTGACTTGTTGGGCAAGCAGTCCAGTTGCTGTTCCCTTCTCTATAGAGTGAGTTTGCTGACTGTGGGGAGAAGCCTCAGATCGAACCCCTCCCAGGAGCCTGTCCGGCCTGGCTAGCAGTGCACAGTCCCCTCTTCTTTCCCAGGTGACCTGAAGAAGCCATATGTGTGGCACTGCATTGTGCTGCAAGATGTTCAAAGTAAATGTCTCTCCGGTTCCTTAGTATATAAGGTGTGAGTCCTTGAGAAGCCATGGTATGTGATTTTAAGCAGAATTATCTCAATAAATCCAATAAAACTCCCTTACAATCTGATACATTTTGTGGCTCAGTCATGTCCTTAAATGCATTTAACAAACTCTGGCTTAAAATCTAAGTCAGGCAGAAAATACAGCCCAGCCTCTCGGCTCATGCATAGAATGAAGAAAACAGCCTGTAATAAAGGTTTCCGAGTAAACACTGGAGATAGATAGTTGGCCTTCTCTCTCTCTGTTGAACATGTCAAGTAGTGCATCCAAAAATATTTGAGCAATCTTCCTATTTCCCATCTGGTAACTTTCTCAACTGAGAAGGGCAAGTTCATGAGAGAGTTCACCCTGAGTTCAAGCATGTCGGAGCAGGTCATTCACGGGTAAAGGTTCACATGGAGTTTACTTGTGTTTTTATTAAGACTGAATTGGATAAAGAACAAATATACTAGTTGGAGCTATTTTACATTATGACCACGATGTTTTTCAGCACCGTAAATAAAAGTTATAAAATCTCAAAGGCCTTATGCATCCTGTCACGGCATCAACAATGGTCTGTCTGGGAGGAGATCCCCAAAACACTGTCCTTACAGAAGGGATGGTAAATTTCGTTTTATAGTATGTACAATATTTCAAAGAAAAGCAGTGTTGAATTTTATGTTGTATTAAACTTTTTATTGAAACTACGCATCTGGGAGCTACCGCATGGCTCAGCAGTTAGGAGCACTGGCTGCTCTTATAGAGGATGCTGGCCTGGGCTTCTGGCTGCTCACCACTATCCATAAATCCAGTTCCAGGAGACCTGGTGCCCTCTTCCAGTGGTAGTTATGGGTGGCTCAACCACAAAATGAAAGTCTAAGGAAATAGTCATTTGCAACAAAATTACTGAGTATTTGAGAAATTTAAATTCGATAGCATTAGCCAGTACTAATCAAATCAGCAACTAATGTGAGGATTTTTCTTTTGAGTAAAGTCTTCGTATTAAAAACATTAGATTGTTGGGCATGGAGTATATGTCTAATTCCAGCAGTTGGGAGGCTGAGGCAGACGGATCTCTGTGAGTTCAAGGTCAGCCTGTTCTACATAGTGAGTTCTAAGACCACATAAAGAGATCCTGTCTCAAAACAAAATTATCAGTGTTTTCAGGAAAATACAACTGAGGTATATCTTACTTTGTCTGGTATTGCTGTAATACAGTATCTGATGCTGGAAGATATTGAAAGATTACAGTTGTTAATAGTTCTGGGGACTAGAGATTTTAAATAGCACAGTCCTCCCCTCTACCCCCACCCCTGTCTTGGTGAAGACTCCTTGACTGTATCAATACACGGAAGAGAAAGAAAATGGGACCACTTCTTACTGAAGAAGCATGCATGGGAAGGAAAGGAGAGACAGCTGGTCCTCATTAGAAGCCTATTCTCTCAGGAGCTGATGGAGTCCAGCCCCAAAGCCTGGCCTTTCCCACAAGGCAACATTGACTATTCAGAAGGGTGATGCCTGCCTTGACCCAACTATCTTCCCCTTTGCCCCACATCAATTCCTTGTCATCTCAGAGCCACACACGTGACCAAGCTTCCAACACAGGAAACTTTGGCAGAGAACCCATATCCAAACCTCAGCAGCTTCATCTGCCCTATAAGGAGTACCCACTTGAGATATATTCTCTTTCTATAGTACAGATGCACAGTAAAATTCAGCAAAGGGTGCTAAAGGTACAAAGTGCATCCTACTGTGTCTCAAATTCTATTGCCAAATGCAGGTCCTTAGCCTCACAAGACACTCTAAGATCCCTAAGAAGACATGTGTTTCTCTAGAGCATGATGTATTACCAGTGAATTTTTAATAGACAGAGCACTCATACTGAGATGGTTCCCTCAATAAATGCCTAGTATTTATTGTTTGCAAGAATCTATGCTAAATATTACAAAGGATACAGAAATTGATCAGATATTGTTGTCTTGAAAAAAGCCTATGACCAGGGCAATAAATGTGAAATAAATATAATAAATAACACAAAATTGAAATAATTTAGTGCCATTGAAAGAATAATGTCAAATAACTTCGGTGGGAGAACATGAGAAAAAAATACAAGTCAAATCCAGTAAGAGGAAAGGCTGAGGATAGCAAAGCAGGCACCCTCTGCCTCGGGGTTTTAAGATGCTAAACTGTCCACCAGGGAAGCATTTCTGATGGGAAAGCCTGGATTGTGCTGAGCGAAAACCAAGTAAAACTGCTGAGCAGCTGGAGGAAAACTGGGTCTATTAGTTACTTGAGGTTGCCAAGATAAAACACCATGACCAAAACCAACTTTCAGATGAAAGCTTTTATTTTAGCAGAAAGATAAAAGTCCATCATGGTGGGCAAGCACCGCAGCAGACACAGGCATTGCCGAGATCACATTTCCATCCACACAAAGGAAGCAGAGAAACTGACTGGAGGTAGGTGAGGCTGCACACCCACTTAGCCTGCCTCCAGTAACATGCTTCCTCTGTGAAGACTATATATAAAGGGTCTATAACCTCTGCAAACCCACAAGAGGACAGGTACTGACATTCCCTAGCCTAAGAAAAACATCTCTCATTTAAACAAGCACACCAGCATGGAGACACATCACGCCAAGCAATGCATTTGTTAAACAATTATCCAAAGCTGTGTGTTCTTATATTCACTATTTATACATCTAATATTATACCTCCAAAAACCACGAGACAGCTAGCTGGTCAAGTGTGATAAGTGCTGATAGAAACTGTCCGTGACCCAAAGAGAAAGAACTGAGCAGGACACGTGCTTAGTGTGAAACTGGAGATGCTGATTTCCAGAGGTTTGAAAGCGGTTGCCGGCTCCTCTGCACATGCGTGATGAGCATCCCAGCTGCGTGGCACCGAGTTCAAGGATAAGCGGTCTGGAACAAGACCACGGGGGCCTCAGCGGCTAATGAGCATGACACATCATCAGATCCCTGCCGGTCAGATCCCTCTGGTCTCTGGTGACCCTGACTGATTCCATATGCTAGTTGCTTGGCCAGATCTCACCACCACCACCTCCTGCAGCTTGCAGCAACTGGAAGACTGTTGTAAGCCCAAGCTGACAGAATTTGTTGAAAGCCTCAGCTTTCAGAGAGTCCTTAACAAACAAACAGAAGAAAAAAAAACCTGATTTTCCCCCCTCTGGTAAGAAATATGAGTAATGGATGGATGGTTAACCACAGTGCTTAACTAATATAACTGTGATGAATAGCAAAAAGACTCCTCTCTGACTGTAAGGGAACACAGTAATTCATTGTTGCAAATCACTACAACTTAAAAAGTCAAATGACAAAGTCAGAGACAAAGAATAACGATGGTTGATGCATTTTCAGTCACTATTTCTTTAAAAACTATTACATGTGTAGGTGTGTGCATGTGTGCAGAGTATGCATATGCAGAAGTGCATGCATGGGTGTACCTTCCTGTGGACCTGCATGTGTGCCTGTGTGTGTGTGTGTGTGTGTGCACGTGAGAGCGGGGCACGCATGTAGAAGTCAGAGGACAACTTTTAGAAGTGGTTTTCCCTCCATCATGTGGGTTCAGGGCTGAACTCAGGTTGTCAGGAGTTGGCAGCAGGTATGTTTACCTGCTGAAACATCTTAGTAGCTGTAGTTCAATAATTCTAAAATATCTCTAATAATTCTAAACAAGATCAAAATGGAAAAATTACAAGCAAGCAAAGCATTGTCCAAACCATATGAAATTATAATAAAGATATTATATTAATTCTGCCAAGCCAATCACCCTTTACCCTGACCCCAGCCTGGAGGGGTAAGGGCTCGAATGGCAAGGTGTCAAGTGAGAGGCTGGGGTTGGAAATACAGAAGACAAAGAAATGGCTGGGATCGAAAGGTCCTGTATAAGCTGGTGATTTATGCCAAGCCAATTTATTAAAATACACAGCAGTTTATATACAAGTTGTGTGGGAAAGAACAGAACAAGGTCAGCAGAGCACTAAATCAGACGACGCTGGCAAAGACAACACAGGCTACTCCAGACACATCTGCCTTAGGACTGACGATCACAGCCCTACAGCCTGGCAGGGTAGAAAGCAAATTCCCAGGAACTGAAACCTTAACTCCGTTGAGGCCCAGGCCCAAGCCCCAGACTAGATCTTGCCGAGTCTGTTCCTGGACAAGAACACAGAGCGTTCCCTTTGTCCTTTTATCAGAGTCTCCGAGAAAATCTTGGTCCAGCTCCCAACAATATTCAGTGTATCCAGACAGAATTCCTTCTTTTAGATAAAACAATCTTTGAGTTCATGTGGAACAACTACCAGGCAGCAACACACACACAGATATACATTTGTGATAAGTAACTATGTTTGAGCCTCTCATTAGAGACCCAGAAAAGCCAGCATGTTCTAGGTTTCCAAGCCCAGAGAGAAAATGTCTTATTTGTTTCATTTGAGACAAGGTCTCAAATGTAGCCTAGGCTGTCCTAGAACAAACGATGTGGTCAAAGCTGCCATGGAATTCCTAGCAATTCATCAGCCTCAGCCCCCTGAATTCTGGAATTACACGTAGAAGTCTTCAAACCCAATGAAATAAATGTCTTTCCTCCCATAAAGTATGCAGACTGTTGTATTTTGTTTTAACTACAGGAAAATAATTGTACTGGTTTGTGTCTTACATCATCTATAAAAATAAAAATGGATCATATACCAAAATATAAAATCTAAAACTATTAGGCTTTAAGAAGCTAGCACAAGAAAAAAATCTCCTTGGTTTCAAGCTAGAAGGAGTGTTGTTGTTGTTCATTAGTTTGTTTGTTTTGGGTTTGATACCATAAAAATGATCTATAAAAGTAAAAGTATAAAAATTGAATCTCATCAAAATTTAAAACATTTTTTCTGACAGTATCTTTGGAAATGAATACAGATAGAAAGAGAGATTCCTTGCCAGGTGTATAGAGAATTTCTACAGAGCAAGCAGACATAGGGACAGAAACCAGTCCAAATAGCTGCCCAGTTTTGACAGCCAACACCAATTTTATCAAGTAGCAACAGATTAGAAATCAATTTCTAGAGGTCAGACCTGAGAGTTAACCAAAGTCACTCAATATCGAATGGCCACAGCTGCTTGCCTAGTGACATAAGACTTCTTACTTAGGAAGCTGTCAAGTGTACACCAATTACCTGTTTTATCACATCTTCTCCAGTGGCAACTGCCCTTTCCAATTGATCCCCGCTTTACTGGAGGATTTATAGCGGACATCATGGCTTCCACGGCACATGGCCGCCTCATTAGAGCCTTGTAGTAATCGCTCTGAGTTTAACTCCCATTCAACAAGTTCCATGACCTCTTTCTCTTTCCACTATGAAGCACCCCCACCTTGGAGAGAAACGTGCTAGAGGCAACAGAAGTTCCTGACCACATCAGAATGACCACAGAACTAACTTCCTAGTCATTACCATCAGATTTGTGGCTAGTGATGGACAAAAATAAAGGCTAATGTCCTAAAAGGTATATGTGAGTTACTAATGATTAATTTTAATTTTAACGATACATACACTGGGTTTGAAATAATAACAATAATAATAATAATAAAATAATCCTTTAGAGAGGACTGATCAAGACAATTAGTTTCCACTTTTAATTATTTTTTTTTAATTGGAGCTGTTTACACACATACCGCAGCATGCATAGAGAGGTCAGAGAAAATCTTGGAGAACTCAGTTCTCTTTCCACCCTTTGGCTCTGAGGGCTCCAACTCAGAATGAGAGGCTTGCCAGAGTGCTTCCCTGCTGAGCCATCCCGCCAGCCTGTAGGGCAACCCCTACCAGACTCACTCATCTGCAGTTCAGTGTTTTCTGGTGACTTACTGAGGGAAACTATAAAATATCCCAAGATGGCTAAACCTAGAACATTCTGGAATTCTAGAAGCAGCAAGCTTGTCATGATAACCCAGGAGGATTTAGCATTAAGGTAAAATTATCCTTTCTGGGGATGTAACCAAACTTTGGATCTTTTTCCCAGGTGGAAAAAACATCTTAATAACTTCTAACATGCCTCAGATTCCCTGAAAGTCATCTCCAGATGCTGACTTAGCAGCCTTGATTTATACCAACCACCTAGTTAACAGGCCATGGGAAGGAGGCGGACAGAGGCTAAGTGACGCATCTATAGTCGCAGCATGGTATCGAGAGCCACAAGATGAGAGCCATGCTTTCTCTAACCACACCCTGTCACCTGCCGTGCTGGATCATGCAGACTTGTCCTGTCTGTGTGACTACTGACAAGGAAGCCATCCGATGGGTGTCTGCAGATGGCACTAAATGCTTTGCTGAACTGTGCCTATGAACTGGCCAAGGAACTGCTAGAAGCGTAAGGAATTTCAAATAATGCAATGCTCTTCGAACTAAGTGTGAGCCTTTTGCTTCTGTGCTTATACTCAGCCAGCCCTATCCTCCTGGCCTTCCCCACACTCTACCCCCCAACCTCCTTCCTTCTGTTCTCTCTCTTTGCCTGAGTCAGGCTTGTCTCAAACTCTGGATCCCCCTGCCTCTATACCACCAACACACCAGACACTCTAAGGGCATTTCCTGAAAGTCCTCTCCTTCCTAGTTCTCCATGTCTTCTGCAGTTCGCCCTGTCTGTTTCTATCCAGTCCTGTGTCGTGACCATCCATCCCCTCTCCAAGGCTTCTCCAAAGCCAGCTCATCTACTCCTTCCTAGCCATCCTCACCCAGGCTGTAGAGACCTTGCCTCAAATCATCTTCAGTGGTTACTTCCGTGAAAGTAGCTCCCTCCATCCAACTAGTTTCAGTCCACACCTTCTCATCTAAAGCACACTGATGTCTTGGTCGGGACCCCATGTCAGCTCTCTCTTTGGCACATAGATAGCACGAGCAGTATAACTGCAATCATTGACATTCAAACTCTCTAAAATGACAAATTTCAAAATGAAAGTCAACTTAAAATATCAAACTGCCACTGTTTCCCTGTAATTTATGAGATGTTTCTATAAATCTGAGAACCCCTCGCTTTCCTTCTCCACCCTCACCTCCTTTGGTTTGGTAAATGTCGTTGTTTGCTTTTCAGTATGCTCTAAACAATCCCTCATTTTCTATATGGCCATATCACTCCCCCTAGAGGACAATAAGAATATTTAAAACAGCCCTTCCCAATTCTGCAAGTGCTCTGGAATTGTCAGAAATAAAAGTAAATGGGATGTACTGTATGAAGACTACTGCTGAGTCAAGTCATCTATGTCTTTCTCCTCTCTCTCTCTCTCTCTCTCTCTGTCTCTCTCTCTCTCTCACACACACACACACACACACATACACACCTTCTCCCCCTTCCCCACCTCTTTCCTTGCCTTTTCTGTTGTTACCCCTTAACCTGCTGTTGATTACACAACCCATTCTAAGGGATAGACCATTCCTTAGCAGAGACACAGGTTCAGCACCTCAAAAAGTGTCCTCAGAAAAGCCACCCAGACTCACCACAGCACACAGGGCAGGCTCTTGTCTGCCTGCCCAACACATCAAAGTGCTAGACAAAGATGAAACAGTCTGGGATCTGGATCTACTACAGTCAGTAGCTTCTGGTAATCAATCTCACAGTAGCATGCATAAGCACACACACACATGCACGGACACACATGCACATGCATACATCCAAGAACACACACACACACACACACACGCACACGCACACGCACACGCACACGCACATGCATGCATCCAAAAACACAAGAAATAAATGTTTGGAGGAATTGAAGAAATGGCTAATCACACTAGCTGTTCTTCCAGAGGACCTGAGTTCAGTTCCCAGCACTCACATTGGGAAGCTCACAACTGCCTGTAACTGTTTCAGGGGATCCAACACAGTCTTCTGGCTTCCATGAGCACCTCCACACACACTTGGCATACGCACATAGACATTCACACATACACAACACATACAAATCCAGCTTTTATACAGACAGTAGTTGAGGAACCAGAAAAAAAGCACACTTTTTAATATTTTAAATTGAATAAGTAGTTAATAATAACACTTAATATATAAGTAGAATGTTATTCTTTTACATTACCCAAATATAGAAAACATAGGCGACTACGTATGCATTGGAGAGGGTATACCTCCAGCTGCACTGCACAGATGAGATGCTTTTGTCATTGTGTTTTACATTCAAGATCACCATCCTGGAGAATGCTCACACACACTCCTGCTGTTTACCGCAGACAGCACTGGCTTGACTGTGTCCCTAAAAACAAAGCAGTGAACACCCCTCCCACCACCGCTGCTGTGTGGTAGTCTGAGTGAGGGCAATAGATCTCAATGGATTAGTGCCATCACTAGAGAGTGTCTACCATAGGACAGCCAGTTCTGTTCACTCCCCTCACCCCTCCCCCTCCCCAGCCCCTGCACTCGCTGCCTCACTCCACCTGCTGCCATTCGGTCAAGCAGCAAGAAGGCCAGGCCATACACCTATCCTCTACCTTGGACTTTTCAGTCTCCAGAAGTATGTACCAATCACTTCTGGGGGACCATTTTGGGATCATCAGGAACTACTGAGCAGTGCAGAATGAATGAAGACAGGAAGTGACAGAAAAGACATGGAAGACATCAAGACAGTATGGCAGATTGCCCTGTCCTCGCTATCTCAGGAAACTATAATCAATACTTGACGGCAGAAATTATTTCCCTCAGATAGCAAAGATCGTGACTCATTTTTATCTCAAGCTCAGAAATGCTTCTGGAAAAAAAATTAACCCTGCTGTTTGCAGCGTTTGCTAAGATACAAACACAAGAGGTCAGTGGCGTCCTGGAAGGGGCAGCTCGCTCTTGGCAAGCCCCTGCCTTTTCTCCGCTCATCTAAAATGACTTTAATGTCACCCTCTCATCTTAAAAGGCCAGGCAGAGGGGATCTTAACCGCACAGAATAAGCCCGAGACGCTAAGGCACCATGAGATGGTGCTTCCGTGCTGTGTCTGAAGTGAGAGCGGCATCTGGACTGTGTCCACCAGAGGGGGCCTCAGACAAAGCTGGGGGTAAGAGAACAGGACCTCCGATCTGCACGCTGCCCTCTGTTTTAAATAATTTCTTGCCTCAAGGTGCTCCCTTTGCATGATAGCATGCAATTCCAGACTACTCAAGTCTTCAGTTTCTTGTTAATAGACATAGACTTCTTTGTTTTAAAATGCTGAAATTCTTGAAACCAACTCAGAAACAATCTTAAGGAAAGGCCTGCCAAAGCGAAAATGTTTTCTACTTGGTAAAGCCTGTGGGCAGCGGTCATACATAAATACAAAAAATAAAATGCTATGTTGGGTATTGTTTAGCTTAGTTTTGTTTAATGACTAAGATATGATATTTACATTTTTTTCCTGTGTGATGCAACTACAATAAATCCTATGAGAAAGTTGGATAGCTTTTACAACCGTAGAACAGTAAATTCAGACACACCACAGTACACATGTAGAGAAATTCATTCTATCCATATATATATTTAACAACAATTAGTGAGAAGAAAGGTTGTGCCTTTGAAAGAGCAACGAGGGTTACGTGGGAGGGTTCTGAGGAAAGAAAGGGAAAGGAAAATAAAGTAATAATTCCCCCCAAAAGTAAAACAAATAACAAAAAAAATATGAGAAGAACCCTTGAAAACTAAACAGCCCCAACATTCATTGTGTTGTCTCCTCAGGGCACTGGAGCCCAGACAGAGTCGGCAAGTACTTTAAAGTGATAAGGGACTGAGGACAGCACAGCTCTGTCCTCCCACCTCCAATCAGGCAGTTCTACAGACCTGCACACAAAACAGAACCTTTTCCCCCAGAGACTTCAGAGAAGGGAACGAAACCTCACACTGAGATTTTCAAGTCAAGAGGTTGGCCAAAGGGACTCAAGTACAAAATTCAAACAGGGAACAAACGATTTGTTCCCTCGGGTGTCCTGGGAATATCACCAGAAGGAAGCGAGAGAAGGCAAAAGCAAAGGGATCCCACAGGTGATTGGCATGGCCTGCCCTGCGGACCGCGGGTCACTCAGATGGCCACCATGGGTCGGGGATGGAGACTTGAGCTGCACTGTGAACTGGTGCCCGGTGCCTTTGCAAAGGTTCCTGTGGGCACATTCCTCAGTGGAATTCCTCACCTGCTAGTCTTCCTAGTTCAGGAACAAAATGAAAGGGCATCTGAGCAAGTCAAAGACCTGGTGGAAGATTCCAAACATGCCAGCCGCCAGCTGAGGGGACGGGGCGGGGTGGGAGGAGAGGAACCTGGTGCCTCCCACTTGGGTGTGACTCTCATGAACTCTAGGCATACCTATGCTGAAAATAGTCAGGAACAATTTCTTTCTTACACATGGAGAATGAGTGGCTTCCTTTACAGAGAGCACCTCTCAAGCCTCAGGAAAATTTACTTCCTGAGGGACTGTGGGCAGCTCCTGTGCGGGCAGCACGGGTCTGGTAAGCTTTGCCCTTCTCCCCATTCCCTCTGACTTGCTACAAACTTTAAATTACATTCCTGTAGCTAATCACCAAGGTCTATTCCCTTATTTGGCCACTTCCTCCTCCAGAGGCTGATCACCAAGGTCCAGCTATCAAAGCACTGAAGTCCAGCAGTCAAAAGCCCCCTTCGGCTCCCCTAAACAACATCCCCTACTCAGATACAGCACTGAGTCCTAGCCCATTCTAATAGAGACTCCCCTTTTCTTAAAAGGTCATTTGTTGCTATTTTTCTGTCTGAATCAGAAAGCAGTCACTTTAGTATACACACACACACACACACACACACACACACACATACACAGAGAGAGAGACAGAGAGACAGAGACAGAGACAGAGACAGAGAAGTTTAATAAAAGATCTCTCATAAAAACAGGTCTATGAGTGTAGCTTTTGCCTAATCTGGGATCCAAGGAGGGAAACCCCTGCTGTGTGGGGCTAGGCTGTAGGAGTTGGGCGTTGGGCAGTCTCCTTCAACTTCAGCTTGCTTTCCTCTGGTTTGGTGCCCTTGAACCTTCCTCTTCTATTTCCGGCTACTCACACATTCCCGAAGGAAGGGAAGCCGCTTTGTTGTGAGCCCCACTTTACAGCCCTCATCTTCAAGACAGCACAGGACAGCAAGCATGGCCAGACAGGGGTGCCGCATAAAGGCTCGAGAGGGAAATCTGAGGACGCCTTTGGTCTGGTTTCCTGCTCTCTTCCAACTGCAGCTTTGAAGATGGAATCTAGATAGCCTTTTGTAACTAGCTACCCTCCTCTAGCCCCAAACAGCCCGTGTGATCCAGGCCTAAAGGCTCAGCTACAGTAGACACTGAGTTCCCTGCAAACGGGGGAATCTGTCCTGTGAGTTTCCCTAGGGAGGCATGACCAACTTCTGCTCACTTTCAATAGGGCACCCACTTCAAACCAAGGAACACATATCACCAGAGTCCAACCTGGTGAGCCTGTGTGTTGTCAAGGTGGGTTACAAGGACAAGGACTCTGGAAACCACATTCCTGAGCTCCATGCAGTAATTGGAGCCTCTAGACCCGTACAGAGGCTCCTGCCCCCAGGAAATGTTTACTGTTGGTCTGTCCAGAGGCCTGCTGATCTTGTAACTTTCAGCTCCCCTCCCTTGTACGGTTTATTTACTTGTAGATTCTTGGCCAGCCTTCCTCCCTCCAGGAGGAGATGTTTCAATTCAGAGTAAATTATGCACAACAAAACCGCACAGCGCTGAACACTGAGCTAAAATAAAACAGCTAGGACTCAGTTAATAGAGGTGCACTCTGAAAATGGCCGCTGGGTTTAACTGCCAATCCCTTGAGCTATTTTACCTGGCTGAATTGGTACATGGGGTTTGTTTTGTTTCATTTTTAAATAATAATTTAGGGGTATGTGGTATAGAGACCCCCAATTACTCATTTTTGATGCTATGGAGAACTGTCACAGTGTCACACAAAGAAACACATTTTTTGAAAGTGAAAGCAATCCTGCAAAGAAATTTCTTTTTGTAAAAAGGATGCCCTGTGGCCCAAAGCAGCTCAGCAAGCACACTGCAGTGAGAGAAGCCCACATACTTTCTACCCTGTCACAGGAGTTGACGGTATCTCGCCCCGTTGGTAGGAGCTCGGTTCAGTCTGACACTGTTGGCTAATCCATAATCACAGTCAAGTCTCAGAACTGTCTATGGTCGGGCAGACAGGTATGTGCATAAGAGTGGGAAGAAGGGGCAAGGCTGTGAAGTCCTGGGTTTGGGTGAGCTGCCACCAGTTGCAGAGAAGACCTGCTCCTCACAGCTGGCTATTGTGTAGCCTCCTCAGGGCTAAAGGTGTCACAATAAGCCCCTGGGGTATATTATGCCCATCCAACAAACAGAAAAACTATTAGTGAATGCACAACCAGAACTGAAAATCAGATTAGACTAGAAACACTAAGTTCTTTCTATACTGAAATCAGTCCCAGTGTGATCTTTGATTTAACCCTATTAGATATAAATACAATACAACTTTATATACCTCAGCAGATAAGACATCTGCCACTAAGTCAACAACTTGAGTCAGGGACTCACAAGGTAGGCGAGAACCTACCTTTCAAGGTTTCCTCTGATATTCACACATGGGCCTGCAGAGAGACACACAGACACTCACACACACACATATACACAAAAATACATACACACACACATACTCTCTCACACATACATACACTCACAAATAAACATACAAAATAAATATGTGTATAATAAATAGCATTAATTTTTTAATAAATAAATAAATAAATAAATAAATAAATAAATAAATGGACGTTGATAACCTCCATGCCCTGCAGTATCCCTGGGCAGAGGAAACAGCAGTCATCAAAGCTGACAAAATCTATGTCACCTGTGGACTGGTAATAGGAAGGTTTCTTATTTTTGCAAAGGGTATGGAGAAAAACAAAGCAGCTAATGCTTTGGGATGGGCAGGACAGCATGTGTCAAATCAGCCTTGGGAACAGACTGGTCTGAGGCGGGCAGCTTTAAGGTCGAGAGAATACTCTGCAGGGAACATGAGGAGTCAGCCAGTTGCTGCCAGAGGTGGACTTCAGATGGAGGGATGTGTGCAAAGTCCTGAGGTGGGGGATGCATTTGGCGTATTGTAGTAATGAAGAGCAAGGAGGCAGGTATACCCACAGTGTCAAAGAGGGAGGAAGGCAGACAGGAGGGCAAAGGGGGCGGGGCGGTCAGAATAAAGTACCATGGTTTTAAGTCTCTGCATGAGATAAGCCAACGACTGCTTTCCATGCATTTTTAGAGCTTGGCTAACTTGTATGAGTACTCTTGAACCTATGTGGTAAATGCACCCTCTGAGGACCAAAGGAAAAAAGCCGAAGACTCAGTCAGGCAGGAGGCACTAACTTCATTCAGTTAGTGAAGTGCTCCAGACTAAGGTGAGAGTGGAGATCAAGTTGGCTGCAAGGGCCTGGAAATGGAAAGAGAAAGCATTGTTTTATTTTGTGTTGCTATAACACAATACCACAAGCTGAGTAATTTATGAAGAACAGAGGTTTCACCTTACAGTACTAAAGGTGGAGAGTCCAGGGTCAAGGTGTTGTCACCCGAGAAGAACCTCCATGCTGCATTTACTCCTGGCAAACAGTGAGAGTGCAAGGTGAGGCCAATTTTATCACTAGAAGCCACTCCTGGTGGTAATGACATCAGCCCACTCAATAGGACAGAGTCCCATGAGCACCTCTGTATCAGAGGAAGTCAAAACCCAGCCAGAGGCCAGGCAGTGGTGGCGCATGCCTTTAATCCCAGCACTTGGGAGGCAGGGGCAGGCGGATTTCTGAGTTTGAGGCCAGCCTGGTCTACAGAGTGAGTTCCAGGACAGCCAGGGCTATACAGAGAAACCATGTCTAGGAAAACAAAAGCAAAAACAAAAAACAAACAAACAACAACAACAACAAAAAACAACAGCCAGATACCTGGGCAAGGGTGTTAATGGAAAACACGTTCATGTTGGCGGGGCAAACCTGGGAGTCTATAGGTACAGTACATATGACAGCCAAAGAGACCTGGTGGCTCAAAGGCTCAGCACTCAGAAAATGAGGAAATACCAGGAAGCCTGGAAAAATGTCCCAAGAAGAAGCAGGAAAACCTCATGAGATTCAAAAGCCAGAGTCTCCAGAACAGCACTCGTCTGCTTAAGCGGCACGGGGAAGAGAGTGCCCTGAGCTGACCCTAGACCTCAGCAGCCCTTGCACAGCTGAGAGAGATCCCCTGGAATGAGAAAGCAAGTGTCCGAGCAAGTAAACGCTCTGACGCAGCACAGCGCAGCACGCGCACGGCCAGCAGGCTAGAGCTCCGCCAGCACCAATCCCCGCACTGAGACTCGGGGACATGGGACGTCACCCTTCCCATGGTAACCGCTTCATTCGGGGGCCTTTGAGAGAACACAGACAGTAAACTAAAAGAAATATTCGTCAGTATGCCGCTGAGTGGCTCCAGCACAATGGCAGAAGAATGGTCTGGGGTTGAGAACAGAGCCAAGGGCCCTTCAAATCACATGGCACAGCCACTGCACCTAGGGCAGGCCCAGGAGCTCGAGAGAAAGAAGTACTCACAATCCTCCTTCTGTGACAGCAGATGGTCTCCACAAAAATAAAGAACAGCAAAGGCCCAACTACTGAATTGATGTTAATATGTGTAGAAGACAACCTGAATGACAAACCTTTCCTTTCATTTGCTCTCTTTACAAGGTTGTCACAAAGAGGGAGCACAAGGATCAACTGAAAATTTGCAAATTATCTAATTTATTACTGGTATGTGTGTGTGTGTGTGAGAGAGAGAGAGAGACAGACAGACAGACAGACAGACAGACATGGTGGGGGTGGACTCATGTGGCAGCGACCAAAGGAAAACTTTGTCATTAAGTTTTTTCTTTGATCCTTTACCTGGATTTTAAAGAGACCACTGAGCCCTTGGGCTAGTCAAGTGTCTTTACCGGCTTAGGGGGTGGGGGGCGGGAGGTCACACAACATCACCAGCCTTAGGCTAGATTTGTCCTTTATCTGTTTTCTTTTAATGAGGAAAAAAATGACAAGAAAGCTTTAAGATATCCAATATTTTTAGAAAAAAGTTTGAAGAGTCCATTACCATCCCTCCAAATTTTCAACTGCTGGCCACCAAAACAGTTTGCACTATCCCTGTGGCTGCTCAGTGCCAAGCCTCTGCCAAGTTTTTTCTGACCAGGTCAGAAGAGGAGCAGACAACTAGCAGGAATGGAAACCCAGAAAGATGAGGGCAGGGAGAAGGGACCGATTGTCACGGGGCAGGGAAAGGGAGGTGGGGAAGGAAGCATTGGGAGCCCGCCCTGCCCACTGGCTTTACAGCTGTGAGAGCGGATGCAGAGCTGGACAATATGGTTCGTATGAGCCCGGGTACCATCTATTGGATCTCGGTTTGTCCCAAATGCACTTTGCTTCCTTGGAGAGGGTCCCGCACTTGGTACTGGTGCGGGTGGTCCCGATACAGTCAGGAAGTATTCCCAGGAGTCGGAGGCGCTGCAGCCCTGGAGCCGCGCTGGCCATCACCGCACCAGCCAGGGGAGTGACCCTCTGCAGTCGCAGGGCTCAACAGGTCGGCGTTTTGAGGGCACCTTCCGGGAGGATCACCTGGTCAGGCTGGACCTACGCCCCCTGCTGGCCGGTAGCGCTGCTCACCCAGCGCGGTGCTCAAAGGCTTTTGCGACAAGAGGCTTTTCTTAGTCGATGGATGGATGGATGGATGGATGGATGGATGGATGGATGGATGGATGGATGGATGGATGGATGGGTGGGTGGGTGGATGTGGATGGATGGATGGATGGATGGATGGATGGATGGATGGATGGATGGATGGAGAGAGACAGAGAGAAAGAGAGAGAGAGAGAGAGAGAGAGAGAGAGAGAATCTAATTCTAATTTAGCATCTGAGAAAGAAAATCCAGCAAAGCAAAATGATGGAGTTCAAATTCTCCTTCATGGAACCAGGGAATTCCATCTAGACCACCCAGGATCACAAAGCATTCTATTTTTCTATTTTCTTGTAATTACTACCACCAGAGTACGAATAGATGAGATTCCCACCACACACACACACACACACACACACACACACACACACACACACACACACAGAGTTTCCTATGATCCTTTGAAGACCCTTGTTTGTGACTCTTCCTGGACTGACTTTAGGGAGGAAAAAGATTAGAAGAGATAAAATTCTGTAATAAATAAAGATGAGAACAAATCATACTTTGCATCTTCCGGGGTGACTTGTGATGTTCATGAACTATAATCCGTCTCTTGCTGAATTTTTATTACTCACCAGAAATTAAATGCACTGTGTATTTACAATTAAATAAGCTTTATGTACTGTCCCAGGCATTTTACATTTTTAGATTCCTTAAAGCAGTCCTGCTAGACAGGTTTTATTATCTGAACTGACGGCTGAGGGACCTGGGGGAGAGGTGTGTGTCTCAGAGCCATACAGATGGGAGTTTTACCCTGTAAAGCTGGCATTGAGACCCAGGCAGCAGCGCCCGGCTCACACTCACGCTCTCCACCAGCATGCTCAACTGCTCCCATTACCCGTTAGCTAAACCCATCTGATTTGGTTTAAGTGTTTCCACAAACCTAGTGAGTGTGCACTACTCTCTTCATTTTAAAGACAAAGAAACCAGGGTAGAAGTTGTTCCAGGCCGCAGAGCTCTTCAGAGGAGCTGGAAGGAAAAAAAAAAATAGAGGAAGTCCAACCTTGGGTAACCGGTTCATTCTCCAGTGAGGAGAAGCAGTTACCTGGGGGAAGTGTGAAGCTCTCAGGGTTTCATTTTCCAGTACTGAGACTTGCATCCCAGCACCACACACATTTCAGGCACTGCTGATCCATTATAGCCCAGCCTTTTTATAGTATTTGTTTTGAGACCAGATCTCATTAAGTTTAAACTCAAGCAGTCCTCAAACTTCTTGTCCTCCTCCCTCAGTCTCCCCAGTAGTTGGACTTACAGGCCTGAGGGCCAGCCCTGCCTAACCTTCAAACATTGAACCTGTGAACTTCAAGGTCAGTCCCACATTGCCCCTCCTGGGCTCTAATTGCCCCTCTGAGTAGTTTTCCTTTACCCCCAAGCCCCACTCTTCTAGCTACTCAAGGGGCTGTGACCAAACTTAGGCTTGGCCATTTGGCCCAAGGCTAGGATGACTTGTCCCTAAAGTACGGCTCATCCTAAGAGTCATCCTTTCTGTGGCTTTCAGGGAGGAGGACCCTGGGAAGGGAAGACCCAGGGCACGGGTGGCATCAAATCTTCTATGTGCCTGATCGGGAAGCAGTGTCACTCCTGGAGAGGAAACTCAAGCAGGGCGGTGACCGCACACACTGCTCATTTCATCTCGCTTTCTGACCGCCTCCTTGTTCTCCTAGGTGAGGTGGGGCTCTCTCATAAGATGGTGCAAGTTTCGACAGGCTTTTTGAGGAGCAGAGTTCTGATTTCAAAATAAAAAATTTTAAAAAGAAGCCAGCTGTCATCAGTGGGTTTAACGGGGCAGCATTTGACAAGGCTGCAGAGCGGGGAGGCCAGCATCCTGGGAGGAACAACGGGATTTAAAGGGAGAAGACACTGACCACGTACCTGGCTCTTTGGCCATCAGACTGCTGAGAGAGTGGATCTCCATGAGTTGAAATGTCCTCCAAGGATCCTGTGTTGAGATGATGAAAAGGCTGCAACCTTGGGGCCAGGCACAGAAAGGAAAGAGACCTCACACACGTCTCACAGTTCGTCTGACTACCTTGCAGAGAAAACAGAGCTGAACTGATGATGGTGGTGGGCCGAGCCACAGCCTTACCAGGACTGCTTAGGGATGCATGCTTCTCTCCTCATTAAGCATAAGCCTCATGTCACTGCACCCCAGGGATGTCACTGCACTCCAGGGATGTCACTGCATGCCAGGGATGCCACTGCACTCCAGGGATGTCACTGCACCCCAGGGATGTCACTGCATGCCAGGGATGTCACTGCACTCCAGGGATGTCACTGCACCCCAGGCATGTCACTGCACTCCAGGGATGTGACTGGACCCCAGGGAAGTGATTGGACTCCAGGGATGTCACTGGACCTCAGGCATGTCACTGGACCCCAGGGATATCACTGCATCCCAGGGAAGTGATTGGACCCCAGGAATGTCACTGGACCCCAGGGATGTGACTGGACCCCAGGGAAGTGATTGGACCCCAGGGATGTCACTAGACCCCAGGGATGTCACTAGACCCCAGGGATGTCACTAGACCCCAGGGATATCACTACACCCCAGGGATGTGATTGGACCCCAGGGATGTCACTGGACCTCAGGGATGTCACTGCACTCCAGAGATATCACTGCACCCCAGGGATGTGATTGGACCCCAGGGATGTCACTGGACCTTAGGCATGTCACTGCACTCCAGGGATGTCACTGGATCTCAGGGATGTTAGGACCCTAGGGATGTCACTGGACCCCAGAGATGTTAGGATCCCAGGGATGTCACTGGACCCCAGGGATGTCACTGCACTCCAGGTATGTCACTGGACCTCAGGGATATCACTGCATCCCAGGGATGTCACTGTGCCCCAGGGATGTCACTGCACTCCAGGGATGTCACTGGATCCCAGGGATGTCACTGGACCCCAGAGATGTCAGGACCCCAGGGATGTCACTGGACCCTAGGGATGTCACTGCACTCCAGGGATGTCACTGGACCCTAGGGATGTTACTGTACCCCAGGGATGTCAGGACCCCAGGTTGTCATTGGACTGCTCATTGGTTCTTCTCCCCATTACAGTCACTCAGTCGCCTCTTTCTGATTTGTACTCTTTGCCATCTTATAGTCCTACTGGGTGGGCTGGGGCTGAGATTAGCCTGTTTGGGCTACCAATGCCCAGACAGACTTCTAACATCTCTGGTAGCAGGTGAATCCATACAGTATGGGACCTTCAAGACCGTTGGCCATTTGGGTATTAAATACTATCAAGAAGGAGAGGAGAGCAAAGAACTCTGAGAGAAGAGAAATTGAAGGGGCATTAGTATTTAGATGATGTCCTTCAACAATCCATCAGGTAATGGGGTCTTAGTTCCGAAAGCACTCGTCCTTGGTCAGCAGACATTGGGTGTATTTTCTCTGTACGTGAAGCAATTAAGTTTTGCCTGGTTAAAAATACGCTCATTTGGAACGCGTTCCAAACACCTGGATATGTAAAAGCATGACTTAACTGTCAGCTGCTTTCTGGATTGAGGGTACCAGCTCATTGGGAGAAAATCAGTGATATACACGCCAACCTAAACAGGGGTGCTTGAGCTTTTACACATCTGCTAACCAGAGCTGGACAGACCTTCACCTGCACAGTGAGTCTGTGACTCCGTCAGGTCCAGTTTGACACCGTAGTCTCTCCCACACATATACACGTCAAAATTCTGATTTAAAGGCCACGCCATGGTACCTACTGCTCCATATAATAGCCCAACAAAAACAGAGGAATGTTACATTTATACAAGAACTCATACACACACAAAAAGAACAAAGAGAAGACTCCTTAATCTATAACAATCTATGCAGCAGTTTGGGTGTAGGAAGGTGACATTTGTAGCTAGTGGTCAAAAATCACTCAGCCAGAAGGTGGCAGTATAGCATTAAATATTGTCCACCACAGGTCTTACACGGTCTAGATATTCTGGTCACTAAATCTAATAAGCCTGTGCAACCCTAGACATCTGGAATGTGCTAGGGAATCCATCTACAGTTCTGTGCAGTAGAGTCTTTCATGCCACTAAGAAATTCGGATGAGGAGATTCACGTCACAGAACATATTAATGAGCAAATCTTGCTGGCCTCCCCACCACTGACTCCACAGAAGATGAAATACTGAAAATGATTAATTCATTCTGTGTTATTATTGCTTTTTTTGAAACTGACAGTCTTTACATTAGCACGGGTGTGAAGCAGCAGCCAGCCATTGTTTCTTTTTTGTTTGTTTGGTGGTATGTTTGTTTGTTTTGCATGCTGGGGACTGACCTGGTGGCCTCCGGGACACAGGGCCCACACACCCTCTACCACTGAGCCACACTCCAAGGCCCTGTTCTAGCTCTCCAGTTCAGATCTGACTTCTGCTCTCGGGCTCTTTTATGTTTTCACATCTCAGAAGCCAGCCTTCCCTCCATCCACTCATGGGATGCTCGTTCTCAAAACCCCCTCGTTCCCAGAGTTAGCTGGGTCAGAACCTGGACCCTGGGGACCCTGGACTGAGCCTGGTCAGAGCCTGCCTGCTGGTAGGGGCCTACTTCCTCACAGGGCAAGAGGGGGGGAGGGGAGCAGTCTGAGGCCCAGCTGCACGTGAGTAGGGGAGTGGGTGACTCGACCTCTCGGAAGGTCATGGCCAGAGCGCTGAATGGGCCTGCGTGAACAACAGGGCTTCAGCAGAGCAGGGGAATGAGGCAGACTCCACCAGGGGCAGGAACAGGTGAGGATCAGCAGGCTTTCTTTACCATTCGAGTTCTCTCTAACCACACATTCAAAGCCATCTGTCTAGATTGGTACTAAAGCGCCAAAGCACCATGCTCTAAATTTCTTTGCCTGCCACTTCTAGAATGTTCATTTAACTTAATTAGGCTCATATTATAGAGGGCTGTTCATTCCAGGCAAAGAGACAGAGCCAACGTGTAGCCTTCTCCCCTTATATTTTCATACTGCAAATCAAGGGAATCAGAAAGCAGCCGCTCCTGGATATTAATTTGCCTATTTGTTTATTAGCATGATGGCCTTTTTGGTCTTGAAAGGCTTGTGTTACGGGCACCAGTCTATTGGGGCTTGTTTTAAAAATGTTACAGTTTTGTCTTGCCTTTTTGAAAGTAAGCACATAAAGTCCTTTTCAGTCAGAAAGTTTCAGTCAATGCCTCTGTCTGCTCTGCGGCAGGATAGATAGAAGAGATGTGAGAAGAGGTTCATCCCACCCCCACCCCCACCCCGACCCTGGCTCTTCTTGTCTTCCTGGAAACTTCCCAGGAGTTTCACCATAACTCACCTGACCTCCCTGTCCCCACCTTTCTGAGAAACATTGCAAACGTGATTGTTAAAAGACCATGCCTCAAGTCCACCGTCTGTGACCTACATTCAAGTAAGGCTTTCTTTAGTCAATGTTTTCAGCACTGTTAGAGTTCCCTGCGCCAGCTACAGCCCTGCACAATCTACCACAAAACAGAATGCATCGTTCAGGAATGGAATTCTGCGCACAGGAAAAGCCAGCATGGCAGCATACGCTTCCCTTAATATCTTGACCTGGTTGTAGATTCCGTTATTTCAACTGCTCCCCTCTGTCACGAATAAACTCACTGCTGAGCGATTGCTTCCTGTGAACCTCTTGGCACACAGCTTTCTTTTTACTTAATCATCAGACTCACTGGATGCAGTTCACTCCGACTCTTCCAGAAATGCTTTTCTATATCAGACCCAGATGCCCAGGTTCTGGTGTGGCCCCGTAGGCTGCGCCGACAGCAGTCAGGCTGTGTCTCTGCATCTGGTGATGCCATCAGGATTCCAGTCGTATGGGAGCCCTCCACCATCTGGGGACCTGTGGACAGATCGTCTGGGCACAGTTATTGTCAAGCTAGTATAAGTTGACTTCCCTTCCTTTGACTCTTCTTAGAAGCAGTTTAATATTCATGTTGTAGTAATATCTAATAGTAATGGCTTCGTAGTTTTCCACCTTCCTAATGCTGCGACCCTTTGCTATAGTTCTTCATGTTATGGTGACCCCCCCAACCATAAAATTATTTCAGTGCTACTTCGTAACTAATATTGCTGCTGTTGTGAATTGTAATGTAAACATATGAGTTTTTGAAGTGGTGTTAGGTGACCCCTCTGAAAGGGTAGCTTGACCACCTCTGCCCAAGGTGCCCAACCCAAGGGTGGAGAGCCGCTGGTTTAGGAAATTAAATCTTACTCATTTAACAGATGTTTGCTGAGTTCACTGTTTTAAGTCGTTCACACAAAAGATAAGAACTCTGCTTTAGTCAGCTTACATGAAACGTATCTTAATTAATGTACTGTTACACGATTATAGCACTATGTGGAAATTTGATGAGACTGCGATATTTCAATCCAATTTGGGAGATAATGGTGAACAACTTATACTGGACACACACACACACACACTTCTTTAATTTTAAATTTTATTTAGTGTGTGTGCACAGGTGTGGAGACCAGAAGCCAACGTGCAAGAGTGGGTTCTCTTCTTTTACCATGCGGATCCTGGAGATGGAACTCAGGTCACCAGGCAAGCGGGCAGAGCCTTTATCCCTGAGCTCTCTTGGTCTCACGCATTCATCTTTGAAAGGATCTTAACTTCGAGGCTAGACGTTTATACTTACTCGGGCAAGAGATGGGGAGTTCTTGGAGGCTCTGCTTATTACGTTGCTTTATTTTGTCCTGGAGTTGGAACCCGAGTCCCCACGCTGGCTGAGCACAGTCTCCCCCGCTCCTTCCTCCCTCCACCGCCAGCTGCCCTTGGAGTTTTCAGGAGATCATAAGCAGCATATTGCTCCAGGTCCATCACTGGGACATGTGGACAGACTCACTGGTGTTTCTGGGCTATTTCCACGTGCTCCCCCTTTTTTGTTTTATTTTTACTCTGTCACTGGGCTTGTCAAGTTTTTAACAGCTCCTCTGAATTCACATAGGTGCTATAAAAAATACATATAGAGTTGTAGATATAGGGTGTTATAGATATAGGGTTATAGATGTAGATGGCCTGTAGGTGGCAAGAGTGAGCAGCCACAAATCTAATTCCACCACAAACCCAACAAAGGCTACCTCATCAGTGGGCTGTCCTCAAGGGTTTGCCCAAAATGACATCCCTGAAGTCTCATCATTTCCTTAAGTTTTATTCATAGCATTTCTCGGAAGTTGATGATATTTGTTAGTTCATTGCCTCTATTTTTGTCTAAAAATCTAATTTTTTTAAAAAAAAATATGCACACATAAATTAAATATGTATGTGCCTGTGCCCCAAGACTCATGTGGGGATCAGAGGACTACTTGTCTGGAAGGTGGTTCTCTCCTCGTACTCTGCAATTTTCAGGATTCAAACTCAGGTCTTCAGGTTTAGCAGCAGGCGCCTTCATCTGCCGAGCCATTCTGTCAGCCCTTTATTGCCTCTTTCTTTCTCCTCAAATTTAATCCTGACCACAGGGTCCCCATTTTGTTAATACTAAACTGAGCCTGGAAAACAGTGCTCAGTGTATGGGTAAAGATGGACGGCCACTGGGAGGGAAAGCCGTAACCAAACTGAATCACACAGAAGCATTTTAAAGGCACACTGTAAGGATAATCTTACATCATTCCTTGTCAGCCTACCACTCTGAAGAGGAGAGATGTCTTCCCACACTCATAAAGATGTGCTATGAAAGATCCTGCGGTCGATCCTCTAATGGCTACATTGACCATTAGCCCATGAGGTACACAGGAACTTCCCCATGGGAACACCCAGATGCTGTCTGACCCAGCCACACACGCGCCTGATTAAGCAATGGGTTTCCTGGATCTTTGTAACAGAGTTTCCTGTTTGGTGGTTATAACAGGTGAAACAGGCTGTTCTAAGTTTGAGTTACCTTTGCTTCCTCACGAATTAGCTTGCCCTAGTCAGAGAATGTGGCAGACAGGCCATGCTCAGTCAACTTGTAGCTGTGGTGGTTAGCGGCCAAATCGACCCGCACTTCTGTCTCTCTTACAAAACAATCAGTAAATATTTGGGCCTCTGTCCTATGTGGTTTTGCAAATCTCATATGTTTACAAAGTGGAGGTCAGAGCTCCCCAACACAAGGTAGAGCAGGTAGACCCAACAATCCACCAGGGAAGGTAGCTGGAGTGTGTCCCCTTTTGTGATCTCAGGAAGCCAGGTTGTCAACATAGTTCAAGATGTCAACATAAAGCCAGCCCTTCTTACACAGGTCTCACTTTGAAGGGCAGAAGTGCATCACAGAAGGGTGGTAGCCCTTCCTAGCAGTAAGAACTGAACAGAAAAATTCAATCCTCTACATGTTTGTTCCCATTCAAGATTGCAGGGTAAAGAAGTGTGGACTTTATGCGGGCTTCATGACCTGTTTTGTGGATGCCATAACATTTTCTATTCATTGTATCATCTATTCTTCTTCAGTGTATAGTCTACCTCAAATCTCTCTCTCTCTCTCTCTCTATATATATATATATATATATATATATATATATATATATATATATATATACACACACACACACACACACACACACATACATATTTTTAATTGATGTGACAAAATGACAAGGTTTTTCCCCAAGTAGAGGGCTGGCCATTTTCCTACCTCTGTCTTCAGGCTTGACTGATTGCTTTCTAACACATACTCTGGTGTGTAAAACTTGATGTTTCTGTTCTTCCTTTTGTTTGTTGGCTTTTGTGGCCTCTCCTGCACACAAGTGAAAATAGCTAGGCTGCATCCTGGAAGCCAGCGTGAAGCAGATGCCCCACGGCGATGGCCTTTGTGCTTGCAGGCCTGTGTCAGCTCACAAGGACAGGGTGCCATCTCTGCTAGTAAACGGCTTCCGCTGACTCAAGTTTAGCAGATAGCATTTGGAGCCAAGCTGAGAACAGTAGGCAGGAGACTCTCAGATAATGTCCCCCGGTTTACCGGGGGAAGACCATTCACAGCAGGTGCGATCTCCTGTCAGAACACAGCTGATGGCTGCCAGGGAGCTGGGAAGATTATTGCTCTCACAACAAGCCTGTGAGCCGTACTAAGCTATTATTTGGCTCACATGATACATCTTCTGTTTTCTGTACAAACAAACCTAGAAGTAGAGGAACTTTGATTTAAGAAACATTCTTTTAAGTCCGGCGGTGGTGGCACATGCCTTTAATCCCAGCACTTGGGAGGCAGAGGCAGGCAGATTTCTGAGCTCAAGGCCAGCCTGGTCTACAGAGTGAGTTCCAGGACAGCCAGGGCTACACAGAGAAATCCTGTCTCAAAAAAATCAAAAAAAAAAAAAAAAAAAGAAAAAAGAAATGCTCTTTTTCCCTAGGAATTCATTAATCATTCATCATGTATCCAAGGAAAGCACGGCACAAGCACAGAGGGGAGCCATTAGTTAAAATGTAATTAACCAAGTGTTACCAAACAATGCAAGACCAATGTAGGTCACTAGACCTAGGGCTCAAAACTGGCAAAAGGTATGTCTTTTCTCTAAAATTCTGATAGCACATGTAAGCTTCCAATCCAATCTGGCAAAAAGAAGAAAATAAAAGTGTTGCAGTTTAGAGTCTGGAGCGATGGCTCACTGATCCAAAGCACTTGCCACTCTTGCAGAGGACCCAAGTTCGCTTCCTTAGCCATAGGGTGGCTCATGACAGCTGTAACTAATTCCAGGGAACTCTTCTGGACTCTTCCAGCACCTGGCACACACACGGTACTATGCACATATGAAAACAAACACTCGTGCACATGGAATCAAAATAGGCACTTTTTTTAATGTTCCAATTCTAAAATCATGGGATAAGATACATTCCTTTACTCTTCAGTGTATCGGTTTTATTTATGTTATGCACATTGATACAGCTAATAAAACTTCATGACATTGAGTACTTACCAGCCCACCTGTGGCAATGATTGTAGCCTGAAATTCAAGTCTATATTTCCCACCCTTTGGTGCAAAGACCCAGGGGAGAAGCGCGTGATCTACGTTTGGCTGTGATGCTTTCAGGCATCTTCTTTCAAGGCAAGAGTCTGCTTTTCATGACTTAATCTGTGAGGGAGGGGTAAGCTTCATTTAGGAGGAGCCACACCTCACCTGGGTGATCCACAGCTCTCATCTGTGAAGCCTTCTGGATGGTAGTTAATCAAAACAGATCATTTCCAGAAGAGAACTTTCTGTAGTTGCATCGAAGCTCATTTTTCATGAATACAGCATACAAGTAAAAATCCCTCTTAAAAGTCTATGGAAATAAGGAAATTCTTATTTATACAAGTTACATAAAACATTTGCTGTGAGCAGGGCAGTGGTGGCGCACGCCTGTAATCCCAGCGCTTGGGAGGCAGAGGCTGGTGGATTTCTGAGTTCGAGGCCAGCCTCGTCTACAGAGTGAGTTCCAGGACAGCCAGGGCAACACAGAGAAACCCTGTCTTGAAGAAAAAAAAACAAAACAAATTCAAAAACAAAGACCAAAACAAAAACAAAAACAAAAAAAAAACAACAACAACAACAACAAAAAAAAAGTTTGCTGTGGCTTGCCAACATTCATAAGAACTACAAATTTTCTGGCTTTAAAATGCAATAATAATAATAATAATAATAACAATAATCACAGTGAGTTCTCTTGCAAACATCAAAGGTTTGTGCCTCCATGTTTTTATTTGCTTTTATTTTTATCTTTTTTTAAGGCAAATGTTGGCATGTTTTTCTCTTTCATTTAACAGCGCATAAGGTACCTCACTTACTTTTGAAATTTGGAAAATTAAGAGTAGCTGGAGTATTAGCATTAAAAGTAAACTTCTTTCCAGTTTACTTTTCAACTAGTCATTTAGTAATTGTTGAGTATTAACTGTCAGTCTCTCTACTAGGTGCTGTGGCCAAACACTGACTTTCCATTGTTGGGTTAATGGGTTATATAATGCAAGGTTCTTATAAGTCCTACAAAACATAAGGAGCTGGAGCTGGGGCTATGGGGTAATGTATAAACAGGACATCTGGGGGTTTTATTTATTTGTGCTTGCTCTGTTTGTTTTGACAACCAGAGATACAGTAGTTCCTATGCATGTTGGCAAACAAGACAAAAAAAAAAGAAAAAAGAAAAAAGAAAAGAAAAGAAAAAAAAAGGAAAAAGGAAAAGCAAGTATAGGAGGACAGCCGAACAGGAGATAGGAAGTGGTGAGGGCTGGGGTCTTTAAGCGGGTGAATGGTGGCACTGTCCCAACTATCCTGTAAGGATATCAGCAAATGGCTTGCAGCAGGAAGTGACTGAAGTGGAGGCCAATCTGCTCAGGATGGGAAATGGCTCCTGAGTTTGATGAGTTTGATGAGTTCACTTAGTTAAAATGATTTCTGACTAACTACAGAGCACAAACATTTCTTTTATCCAAACTTCAAGTCAAATATCATCTTGTTAGCACTTCTTTCAGATTAGTGCTTTCCTCCCAATTACATAGTTCTTCACAGTTTTCAGCAAGCTTGGTCACAGGAGGAAGAGAGTGACTGCACCCATCTGTCACAGTGCCACAGCTGCTTGCCATTTCCAAGGAGGGGTGACAACGCTTTTCCCCACAAAGATAATGAAATGTCTCCGTGTCTCTCTGTGTCCCTTCTCCTTCAGAGAGGCTTCTAAGGAGGTATGCGAGAGGTCGTTTCTCTGAGTTCAGGTTTTTCCTCCAGGAACTAGATGGATTACAGGTTCATGTACTATGGTCAAGTGACTCTAAGACACTTCCCCTCTACTTCACAGTTGGTACGTCTTTCTATAGCAGCCAAGATCCTTCTTCTGTCTGTTCTCTGATATATTTTCTTTTCTTTTTTTTTTTTTTCTTTTTGATTTGGTTTTTTTGAGACAGGGTTTCTCTGTGTAGCCCTGGATGTCCTGGAACTCACTCTGTAGACCAGGCTGGCCTCGAACTGAGAAATCCACCTGCCTCTGCCTCCCAGAGTGCTGGGATTACAGGCGTGTGCCACCATCGCCCGGCTTGTTCTCTGATATATTAATGTTGATTTGGTGACAAATTTATGAAGAGGATTTCCACACCTCAGTTCCTGTGTATTTGACTTTATATTGTAAGGAGATGGAAGACATTCGCTGGACAAACCAGCGAAGTGGCTCCTTCGCTTTGGCGGCAGATGGGAGGCAGCCTGTCTTCCAGTCATCAGACAAGTTGAGCCCAAAACTCAGTGAAAACTGACCTAAGAAAAAGGATAGCAAGGAGCAGGGACAGGAACCCATTTCCAGCATGATCCATGCTTGGGAATACGGACCTTAGCCAGGCATGAAAGGACAGTTCCCTTCTCCCGCCCCTGGCCTAAGACAGGTCTTTCAGTAATGCCTGTGGCTGCAACAGGCCAGACCTCGGGATAGGCTGGGCTTGTTGCGGAAGGTCAAAGCCCTGTGTTTGTTCTTCTGGAGGTGGCATACTGGAAGTAGTTGCAACACGCAGCCTGTCAGCACTCAGAGCAGCAGCCCCCCCCCCCCCCCCCCCCCCCGTTTTTCTGGCTGTTGCAGATACCTGTGGGTCTGAGGAGATAGGTTGGGCTGAGCCCAAAAGGAGGAGCTTAAACCAGTGCGCAAAATCTGGGAATCCCTCAGAGCGCAGCGGAGAGCCAGAATGAGCAGAAAGAGCCCACATTTCTGGTAAAGAGGCCCCGTGACCAGTTCCAGCCACTCTTAGTCCCGCCCAGACTGGGAGCTCACATAAAGGGCCAAGGAGAGCCCAAGAGGTCACAGTGCTGGCTGTAAGGGGTTGGGAGCACCGGGTCACCCAAGACACCATGAGTTGGTCCTTGAAGTCCCGGAGTGTCCTTCTTTGCTGCACACTATTACTGTTCTCTCCAACGGGCCTGGCAGTAAGTGTTACTTGTTTTAAATGTGTGTGTGTGTGTGTGTGTGTGTGAGAGAGAGAGAGAGAGGGGGGGGGGGGCGGGGAGGAGAGAGAAAAGATGATTGGGACCACTAGCAAAGTATCTTTGTTTTTCTCCCACAGTATGTTGCTACCAGAGATAACTGTTGCATCCTAGATGAGAGATTCGTAAGTAGTTTCTGTGTCGCCCGTTTCTGGGACTAGAGAAGGGTGGGAGACCAGGGCAGTCCTTTCACATATCAGTTGACAACTTAAGCTTTTGGGAAATGGTTTCATATTTATGGATAGTATCTAAGACTTCTCTCCTAAGGCGTTTAATTGCCTCCTTGTTGACTTGCAGGGTAGTTACTGCCCAACCACCTGTGGCATCTCAGACTTCCTGACTTCTTACCAAACCGAGGTGGATGCTGACCTCCAAACTCTGGAAGACATCTTGCTCCGAGCTGAAAACAGAACCACAGAAGCGAAAGAACTGATCAAAGCAATCCAAGTTTACTACAACCCGGACCAACCCCCAAAGCCAGGTGAGAGAAAACCCACTGAGGAGTTTCCTCTTCTGCTTTTGGTTGTACGATCTGCTTAAGTGGTTTTTCTGTCTCTGACCCTGTTACAGGTATGATAGAGAGTGCCACTCAGAAGTCTAAGAAGATGGTAGAAGAAATTGTGAAATACGAAGCGCTGTTATTAACCCATGAGTCAAGTATTCGGTAAGTGTCTGGGTTTTAATGTACTCCTCAAGGCACCTGGAAATTTTATTTAATATCCCACATCTCACAGAAGGTGATCTTGGAATTTAGTTTTCATGTATAGTATCAAATCTCCCAGTGGAGATAAGAGATTTTAGTACAAAATGAGCTGTACTGGCTTGTAATTTTTAAATAATGATCACATTGGAGAAAGGTTATTGTAGATGTCTTTGAACGCCATTCTGGCTCTATTTACTTGAATGTTGTCCAGCCCCTTAAAATATAAAGTCAAATACACAGGAACTGAGGTGTGGAAATCCTCTTCATAAATTTGTCACCAAATCAACATTAATAAATCAGAGAACAGACAGAAGAAGGATCTTGACTGCTATAGAAATACGTGTCAACTGTGAACTAGAAGGGAAGTGTCTTGGAGCCACTTGACCATAGTACATGGGCCTGTAATTACTCCTTGTCCCCTGTCCTAGCTTCCCAGGGACTCGGGGCATGGCATCGAAGGTATAGTTTCAACTCCCTTTCCAATTCTCCCCCAAAATGGACTCTCAGCACTATTGGAAACCGAGCTAGACGGAGCTGGGGGAAGTGGCCTCCAACGCGCATCTCCTCCTTCGGCTATCAGAAGGCAGTGCTTACTGTGGCTACATTATCATTAGTATGATACAGTATCATTAGATTAGTTATCATTAACATTTCCATTGCTTTTGCTCATCACTAAAGTTCAAGAAAGCCATTGTGAGGAAATGTCTAAGACAGAGAAACAAGGTGGCACAATAGCGTGCCCCTCTGCTTTACTTCAGAGACAGACATGGTGGTCCGTGCATCGGCCATACTGATCTGTCATGCCCTGTCAGTATTTATTATAAACAACCATGTGAAGAATGACCAAGGCAGAATTCTCTCTTTCCCTAGGTGTTTTCTAGAAATATGGAGCCAGAAAGGGAAATTATCTGCCCTTTTATATATAGTAATGTCCCAGGTACTTTTCCTGTGTAAGTTGTAGAATGAACAGAAGTTCCCAAATGGCATACATGAGCAGCTACTGCTGATTTCCCTTAACCTCTCACAACTACCTCACCCCCCTTACAGAGAAGGCAAAAGGGTCAGCCAAGGCACCTGCAGTGACCTTTGTTTATTGACAGGGACTTTGTTGTTTGCGTTTAAAGTTGAGACCTGCCTGCCTGCCCCCATTCAATTCTTTTCCCCAAAGCACCAATTTAATTTTACAATTTCCCAAGAAAGAAGTCATTTATCACAAAGGAGCTCTCCATAAAATAAGGCAGCATTTCTAACCAGGAAGAATAAAAACATGTCTTTCTGAAAGTAATGCTTATCCCCCTCACTGCATTGCTTTTTTTTTTTCTAGGTATTTACAGGAAATCTTTAATTCAAATAACCAAAAGATCACAAACCTGAAACAGAAGGTCGCCCAGCTTGAAGCTCAGTGCCAGGAGCCTTGCAAGGACTCCGTGCAAATCCACGACATAACTGGAAAAGGTACACGAGCAGTTCATCCTGGGATCAGAATCATCAAAGCAAATGGCCAAATCTGACCTTAAATCAAAGGATCCGACTACACAGAGTTCCCTTGGGTATTATCAATCATTTGGAAGGAATGGTGGTAGCCAGCTAGGGAAGCTGTCAACACATTAACGCCCCACCTGGGGTTTGAGCCACTGCAGCGGTTTTATTTGCTCTTTCTTCATCAGATTGTCAGGAAATTGCCAACAAGGGGGCCAAAGAAAGTGGACTTTACTTCATTCGGCCTTTGAAAGCTAAGCAGCAGTTCTTAGTGTACTGTGAAATCGACGGATCTGGAAATGGTTGGACCGTCTTGCAGAAGGTAATGGCCTCTGACTGCATATGTATTTTTTAAAAATGGCCCACATTGCTCCAGATGCTTCTCTAAGCACCCTGTGAGCACAGCTCTCACCGTGGTCTCTTTGAGATGAGGACGAGTCTCACCTTAACTCACAGAAGAGACTCTGAGGCAGGAGACCACCTAGGTAATGAGTCACAGGCCGGACTTACATCCAGCAGCCTGGCTTCGCTGTGCTCTGATGCAATAAGGTGCTGGCTCTGTTGTCAGGCATTCTATGGTCACATAGCCATATCCTTTAGTGACACGGCATGGCAGAAGCTTCTTTCCTCAGATCAAGAGCTAAGGCTGGCCATTAACAACCCACAGCCTCTCCCAGGATACAGTAGGGCAGCTCAAGACAAAGCCTTTTTGGGCATCTGCCTGCCTGGTACCCACTAAAAAATTGGCCTTTTTTACCTTGTAAGTTTGTGAATTCCGAAGACCTCCATAGGTCTTTAAAAAAACTTATGACTAAAGCAAAAAACAAAACTAAAAAACAACAATAAAAATTCTCCTACCATTAATGTAGGAATAAACATGTAGCAGGGGTGTGTGTGAGTGTGTATGTGTGTGTGTTCCTCAGAGCACCATCATTCCATTTGACAGCTAGTGAGATGGAGGCAGCTTAGAGGAGCTCAGTCAGCTGGCAACTGGCCAAACTGAATCCTCCCATGCACTGAATGCTGTTTCTTTGTAAGCACCAATCAACTTTCCTCTCCTCTTGCCCATACTATTCTGCAACCAGAGGCTTGACGGCAGTGTGGATTTCAAGAAGAATTGGATTCAGTATAAAGAAGGATTTGGACACCTGTCGCCTACTGGCACCACAGAGTTTTGGCTGGGTAATGAGAAGATTCATTTGATTAGCATGCAGTCTGCAATCCCATACGCACTGAGAATACAGCTCAAAGACTGGAATGGCAGAACCAGGTATGGTACGGAAGGGAATGTACCCTTCTGCCCTAGCTATCAGCTACCACATTTATCAGCTATTGATATATTATCAGCTACATGGACCTTTGCAGCTGGCAATGGGCCAACGGCAAAGAACCTGACAAACGCGAAGAGCGTATCCAGGCTCTTTCCTAGGACATTTGGTTCTCAGACAATCCATAGGGAGAGCTAGGCTGGGTCTCCTCCAGGGTGGACACAGATGCTGGAGCCTTCACATGGACAATTTGCACACCTTAGAAGCATTCAGTGTTGCTATTCAATACGAACCAGAAACTGAGCATGAAATTAAATCAGTCAAATCCAAGTGTTCAGATAATGACTGCTCATTCTGTCCAATCATGGACTGCCTTAAAATGAACTAACTCCTGTGAGGATCTGCATCCCTGCCAGGCTGAGCGATGATCTGGAGTTTGGGTTTTAAACCCCTGATGTAAGTGAAAGAATTTTACACAGCCTTCTTATTAAGTAGGAAATAATGAAATGTGCTCTACTTCCAAATGCATTTTTTTAAACTTTATTTTAACCCCCAACCCATCACAGTCAGCAAGCAGCCTTTTCCTCTGTGAGTACCCTCCATTTCCCAAGGATAAGGTATTGGGGAAGAGATTAAATATTTTCTGGAAATCTCTATGTAGTCATAAAAGGCCATTTTTCTCTCTGCTCTGCAAAACTATAAAAGTTTCCTTTACTAATTTTCTCAGGGAAGGTCTCTCTGACACTTGAGGCTCTAATTCCATGCATCATGTAGGATTCATGGCTTCTGTGGTATTCCAGAAAGCTCTTTTTCTCAGTATACCATTGCTTTGGAAAAAGAAAACCCTTTCATGCCCTTGTGCTTTAAGTGGCATGGATGGATAATGAAACCCCTCTACTTCCAATTCGGAGCATGGGTTCACTCATTGCAGATAATTTCTGTGACCTGTGATAATGTGCGTGCAGTGCTAACTAAGGTTAAATGAAAGCTGAAATAATTAGATTTTCCCATATGTTTTCACTTGATCTCAAGATTCTAGAACTAAAAAGCCAGGAAGTGTCTTTTAGTTTTCTGGGATTTGCTGAAGGCTTTTAGATCCATCCTGGGTGGTGGGGATGAGCTCTGGACTGGAGCACACGGGTATTGCCTAAAGTTTCAGGAAACATCATTGCATCCGTGTCTTTGGGCCCTGTGACGTGAGCTCCTCTGTTCCATCCTCCCAGCACGGCGGACTATGCCATGTTCAGGGTGGCTCCTGAGTCCGACAAATACCGCCTGACCTATGCCTACTTCATTGGTGGAGATGCCGGAGATGCCTTCGATGGCTACGATTTCGGTGATGATCCCAGTGACAAGTTTTTCACATCCCACAACGGCATGCAGTTCAGTACCTGGGACAATGACAACGATAAATTTGAAGGCAACTGTGCTGAGCAGGATGGCTCTGGCTGGTGGATGAACAAATGTCACGCTGGCCACCTCAATGGAATTTATTACCAAGGTATTTTTTTCTTCAGTTACGAGTATTTATGTAACAGATATTTTACAGAAGGTAATAGAAGCAGAGAGATGGAACATTATAATAAGCACAGTAAGTCTTTTATTTTATAACTCTTCTTCTGAAATTGGAATTGGATACCACTCATTATCAAACTGGCATTATCTTAAATAATAGTAAGCTTTTGCCTATGGTGGTCACCTCTATAGGTCCTCCAACTCCCAGGAAGCGTCAGTGTTTTGATATTATACAGAAATTCTCTTTATCTGAGTTGGAATTCATGGTGTCTCCTGTGGGCCTACCATGTATATGATGTAGATGAACTAGCATTACTATATCATTACTATAATGGATACATTATCCTGACTCAGCTGTCTGTGTCAGACACAAGCAGTGGGCAGTAGATAGATGTCAGGAGAAATGGCATGAGAGGCACAGACATACTAATAAGAGCGAAAAGTCATGGAAGCCTGGGTGAAGGGTCCAGCCTGGGGATTGTAGATGCTTGTTTTAGCATGGGGGAGGTGATGGTTTCTGAAAGGCTGAAGTTGTTTGGATCACTGATTTCACTGACCACCTAACAGTTCTGTATGGAGAGACTCCAGGGATACTAAAGGATCGTTTAAGAAGTTTTAGAATGCAGCCCCATCTACTGATGAGAACCTTCATGGTGAATGACTTTCTAGAGACACTTTCTAAAGCCTTTGATAGCATCTTCCATTAGCCAGATGACTGTGTTGTCATGCAGTGTCAGACCACCTGATCAGGAATCTGTATTTCCTACCATAGTAAGCTGAATGATAGAGGATTGCCTCTAGAGGCAGGGAAAGAGAGAGAGAGAGAGAGACAGACAGACAGACAGACAGACAGACGGACAGACAGAGACACAGACAGAGACAGAGACACAGAGACAGAGAGATGTGTTCCGACTCTGAAAAAAAATGGATAAATGTAAAGTATTGACATGATCACCAAAATGGCTTATTGGCTTTTGGAATCTCTATGGATGTTTTCAGTTAGGAGGAAATGTAGCCTTTACAGTAATTCTAATGGAACTCTGATGAGCTAAGGAAATGTAAGGGGAAAAAAGACACACACATGCATCTCTGACTCCTTGCAGGTGGAACTTACTCAAAGGCATCTACTCCTAATGGTTATGACAATGGCATTATTTGGGCGACCTGGAAAACCCGCTGGTATTCCATGAAGGAAACCACCATGAAGATAATTCCCTTCAACAGACTCTCCATTGGAGAAGGACAGCAGCATCACATGGGGGGATCCAAACAGGTCAGCGTGGAGCATGAAGTTGAAATTGAATACTGATCAATCATCTGCCTGGACGTTTTAAAAATAGATATAAAGAATTATCGATTAACTTCTATTAGCCTGTATAAAGTTCCAATAATTTCCTCAAATTCTCTTCTACATCTTTATATTCTATTTATTCATTTTGTCTTTCTTAACATCACACCTAGCCATAAATGAAAATTAAAATCTATTTGAACCATATTTCTAAGTTACTTGAATCAAAGTTATTAAATATTGTTTATTTGAAGAGACATTTAGTTTGACCTTTCCTCTAAATATTAAGAGTAAAGCTATTGTACTTTGTTTATTTTCTGATCAGTTATAATTAATATTTTTGTTGTTGTTTTTATTATTTCTTGAGGATTTTTAGTATGTACTAATAAAATAGGAGAAAACTTTAGAACTTCACCTGTATATTTTTCCCATGTATGTTACCTCTACATTATTAATATTTAATTCTTCTTTTTAAACAAAAACAGTTATATTTTTAATGTATCTTTTGTTTTATTATATATTCATAGGCTGGAGACGTTTAAAGAACATTTCAAAGCTGATTTGCCTTTTTAAAGGACTTTATCCAAGCAGAGAAATATAATATTTTTCCTATGGGACAATGGACTTTCAGAACCTCACTTCATTTTCAGAGTTAGTGGAATCCATGTGGCAAACTCCATTAGCAGTTTTATGCTGGCGATAATTTATCTACATGCATTTCAATAAACATTTTGTTTCCTAAGATGAGACATTCGGTGACTTTTTTGAAAAATCTTGGAAAGGATTGCTTTTCCTCAATTACTGTTAGTAGCAGAGTTCACATGTTATGGCTGCATAGTATCCAGGCCAAAGGGAGTTAGTTGGAGGGAAAGAAAAGACAGGACTCTTACCCTCCAAGGGGTATGAAACACCCAGAATGCAGTAGCTCAGGGTGATAGATGCAACAAACTAATGTTTGAAGTAAGAACATAAACACAAACCGCAGAGCCCAAGCATATACCCAAGGTGCATTATAGACTAGATACATACTGCTAGAGTAAGCTATTGGGAGATTCTTTTAGAAGAACCTTCAGCTCCAAGTACCTGTAGCCACATAGTGGCTGTATATCACATAGCACTGTTATTCAGAGCAGGGAACTGAGGAACAATCTGCTCGTCTCACCGGTGAGCCAGGAGGTGAACAGAAGAAGCCAATTATTTGCTCTAAGTTGGAGTTATTGAGATGCTGGGGGGGGGGGTGACTTAGCTAGCACATACTTTTAGGGATCAGCTAAGTCCGGGAAAACTTGAGTTATTGTGCTAAGTACTTGATTCACTGTATTAAGAAAAGATCCTTTATCCTTCATGCTAAAATCCACTTATAAAACATACTATGTTGTCTTTCTACCACACTCAGGATGATCTTTTCTAGTTCCATCCATTTGCCAGCAAATTTTATGGTGTCATTGTTCTTAATAGCTAAGTAATCCAGTGTGTGAATGAAACACTTTTTTAAAAAATCCATTCTTGGGTTGAGGGACATCTAGGTTGTTTCCAGTTTCTGGCTATTACAAATAAAAAGCTGCTGAGCACAGCTTACCAAGTATCCTTGTGGTATGGTGGAATATCCTTTGGGTATATGCCTGGGAATGGTATAGCTGGGTCTTGACCCACAGACCCTAAGAAGATAAGTAACAAGGAGTGCTCAAAGAGGACCATGTGAATCTCACTGAGAAGGGGACACAGACTACACATCACAGGTAGATGGGGAGAGGAGACTGGAGGAAGGTGGGTGATGGGGATGGGAATTGGAAGGATTGGGTGTTGGGAAAATAGGGGAAGAGAGTACTGAGATCAACACCTTCAGTGTTCAGGAATCAAGGCAGGGCATCTCTGGGATGAGCTAGAAACCTAGGGCAAAGGAAACTCCCAGGAATTGAACCCACCATCTCCTGTAACCAAGCAAGACTTCTAGTGGAAGAACTGGGAAAACAGCCTGGCCACAAAACCTTCAACCTACAATTTGTCCAGCCTACAAGATAAGCTGAGATAAAGGTGGTACAGAAACTGTGAGAGTGGCCATCCAATGACTGGTCCATCTTGAACCCATGCCATGAAAGATGTCACTCCTCAAATTGTCGGGAGAGCCAGGACACCCAGGCTGGATATCCAGAGTCCTAGGATAGAACCAAACATGAATGACTACTACTACGACTACAACTACCACTACTACAGTGGTAGTTGTAGTCGTAGTAGTAGTCATCGTCATAGTCGTAATAGTTGTAGTCGTAGTCATCATAGTAGTAGTAGTAAAGTCAATGGAATGATTCCTAATGATATTCTGCTATTCTCTTAGATTTGTGCATAGCCCAATTGACATCAGAGATGCTTCACTCAGCAAATGATGGAATCAGATGCAGAGACCCACAGCTAAACATTAGGTGGAGCTTAGGGAATCCCACTGAAGAAAGGAAGGAAGGATTATAGGGGTCAAGGGGGGGTCAAGGACACACACACACACAAAAATAACCCTACAGAATCAACTAACCCCAGCTCATAGGGGCTCCCAGAGCCTGAACCACGAACCAGGGAGGAACCAGGGAGTCTTCGTGGGTCTGACCTAGGCCCTCTGCTCTCTGTAATAGTTGTGTAACTTAGTTGCCCACCAGCTGGAACACCTGACAGTGGGAACAAAGCTGTCTCTGACTGGCTGCCTGCCTTTGGGTCCAGCTATAATAGAAAGGAGGTGCCTAGTCTAACTGCGACGTGGGATGCATGACTGGCTGATATCCATCAGGCCAGCCTTTTTCTAACAAGAAAAGAAGGAAGAGTGCATGGGGTAGGGGACAGGAAGTGTGGGGAGGAACTTGGAGGAGAGGGGGAGGAGGAACTGTGGTTGGTATGTAAAATAAAATAAAAATAAAAATAAAAAGATCAGTTTGGGTTTGGAATGTCTTTATTTTCCACAATTTCTTTTCAAACTCCCTCATCTCCTGATTCTTATGACCCCTCATTTAAAAATAAAAATTTCTGTAGAGACATCACTGCAATGCCTGACTCACTAAAATGAGCTCAAATTAATTTTGTCATTCATTTTGAAACTCATCGAGCTACAAAAAGTGGTTCAACTTCAAATTTATACTTGTTTGATTATTAATATCTCCAGGTAAATCTTGAAGGTTACAGTTTTAGAAACTAGGCATAAGAAATACTTCTAGACTCAGTCAGGCCATGTCTCTGCACTTAATAGACAAGATTAGACGTTTGTTGATAGATCAACAATGAAGCTTTCAAAGTGATGCTCGGAGCTGGGGGCCTTCTACAGCCCTGCAGGTTCCTTCCATGGCTCAGAAGCACTGACAGTTACTGTGCACCTCTCTCCTTTATTGTGCTGAACACTGGAAAGCTTCAAAATAGAGAAGCTAGATGCCAAGTGTGCGTTCAAGGTTCTGCCCCTTACTACAGCAGGAAGCTTCCGAAAAGGAAAGTGACTACATATAGTATATCGATTGAACTCTCAGTGGCATGTATGACAACCTGGGCTCTGTCCCCAGCACGCACACACACACACACACACACACACACACACACACACACACAAGCAGTAAAAGAAAGTTCTGGTTCCATTCTAAGACAGGAAAATCATGAGTTCAAGACCAACTGGGGCTATAAAACAGTACAGTACCTCAAGGGAAAAGGGAATGGAGGGAGAGAGAGAGAGAGAGAGAGAGAGAGAGAGAGAGAGAGAGAGAGAGAGAGAGAGAGAGAGAGAGAGGAGAGAAATAAGAGGAGGGAGAAATGTAAGCATAGACAAATCATCTGAGAGCTTCACAGGACCTTAAATTCTTTCACTCTGACTCATATAAGCATGAGCTAAGAAAAGTATTTTTGTAGTAAATACTTTGGTTTACTCAGATGCTAAATGTGAAAAACTTAAGGGCACATTAAACTGTAGGTAGAAGGTCTAGCTAACAGTTTCTCATTACTGTGATGAAGTTCAAGAAGAATGAGGTAGGCAGGCTGGGCAAAGCACTTGCTGTCTGCATCCCCAGAACCAATGCTCTGCCGGACTCAGCAGGACATAGCTGGAGGGCTGTGGAGAGGTAAAAGGCACACACAGAAAAATCTCCGGATGCTCACTGGCCAGGCAGCCTGGAGGATGAGATTCTGTCTCAAATGATGTGGGAAGCGGGGCTGAGCACCAGAGGTTGTCCTGTGATCTCCATACATGCACCACAGCATATGTACATTACCCTCGTTTATATGAGCATATATGAGAGACAGAGGCAGACAGACAACAGAGGCAGACAGGCAGATGACAGACACAGATGGAAAGAGACACAGTCAGACAGACAGACAGACAGACAGGCAGATGACAGATGGAGGAGAGAAACAGAGGAGCCCAGGATTTAAAAAATAGAGGAGAGTGAGGTGACTTGGTAAAGATAGTAAGATGGTTGAAGTAAACAAGGAGCACTGAGAGGACTCCCTTCCCCTCCCCTCCCTTCCCCTCCTTGTGAATGTGTTTACCACTTTAGGCAGAAGCTGAAGACACTTGCGTTCCTAGCACACCATTCCATTTGGTCTATGACGAGCTCAACTCTAAAATTACTGATTATTACTTATTCGGATTCTCTTTTCGACCTTCCCCTTAATGAGCAGTCTTTATAATAAGTTTAACAAATGATACTTTATTTATTTGATTTTTCTCTTATCATAGATTGCATATGTATATTGTTTTAAGTTAATGAAATTTTCCCATCAGTGGTACTGACGAGACTGGGCTTCAGCTTATCTGTTACTAGTCTGCATTAAATGGAAAAATGGAGGACTATCATTTTAAAACTTCTGTCTATATTATGTTTGATTAGCTGCTGTTTATTGAAGTGAAACATTTTTGTCTTTTGAATCAAACAAAAATTGGGACCTGTGTTTTATGTAGCTTGTTTGGTTTTGTGTTATATTTTTTGTTTGTTTGTTTGTTTGTTTGTTTGTTCAGATAGAGTTACTCAGTGTGTATAGCCCTGGATGTCCTGGAACTTACTCTGTAGACCAGGCTGGCCTCAAATTCAGGTGGGCCACCTTCCTCTGCCCACCATACCCAGCTATTTTATGTAGTTTTGTTTTTAAGTTTACTTATCTAGTAATTTATTTCTCTGTATGTTATAACACATCTATAACTACATAGAACTTTAATAAGAAATGCTTCTTCATCAGGAATAGTTTGAGAGTCTCCAAGATTTTCCTTTCTGACACTTTCCCCTTTCCTCCTCCTTCCCCTTTTCTATTTGGTGGTGTGAACATCCAGCCCAGGGCCTCGCCCATTCTAGAAGAACTCAACCCCTCAGCCACAGCCCTGGTCCAGTAACTTTGCTGTTGCTTTAAGACCCTTCTCCAACTTGAAATCTTTATAATTTCCCTCTTTGAGTCCAAGAGTTATAACGTGAATGCTATCTATTTCCAAACTTACAGTTTTTCAATTTTTTTTTTAAATTTAATTTAACTTAGTATATAAATGCCACAGTATGATCTGAGAACATAGCCTTGATGATCTTGACTTGGGGGTAGGCTAAGTTCTGCACCTTGGGGATAGGCTAATTCTTTTCAGTGTGGGCACTGTCACTGAATTAGTCTATCCCACAGAATGAACACAGCTCATAATCACTCTCCAGTGTGATCTATATAGTGGAGGCCTGTTGATTGTTATTTCCTCTAAGAAGGGAGGGGGGAACCGGCCAAATACAAATGAATACTTACTGGCTTTGTAACCATGAGCCATGGTTGGATTGTTGTGGAATGTCACAGACCCACCCATCAGAGCCAGCAGGATAGCCTTCTGGGAAGGCTGCTGGCACAGGGTGAAACTTGCTCACCCCAATTTCACTGGCAAACACCAAAGGCAGAGAATGGGTTAAGTTCAGGCTTACGGCATTCACTCAAATCTAATCGGGTCACAGTTGTGTCTCTCAAAGCTAGACACCAGGTCTTTGGGACTGGCTCCTACCCAGCAGGTCAACACTAGATTTTCTCTTACTGGCAAGTGGAGGAGACTCCTCGTAAGTCTTGGTGTTGACTCTCCTTAAATAAACAAGGCAGAGCAGATTCCACTCTGGGATTATCTAGGACACATAGTTAAACTGTTACAAGAAAAAAAGAAGAGAGCTAACATTGAGGAAACTTTGGTCTGGAGATATTTGTCTTCATGTTTGTTTTCTTTACATCGCAAAGCTGTAGTGAGGGTCACATGCCATGAAAGAATGTAGGAAATTGTTCCAACAACAACTACAACATTGAGTTGATTCTTGCTGCGAAGATGAATAATCCCTGTATAACTTTGAATCTGATAGTCTGGAAGTATGAATTTAAAACATTAATTTTGCCGGGCAGTGGTGGCATACGCCTGTAATCCCAGCACTCTGGGAGGCAGAGGCAGGCGGATTTCTGAGTTCAAGGCCAGCCTGGTCTACAGAATGAGTTCCAGGACAGCCAGGGCTATACAGAGAAACCCTGTCTCAAAAACAAAACAAAACAAAACATTAATTTTTTTCAGTCATGTTGCATATGATTTTCATGTAGCCTAGGCTGGCTTCAAATTTACAATGTGGCCAAGGATAACCTACTCCTCCTGCCTCCACCCCACCTGTGTATGCCACCATAGCTGTGGATGCCACAGGGCAGCACGCTTTCTTCTTCACTTTTGTTCTTCAGTCTCTAGATTTTTGTGCATTTTGCTCCCATGTGCATTTTGCTGAAGTTTTTCTAAGTACTTTTGTTGCTGCTGCTAAATACTTATCTAAATGCATCATTTTTACAAATTGGTGAAGCCATGTCAAATGTCCTTTAAAACTGGGTCTCTGACTGGGGCCTTACCTTCACAGTAGAACTTGTATTTCGAGTATTCTAGGCTGTGTCCAATTCCACAAAACAAACAGAATGCAATAGACCTTGACAATTAACCTCATTGCCCTTTGCACGTAATTCCTTGCTTGGAAAATGCTAAGTACCTTGTAGATGGTGACTCTCCAAATTTCAATGAAACATATTCACTACTGGCAGGCTTTCTGCATTCATCTTTATCCCTGTGAAACTAGCAGAAGACTGTGCTGACTATCAGACGCTCAGAATAAATGCTAAGAATGAAGCTATGTTTCTGAACAAATATGCCAATGTTCATATGGATGGCCGTACTTTTTATCTTTATTTTTAGTTTATGTATATGGTGTTTTGCATGCTTCAGTGTCCATGGAGGCCTTAAGAGGGCGTCAGATCCGAGGGGACTAGAGTTAAAAACTCATGTGAACCACCATGTACATGCTTAGAATCAAACCCAGGTCCTCCGGAGAAGCAACCAGTGAGTGCTTTGAATCACTGGGCCATCTCTCCAGCCAGGTGCTTATATTTATGCTTTCATTCACTCACTGGTTTAAAAGTGATAAATCTGAAGAAAGCATATTATAGTTAAATATTTCATTAATAATGTAATTAAACAAAAAAACAATGCCTCCATTTTTGCATATCCCCTCCAACCCCTTGAAGTGTATACACACACACATACACACACACACACATTCATAACTACTTAGTGGAAACTTTATTGAAAGAGTTTATGTAAAAGACCATTGACATTAACCTGAGTGGAGTGGGTGGCAGAGAATATGAATGAATATAACCTTTAGCCAGCAGTGATGTAAATCTGTAATCTCATAGTTTCCCATTTAGGAAGGTTAAGGCAGGAGGATCCTGAATTCAAGGTTACAGAGTGAGAAACTGTCTCAAAATACCGAGCCAGACACAGCCAACCAGGTGTGGTGACACACACCTTTGGTCCCAGCTCCCAGAAGGCAGAAAAGTGGATCAGTATAAGTTCGAGGCCAGCCTGGTCTACATAGTGAAGTCCAGGACAACCAGGGCTGCATAGATAGACACTGACTCACAAAAGCAAACAAAACAACAGCAAAACCAAGTGAACCAAAGGCTGAGATTCAACCCATAGCAGCTCCTTCCTTCTTCTTATTACAGTACTAAACTCTAAAATCTCTGAATATTATTCATGCCAATGCCCATTAATCCAGAGAGAGTTCCATTTTAAAAATATGGTAGAGTTATTTCCTAATTAAGAATATTAAAAAACAAATGTAGGGCAAGAGAATCAAGCAATATTAAGACAAACAAGCAAAAACCACCCATTAGGTTCCCTTCTCACTTTTCTAAGTGTGATTCATAACTATCTCTGTGGTTAAGAAAAGCCCCACTTTCTTATTACAGTTGTAACTTCCAAGAAAATCATCTGGGGCCAGAGCACTGACAGGTTCTAAAACAAATGTCTGGCTATCTCTCCTTTGTGCATCACCGTGACCTCATGGGCCTTTCTTAGTAAATAGCTAGGCAAAGCCCAAACATCTGTACTAGCTGGGGAATACAGGAGGCAGCAGGTCAAACAAAGACATGAAGCTAGGCACTGCTGACAGTATAAATCCTTAAGGTAAATCCTTACTAGAGTAAATTTAAAGTAAATCCTTACTAGAGACCGGCCGCTCTTGCAAAACTCAGGCCAAGGTAATCTTGTAATCTTAGTCACAAAGCCAAAATCTCCTGTTTATGGCTAGTCCAAAAATTAGAAAGTGTTTTGTACTTCCCAGTTGTGTGTGTTTGATTGTCATTTTAACCAAGTATCTCCTGGTGAAGTGCCAGTACTTCTTATAATTAGGAAAAAGTAACTGCACATGCTTATATAGATTTTTCAAGGCTGGCTATAAATACCTGCCAAATGTGTGAATTCTTGGTTGTGATTATTTGTAACTTGTAAAATGATGTCAGTTGCAAAAGGACATCTAAGTCAAATATCCCCTTCAGAGCTAAGGAAAAGGCACAAATTTCTAGGGGGAAAAGCCATTAATTAGCAAGTTATAAATTATGCCACCAAAATTTTCTTAAAATTGTATTGATTTATTTATTTGGGGTTGGAAAACCATCCTTTTTGTCATAAACACTTAGAAAATGATGCTTATTATGTTATTTGTAGCCTATGAAGCTTCATGGGTTTCACAGCATACAGAAAGTGTCACAGGGTGGACACACACACACACACACCACCCCTGGTACATAATAAAGAACCAGGTCAAGAACACCTAACCAGGTGCCTATTTGAGGAATCCTAGCACTAGAGAGAAAATGGAGAGCTTTTGCTTATAGGCTATTGGGTCATCTAGGACAATAAAAGGTGCCATTTCTGAGGATCCTTTTGTAACTGTCCAGGGTCACTCGCCCCTCTGCTGCTCTGTTGTCTAGTATGATAAAGAACCATGAAGAAAAGTAATCAAGACTGCTGGGAAAGAATTTCAGGGCTGCTGCTCTTAGGTGATGTGGCCAGAGAAGGCCTCATGGAGAAAGAGGAAAAGAAGGAGCCGGAAGAGAAAGAATAGGATAAGGAGGAAGAAGAGGGGGAGAAGGAAGATAAGAGGAGGATAAAGAGGGGGAAGAGAAAGGGAGGAAGTACCTTTTGAACAGAAGCTGAGATAGAGTTAGGAAGATAAGAAGGTACTCCAGGGGACAATGGAACAGCAAGGTCACAGTCCTCAGGAGACATCCCTGAAAATGATGGCTTTTAAATGATCTGTTAGGTAACTTTCAGGGAGATTAAAGGTCCTTTGACCTGAAGCCTACCTGGTAATGTCTTGGCAATGTCTTGGCTATACCATGTTCTCATCCTAAACTGAACTTTCTGCAGGCTTGGGAAAATATTTGAGGGGGTTTCCTGTCCATGCCTGGCATTTTGATGATATAGCATCTGTGGGTGAATATTTACCAGCTTCCCCAGGAATCGCTGCTCTCTGGAATCTCAGTGCACTCTAGAGTTTTCTCTTCACTCTGGAGCTATCTTTAGACAGCTGAGGAACCGGCCTCAGAGGAGAGAAACCTGGCCTTGATAAGAGCTTTGATCTGTCTGCAGCAAGCTTCAAATGCCCGAGCTGCCCTGCTTGCAACAGAGGAGGGTACTCATGCTAGCTCACTCAATGAGGCGCTGTACCTTTTAGACAGACTATAAAAACAAGTAAAATATTTCCATTTTTTTACTTTCTTATCTAGTGGAAGAGATAGATAATGCCTCATACAAATGATAAATGCCACGGGAGATACCTGATCTAAGAGAAGATAAAGGAACAAGGGGCCACATTTATTTCAGGTATCAAACCAGGAACATGCAGAATGTCCAGCAAACATCTGGGTGCTCAGTAAGCACTCAATAAAGCGTAGTGACAGCTGGTACCAGGAGTGGCTTCACATAGGAAGCAGAATTTCAAGCAAAGTAGGACCTGTTGCCAGCTAACAGAATACCCTGTTAAGTTTGAATTTCACATGTACAACAACATTCTAGTATAAGTGTATTCCAAACATTACAGAAAATATACATACACTAAGATATATTGGTTGTCTGTCTGAGATTCAAATTTAACAGGTAATCCTCATTTGTTATTATTAAATATAGCATACTTAAGTCAAAGGCTTCTTTTATTTTATTGACTCATGACTGATATGTAAAAGTTATATATGTTTGATGTGAAAATATTCACCCCTTTGAGGATTAGCATATGTATCACCTCATTTGATTGTCTTTTCCTTTTCCTCTTTTTCCTTCCTTTCTGTTTCTCTCATTTCTCATCTCCTGGCAGCCACTACTGTGTCACAGTGTCTTGAATTGCACATTTAAGGTTCCACATGGAAGTGAAGTCACATCTGTGGTTTAGTGTGATGTCCTCAAGGCTCACACATATTTCCCCAAATGCGGGATTTTCTTCTTTTCACAGGCTGAGCAATAATCTTTTGTATCTACCCCTTTTCTTCATCCATTCATCCATTGTATTAGGATAGTGTGGAATTGTGAATAATACAGTGATATTCTGTTCAAAATCCAGATGTTGCTTTGGGGGGGGAAGAGAAGTAGGTGGGTGGGTCACACCGAAGTTTCACTAAGTCCAGGAGACTTGTACATGGAAATGAAGAGCAGAAGAAGAGAGATCAGGCCCAAAGGCACAAGGAGGAGAGAAAGCACATTTTCCACGCGTGTCTCCAATCATGAAGCACTTACTCCCAGGCAGTGGTGATAATCACTCCTCCAAAGGCCTTGAAATAATTTAACCACTTGTTTACTAGCATGTATAGGATGTTGTCTTGGCCCCTGTTCTTTAAATGAGGAGACGATTCACAAGGATGAGCAGGTGACCTTCATAAGCACACAGGGTCAGGAAGCTGGAGCTAGGATGGTGGATGTTGGTGTTTGGTGTCTGCAGCTACTGTCTTGACCTTTTGGGTGGAAGAAAATAATCTATTTAACATAAGCTTATTGTAGGCGTTCAAGTCATTTTGAAATTCATATGAACTCTGAGTCCTACACATAGTTAAATGTCTCCGCTTCACAGAAGGAGAACCAGAATGCCCGGGCAGCTCTGTACTTCTTTCAGATGTGGAAGTTGTTAGCCTTGGTAGCTTCAAAGGCCCCCATTTCCTGGAACGTAGAATCTTCCCCCCAACCGCTGGCTGCACAATCAAATGCTGCCATTTGCAACAACTTATCGGAAACAAACAAGCTACAGAGAATTGAGCAAGAATTTCTGGGATACTGTGATTATTATGGTCAGAGCAAAGGACACACTGTGAGCTTTGGCTATTTGAGTGGGCCAAGGGTGATGATTAACCCAGCCTCCTGCAGGTTTAAGTAGGGTAGGAGCTGTGAGCACAGTCAGTCCTCCTTCCCTTCAGCCTCAGTGCTCCTCATGCACCATCTCTGACGGAAGAAACCATGCTTTCCCTGAGGGTCGCCTGCCTCGTCCTGAGCGTGGCCAGCACAGTCTGGGTACGTGCTTTCTTTTCTCTGTCTCTGGCATTTCTTCCAAAGGGAGTTTTGATTTCAGGGTCTACCAGTCCTTTGTTCTTTGCCCTATAAAGCCCGGGCCAGGGAGGCAAATTCCCAGGTGAGCCTGACAAGTATGTGGGGAAAAGTGATTTCCAGAGGGAGGCCCTAGGGGAGCGAGGGATCTTGACATCTGTCAATCAGGTTGATTCAGATTCAGTGTCTAAACACTGTAGTTGTGTTTGTTAGTACACGCTCGCCGTGCTGGGGATTGATCAAGCATGGAATTCTTCATGCTGCGAGCCTTAAATGCAGTTTCTCATGTTGCGATGACCCGCAGCAACCATAAATATTTTTGTTACTACTTTCTAACTTTAATTTTGTTACTTTTATGAATCATAACGTAAACATATTTGGAGAGGGACAGTTGCCAAAGGGGTCATGACCCACAGGTTGAGAACCCCTGGGCATGCCAGTCAAGCTCTCTATGATTGAGTTATACTGCCAGATTTCTAGCCTCGTGAATCATCCCCCCACAACTTTGTCCCTCTAAACTCCGGAGACATCATTCTAACAGAACAAAACATTTGATCAGAACTGTTCTCCAGCTGACAATTCCAGATGTGTCTATAACAAGCAGAATGCTTTGGGCTTACTGTGGTGCACCTCTACTTTTTTTTTTTTTATTTGCAATGTTTTAGTTTTGCTTGTGATGTTTTAGTGTTGTTTGTGATGTTGAAGACTGAACCAGAACTTTTTGACCTAGCACTCTACACCGGCAGCCCTAAGAAAAACTTTTTATATCTTTTTGAAGACATAAAAGGAAAAGGGCAAATTAATTGCCTTTGAAAATGTATAGCAAATTCCAAAGAAATTAGTCATGAGGCAGTGTGCTCTTTGGAAGGATGTATGTTCTTTTTTAGATGGCTTGTAAATGCTTACATTATTTCCAAAATCAAGCTCCAAAGACAAACAAAAGAAAGAAACCTAAATCAATGGAGTTTCTGACACATTCTAATTTATAAAAAACGTGTCAACTATGACCAAGGACCTAGGTGGCATCCTAGTTACCCAGGCTGTGTATTATTTCAGTTGTTTTGTTGTTGTTGTTGTTTTCTTTGGCTCATCATTCAAACATCTTGATATCAGAGAGTACAGAATAACACATTTTGGAGGGCATTAAATGAAAAAAAGACAGCTGAGGCGATATTTCTGGGTAATTCATACTTCTATTGTCTTCTTTATCTCTTATTATTATGTGCACTGTCTGTCTGCTTTATTGTTGTGCTATTTTATTCATACAATTGAATTTACCATTATATTTCTTATACAAAGGGACTCGTTCTTTTAAATGAATTGTTCTTCACTGCCTTAATTATGATAATTAGGATTATTTGAATTTTTACAAACGAGAATGAGACCATGGTGACTAATTATAAGGAAAAACTACCCCAAACTAACATAGTGACAGGAAGATCCTTGTAAGTTGGCAGTGGTGAGCGGAGGCGATACACACTGGAAGCCATCTTCACCCGTTAGACGAAGAAGTGTTATGGGACAAAACGTTTTGTGTTTCACTTGGTTTATAGCTGAGAACTTTTAGCTCTGGGTTTCTAATTATAAGGTGTTCAAAAAAATTGCTGGTTACTGACTACTGCTTCAACTGTTTGTTATTTTCAATTCAAATGAAAATCTACAATTGCATGATTGTACTATAAAACATTGCCAAGTGTTAACTTTGCACATTTGTGTACTTGATAAGTGCTTGTCTAGATCATGGACCATCTCCAAAGGTTACCATAGAAACCTGAAAGAGAAAGGAACATGGGTGCAAGAGGGCATAGGTTTTCATATACAGAAAGAGGACTTTAGGGAGAAAAAAAAAACTAGAATTTTTCAGCTATCTTTTGTCTATGGTCATGAAACAAAAGACAAAGACGAAATTTAACTGATGCTGTTAATCCCCATCATTTTTCTTTTAAAACCCCTAACATCCAGCAGATGCTTATCCAGCATCAAATACAGTTTTGAATTTCACACCTTTTACCGTCTTTGCTTCTCACAATGACTCATACAAAAGATAAGTAGAATTTTCATTTGACTGTAAGAAGCTGGCCAGCAGTGTTGGCTTTTAATGTCTGCCCTGGGGTTTGTAAACATGACAATGTCTCTTCTTTGGGCTAACATTGTTGCCTCTGCTCCTTTTTGAATGTTTGAAAACCCTTAAAGACTGCAGACACCGGAGGTGAATTCTTAGCAGAAGGAGGAGGAGTGCGTGGGCCAAGAGTTATGGAGCGACATCAGAGTCAATGCAAGGAGACAGACTGGCCCTTCTGCTCTGATGAAGACTGGGTAAGCAGAGAACATGGTGAACAGGGGCCTTCCTTATGCCTCTGTCTCTCTGTCTCTCTCTCTCTCACACACACACATACACACATGTGTTTTATATATATAAATGTATACACACACACATATATTTTTTCATATAGTCAATGGGTCCTGCTGGAGACCCTTCCTCACCAGAGATTATCTAACAGTAATATAGCCCCTTACTTGCCAAATTAGAGAGAAAAATGGAAAGAAAACTAATCCAAAGACATTGTCTAGTAAGATTGGGCCCCTGGTGGGATAAACACGTGGAATGCCTGAGTAGTGGGACTACAGAATTCCCAGTGCATCATGCAAGACTAAGTGGACTTTCATTTCAGAATTCCCCTATGGCCTGTTCACTACTTTTGAGTCTGTGTTTACTTGGGAGAGCTGGGGAGAAGAGCAGAAAAGACTATAACATTCCAAACTTCTGGTAGCTGCAAGGCAAACCTTTCAGCCAATCTTCTCCTCCATTTTCAGAACCACAAATGCCCTTCAGGCTGCAGGATGAAAGGGTTGATTGATGAAGTCAATCAGGATTTTACAAACAGAATCAACAAGCTCAAAAACTCACTATTTGATTTTCAAAAGAACAACAAGGATTCTAATTCACTGACCAGGAATATCATGGAGTATTTGAGAGGAGACTTCGCTAATGCAAACAGTAAGTGGGACATATTCAGTGCTTGGGCTTTCTAACGAGGATGATAACAAAAGTCCCCAATGATAATGTCTTCTCTCTCGGAGATACTGTGGTTTTACTTCAAAGCACTCAGAGTGGAAATCACTGAAACTTAAGGAGACGGACGTCATTTTCACGATTTAGCTTAGATTTTTAATGTCCTATATTTTTTAAATAAAGAGAGGGGGATCTTTCAAGTAGCTATTCTGCCTCTATCCTATAGACAGAGTCGCAGAGGTCAAGGGACTTCTCAAATACACAAAACAGAGATCAGCTCTACATTCTATTGAGTCAATTGACATCAGGTCCCATAAATGAAGTTACAATCAAATAATCAGGTGTGATTAAACTATTTACCTCCTAACCTCAGTTTTCAAACCCTCAAGTAATTTCTGGGTTTATTTGCGTTCCTTGTCATGTTAGGACTGTGTGACTATTACCCATGGATGACTCTTGTGTGGAACGATCTAATAAAACTGAAAACTTGCAGATTATACATCCAGAGAACAAACTATAATATAATAAAGTGTAAAAATACTTATAAGCAATTTCCTTTTTCCTTTTTTTAAATGTATTTTATTTATTTTTAGATTTTTATGAACAAATCAGTCTGCAGGTACCTGAATACTTTGCATTTTCTGTTTCAGACTTTGATAACACTTTTGGGCAAGTGTCAGAGGACCTGAGGAGCAGAATTGAGATCCTGAAGCGTAAAGTCATAGAGAAAGCTCAGCAGATTCAAGTTCTGCAGAACAATGTCAGGGCTCAGCTGATAGACATGAAGCGCCTAGAGGTAAGCCTGGGGCTCTGGCCCCAATCTGTCTTTGACTAAGAAAGAAGAAAAGTCACTAGCCATCTACACAGTGTCTACTAAATCCATTATCCACTCAAAATAGAAGTGTCTCCACCCTAGAGAAGAAGGCAACAGTCCAGAAATTGGAAGGAAATTCTTGAAGGGTGAATAGATAGCGTGTTCGGAAAAAAAACACGCTCTGTCCTATCTACCACAGGCTGAGACCTTGGCCTCTGCAAGGAGGATGTTCTTTAGCTAGGGCTAACAGGGTTAGTGCGTTCACCTTCCCCATTCAAATTCTAAAACGGACCCAAATAGCTCCCTTTGCACAACCTCCGCAGCCCTACACAGCTTCTGGTGAGGTCGGCCTGAGTAGCAAAAGACAAAGGGTGGGGCTGATTTTTCTGATAGTCAAAGAAATAAAACCCATTCCCCAAATGTAAACCAACTACCAGGAACTCAGTTATTTCTATAAATATGATTCATTTCTCTGTCTTCCTCTCTGTAGGTGGACATTGATATCAAGATCCGCTCTTGCAAAGGGTCCTGCAGCAGGGCTGTAAACCGCGAGATAAATCTACAGGACTATGAGGGTCAGCAAAAGCAGCTTGAACAGGTCATTGCTAAAGAATTGCTTCCTGGGAGAGACAGGCAGTACTTGCCAGCAATAAAAATGTTTCCAGTTCCCGACCTGGTTCCCGGAAGTTTTAAGAGCCAGCTTCAGGAGGCCCCTCCAGAGTGGAAGGCGTTAACAGAAATGCGGCAGATGAGAATGGAGTTGGAGCGGCCCGGGAAGGATGCTGGTTCTGGTTCCCGAGGAGATTCGCGAGGAGATTCGCGAGGAGAAAGTTGGCGAGCAGACTCCCGCGGAGATTCTCCAGGGGACTCTGCAACACGTGGACCAGGGTCAAAGGCAGAAAACCCCACGAACCCTAGACCTGGTGGAGCTGACTGGCGTCCAGGGAGCTCCAGGACTGGAAGTGATGGAAATCGGAGCCCTGGGACCACTGGGTCTGATGGCGCTGGAGGCTGGAGTACCGGAAGCTCTAGATTTGGCTCCAGCTCTGGGAACCCTAGGCCTAGTAACCCTGACTGGGGTGATTTTTCGGAGTCTGGGGCGAGTAGCCGCCCAGCAATAAGAAAAGAGTATCACACAGATAAACTGGTCACTTCTAAAGGAGATAAAGAGCTCCTGATTGGAAGCGAGAAGGTCACCTCTTCTGGCACAAGCACCACACGTCGTTCATGCTCTAAAACCATTACCAAGACTGTAACCGGTTCTGATGGTCGTCGGGAAGTGGTCAAAGAAGTGGTCACCTCGGATGACGGTTCTGACTGTGGTGATGCCATTGACTTAGACATGAGCCACAGTTTTAGTGGCAGGCTTGATGAACTTTCCCAAATGCATCCCGACCATGCTGCTTTCTTTGGCAGCCGCTTTAGTTCACTCTCACCTAACTTCAAAGAATTTGGCAGTAAGACCCATGCTATAGGCTCTGATTCTGACATCTTCACAGACATTGAGGACCCCAGCTCCCATGTACCTGAGTTTTCTTCCGGTAGTAAAACCTCAACTGTCAGAAAACAAGTAATCAAGAGCTATAAAATGGCAGATGAGGCAGGAAGTGAAGTTCACGAGGAAGGAGAAACTCGGACCACCAAGAGGGGCCGTGCCAAAGCTCGCACAATGAGAGGTATCGACCCTTAACTTTCGGGAGATCCCCTGACCCCCTAGATAAAATTAACCATTTCTGCAAAGTGCTTTCCAGGCACCTCTTTCCTAACCTCCTCTAGTGCTTTGTTGGAATCTCATTTTTTTGTCAGTTTTTCATGCTAGACTGTACGTTCCTCGGGGGCAGGGACTTTGCCATGTGTCTATTTCTGTAATTCCCAAATGCCTAACAGTGCAGTCATTTCTCAATAAATACATTTTAAATAAATGAACAAATTCTCCTGAAACTCAATTCTGAGTCTGTTTAACCGAATTCATTCAAAATGTGTGCGATTGTAATACCCAACCCACTAACCTTAAATTTAGTGTATGTCTCAGTTGACATTTAGATTAGGTTAAAAATTTTGTTATATTAGTATTGATTGATAAATGCTTAGTTAGCTATCTTTAACTATCGTTTGATATTAGCCTGTGCAAGTAAGATTTCAAATCCATTTGAAGAAAGTTTGCTAAAGGATAAGTATCCTTTACTTGGTAAAAATTATATCTCAATGTAGGTTCATCCTTTTCCTGTAGGAGGAGGGAAGGAAGGGAGGGAAGAAGGATGGGAGGAGGGAAGGAAAGGAAGGGAGAAAGGATGGGAGGAAGGATGGGAGGAGGGAAGGAAAGAAAGAGAGGAAGAAAGGAAAGAAGAAAGGAAGGAAGGAGGGAGGGAGGGAAGGAAGGCAGTATCTACTTTAACCTGGGCAATGCCTGTTTTAGTATATCTAAATGAGAGTAACTTCCTCCAACCAGCTTAATTTTTTTTTTAGACTGTGATGATGTCCTCCAAACACATCCTTCAGGTGCCCAAAATGGCATTTTCAGTATCAAGCTCCCTGGATCCAGTAAGATTTTTTCTGTTTATTGCGATCAAGAGACCAGTTTGGGAGGATGGCTTTTGATCCAGCAAAGGACGGATGGATCACTGAATTTTAACCGGACCTGGCAAGACTACAAGAGAGGTTTCGGCAGCCTGAATGACAAAGGGGAAGGGGAATTCTGGCTAGGCAATGACTACCTCCACTTACTCACTCTGAGGGGCTCTGTCCTCAGGGTTGAATTAGAGGACTGGGCTGGACAAGAGGCTTATGCGGAGTACCACTTCCGGGTAGGCTCTGAGGCGGAGGGCTATGCGCTGCAGGTCTCCTCCTACCAGGGTACTGCTGGGGATGCTCTGCTGGAGGGCTCTGTGGAGGAGGGGACAGAATACACCTCACACAGCAACATGCAGTTCAGTACCTTTGACAGAGATGCAGACCAATGGGAAGAGAACTGTGCGGAGGTCTATGGGGGAGGCTGGTGGTACAACAGCTGTCAGGCTGCCAATCTCAATGGCATTTATTACTCTGGGGGCACCTACGACCCCAGGAACAACAGTCCCTATGAGATAGAGAACGGGGTAGTCTGGGTTCCCTTCAGAGGAGCAGATTATTCCCTCAGGACTGTTCGGATGAAAATCAGACCGCTGGCGGGACAGTGGCTGAAGGAGTAGAAAGTGGGGTCCGGTTTTCTTTGCTTGGTTAGCTGAGAAGAAAGACAAAACGGAAGATGAAAGGGTCACTGGTCTTGTGAACTTTTTTTAAAAAAAATTCCCAGGTGCTATTCCATTGTTCTTTGTACTGTAGCTAAATGTAACTGAGATGCATTACTGCTTTGAAAAAAAAATAAAGTTTTACATTTTTTTCATCCTTTTTTAAAACCCCTATGAGTTTTAAAGCATTTGCAAGGAGATGCCAAGGGATATGCATTCCATCAGGAAGAAGGAGTCAGATTTGAGCTCTTCTTGGCCAATCTCAAAGCTGGCCACTTCTTTTCAAAGACACCCCCTCTCCCACCTCCTACCCCCCAGTCATAAACTCATTGCAAGTACAGAAGTAATTTACTCAGGAGGTAGTGTGGGTTCTAAGCTGATGGTCTGGGCCCAAACTAACTGCTCCTGTGCCCGCCTGCTCTGCTCTCCACCTTATGCTTTGAGACAGAGTCTCACAGAACCAGGAATGAATTTTCCCAATTCTCTAGACTGGCTGGCCAGGGAGATCCACAGATGCTCTGATTGCTGCCATTACCAGGGCCATTGTTACTTCCCCTGGCTTGTTGTGTTGTCGTTGGGGAGCTGGAATCAGGTCCTCCCTGTTTCCACAAGGCAAGCTTTTTGATTATTTATTTATTTATTTATTTTTCCCAAAACAGGGTTTCTCTGTATAGTCCTGGCTGTCCTGGAACTCACTCTGTAGATCAGGCTGGCCTCAAACTCAGAAATCTGCCTGCCTCTGCCTCCCAAGTGCTAGGATTAAAGGTGTGAGCCACCACCACCCGGCTGAGGGCAAGCTTTTTAGACTGCGAAAAGACCTGGCCCAGAAGTTTTTGCTGTTGTTTTCCTTTGTTTCCCCACTGTAGTTGTGGTGACCCAGGCAAACAAAGCACATTTAAACCACTGCCCACTCCTTTCTGCAGCAGCAGCGCCGGCCCTCCATAAAGCCTTCCCATTGCTCTTGGTATTAAATGCTCTCCCAGTGCTCTCTCTCATGGAGGAGTTTGTTTGAAGAAAATCGCCATCCCTCCCCTGACCCACTACCTTAAAATCCTCCCCCACTTCAATGTTTATGGATTTAAATTTTTAAATCGGTTTATTTTAGTTTATTATATTCATGAGTATCAATATCTTTTTATGATATGATAATTCCAAATTCCACTCTTGGCTTGCTAATTGTAAGAAATTATTTTAACCTTTACAGAGAATAAGTATGAGATTGAACTAGGCAGGGTGGGGTAGGAAGGGAGTAATCATTGTTGAATCCCTTCTAAAAATTCACCTACTATTCTTTAGAACTCCAGGATATAGCTCATCACTTCTTTTTTTTTAATATTTTTATTTTCTATATTCTTTGATTACATTCCAAATGATTTCCCCTTTCCCAGATCCCCCCTCCCCATATGTCCCAAAAACCTTCTTCTCTCCATTCATTCTCTAATCACCTCCCTCCTTTTTCTCTGTCCTTATATTCCCCTCCAATGCTAGATCAATCCTTTCCAGGATCAGGACCCTCTCCATACTTCTTCATAGGAGTCATTTGTTATGTGATTTGTGCCTTGGGTCAGCTCATCACTTCTTAAGGGTGACTCCATTATTCTTCCCTTGAACTGATAGGAGATGGACCCCTGAAGTAGCACATTGATTTAGGAAATAAGATAACACAACACAGAGGTTAGAAATTATCCTCTGGCCCCTTGCCTGATTCTAATCTGATGGAGACGGAGTGTAGCTGACGACACAGGAAGACAGAGCTACCCATTCCCATCTGGGAGAGGAAGGCAACTGATGAATTTCAACATCATTCAAGCCAGCATAGCACTGAAACCTGTGTTCTAGAGGGGGCCTAGCACAGCTAGCGCGCACACACCACACACACACACACACACATACACACACACACATACACACACAATGAGACTTAGAATGTTATTGCCACTTCTGTAAATGCACACTGGACACACAGGAGAAATCTGTTCAAAGATGGTGCCACTGGTCAGTCAGCACAGACCGACAGCCATGCTGCATCCTGATATTATACCAAGCCTGATCAATAAGTCCCAAGTCAGGCTGAGTCATAAGTATTTCCATGATCTGATAGCAAGACTAGAGCAATTTAAAACCTCCACACTCTGGGAGTGAGTGGATGCACCCAGGAGAATCTGTGCAAGTTCCAGACCAGCCTGGTCTGCACACAGAATCCCATGTCAATAGATGGAGGAGAGAACTTAATGAATGAAAAGTTCAAGAACCAAAGTGTTTCAGAGCCTTGCTCACTTAGCATAGAAACACGCGGCATCCCGCCTATTGGGAACAAAGAATGTGTGCTTAAGTCTAAGCATTTGTCTCCAAGATGATCTCAGACATGAAGCCCAAAATGTATGTGAGGAGTAGAATACACAATCAACTCTGATATATATGTATATGATGTATATGTATGTGTATATGTGTATATGTGTGTGCATGTGTATATGTGTGTGTATGTGTATGTAGTTAACACCCCAGAGATTGCATTGTATACTGATATTAAATAGTCACACATATTAAAGCTAATAAAGCCTTCTCTCCATCTCTGTGAAACACAGGCCCAGAAAAGCCCAGTGTTGAAGGAACTTAATATTCTAAACACCTGAAGGCAGCAGTCCTGGAGACATTGACAGGCCTTTCACAAGGATCACAGCTCTGGGTGGTGTCGGTGGTGGCTGGGAGCTCACAAAAGGGACAGAGAACTGCTTGGTACTCCATTCTGTCCCCAAGTTGACACATGTGAACCCAACCATGTTAGCAATATTCCAACCACGAGCCTCCTGTATTTTTGATCATTCAAAAGCTCCTTATTGGTTCTTAAACACAGTGAAACAGTAAAATAACTGTCTGAAACGGATTTTTTTTACTATAAAATCAAAGTTAATGTGATTTTAATGCTCCTAATCAGGCCCATGAGATGGCTCAGTAGGTAAAGGTGCTTGCTCCTGAGCCCGAAGATCCGAGTGCAATGGGGGCTAAAGTGACAAGGGAGACCGGGATCACTCAGGTTGTCTCTGACTTCTGTACGTGCACTCAGATGTAAGCTAAGTATAAAATAGTTTTTAAACAGAACATTCTATAAATTGTCTTAGAAACCTGAGTGCACGTACAGAAGTCAGAGACAACCTGAGTGACTGTGACAGCTTGCCACATAAACAAGCTGATGGCCTGAGTTTGATCCCAGGAACCCAAGTTTGTAATCCCAGAACTTCTTCTGTGAGATCAAGAGACTCATTCAGATCCTCCTGGCCTCGTTAGCCTAAGCAGCATGGCAGAAACGAGAGAGACCCTGCCGATCTCTCAAGGCAGATGGAAAGAGCTTCCTCAGACTTTCCACACAGGCCATAGTATGCTTGTGCCCTTATTCCCTTCTCTCTTTCTCTCTCTCTCTCTCTCTCTCTCTCTCTCTCACACTCACACACACACAGAGTACAAAAAGTCTTAAAACATAGAAGTATTAGTCCTTAAATACTCCTTTGAGAAAAAACATTATATATTATTTATTATACATTATATATAATATATCATATATCACCTATCATATATCATATTATACTTATACATTATACATTACACATTACACACTACACATTATACATTATATTATATATATAATATTTGGTGTATTAAGAAAATAAATCTAGATTAAAAGGCAGGAAAATCACAAAAGTCAAATTTCATTAATATCATAAAGCTTTCTTACTAGCGTCATAAGGCTCTTAATGTTCCCTTCAATTCTTGGTATCCAAAGTGGGGGATAAAATCTAATTAGCTGCTTTGCTAAGGCTTGTGAAAGGACTGCACAGGACTGTTTTGCTGCAGATGGTGTCTTTAGTTTCTTGAAGTCTCTGTCTCTTGCTTCTAGATAGAATGAGCAGTCCCAGTGTGACAGGCCAACTAAGAAGCAAGAGCAGCAGGTAGCTTCCTTTCCATGGTGTGGTCAGTGAAGAACACAGCAGGGAGATAGTCTCCTAGGTGGGCTGCTGCTGGGCGTCTAGGAGGCTGTGTAGTGAGACTCTGTGTATCAGTGGGAAGGCAGACACTCCTCATTGTGTCTGTAGGGAAGACAGAAATGGTCCGACACATAACGTGAGATCTCAGTGCACATTTATAGCATAAAAAATTCAATGTACCATTTTCATAAAGGAAAATATCAGCCCTTTGTGCATACACAAATCAATAGGAAACAAAATATGAAATTAAGTTTTGATGGCCTCATTTGTTCTAAGTTGCTTAAAATGTATAGATCAATATAAACATATCTATTGTGTAGATGAACCACCGTTTCTGTATCCATTCCTCTTTTGAGGGACATCTGGGTTGTTTCCAGCTTCTGGCTATTATAAATAAGGCAGCTATGAACATAGTGGAGCATGTGTCCTTATTGCATTTTGGAGCATCTCCTGGGGAATACTACTCAGACAAAAAATGACTTCATGAAATTGGCAAATGGATGGAACTTGAAAATATCATCCTGAGTGAGGTAACCCAGTCACAAAAGAACACACTCGGTATATACTCACTAATAAGTGTATATTAGCCCAAAAGCTCAGAATTCCCAAGATTCAATTCACAGACTATGTGAAGCCCAAGAAGAAAGAAGACCAAAGTGTGAAGGCTTCAGTGCTTTTTTAGAAGAGTGAACAAAATACTCACAGAAGGAAATACGGAGACAAAGTGTGGAGCAGAGACTAAAGGAAAGGCCATCCAGAGACTGGCCCACCTGGGGATCCATCCCATATACAGACAGCAAACCCAGACACTATGTGGATATCAAGAAGTGCATGCTGACAGGAGCCTGATATGGCTGTCTCCTGAGAGGCTCTGCCAGAGCCTGACAAACAGAGGCAGATGCTCGTAGCCAAACATTGGACTGAGCTCAGTAGTCCCTGAAGGAGGAGTTGGAGAAGCGACTGAAGGAGCTGAGGGAGTTTGCAGCCCCATGGAGGGAGCAACAGTGTCAACAGGCCAGACCCCCCACCCCTGGAGCACCGACCAAATAGTACACGTGAGGGATCCATGGCTCTGGCCGCATTTGTGGCAGAGGATGGCCTTGTTAGACATCAGTGGGAGGAGAGGCCCTTGGGCCTGAGGGTGTTTGATGCCCCAGTGTAGGGGAATGCCAGGGTGGGTGGACGGGAGTGGGTGGGTGGAGGAGCACCCTCATAGAGGCAGGGGGACTAGGAATGGGACAGGGGCTTTCCAAAGGGGAGACCTGGAAAGGGGAAAACATTTGAAATGTAAATAAAGAAAATTTAAAAGAAAATTTAAAGAAGACTTAAAAGAAAAGAAATACAAATTTTCTCAACAGAAATAAAATATAAGCAATAAATAAAAATTAAGCTTAATTTTTAAAAAAAGATAAACATATCACTGTCCACGAATCTTTTTGAAGTAACAAGTGATGAAATAAAAAAGAAAATCCACACTCCCACCAAATCAGGTAACCCCATTCTCTCAGCATCCTCCTCTATCTAGATTGTGTTGGCCTAGAGGTCTATATGGGGTTGTCTTTATTACACTAACTGATGTGAGAGGACAGAGCCCACAGTGGGTGGCGCCATTCCCTGGATTTGGGTCCTGGACTATCTGAGAGAGAAGGGAGTGAGCTAAGTCCTAGAAGCATGCAACTTTTTCTGCTCTTGACTGTGGCTATGATGTCACTGTTTAAAATTTCTGCCACCTTGACTCCCCTGTTGTGATGGTTTTTAACCAGAAACTGTGGGGACCCTGTAAATAGCATTTCATCAGCCCAGCAAACAGAAAGAAACTAAGGCACTTAGAAACTGCTTGGGATTATTGAGGCTAAGTTTTGGTAGCCACAGTAATAATACAAGCTCTTTGTAGGTGACAGACTTTACACAAAAACAGTTTCTGAGATAGACTTCATTTATTCGTTTATTTATTCATCAGCTACTGTGCTCTTCCCCCAGACTTGCGTAGGCTAAATAGACCTTAAGTGTTTGCCACGGTTGGACCTTAACAACCCAGGTGGAGTCTTCCACCTTGCTGCACCTGCAATTTCCTACCGGAGCAGACTGCCTGCTGAGCTTGCTTTGCAACATAATCCAGCTGAGGCAAAGGATGGGGGTCTGTGGGCTCTCCCTATATAAACACAGTGCTGAACATTAAACTTCAAGCCTTGATCAGTGTGCTGGCTGTTTTTTTGTGTCAACTTGACACAGGCTGGAGTTATCACAGAGAAAGGGGCTTCAGTTGGGGAAGTGCCTCCATGAGATCCAGCTGTGGGGCATTTTCTCAATTAGTGATCAAGGGGGGAGGGCCTCTTGTGGGTGGTGCCATCCCTGGGCTGGTAGTCTTGGGTTCTTATTTTTTTTTTTTCATTGAGTATCTTCTTCATTTACATTGCCAATGTTAAAACCTTTCCCAATTTCCCCGCCTCCCAAAAGCCCCCCCGCCCCAAAGATTCCCTACCCCTCCTCCCACCCCCTGACCCCATGTATATGCCCCTCTACTTGACACACTCCCACCTCCCCCTCACCCTCCACCCCTGTCCGTTTCCCTTTGTTGGGGCCTCTTTTGAGCCTTTACCTAACCAAAGACCACTCCTCCCACCTCTGCCACATTTTTGGCTGGAACCATGTGTACCACTTGGCTGATGGTTCAGTCCCTGGGAGTCTAGCTGAGCAAGCCAGGGGAAGCAAGCCAGTAAGAAACATCCCTCCATGGCCTCTGCATCAGCTCCTGCTTCCTGACCTGCTTGAGTTCCAGTCCTGACTTCTTTTGGTGATGAACAGCAGCGTGGAAGTGTAAGCTGAATAAACCCTTTCCTCCCCAACTTGCTTCTTGGTCACGATGTTTTACAGGAATAGAAACCCTAAGACAATCAGAAACTTTTGTCTTGGCTTCATCCTCTCGCCGCTGCCACCCCTCCCACCCAGCCCTGTCCTTTTTCATTTCCAGGCCCCCTTTCAGATTCACCCATGGCTGCTGCACAGCTGCAAGCTACCTCACTGATGACTGAGGATTGTGTTTGTTTGTTTGTTTGTTTGTTTTAAGACAGAATCTTGTAGTGCTTCTGAATGTCCTGAAACTCACTACATAAGCCTGCTTGGCCTGGAACTCACAGGTTCACCTTTGTCTGCCTCTGGAGTTGCTGGGACTAAAGGCATGGACTATCACACCCAGTTTGATGGCTTGTTTTTTACTGGATCTTTTATAAATCTCACATATAAATATCCGAAATTAATCGAAGACTGTATCCTCCCCCAGCATTTGAGCTGGATTTTCAAACCTCCGAGCTAATCACTAGTTCTCAGCCCTTGAAGTTCCTGGCCCTTTGTTCTCCATAGAACAGTACAGCCTCCTGTTTATCACCTGGGAGCCTCGGCTAACCAGCACCTAGAGCTAGCCTGGGGTGGAGCACCCAAGTCCTCTGATCTGCCAGACCTACAGTTTCCTGAATCAAGCAGGCCACCCGCTGAGCAATGTGGAAAGGTGGGGCCAACACACGCAGAGCCAGTCTCAAGGGATTCACCCCACAGCCCATATATCATCAAATCGCCATATAAACTTTACATCTTGAACAGCAACGGTTGTCCTGATGTCATTTCTTTCTCAATGCCCTCCATCTATCCCCAGCTTCTCTTCCAGGGACCGAGTTCGCTGTAGCTGTGGGCAGCAACAGAAGACAAGAACAGAGAGGGTCTTAAATATCACAGATGTAGGATGTCCACATCTACATTTGCATCTAGGAAGTCAGTTTCTTACAGGAAAGCTGGGCACTGTGGCTTTCTCTCCCATGTGGTAAAGGCCAGTGAGTGTAGAAGAACTACCAGGTTTCCAGTGCTAACAGCTGAGCAGAGCTCTCCCTGTCAGCTCATTGCTGAAGGGGGGTGACTGTGATTACAACAGAAGAGTCTGGAAAACATTTGCTAAGCTCACCTTTGACTCCGCCACAGAGGCCCCTGACCTCAAGGTTGCACGCCTACACAAGTGGTTGCAAAATTGTGTTAGGTGTCTCCTTTGGGGAGATTCAGCAAACATAGCAAACAGTTGCTAGGTATGGGTGAAGGACACAGGGGTACTCATTAAACTGTTCCTGAAATCGGTTTTATGTCTGAACCTTTCAAAATAAAATGATAAGGCAAGAAAAAATAGAATATGGACATCAAAACAGCAACTGGGTAAAAAACAGCTACATGCCACCCATGGATCACATTAGCCTGAGGAGAGGAAGGCTGTGGTTGTTTTAGATGTATAGATAACTGATGGGTACTTTTCAAAGGAACTAAAATTCGGAATGAGAGAAACGCATGAGCCTGGCAGGTAACGTGAATTTTACCTGATTTTAACCTGTAGGACATGTTAGGTCCAAGTTCCCCCTTATGGCAACTTCAAGAATGTCTGTGAGCAGCACGGTGCTTCTTGGTCACCATCTGTGTCACAGCTGCCGGGATCGGAAGGGTGGAAAGAGTCTTTAATAAATACAAACACCAGGAATTCCAAAATCTAGTCAGGGAGCAGAAACTCTTGAGGGTGTTTCTTGTAAAGCAGAAGATCTTTATAATAAATCCAAGTTTGCACCCAGAAATTTCTGTTTTTAAAACGCCTGTTGATTAAGGTGGGCATGGTGGCACGGGCCTTTAATCTCAGCACTGCTTGTTAGATTAACACATGACAGATTACCCAGGATCCACCTACTGCTGCTATTTGAGCACTAAGAACTGACCATCAGATCAGGTGTCTGCTTTAGTGAGATAACTGTGGCTTTACTTTAGACTCTAGTGTGTGTGTGTGTGTGTGTGTGTGCCTTTATTAGAAAATGACATATAAAGCATGTATCGAAAAACGATATATAAAAAAGGAAATATTGAAGGCTTGGGGTTTATTCATTCAATGTTTAGAAGTTACAAGCTTTTCATGCTGGAATAAAAGTTGAAAAAAATGCGGTATTCACTGTCAAAATGTGAGCAATTTCCTTAGGCTTTTAGAAAGTTCTAGGAGTGAACAGTTGAAGGGGGTGGGGGGCTGGGGGTGTTCAAAATAGACAGCGCTGTGTCAGATTGTGTGAGGGAAACACATTGCTTGGCTTGGCCATCAAGGTGAACAGAGGAACGCAGATGGCTCCTTAACTTAATGTGTTTGGGCGTGGTTTTTCAGGATGGGATTGTTGGCTCACCAAATCAATTCTGTTCTTCAGTTTTTAAGGAAGCTATGGTTTTTACAGTCTTCTCTTTATGTTTTCACTAACAACAAGATGATAGCAAGTATGGAATGGGGTAGGTGAGAAGGAGAAAGTTGATGTGTGTGAAGGAATTCTAGTGATCCCTGTAGACAGGAGTGTAGGACTTGTGCACTTATAAATGGCCTCATGTCAAGTGTAGGTACCTTAAGGAAAACAAATAAATGAACAAGGGGGCGCTAGAGTGTTTAGGAGGCAATGGATATAATAATGCCATGTGAGTGAGGTGCATATATATAGACACATGCAGACAGTTCTTTTGTTTGCTTTGTTATCTGTGTGTGTGTTGTAGTACTGGGAATCAAACTTGATATTTTGTATATAAATTATACTTTAGTAAATCCATTGAAAAATAAGATTTAAGGGGCCAGTTTATATTGGAATGATGGAAAGCCTAGTGCCAAAAATCTAGGTGTGTAATGAAAGGAGCAGAAGACAGTAACGGGAGCCACTCGTCATCAGTTTCGGCTCTAACTATGGGATTTGGGGGCAAGGCACTATTCAGTTGTTTATGGTAGAGAACTTTAAGCAGGCAGGTAAGCTTGGCAGAATTGGCTGACTTTTGGACAATGTAAGATATCGGCATGTGTGGTATAGACCGAGAGACAGAATCCATGGCAACAAGGACAGGGAAAAATAAAGGAGCAAGGCGGTAAGAGAAAGCATTTCCAAGAAACAAATTAATCTTCAGTAAAGTGAGCATCGAGGAGCTGCGACTCAGGACACTTAGTGCCGTGTACACGGGCAGCCATGACAGCAGCAGGGCAGGAACACACAGCTGGGGATCACTGAAGGAGTAAGGGTGGCAGTGGGTGCCGTGGGAAGAGGTATAAAGGATGGAAAAGCCTACTTCCATGTTAGCGTTAGCTCCTGTGTAACTACCTAAAAAACAGTCTATCTGAACGTGCCGGGCAAGCCTGGCCTCCTGGTCAGTCTACCATTTCCCCAGGAAGCACATGACAAGGACTTCATCCGAGTCCAAAGGATGTTTGGACTCTGGCCTTGTGGTCTTCTTTCAGTTGCTTTCAGTTGTTTTCCCGTGGAACAGCAGGACATTTGACACTTCAAATAGCTCACTAGACCTTTGGAATTGTAAACACCTTCCTGCCCCACACATTCAAATCCTGACAGTATAGATCACAAAATAAGAAAACATGAATTTACGATGGCAGAGACTGGTTTATGTAATAAGTCTGTTCCGAAAGACTTTCAATGAGACACCTTGCATGAATAAGTAGGCTTTTGAAACCAGACTTATAAACATCAACTTTCATTTGTGTAACTCTTTTGTATGACAGGATGGAGAGGGGGTGCTTAGCCTGAAATGTTCCACAATCAGATGGAATCAACTGACTATTTATTAGCATCCTTTTTTATTAGCTCTCTGCAGGAAAGGTAAATGAAGAATCCAAATGTGGTAGGTCTAAAGAGATGCTCAGAAATGAAACCTGACTTCAGTTCTCCACAACTGCATCAGGAGGCTCGCCGCCACTGTAACTGCTGCTCTGGGAAGATCTGACCCCTCTGCTGTCTGCAGGCTCCTGCACTTGTATGCATGTAGCCACACACAGTCATATAATTAAACATAATAAAAATAAAATTTTGAAATGAAAAGAATACGAAGGAAATCCGTGTGCTGTTTTCAATGTCTTTATCCTATATCATTCCAAAAAAAAAAAAAAAAGATACACTCAACCATTGTTTTGAGCTTTAGTGGGTATAATGTATCAAAGAAAATTCCAATAACATAATGTAAAAAAAAGTGTCAGACATAGAAGAATGAAAGTCTATGCTTGAGGGACTATTGCTGTGGGAAGAAGGGCCTGATCTTCATAGATATCCTCCTCATTGAGTACCACGATCCCTTCCAGTTCATCCACACCACACCATCGTCTGTGCCATGCTTGGACATGTCCCAGCTGTAAAGGCCACCCCAGTAGTATCTGCCATTGGGATTGGCTGCATGGCATCTGTTATACCACCAGCCACCACCGTCTTCTTTGGAACACTGCTTTCTTGAATCAGTAGTGACCCTGAAAGGAGATGAGTTTCAGTTATGATCCATACAAGTACAGCCATCAATTCAGATCTCTGGGGAGGACCCACGTGAAAGTGCTGTGCTCAACTGTGTATGGAACTCTTTCCCTTGAGTCCTGTATGGAAAGCCCAAATACAGCAAAGTTCTCACTGCCCCCCACCCCCACCCCCAGCGTGAAAGGGGAACAGCTGGGCCTATCGGGCCTAATCATGAAGGCTCTGAGTTCTTTTACTCTGCAATAACTTTTCTGATACTGCAGTATGAGAAAGGCTGAGATATGAAATGAGAGCTTCAGTAGATGTATTAGTGAATGAAAACACAGGTGTTCATATAGAGACACAAAACTCAGAGTTGTGTTCTAGATCCAGATCTATCTTTGGGTGGCTGTCTGCCTTAGGGTAAATTCATATCTCTAAACTTCATCTGAAAGATGAAACTGATGATGTCTGCCTTATAGCTAGGATGCCTTCCATTGACGTGTAAGGAGTTCAGGACGGGCGTGTCCTGATACACCTTAAGTGTCCAGGCCTGGGCAGTTGTTTAGAACATTCGGTACGCCCACAGTGTTAGGCAATGGCTTTCGTGGGGACTTTAAAGACAGCAGCAAAGGCCTTGATGCTTACCAGCCGTCGTTGTCCCTGTCGTACGTGCTGAAGAACATGCCGTTGTGGATGGTCATGGTTCTGTTCTCTCCCACCAGCTGAGAGGCCCCGTCCATGAGGGCGTTGCCCGCTGTCCCTTTGTATTTGTCCACTGAGACTTGGTACTTGCTGGCCTCGTTCTGCACCGTGAAGCCTCCATAGTGTGCCTTCACCTTGTCTCCTTTCCAGTCCTCCATTTCGATCAGAAGTTCTGTGGGTCCCATCTTGGTGAGCTGACTAATCCTGTCATTCCCAAGCCAATATTCACCTAGCAGGAATGGATATAGAACATCAGCCAAAGGGAAGCCTCGGCAGCAGCCACTGCTTCCCCCAGACCTTTAGCTGCCACATTTAAACGCTTTTACATTTATTTAGTTGTGCATGTGTGTGCGCATGTGTGTGGTTAAAATTCCTGTTAGCATCCTAAAAAATCTAAAACCAGACTCCCTGCCCTTGATGTTTTGACTGAGGGGAAAAGCTCACGAAAAAAGGATTTGATCTTTCACTTGCAATCTTTACCTGGCAAGCCACAGTACTTCTTTGTGTCTTCGTTGGTCGCAATATTTCCAAATCCCTTTTTGTATGGGTCCCATTTCCTGCCAAAGTCGACACTGCCATCCTGACGGTTCTGTATGACTGTCCATCCTTTAGTCGAAAGAAATAAAATTAGCCTAAGGTAATACCGTTACTCTGAAAGGAAAGTCTGAACTTATTGCCAGTTTGTTTTATCTTATGGGCCTCCTTATGGTCCGTTCTCCAAGTAGATGTGATAAGGAAATATGCATGAAGGGAGAACTCTTAAAATATTTGGAAATATCAAGCACTGCGTGGCACCTTAATGCACGCATCAAGGTTCTTTCCAATCAAGTGGATCCTTGCCATGTGTGTTGGAGCTCAGCCTTGTTCCCCAGCATCCGGGATGCTTACAGAACGGCGGGTCAGTCTCTGTGCACTGCTTACCTCCGTTTTCTGTTTTCATGTCGCAGTATACTCTGTACGGCTTGATGGAGGTGTCAGGCTGGATGAGGTACATTTCGGATGTCTCACCTCCCTTCCTAATGATCTCCTCACACTCTGCAAGAAGATGATGATGCATTATGTTCAGGGGCAGTAACAGAGCCTGTGGCTACTCATTCTTGAACAGAACTGATTGTTCCTCTGGGTACAGAGGACCATTTTATCACAAAGATCTGAGCATAATGGTCTAGGAGTTGGACCTTCTTTTTACTGAAAACCAAACTAAGCTTTGAGGAATTCTGTCAGGTGAACTACAGAGCTCCTTTTATCTCCTGATCCTACAATTAGAGCACACAGGATGAAGAAGCTTCTTCATCTTTCTACAACCTGGCCATCTGTTCACACAAGCATATGCATAGACACATTAGAGACCCCTGGAATGCCCACTCTCATTATATGCTAATCTGCTCAGCAGAACCTTGTGGAGCTGTCAGTCAAGGTAGAATACAACACGCCCACGATATAGCCATGATATGATAGGATATCATTACATTCTGTTGGGGAAAAGCTACTCTGCTCACTTTTTAGTCTCTATGTTTAAAGAAGGTTGGATCTTCCGGAGCTCTATGGAAATGTGTTTGCTAGCTAGTTACCTTTCCCAGACACCACCGGAATGTTGCAGCTGACGGTGCATGGAGTGCGGCAGTATTCCATTTGGGCTGAGATGTCAGATTCCAATTTTTGTATTTTGCTTCTCAGGTCCTCCAGGATTGAGCGGAGCACACGAAGATTAAGGGGGATATTATCATTCACGGTCTCATCAATATATAATCTCTGGTCTTCCAGAATGGAGGAATACTCATTTATGACATTTTCATTATCTGGAAAGCCACAATGATAGGAGGAATGGTCAGCAATTTTTGCCTATAAAAGGATATCACACTAAATAAACATGATTTTGATTTTCTGAGAATAAACTAAAATATTTGGGGGCAGTATTAAACAATGGTGACTACTGAACTTCAGAGGCTTTGGACTTAATATTTTTGTTAGTTTCTTTGTTTGTTTGTTTCACGGCATGGATAAATTGTCATGCAGCCCAACTATTACTCCAGAGATTTGCCCTAGGTACAAGCTAAAGATTGTATATGGTAAGAAACACAAGTCATGTCTTACTTTGGGGTACTGAGGCTCCATCTCAATATATAGCATTGCAAAGCAGAGGCAGTTGGCACTCCCACACTCCAGGAGTACTGCAAAGCCTTGGGATTTGCATGAACACTTCTGAATTATTTTGATTCCTAAAGGCCTACCCCTGGGTGAGCTGCTCTCTGAAAAGCCTGTGCCATGTGACACCCCAACTGATTCCCACCCACCAGGTCCGCAGCCCTCAAGATCTGCATGCCAGATGTCATTACTTGCAGATTAATGTCAGGCTGACCATTCTCATATACAATGCCCTCGGGGGTTACACTTACAAATCCTAAGTTTTTCTCCCATGCATATTATCTTCTGAGTCACAAGACAAATGTCTAATAGGCTAAAAATGACCTACAGTGACATTTCTCAAAGAAAAGCCTTGTAGTGAAAGTGGTACCAAGACTAATCATTGAGGAGTACTTATAGGGCAAAGTGCACAGGACTGTGCCCTAGGGAGGACCCAGGGTACGCAGGGACAGATTTCAAGAGCTGGTCAACCTTGGATGGTTTAACTGCACAAGACTATATATGTGCAGTTATCAGTTTCAATTTTATAAATCAGTTAGGTAGAACCCGGCCCCGCCCCCAGGATGGCTACCTTTAACTTGTGCCTGCTTCTTTTTCCACATGTCTTTTAGCAGAGTCAGGTACTGAAAGGTGACTGAGGAGGTCTCGGAAACAGACTGTATGTTATTGTTTAACTCGGCAATACTGCTCTTGATTGGCCTTTCGTGGTTTATCAAAGTTTGTTGCAATGTACATCCTGTAGGACACAGCACTCCCTGTCAACAAAGAAAACAGCAGGCATTGGAGCGGTAGATATTTGTTTAAAATGTACGTTAGGGAGACTTTTGTGATTTTGTGAGTCAGTTAAAAAACTTGATATTTTGCTTTCTTCATGGGAGGTCAAAACTTTAGAATTGTCAGTGAATTCTTATAAAGAACAAAAATGGTCTTTACTACAGGGAGAGAAGGGGGGATGGAATCAGGCTATGAAAATTTTACCTACCCCAATGAAGGAAGTAGGAAAACTGCAAAAGTCAAGGTGATGCCCAAATACCCTAGTTCGTTATCTTGAGTCTAGACCGGACTCTAGGAGTTCATATTTTAAATTTTAATTCTTAAATATGCAAAACAGCAAGATAGAGATGTTGGTCCATGAAATATTAAGGTTTTTTTTTTTTTTTTTTTTTTTTCTGCACTGGAGACCCAGCTTACAAAAACCACAAATGCTCCTACCATGTCTGCGTCAGCATGAAGACAGCCTCCTGCATCAGGGGGTCTTCGCTCTACTTTCTTCTGGCTGGCAGCAACCTTGGGTGGACGGGGTCGATAGCCCCCTCCGCTGATAGGAGGAGGGGCAGGTCTTAGGCTAGGAGGCTCCTCCCTTCTTCTGTCGACAGGTCGATGACCGCGGGCATTCAAGTTATCCGGCTGGAATTTATCCGGCTGGAATCGGGCAGGACCACAATGCAAGGTTAACGGAGCTGCAAGAGGTAACCATTCCGCGCTCTCGCCTTGTAGCTGAGGTAACACAAGCCTGACTGTTCGCCACAGCGCTCTCCACTGGCTCCATCAGGTTATTTGTGTCTCTTCAAGCAGATGGAGGGTGGGAGACACACCAAGCTACTACATAAAGCTAATGAAGTTTTATAAGGAAGGGGTGGGCCTGGGGCTAAGACAAATCTACTCTAGATTGGGACATTTAAGCTTTGGAACACACAGGGCTGTCAGGAATCTGGATGATCAGAAATAATAAATATTCTCATGCCACCTGGGTAAGTAAATTCATATTAAAGCCATGGTCTGCATCAGAGCTTGTCTGCTCTAACTCAAACTTAATGAAATGTGATTTTGTTCACAGCAAATACAAAAGAAAACGACTGGCTTGCTTGCTTTAGAATTCTGTTGAGGTTGCCTGGCTTCACTAGAGAAAATAAATGACAAATATGAAAAAAAACAATGGGGACAAACAGGACAGAGCACTTACAGAAATAATTAAAACCAGACAGTCCATGTAGGAGCTTAATCTAAAGGATTAATTAGTAAGAATCTGAAAGCACTTTTGAAGTAATTTATGAAAATGTACCTAAACACATCTTTTACACTTTTCTTACCAAACCCAGATACTGTTCTTATTTGTGTGATCAAATAATCTGAATGCTTACATGCCCTTCAGGGTAAATGGTCCACAGTAAATCAGTTCATGGCAATACTGATGCGTATTCCAATTTCTACTGTACATAATACACTACAGTTTCATCCAGATACATTCAGTAATAGAATCTGAACTATTTTTTAAATGTACTTCTAATTTTTTATGACATCAAAATAATGCTGACAATAAGTTGGTGAAAATAACACTTCGACTGAGTATGACTGCTCAGGTCTGTAATAGGAGCATGGACAAGGCTGAGACCAGACGGGTAGCCCATGACTTTAATCCCAGCACTAGGGAGTTAAAGTCAGGCAGATCACTGTGAGTTGGAGGCCACCCTGGCCTTACATAGACAGTTTCAGGACAGCCAGAGCTACACAGTGAGACCCTGTCTCAAACAAACAAACAAACAAACAAACAAACAAACAAACAAGTTGAGGCAAGAGGGTTGGCACAAATTTGAGGCCAATCGGAGCTACAAAATGAAACCCTGTCTCAAAAAAAAAAAAAAAAAAAAAAGAAAAAAGAAAAAAGAAAAAAAGAAAGAAAGAAAGAAAGAAAAAAAGAAAAAGAAAAGAAAAAGAACATGAAGAAAATTACTTGTACACATGAGAAAGTTATGCTATATAGGAACAACAAACATTGCCTCTGTTATAATTTTTTAATCTGCAAACACCCACATTTCATTTTCTGATTTTAATATTATAATTATTACCCATATTAAATAATCTTAGCAGTTATATATTATCTTACTCAGCAAAGGGCAAACAATCTACAGCAGCTTTTGTCTTGCAAAATACTAACCTATTACCATTATAGAACCTATAGATTAAAAAATTATCATTATAATTGCAATAACTTACTATAAGAACTAAATGAAAGTTGATAGAATTAGAATAACGAGACAGAAAAAAACACATCTCACATTAGCTAAGTGATCTTCACCCTGGAGAAATGAAGGTGAATCAACCAGAAAATAGCATATGACTTTGCTTTCGTACATACAGGTCAATGGACCTGTATATCTAATACATACAATGTACAATTTTACATTAATTATATTGGTAGCACTATGATATCCGTAAAAACAACAAAAAAAATCACCAGATCGTCATAGTCATCATCGGCAGCTTGAGTTTGAACTGAGAAAACACACAGCAGTAGCAGCCATAGATGCCTCATGGTTTCAGAGTCTCCGAAATTCCAAGCAGTTGCCCTTTGCCTGCAGACGTAGCTGAGAGACTGTCGGTCCTCTATATAATGGGTCCTCTCCTAGGCATGACTTCAGGAAGGGTTACCTCCCTTTGGTTAATATTTGACATTTTGGTTCACTTGTTGGCTGACTACTTTATCATTTGAGCAACATCTTCCCAGCAAGCCTTATTTACCTATCAGACGGCTCTTCCTCACTGCTGGCCTAATGAGGACACAGTGGGCTTCTTCGAATCATTGAGTCAGAGCAAATGATGGGAAACAGGGACATTCTGAATCGAGCCCCGTGTTTGTATTGTAAACGCTATAGGAGTTCGCAAAGGATGTGTAAGGAAAAGGTTTAATTCAAACAAAACTGTTCTACTCAGAAGGGGCTCTGTGAAACTATGACCTCAGTAAAGAGAGCCACACAGGCTCAGGCTTTGAGGTAGAGCTACATGTGCACTTTTGAAAGAGGCCGTTGAAGAGTTAGGGTTTCATCATGGTCTATCCTTTTTTGTAGATGTTAATCAGGATTATCAAATAGCCATCTTTCTCTGCTGTGATAAACAAACATCCTAGAAAGGAAAAAAAAAATTCCCAGTGTTCTCTATTTCTGCCCTGACTGGCTTTTGTACTTTGCCCTTTATTCAGTGGTTAAAATTTTCAATAAATTTTAAACACTATTGTGATATCAATAAATTATAGATTCCCAAATCAAGATTATTATTATTATAATAATGGAATACACAGATAATACTTCATTTTATTATTATTTTATATGGTTTATTTTGTCTTATATTTGCATGAGATGATATAATTTAACGTATGTGCAGTCTCCACATGTCTCTTTCGGTTAGTGTGACGTACAGTAAATGTGGCCTGCTTTCTCTCATCACTTCTCATAAGCCACAGCTTCTGTCTCATCCGTTCATTTCTCTGCAGTAGTAAGAGTCAAGCCCTCCTCCACCTACACAATCAAGAGAAGATCCAAAGTCAACAACTCACATTCCGGCAAGTGCGTTTGCTCAAAAATATTTCTGGGCTTTGTATGGAAAGTAAACATTCTCAAAAACTGTACAAAATGTTTTTATAAGAAAGAAAGCCAACGATCTGAGGTTGGATCATGAGAGCATTTTAAACAAAGTTATAAAACAGAGTCACTGAGTTTCTTCTCTTGATAGTACAGTATATCAAATCCTTTTAACTTAGACTGTTGAAACAAAGTCTGACTTTAGATACAGGAAAACAGTGATTTCTTTCCAAACCTGTGCTTCATTTGTTAGTAAGAGTAAGCATACACGGGGTTTCTTTACTTTTTCTTAGAGAAATGTATAATCTGACAATAAAAGTAAGTAAAATATGAGGATATAGCTTCAAAATATAATTAAAAAAACCCTCATCCTAATGATCTGGGCAGGATTTCATCACTATGACATTTATATTGTTGCCGATGTTAAATGCTCTGCCTTTGCCGTCTTTGGAAAGGAGAAATCTTCATGAGGAACTTCAAAGGTCCACAATCCTCACTTCATCCAGTGCTCAGGCAATATGTCCCATCAACAGACAAGTTCTGTCTCCCCACTCACCCACCTAAGTAGCCCTGCAGCCTGCCTGGCCAGGGTTGGTGGCTTGGGGGGCGGGGAAGGTGTGGCCCCTGGTATGTAGCTCAATGAATGGCAACGCACCCACGAATCTAAGAGCTACACAAATTGAACTTCATGGGTTAACAAGCAGAGGGAAAAGAGTTGGGTGGTTCAAGAAGGAGCTGGATCTTGAAGAAGATCAATCATGGTTTTTTGAGATGAGATGCATGGTTTTACTATATGTCCAGTCTCTGACAGGTCAGCTCCCAGTGATGGTGTGAGCCATTGTGCCAGTCCGTGCATTTTTAGTGTCTCTGCATATATAAGGCAGACTTTGTTCAACATGAAAGTCCCTTGAGCCACCTCTTCATGCTGCTTAGAATGCCATTCTGATCTGTAACAGTCATTCCCCTCCCTCACAGTGCCCGCGGGCCTCCAAAGGGACAGGCACTGTGGGAGGGGCTGGGAATACACTGAGCAGCAGAGCACTCAAATCATTAATCACGGAATAAACACGTGAACTGAGCTTCATCGATACGTGCCTAGCCAGTGTCCATTGATCCTATTAAAACAACTACTTTGTATGGATGATAAAATTGAGGATCAGAGGTTAACTGCCTACAGGCACAGAGGTGGCAAATGCTGGTACCAGACTTGACCAAGTCTAACTCAACGGGCCGTGTTTTGTGCCCACTAAACCATGGTGCCCAATGGAACGTATGTGCAAGCTATAGAGTTTTACCTGTGCCTTCTGTTTGCTGTTGCAGCTGTTTGGGACTAGCTCATCTATGGTTATTACAGTGTCTCTGGTGGGCACACTCATTCTTGCCTCTTTCTTTCATTCATAGTTTTCAGCCTGGCATACAGGGTGTGCGTGGATGTTCGTACCCATGTGACAGATGTGGGTGATATCTTGTAATTTTTTTTTTAATCTCTAGAGTTACAGCCAGTTAAACAGCGCTCTGGGTTGTCTAACGGTCCCACACAGACGATTCCATTCAAAGAGAAGAAACATACTGAAATGCTGAAGTGCTTTTGCACGCTGCTCTCATTGGTGGAGAGGGAAGGGAGTGCTGTTTGCTAAGCCAATAATGCGCTGTCCCTCACATTAGTTGATCTTGTTTTGTAAGTCAAGGGCAGTCAATCAGTGACAGAGAAAACAGATGACCCATCCTGCCCAGCTGCTTCCCGGCACCAAAGACAAAGGCTTGCGACCCCCAATTATCAAGACACTTCTTCTTGAGACTTTTTTCAGTTCATGTGAGGGGCATACTACACAGCACAAAACCATTAAGACTAAGCAGCCATTTTGAGCTCCTCCTATGTGGCAGGTGGGGTAGTTCGGTGAACAAAGGAGACAAGGGCCATGAGTTTATGAGGAAAGGCAGGAAACAGAGGTCAGCCACAACAACCTGTGTTGAACCATACAGAGTGAGAGGAGGCTTTTGCACAGTGACTTGGGTACCGACCTTTGGCGGGAAAATGGACATTAAAATGAAAAGGGCTTTTGAACTTGCAACTAGGGCCTGGGTAGCAATGCGTGCTTGCATCACACACCTTACACCTGGCTTACTTCAGATCTGTCAGTTGAGGGAGTTTATGAGTGTATGCATGAATAAGTAGATAAGGCAGATCAGTGACTCTGCTTGTCTATGGGGCACGTGATTGCAAATGTTACAGTTACTAGTCTTTTTAGCAGGCTTCCCTTACTACAACTTAAGACTAAGAGTTGAAGGCCATGCTGAACTTCTGGCACAAACATCAGGACAGCGTGGCTTGGAGAACTGCAGTAGGAGAAGGCCTGTGTCAGGGAGAAAGAGCAGGAGGTCACTATCTCTGCTGACAGCTTCCTTTGTTGACCCCCCCTGTTGATCTTTCTGTGTAGCTGATAAGGAGCCTGGGGAGCAGGGAGAAGAGGGCTTTCTCTTATCTCACTAGATACAGACCATAGGAGCAACAGCAGGACACGCTGCTTCTCAGCTTCTCTTGAGGCTAAAACCCACAAAGGTTTAGGGACCGTCTTTGGGGGTTCAGGAGTGGGATTACGGTGGTCCTGTCAGTATGCTGGACACTACAGGTGACCAAGAGTGGGTATGCTACCCCTACCCCATGCTAACCCTACCCCATGCTAGCCCTACTTCATTCTAGCCCTCTCAGAGTCTCTTTGGCCGGTTAGAATCTGTAAAGGAAGTAAATAGAGAATCAGGTCACAGCAGCATCGCAGAGAGAAGACTCAGCTGCTACAGTTCGGCAGCAATCATATTTCTCTGCTTAGACTTTTGATTCTTTCAGGTAAAACAGCCAGGCTCTCTGCTTGTCCTAGTGGTACCTGCCCCACACGGCGTCACCTGTCAGTGCTCAACAGGAAAGGGTACACTAACTGAAGGAGACTGAACAGATTTGTATTGCTGAATGAAGAAAGCAGCTTGGTTGATGAAGAAAGGCTTTCCCTAAAATCTGCACGATTCTTTTCACACATACAAATGCAGCATTCATATTTCTATTAATAATTTGTCTTTTGCTTAAAGAAAAAAAAATACTCTTCATACTTATAAAGAGCCATAGCGACATCTACTGTCCATGTAAGGCAGCTCGCAATGTTCGCCAGAGCAGGTTTTCATTTATTTTTTAAGGAATGGACATCTTATTCTGAGTTTTTACTCTATGGCCCTGGCTATCCTGGAACTCAGAGATCCGACTGCCTCTGCTCCCCAGTACTGGGATTAAAGGCATGTGCCAACACCTCTGGACTGGGATTCGTAACCAGCCAAAGATCCCGGATTCCTTCAAAAACAAGAAACTAGAAGGAAGGCCATAGCAAACAGAAAAACCCAGGTTTCATATGAACAAGAAATCTGCCTATGATATATGTGATTTACAGATCTCATAACTAGATACTAAGGTCACCTAAACTCTCTATTAATCTAAGAAGGTAATTTTCATATGGGTGACATTCAAGAGCTGTAAGAAGGGCAAAACCTAGTGTGGTTTACCTCACTAGTAATAGTTGCTGTTATAAGCCTTGTAGATAGGTTGTGTTCAGGATGACTAAGTATCTGACAAGTTTTTGTTTGTTTTTTGTTTTGTTTTGTTTTTTCGAGACAGGGTTTCTCTGTGTAGCGCTGGCTATCCTGGAACTCACTCTGTAGATCAGGCTGGCCTTGAACTCAAGAAATCCGCCTGCCTCTGCCTCCCAAGTGCTGGGATTAAAGGCGAGTGCCACCACCTCCCCGCAGTATCTGACAAGTTTAATGAGAGCTGTCTAGTAGTCATCTTAACATAGATATATTAAAGTCTTTCTTACATTTCCTTAGTGTTTTGTGATTTAAAATGTTCTTTTCTATGGTTATTACTATTTTCTTGCAAAGTAAAACATTACTAACTCACTATCTCAGTGTACAAACATTAGCCACTTTTACAGAAAATAAGATCCCTTGGCTAAACTCACATTTAAATTTAGAAATGCCTACTTGCGGTCTATAAAGACGGCTCAGGCATTAAGGCTCAAAACTAGAAAAACTAGAAACGATTATTTACAGGTTAAAAACGCGACCTTCATGTTTTTATGAATTAAGACATAAACTGGGTGAGAGCACTGATTCACATTGCTATATTTGCGCTACATTTTGACCCTTCTCAAAGTATTCGCAGTGTTCTCTGAGGGCGGGATCAGTGAACTTAATTACAGTTCGGGAATATGCATTATCAATGATTAAGATCGCAAAGAGCAATTACATCAGTATAGAAAACATTTGAAAACGATCGATCATAAGCCACAGATTTTGCCTGGGTAAAGCACAGAACGTCAACACTTCAGCATCAGGCCGAATAAAATAAAAACAACTTAAGTTCCCAGCCTTTCCTGAAAGTAAGGAGCATTGGTCCTCTGGAAGCAGGTACCGCCCCTTAACAGGGCTTTAAGACTGGCGCGCTCCCTTAGCTCCGGATGGAAGCTCCGCCCCCAGCCAAGGGACTCCGCCCAGCTCAGCCGAGACCCGCCCCTCTCACGGAAAACTTCGTCCATCCCCGCCCAAATCCCGCCCCAGTCCCGCCCAGCGGCTGCCGAGATCCCACTCTCCGCCAAGAGGATCCGCGCAACTCCGCCTAGCTTCCGCTTCCACCGCTAGACTCCGCCCCTCGACCCCTGCGCGTCGGGTTGCCAATACGCATGTGCGGTTGGCGTCACGTCCGGCGACAGGCCCCAGTCTCCGGAAAGAGCTGCAGAATAGTGGCGGCGATTTCTGCGTCGTTTATGTGAGTTTCTTCCCTGCTGGAGGAGTAAACTAAACGGCGGCGACATGGTGGAGGTAAAGTAACGCTCGGGCACTCGGGAGTCGTTTGTCTCTGGAGCTTTGCCCACGGAAGTGTAGGATGAAAGTGCTGGGAATCTGGGAAAAAGAACTGAAACCAAGCTGGTGGTCTCGGGATGTCTCGATGGGAGGAAGGCCGATGACATGCCGAACCCGAGGTTCAGCCGGCGGGAAGCCTGAGGGAATCTTGCAGCCCGTGTGTTGTCGTTGGTATCTGGCGTTCTCCTCGGAGGCGGGGTTTCTGATGCTCCCACGGTGGCTGGGATGCTGGTCCGTGCTGTCTTGTTAGTTCCACTGTTATTTCATCTTTACCCTAGTAAAGCTTGCCGTTCTTGATTTTGTTTGTATTTGTTCTTGCGTATCCCAAACGTTATTTAACCCTACCCACTGCATTCCAGATCCACTGCAGTCCTCCTAATCTAGCCCAACATTTTTTGCCCGGACTGATTTAAGCTTCCTGCTGGTCTTAAGTGCTTACGATTAACGAACACATTGCAGGGATATAGTTCAGTGCTGCTTTCTGTCCCAGTGTTGTAGAGTAAAAATGTTAGTGGTGGCAGAAGTCCTCGAAACCCACACTCCTGCATCATTCACAGCTACTGCAGTTCTGAATTATCTGAACGTCTTTGCAGTGGCATTTCTCACAGCTTGCATTGTTTGTACCTCTATTCTGTGTAAGGTTGTCTCTCTCTCTCTCTGCTTAACTATCACCTAAGAGAAACCTTTCTTGATTATATCAACTAATTCTTTTCCCCCCTCTGAGTCATTGCCTATTTTCACACCCTCCAAAATGTGGAATTATTTTGCTTATTTTTGTCTGTTGTCTCTCGAGTACACTGCATGATGAATACAGTACTAGCTCAGTAAATACCTATTGAACAAATCCTAGGCATTATTCAGTTACTTTACTAAGAGCTCAGGCTAGACAGGCGCTTTCTCATCTTTGTTGTTGACTGCTGTAGTTTGTTATAGTTATTGAGGAGTATATATTTATCTTCATATTTAGCATGTAAAGTGCATGATGAATCTAATGTTGATTAGGGTGTGTGGGGCTCTTGTAGATAGATGTGGGATTTTGGTTGTCTTTTTCTAGGAGGTACAGAAGCATTCTGTACACACACTGGTGTTCAGGTCATTGAAGAGGACCCATGACATGTTTGTGGCTGATAATGGAAAACCCGTGCCTTTGGATGAAGAGAGGTAAGCTTTTATTCCTTTTCAGTTGCTAAAGTATTTAATATTGATAGAAGAGTGCAGAGAGGCAGAGAGGAGGGGACTTTGAAAGGTCTTAAAAGCACACACTCACGGGATACTTGGGCAATAGCAAGTGGCTTTCTATCATAAGTAGCATTGACTCATTTTTCTATTGAAGTTAATTTTTCTATTTTCTTGTCTTTTGCAGTAAAAACATCATTCGCTAATTATAGTTTACAGATACCCAGTGTGATGATTTGAAAGAGAATGGTTTCCATAGGCTCATGCATTTAAATGTTTGGTCTCTGGTTGGTGGAACTGTTTTGGAAGGAATTGGAGGTGTGGCCTTGGGGACAAGCTGCGAGCTTTCAATGGCCTACACCATTCCCAGTTAGCTCCCCTATTGCTTACTCCCTCCCTCTGGTCCAGCCCCTCCCCACACACATCATGCTGTGAATCAGACGGAAGCTCTCAGCTTCTGCTCCAGCATCCTGCTTGCCTGCCTGCTCTCATGCTTCCTACTCTGATGGACTAGCCTCTTGAACTATGACTCCCAAATTAAATACTTTATTTTCTAAGTTGCCTCGATGATGGTGTTTGCCATAGCAATAGAAAAGAAACTAGAATCCAGTAACTATTTCCAGTAATGAGGGGCATCCCTGCTAAGTCATCTTATTTCTAGTGACTCACTTTGCGGGCTTTTAGCTCCCTGCTCTCAGACTCTTGTGCTAAAGTTGTACTTGGCCAGCACCTCTGCTCCCATCCTTGGACCCATCCTTGTTTCCCATCCTCGGCCAGGAGCTCTGCTCCCATCCTTGCGCCTTGGTATAGTGAAGACTTTCGAGAGGCCTGTTTTTGGTTCTCAGCAGCCCCAGTGTGGGATTGTGTTGTATGCAGTGCCCTTCTTTGTCCTTTGAGTTTTCTTTATAATCTACTTAATTACCCTCATTTTAAGTAAGTAATATAAGTACAGATCTCTTTAAAATGCTGAGCTAATTTAGTGCTTTTATTGGGTCTGACTTTTTAGATTACTAGTAAAGGTGTATAAAAATTTTACTATATTCAGATTCAGACTTTTTTTTTAGATTTATTTATTTATTTTATCTATACTCTACACTGTAGCTGTCTTCAGACACACCAGAAGAGCGCGTCAGATCCCATTACAGATGGTTGTGAGCCACCATGTGGTTGCTGGGAATTGAACTCAGGACCTCAGGTAGAGCAGTCAGTGCTCTTAACCTGCTGAGCCATCTCTCCAGCCCCCAGATTCAAACATTTAAAATTTTTTTTTTCTTTAAAGATATATTGGTTTGTATATGTATTTAATTCATTTGGAGCCTTGAGGTCTCATCAAAAAGGATTTTGTGTTTGTTGGGCTGCAAACTAAGGTCCTACTTTGGTTTAAATGAATACTGTATGATAGATTGTGAGATAAAGTAAATATGTATGGTATGGAAATGCATTTTGAAATTTTGTATTTGTTAAAATACTGTTTAACTTGGAAAACATCCTGGATCTGTGAGATATAGTACAGTATCTGTTTCTATACTTGTTTTCTGCCTAACTGAATATTTTCATTGGTGAATGTGTGTTTAAGGATGCATTTCATGTTTATGACTTTTAAATAGTCACAAGCGGAAAATGGCAATCAAGCTTCGTAATGAGTATGGTCCTGTGCTGCATATGCCTGCTTCAAAAGAAAACCTTAAGGAGAAGGGCCCGCAGACCGCGGCAGACTCATACCCTCAGAAGCAATGCCCTGCCAGTCAAGGTGAAACTATCAGGGTTACAAGTGGATTTTTAAAATGGAAGAAAATATTTCCTTAGTGCCTCACTGTGGGGGGACTGATTATTTGTTGCTGTTAGGTGGAAGTTTTGATGATCTCATTAGAGTAATAATTAAGATGCTTAGGTGGTGACTTTTACTAGAAAATAGAATGTATGATTCTTAGGAGGTAGACAAGATTACGGTGGAGTCTACAGGGAAAAACTGAAGTTGATTCCTATCCTGTGGGGACACCATCTGTGAGGTTTTTATTTGGAAAGATGAAATTATAATAAGAATCTGGTATTCCATGTGAAACTATTTACTGTGAAGAACAGGTAGAGTAGGTTGTCAGTGAGAAGGTGCCTCTGTTCCCAGCATGGCTCCATAGAAGCACATAATCTTTCTTGACTAGTTAACAGCTTATAGGCAGAACCATCAGCTCCCTGCCTTTCTGAGGCTTCTGTAGAGTTGGAAAGGAGAACTTGAGTTAATATTTATAATACCTTTTAAAAGGCAGTACTTGAATAAAAGTAAATTCACTGACAATGAACTTTTTTTTTTAGGACAAGATGTTGAATATTTGGTGACAGGTACACATCCATATCCACCAGGACCTGGTAGGTGACAGTAAGGCTGCATAGATGTGTAAATAATATGTCTACACAAATGCATTATCTGTTTGCTTAGACAATTGTGCAGGTACCTATATTTAAATAGATGAGTATGCCTGACTGAGATGTGCATGTGTGTGTGTGTATAGACAGAGGACGAAAAGCCTTATATTTGTAGAACACATGGGCATTGAGTACTCTTTTAGTAACTTAATTGAAGTATTCTGCTATTATTTGATTATTATTTGCTTATGAATGTACCATCTGAATCAATAGGAAATTAACTTAATTGTCTTGGGTTACTCTTAATACCAAGCAGCTTGTGTTCAGTCAAATTTGATCTGTGCATTAGCCTATTTTTATTATAAGGAATTAAAAAGCAAAGTTGAGCTGAATGTAACGAAGGCTGTTCTAAACAGGTGTTGCCCTGACTGCTGATACTAAGATCCAAAGAATGCCAAGTGAGTCAGCTGCGCAGTCCTTAGCTGTGGCACTGCCGTCTCAGAGCAGGTATGACTGACACTCGACTTACATCGGTTTTCAGCATTCGCAGGTTTTTGTTTTTGTTTTCGTTTCATATTTTTCTTGTTAACATGTAAAATGTGGAATCCAGATGCTACCTATACACCTTAAAAAAACCTGTGTGTGTGTACCTTATAGTGTTCACATATAAATAAAAAGACAGCTTTTGAGAATTGGTTCTCATTCTGTTATAAGTTCAGGGATTGAACTCAGGAATATATAGCACATACCTGTGGTGGTATGTATGTGCTTGGGCCAAGGAGTGGCACTAGTAGGAGGTGTGGTTTTGTTGGAGTAGGTGTGTCACTGTGGGCGTGGGCTTTAAGACCCCCATCCTTGCTGCCTGGAAGCCAGTCTTCCACTAGCAGCCTTTAGATGAAGATGTAGAACTCTCAGCTCCTCCTGCACCACGCCTGCCTGGATGCTGCCATGTTCCTGCCTTGATGATAATGGAACCTCTGAGCCTATAAGCCAGCCCCAATTAAATGTTGTCTTTTATAAAACTGGCATTGGTCATGGTATCTGTTCACAGCAGTAAAACCCTAACCTAACTAAGACAAAACCTTTACCCACACTGTGCCATTTCAACATTCCTACCTACTTAGAGACTCTTACTGGCCTGGAACTCGGCAGGTAGGCTCTGCTAGCAGGCCATGGGGATGGGCTGTTTTGTCTCCAGGACTAGGATCACCAGCATGTGCCGCCATGCCCTTTTCCTTTTTCCATCTTTTTTTTTTAAACCAAGCATCTGGAATTGAACTCCTCATGCTTGGAACAGCAAGCGCTCTACCTGCTGAGCTGTCTCCCAGCTGGCTCACAGAATTTGTAAAAGAAAGTTTGTGCAGAATATATAACTAGGGATGGGCTGAGTGATTATTCTTGATCTCTCTATTCTGCAGAGTTGATGCAAATCGTACTGCACCTGCTGGAAGTGAGTACCGTCACCCAGGGGCTTCTGACCGTTCCCAGCCCACAGCACTGAATCCTGTAAGTCTACTGGGCCAGATAGCTGCAGATTTCTAGCTAGCTCTTGAAACATGATTCCTCTTTTATCTTGAAGTCTTACATGGATACTGAAGTCAATACTATCCTGGGATCTGTTAATAAATATAGCAGCCTGGGTTAATCCTTAGCATTTCATAGCCCTAAACAGATGGTTTTGGTAAGTTGCTTTTTTTTTTTTTAAGACTCCCACAATATACATAGTGGGTTTATAAATGACTATACTGTGATCATGATAGTTGCTCCTCACTCTCAGAAGAACAAGGAATGGGGCCTGGAGATAGTTGATTCAGTTAAGAGCACATGCTGTGCAAACACAAGGACCAGAGGTCAATCCCCAGCACCTCAGAAAAGCTGTGTATGACAACAGCATTTGATGGGGCGGGCCAGTCAACGTAGGGGTGGCAGAGGGGCTCTGGAGCTCAGTGGCCAGGTAGCCTAGCCTGAAAGTGAAATCAATCCTTAGCTTCAGGTTCAGTGAGAGTCCCTTTTTCAAAGAATCAAGAGTGGTGATAGAACAGAAAACCTGACATTTTCTGGCCTTCACATATACACACACATACATGCATTTGCCACATGAATGTGATGCACACACAAAATAATTTTAAGGAAATCATCTTTATAGTACTAAGGAGTTTTTCATCTGGAGCAGGACCTGTCCCTAGGTTCTTATATTGCTTTTATTGCTGTCAGTGAATCAGTTTATTTCTTTAAGCTACTTTTCCTTACTACAGTTACTAGGAAAATGCTACACTAGTAATAGCATCCATCACACACAGAAGCAGGCGCATGCGCGTGTGCACACACACACACACACACACACACACTGCAAGGAATATTAGTTACCTTGGGTGGGTGTGGGACACACACACACACACACACACACACACACACATACACACATACACATTGCAAGGAATTTTACCTTGGGTGGGTGTGGGTTTATGTTATTTTGGACATGTACTGATGTTGTCTGGGGTTGTGGGTTGGTGTATGGTTGCAGTATGCTGCTGGTTTGGTGTGCTGGTCGATGTGCTGGCAGCCCCTTGATGAGTGGGAGGGTACAGGGATGGTGCTCAGTTGGCCTTCGGTACCCACGCCGCATTTCAGAGCAGCTCTCTGTTTAGGCTTTCTGCTTCCCTAGGATATAATCCGAGTTTCTTCAGGATAGGCTCTCATGTAACCTTGAACTCTGTATCTGAGCTAACCTTGAACTTCTGATCCTGCTGCCTCCACCTCCTGATTGCTTAAATCGCAGGCTGGAGATAAACCCAGCTCTTCATCAATGCTAGGCAAGCACTCTACCAGCTAAGCTCCATGCCCTGGCCCTCTGGCCCATGTAGCACTTACTAAGGGTAGGATTTCATAGGTTTTGATATAGTTTTGGATTAATGAAATGATGTCAGTGGTAGATTCTTTAGTTGAGCATTCTATATAAAGTGTTTAGGACTACAAGTGTTTTAGATTAGATTTTTTTGCATGGAATATTGACATATGTGTTTTTAAATTAATTACATATCTTCTTTGACATTTCATACATGTAAAAAAAATGCATTCTGATTACTCTTACCTTCCCTCCTTTGTACACATCTATTTTCCATTTCTAGGTCTTTTTTGGTTTTGTTTAGTGGCCCATTTGGTTTAACCAGGTTGTGTATAGACAGTGGGTTTAGGACTAGCCATTCGAGCTTGGTGGGCTCAGAAGCACACACCAGAAGACAATGACCCCTTCTCTCCAAAAATCTTAGGAGTCAGTAGTTGTGCAGGTAGAGGTCAGCCCCACATACCCCTTGCCCCCATCCACACCTTAGTTGATGGGGTTAGTCTTGTGTAGGCCCAGTGCAGGTTCCTGCAGCAGCTGTGGGTTCAAGGTTACACTTGTGGTAGGCTCAAAAATGGCATCGGTCCGTCCTTCCTCCTTCCACTTCCTCTTCTGCTGTGCTCACTGAGCCTTAGAGGAGCTGCTGTAAACATTTTGTGCTGAGCACTCAACTGTTGCTTGTTTTCAGCACCATAGACAGCCATGGGTCTCTGCATTTATGACTGTGATCTCCAAAGAGAAATCCATCAATAAGTCCAGGAGTAGCATTTGTCTATGGGTATAAAGATAGATATTTAGAAGACTTGTAGCCATGTGTTTTTGACCAGGTTCATAGTATCCTGTATGGCTTCCCTCCTGTGGAGTAGGCCTCAGATCCAAGCACAGAGCAGTTGATTGCTCCTATGACAGTAATACCACTATTGTACAAATGGGCACATCTTGCCTAACTGATTGGTAATGAAGGTCGTAGAGGTTGGAGCTGGGTAGGCCTTCTGATGCCTTTCTCCATCGAGAGCCTGTGCAGCACCCTCCAGCTCTGTGAGAGCGGCCAACAGACAGAGAGCTTCCATTTCTCTTCCAGCTCTCTTTCTCTGTATCTTATAACCCAGGTGTGTGGTGTCTTCAGCAATAGGGTCTTAACATCTAGTTCTGGTAGGTATTATACTAGCTCATATATTCACTGTTGTGCACTATTAGTCTGAAATCTAGATTAGGCTTGACTGTTGGAGCATTTAGAAGTTTAAATTTTTGGGTTAAGGATGCTCAGCCTATATCAGCTAGTAGATATTTTAAAAATAGTGTTTAATTATTTTATTAGAAGAATGAGAGAAAGGGAGGTTGCCAAGTTGTTGCCTAAAGGTGGTCAGCTAGTGGTTGGCTCAGTGGGGTTTTCTTTTTTGTTTTTTTGTGTTTTGGTTTTTTCGAGACAGGGTTTCTCTATGTAGCCCTGGCTGTCCTGGAACCCACTCTGTAGACCTTGAACTCAGAAATCCACCTGCCTCTGCCTCCCAGAGTGCTGGGATTACTGGCGTGCGCCACCACCGCCCAGCTTTAGTTGGGTTTTGAACTCCTGAGTGATATCTGCTCAGAGTGCAGTACCCTCTCTGCCTCGGGGTTTTTGAATTTCTTTTTATTTTTAATTTTTTTATAACATTTATTTACATTCCAAAAGTTGTCCCTTTTCCCGCCCCCCCCCCCAAGTTCTTCACCCCTCCTCCCCTCCCTCACACTTCTGAGCAGGTGCTCTCCTCCACCAGCATCCCTCCTCCCTGGGGCATCACGTTTCCACAGGATTAAGTGCATCCTCTCCCACTGAGGCCAAACCAGGCCTCCATGTGCCTGGCGCCACAGATAGCCCCCGTATGCTCCTTGTGCTCCTTGGGTTCTGACCTAGTGTTGGAGCTTTGAGGGGGTCCATGTTAGTTGATACTGTTGTTCTTCTATGGGGTTGCCCTCTCCTTCAGACCCTTCAGTCCTTCCTCTACTACTCCATATGGGTCCCCAGCCTCAGTCCAGTGGTTAGCTGTGAGTACCTGTATCTGCCTCAGTCAGCTGCCAGGACAGCCTCCCAGAGGAGAGCCATGCCAGGCTCCTGTCTGCAAGAACAACATGGCCGCAACAATAGTGTCAGGATTTAGGGTACATTCATGGGATAGAACCCAAGTTGGACCAGTCTCTGGGTAGCCTTTCTTTCAGTCTCTGCTCCATTTTTGTCCCTGCATTTTTTTTTAGACAGGGACAATTCTGGGTTAACAATTTGAAGATGGGTGCGTGGCCCACTGCCTTCACTGAGGGCCACGTCTCTCTGCTAGTGGTGGTCTCCTTAGCTCCATCTCCCCCTCCTGGACGTTTCAGCCATCTCATCCCCATTGGGTCCTGGTAGCCTCTTGCATGGTTCTTCCCACGTGTTTCAATTCATTCTCCTGGCCCTCTGGGCTTCTCTTCTGTCTCCCCCCACACCTGATCCTGACTTCCCTTCTCTCCTTCCTCTTCCCTTTCCCACCCAGGTCCCTCTCCTTCCCTCATGATTACTTTGTTCCCCTTCTAAGTGGGTTTAAGGTATCCTCACTGGGGCCCTCCTTCTTATTAAGCTTCCTGTGTCTTGTGAGTTGTTTCATGAGTACTCTGAACATTTTGGCTAATATCCACTAATCATGAGTACATACCTTGCATGTCCGTTTGGGTCTGGGTTACCTCACATTAGGATGATATTTTCTAGTTCCATCCATTTGCCTGTAAAACTCAGGATGTCCTCGTTTTTAATAGCTGAATGGTATTCCATTGTGTAATGAGCCATATTTTCTGTATCCATTCTTTGGTTGAGGGAACGCCTGGGTTCTTTCCAGCTTCTGGCTCTTACAAATAAAGCTGCTATGAACATATGCTATGCACATAGTGGAGCATGTGTCCTTGTGGTATGGTGGAGCATCTTTTGGATATATTCCCAGGAGTTGGGTATAGCTAGGTTTTCAGGTAGAACTATTTCCATTTTTCTGCACAACCTCCAATTGATCTCCAGAGTGGTTGTACCAGTTTGCAATCCCACCAACATGGAGGAGCGCTCCTCTTTCCCCACATCCTCTCCAGCCTGTGCTGTCACCTGAGGTTTTGATCTTAGTCATTCTGACTGGTGTAAGGTGGAATCTCAGGGTCATTTTAATTTGCATTTCCCTGATGACTAAGGATGTTGAACATTTCTTTTAAGTGCTTCGCAGCCCTTTGAGATTCCTCTGTTGGGAATTCTCTAAGAACATAGAGTTCTCATGAAGCATTACTTTTTTTTTTTTAAGTTAAAAGGTATTTCAGCTGTCCTCTTTAGTTAATGGGGGGGGGAAAGCTTTCATAAATCCTCTTTCAATTTGTATTTTTTAATTAATGGCTTGGATCCTTCAATATGATAGCTGTAATGGTTGTTTATCTCTCCCGTGTCTAGATGATTATGGAGACTGGCAATACCAAGAATTCCGCGTTAATGGCTAAAAAAGCCCCTACAATGCCCAAACCCCAGTGGCACCCACCATGGAAACTCTACAGGGTGAGTGGATCTGTGTTTCCTTCTGCCTCGAGGTGCATGATGGCTTCCTGTCAGCCAGGGGTGGGGTTGAGAACTTAGGGGTGACCTGAGGTGAGTGGGCTCAGCGCTGTGCTGGGGTGGGTGTCAGGAGAGCTTTCCAAGTGCAGCTGCATGGCGTCTTGGCTTTAAATAAAATGCAGGACACAGTGGAAGGCGTGCATATGGAGAGCAGGTAACTAAGAAAGTTCTTCGTCATGGTGGTGAAGGAAAGCATTTCTTAGATGTTTCTTTAGTCTGTGATCCTTCCAGCTGTAATAAATTATAAGACAAGTCAAAATACATCAGATTAAAAATTAATAGGAAATGGAGAGCCTGCATAATTGTTTTCCATGTGATAGTACAGTAAGACCCTGTGCCGACTATACCTGCTCTGTGGGGCTGATGGGTTTTAATCACCCGCTGTGTGATCATGATGTGATTTCATCCCTGGGCTACTTTAGTGGTGCTCTCTTCCCTCCTGGCAGCCGCTCATCTGAGTTCCGTTAGGATACTTGCATGTTTTCTGTCTTCACTTTGCCATGACATGCAGAGTGGATAGTAGATGTTTCTTGAGAGTGGTGGCCTTCACTTACTGATTTTGAGATAAAGTGCATTCCTTTTTCTTGGTTAGTAGTAGTCCATTATATAGATGTACCTCACTTTCAGTATTCATTCACTCATTGAAGATAAGCTAATGTTTCTCACTCTAAAATATAATTGTGAAACTACAACTGGTTTTAAAGATGATACGGCTCAAATCTGGGTTGTGGTTAGAATTGAGTGCATGTTAAATAATGCATGGATCAATCTAGTCACCTCACTTTTTGTTGAACAGGTTATCAGTGGGCATCTTGGCTGGGTTCGATGCATCGCTGTGGAACCTGGCAATCAGTGGTTTGTTACTGGATCGGCTGACAGAACCATAAAGGTAATAAGGAGAATGTTGGGTGTCTTCCCTAAGTTACTCCCTAGGGAGGTATTGTTGATGCAGCAAAATTTACCATCGAAAGTAGTAACAGTGCCTGTTTGAAAAGTGGCATTCAAACCTGTAACTGCGTTAATTGCCTACTGTTCTGTGTAACTTACTGAAGGAAGTTTTCATTCTGTGGTTGCAGGATAGAAGTATAGTTCTCTGTAGAGGCGAAGTAGAAAGTTGTCTAAGAGCTAGACTGGTGCACAGTCCCACTGCAGTTAGAGCTTCACTGGACTCCGTTTTGGTTTAGAAGGTCTGTGTGGATGTGCCAGTGTATCTACTGCTAATCCTTCTCTGTGTACAGGGATGTATTATTTAAGAGTCAGCTTTTAAATTGCTTTCCACATGCCTGCAGGTGTTCCTCTACTGAGCTACATCTCTAGTAACTTCAAAAGAGACAAGGTCTCACTGTACCAGTAGCTGGACTGAACTTGCTCTATAGACCAGGCTAGTTCTAAAATCACAGAGACCCACCTGCCTCTGGAATGCCGGGACTAAAGGCGTTGTGTACCACCATGCCTGGGAGAAATCCCTAGTTTTTATTTTGAATCTTGTTTTTTTCACATAGCATCATGTAGTATGAAAACGTCAGTATTTTACATGAGTAGAATGTGCAGATAATTCTATAACTTGTTTCCTTATTGTTCAACATTAAAGTTTTTAGTTTGATGTTTTTTCATTGTGGCAGCCTGCATAGGTTTTACACAGATGGCTTTTTGTGTATTGTAGTTTGTTTTGATAGATCCTCATAACTACAAGTGTTAGGACAAAAGTCTTTGAGCTGGTACAGAAAACGCAGCCTTCTTTCCAACATTAGCGAGCTATGCTGGGTTCATTGTGCTGACCATGTAGCTTTTGAGATAAGTGCAGGGATGTGACCACTGGAAAGAGATAGATGTCTGATTGTAAACAGACATGCAGACACGCAATGAGGCTGGATGTTTTCATCCTTGGTACTTTTCTGTATTAAGTTGCCACTCTCTCTGGTACAGTTAATGGTGTGCTCTTGGTATTTTCATCATCGTAAATCCTTTTATGAGTTTGGAACATTAACCTTGTCTGCAAATACTTACCCAGCTTCCATGTGCCTTTCCCCCTGCTTTTATATGGAGAGGAATCATTTTAAGGAGTCTTAGATTTCCCCTGTGTGTACATTTATTGTTATGTCAGTGTTCTAAAATAGTTTTGGTGGAACAAGTAAACAGGATAAAGCGAACAATTACTTGATTACAGATTTGGGACTTGGCTAGTGGCAAATTAAAGCTGTCATTGACTGGCCACATCAGTACAGTGCGTGGTGTGATCGTGAGCTCAAGGAGCCCTTACTTGTTCTCTTGTGGAGAAGACAAACAAGTGAAGTGCTGGGATCTTGAATATAACAAGGTAAGCGTGGAGCCAGTGAGCCCAGCTGAGCCACCCACGGTCTTTGCTTGTTTAACTCACTGCTGGCCCGTTTGCGGAAAATACTAGCTCTCTCTGACTGGGAGCTTCATCCCCAGGCCCCACTGTGGATCTTTCTGATGTTAGAAAGTGTAACCTTTCTGCTTTTATCTTTAGGTTATACGGCACTATCATGGCCATCTAAGTGCAGTGTATGGTCTGGATTTGCATCCAACAATTGATGTCCTGGTGACTTGTAGTCGAGATTCCACTGCTCGGGTAAATGAAATGTGACTGTGTGGTCTTTTTGGCATTCTGTTTCTTCTCATATGCAAACTTGGTATTAGTGGGGGTTGTCTTTTTCATATAGCAGAACAGATCTGTCATTAACCTGAACCCTCAGGATTCGAGATTTCTGTGTTTGCTGTCACTCTTCAGTTCTGTGTTTGCTGTTGTTAATGTCCTAAATCATGTTGACATAATGACAGCTTCTCAGCCAGTGGTTCTCACCCTGAGGGGCGTGACCCCTTTGGGGATAGAACAACCCTTTCAGGGGTTGCCTAAGACCATCAGAAAACACAGATATATATGTTATGATTCATAACAGTAGCACAATTGCAGTATGAAGTATCAATGAAAATAACGTTGTGGTTGGGTCTCTACACCCTGAGGAACTGTATTAAAGGATTGTAGTATTAGAAGGCTGAGAACCACTGGTCTGGCCTGTCACAGTGGTTGCCCATAGGCTGTTTAATTCTCTAGTCCCATCATGTCAAGCTGACAGATCATTGTCCTGATCTTTAAAGTTTCTTCCTTGGCCACTGTCTCCCCATTGCACATGGGTCATTGTCCTCCATTGGCGCATTCCCTTCACGATGTTCACACAAGTTGGTTTGGCAAATTTACAACTTCGAGATACTAATAGCCGTCCTTGTTCATATCATGTTAATTTTACTTTTTTAGATCTGGGATGTGAGAACTAAAGCCAGTGCACACACTTTGTCCGGACACACAAATGCAGTTGCTACTGTGAGGTGCCAGGCTGCAGAGCCCCAGATTATTACTGGTACGATCTGCTTCTCCACCTCCCGCCATCCCAGCAGCGTCGCCATTCTGCAGCCGCCGTGAGCTCCCCCACCCCCACCTGTGTTCTAGCTTCTCTTTGTATTTTAATCATGGGCATTTGAAATTTAGCATTGCAAGATGTTTTCTAGGGTTTTTTTTGTTGTTTATATTTTTATGTTGTGCTTTTTATATATCATAGAATGTGTTAAGCATTGTTCAGAAAACTGCTATAAAAATACAGTCAAGTGTCATTCTAGAATCTCGTGACTGTCTTTCTAGTATGAATCTTAGGTGAATGACAATGGATCTTTACTGTGACTGGAAGTTAATTATTTCACTTGGCTTGTTTTGTTAACTACAGATATTAAGATAAAAAGATTCATTGTTTTCCCTTCCCTGCCACTAATGTTTAAAATTACATACTTGTTTTTATTTGCAGTTTCTAGTATTTTCTTTTTATTTGTGTGTTTCGCTTGCATATATGTCTGTGTATCTGTACCTGGAGCCTACAGAGGTCAGACAGAAGGGTCAGATGCCCTGGAGCTGGAGTTACAGATGGTTGTGCCTCACTGTGGGTGCTGGAATGGAACCTAGGTCTGCAGGGAGAGAAGGCAGGGCTCCTAGCCACTCTCTCCTGCCTCAGGCAAAAAGTTAAGAGCTAAATATAAAATAACTACAGTTTAGAACTTTTAAGGAAATCATTCACAGTGCTAGGACTTTCATTTAGTATATACATGTATTTAGATGATTACTTTGTGTTTTATTGTGTTTTAACTTGTGAATTCTGTCTGGTCTCTGTCTTTTCATTACAGGAAGTCATGATACCACAATACGGTTATGGGATCTGGTGGCTGGAAAGACAAGAGTGACATTGACAAATCATAAGAAATCAGTGAGGGCTGTGGTCTTACACCCACTACTGTAAGTGTGCTTTGCTGATTAGCTTTTCTTTGTCTTAGTCAAACTCTAATCAGGAGGGATTGCCTTTACACCTGCAGCCCGTGCTGCTGTGGGCAGCCTTTCAGTTCCCACCTGTTGCCCTTTTGCCTCAAGTTTTGTATGGAATGACAAATCTACAAAGTGACAGATAAGGCCAAATCGTGGTGCAGGTTGCCTGTCAGAATAGGTGGTAATAGTGTCTGGACATACAGGGTATTGGACCTCCTTTGACCTGTCATAGATTGTTTCACATATGTTGTCCTGTCAGAGACAGACAGAGAAGAGTTAGATTCCTAAGGAAGAAGTTAATGTGCAGGAAATGGAAGAAGAGCCAGCAGCACGTCGATGCCCAGAGGAGGCCGGGCCGCTCCTGCGGCTCAGCTCTCCCTGCCGCTCCCTGTTCCCTCCCTTTCTCATCCTCTTTCCTTCTGGTCCTTCCTTTTCTCTTTCTCTCATCATCCCTCTCTTTCCTTCTTTCCCTTTCTTCAAGATTTTTTGGTCCAGTATATGTGTACATTTGTTGTGCTAATTTAGTGTAGTACACTGAAGAAATAAAAATGTTGCTCTGGGATTTAAAATGTATTTCAGCAGTTGGACAAGCTGGTGGAACTTGGTATAAAGATACGATGATTTTGCACCGTGATGAACAGTAACATTTTATTGAGGCTGTCGGGGACCAAAGAGCACAAAGGGCTTTTTCAAAGCTGCGAGTTTCTTTTATGCATTAATTCCTGTCAATCTTTGTTCCAGTTACACATTTGCGTCTGGTTCTCCAGATAATATAAAGCAGTGGAAATTCCCTGACGGAGGCTTCATTCAGAATCTCTCTGGTCACAACGCAATTATTAACACGCTGGCCGTCAATACTGATGGAGTACTTGTATCTGGAGGTAACACAAGCTTCTTACGGTGTGTCTAGTTTGCCCTTCTGTTGACCTGAGTGAGTGTAGTTTTACAGCATCACACTATGTTCTAGTGGTACTCCTGACTAGGCTGTCTGTGCCTGTCTGTCATGTGCTGTCTTACTTGTTGATAATCCATGTAGCCTGTTGCATAGTTTAGACATCTTTGCGTTCCCATGTGATAAAGGTAGGGATTTATGCTAGTAAACTGCCTGATGGTTGGTTGTTTTAAATGTTATGGTGCCTTTAAGGTCTATAATTCTGAATTAGACACAAATGAAAGTAGACAAAACCATATTAAGGAATTTGAGTGTGTGTGTGTGTGTGTGTTCTACATCTTTGTGTTACTGATGTGATGTTTAGCTCCTGGATCATCTGAGCTGTTGAAGGGATAGAAATAGAGTGACATGTTTCCTTCACAGCTGACAATGGCACTATGCACCTTTGGGACTGGAGAACTGGATATAATTTTCAGCGTGTTCATGCAGCTGTACAACCTGGGTCTTTGGACAGTGAATCAGGAATATTCGCTTGTGCTTTTGATCGGTCAGAAAGTCGGTTACTAACAGCTGAAGCTGATAAAACCATTAAAGTTTACAGAGAGGATGAGACCGCGGTAAGTTCTTAGTTTCCCGGTCTGTCTGTCTGTCTACCTAACTTCCTATCTTCCTTCCTTTTTAGTTTAATTTTATATTTTATATTTGGAACAAGGTATCACATGGTATCTATCTATGGCTGTCCTGGAACCCACTTTGTAGTTTAAGTTGACTTTAAACTTGAATCAGTTTTCCTGCCTCTGCCTCCCAGATGCTGAGATTATGGGCGTGAGCCATGATGCCCAGCTCTGACATGCATCGTAAAGTAAAAGAACTACATGCCAATTTGGCCAGGACTGCTCGTCTGATCACAAAAAGAAACAGACTCACTGTAGTACTGTGGGATTCGTCGTCTGGATAGCGATCTGACTGCTTGGGGCTTTTGTGTGATTTCATTGATGCAGAAACATCAACAAAGAATCATTACTTTTTAAATCCAGTTCTTCTCAGTACAGTTACACTGATCCGACAAACAGTAGACTGCTGTGGAAAGGAAATGTAGAGTTACAGTGCTGGTGTTGCTGTAATATTTAAATTCTATGTTAGGTGAAAATCCAAACGTGGGGTAAACCCATTTATTCCTTGTTAAACTTGGATAATGCCAGAAGAAAAGACTGGTCTTTTCTTTGAAAGCAAACAAACTAGTAAAATAACTTTGTTTACTGTTCTGTTTTTAGACAGAAGAAACTCACCCAGTCAGCTGGAAACCAGAGATTATCAAGAGAAAGAGATTCTAGTTTCTTCACAGTTGGCCTGCTCATGCGCGGTGTTGCTGAGGTTATCTGGTCATTCTCGAGAGCTCACTGCAGAGAACATTGCTGCTTTGTACTTTACAATAAACTGCTCCCAGTGTCCCACACCTGTGTTTTATTTCTGAAATAAACAGCTTGTATAGTTTTAGAAGTAAAATGTAAATATAGAGAATTCAGGCTTATTGAGCATGGCCATTCCTAACACTATTCTGACAGGGTTTTTTGTTTTATGTGTGTAGGTGTTTTGCCTAGATGTACATTTCTATACACCACATGTGCCTGGTGCCCATGAAAACCAGAAGGTGTCAGACCCCTGAAAATGCAGTTATAGATTATTGTGAGCCACCACATAGGTGCTGGGAATGGAACCTGGGTCCTCTGGAAGAGCAGCCAATACCCTTTACCATTTTTGAAACCTCTGTTTTGTTAGAAAAGCCCTAATGGATGTTTTGAGAGGAAGTTTTTTAAACGGTACTTTGAAGATTTAAGACAGTGGCTGACAATTAAAAGATTGAAGTTCTTTCTGGGCATGGTGATAGGTGCATGCTTTTAATCCCAGTGCTAATGAAGCAGAAGCAGGTGGTTCTCAGTTAGTTCTAGATAGCCTCGTCTTTGTAGTGAGTTCCAGGTTAGCCTGGGCTACCTAGACTCTGTTGCTGGTGGTAGTGGTGGTGACTGAGCTTTTAATCTGATTTATTCCAAAGGCAGGTTTTCCTCTTCTGCCAAGTGTTGCAATGTGTTCTGGCTCAGAAAGGATAGAAATATGCATCCACTGAGACTTGCAGTCTTAGCTTGCTGTGGGAATGCTGTCACCAGGTCAGTGGTTCTGGGGTAGCTCAGAGTCATGATTGTTTCTAATTCTTGGGAGGCTTGAGGATGTTTTCTAGCAAGAAGCATTTGAGCTGACCTTAAATTTGGTTAGGTTGGTTGGTTTGCCATAGTGCAGATCAAACCAGGGTCTCAAGAGCTGAGCCAAGGCTCTGCAAGTCCCTAGCAAGGTGCTTTCTGAGACCGGAGGACTCCATGTGTGCGAACACGGGTGATGGGTTTCCCAGGAATCTCTAGCAGAGGCTGCTGTGTCGGAAGGTCGAGTGTTGTTTGGTTTGTGGTCTGTGATAGTCTGGGGGAGGGGAAGGGGAAGGCAACTGGTGGGATTAGTGCTGTTGGGATTTGTAGCAAAGTCTGCAGGTTTGGGAGGATTCTCTAGAAAAGGGTTCTGATGCCTATGCCTCTTGGCAGATGAGTTTTAGATCCCAGCTCCCCACCAGTCAAGACTCCAGGGTTCACCACTGGTCAGGAGGTGATTCCCAGTTAAGCCGCATTAAGATCGAGTCCCATCCTGCATGCTGCATTTGGGGTGTAATCCTTACAGCCTTTCAAAGAACAGTTGTCTCCAGCTGATTGAAACAGAATCCTTCCTCCTGTTACATTTCTAGGAAACTGTTTTCTGGGAATAACCTGACACACACTCAGCCAGTGCACAGCACATTTACTCTCTAATCCTTAAAGCTAACTCATGTCCTATCCATGCAGGACTCGTTTGTTTAGTGGATTGTGACATGTCAACATTTCCTAGTACTCTCTGAAAGGAAACATGGGATTATCAGGGCAAGGTTACCAAATACTGCTTATGTAAAAGTGTACAAGCAGCTTTGTAAATGAATGTTTACTCAGTGAAGTTACGTTGATAACAGTGAATTTGTGAGCTGAGGTAGTAGAATTATGTGAGAATGTTTAGTTTGCTTTATGCATTTCTACTTTCAACTTTTTTACCCATGTATTACAAACCAATACTAGGAAGAAAAACAGTATCCTGGAGAGATGAACATATCTTCACAGAAGAAAGCAAAAACAGGTGATACCTAGTCTCTGTGTTAGGGTTCCAATGCTGTGATGAAACATCATGACAAAAAAAAAAAAGACAACCCCTTGGGAGGAAGGGGTTTATTTGCTTGCACCTCCATCTCAGTGCCCATTTCACAGCAGGAACCTGGAGGTGGAAGCTGAATCAGAGGCCATGGAGGAGTGCTGCCTATGGGCGGGTTCCTCACAGCGTTCTCAGCCAGTGTTCAGGACTGCCATCCTAGACATGACACCACCCACAGCAGGCTGGGCCCTCCCCCTTCAATCATTGATTTAAAAAATACCCTACAGCCTGATCTTACACAGAAGCATTTTCTCGATTGAGGTTCCCTCCTTTCAAATAACTCTTGTGTTAATTTGACAAAACTAGACTGCACGGTCCCCAAAGGAAATTCATACAAGGAGATGGGTGAGTGAGTGAGTCCCTGTCATCTTACCTAGGAAACCTTCAGCTCATATGTCCAGCCCAGGTGTCAACTGAAGGAGCATTTTTTTTTAAGTGTGCCTTGTGCTGTCCTGCATTAGATAGCAAGTCTTCATAAACATTTGTCTGTTATATATGATCACAAGCCTTACGAAGGTTCAGCAATGGCTGTCACAAGCCAGAAGGTGGGAGGCAGGAAGGTGGGGGAGGGTAACTGAACTGCTGCTGCTGCAGTGCAGCCTTGACTGTCCTGGAACTAGGCTGGCATCGGACTCGGAGAGCTGCCTGCCTTTGCCCCTCAAGTGCTGGGATTAAACCATCTTCACCACCCAGCTGCTTAATAACTTCTAGTTCAATTTTTGCACAAGACACTATAAAGTGCACTAATTATTTATTGCAAAATTACATTGTGTTGGGCTTTATGATGGTTTATTTTGATTTTTAGCTTGATCGGCTCTGCAGACAACTAGCAGACATAGCTTTGCATGGGTCTGTGGGAGTGTTGCCCAGAAGCATTAACAGGAGTGAGTGGGTAACATTCTGGGGGCTGCCCGGATCTAAAGAGGTCTAAGGAGGAGCAGTGCTACTTTTTGCCTGCCCACTTCTAACTCCTTGCAGGTGAGTGTACCTACCCTTCGGCTGTCTCTGCTATTGCTGCTGAGGCATGTTTTGCTGACATGGGGACTCAGATTCCTTGGCTTTCCAGTATGGATTGAGGAGCCATGGCTCTCCAGGAATCCTCCAGGCTTCATCACCAGACTGGGGCTCCTGAGGTATCCAACCTCATGGGCTGAGGCTCTTCAACACACAGACAGCCGTTACTGGGCCTCCCAGTCCCTGTTGTGTAAGCCAGGAGAGTAAATCTCCTTCATGATATTTGGTCACATCGCAGACTGTTTCTCTAGAGAACCATCACGGAGACTGATGTTCTGCATTCCACTTGCTTAATCTTAATGTACTTGGAATAGGAACTGCTACTAGGGTTCAACTCTAAAAAGGAAGGAAATAGGCATATTTAGAGGAGGGGAAGAAGGGAGAGACAGACAGACAGACAGATGGACACCTGTGCAGGGTCCTCACAAGGGTCTGTCTTTTGTTGAATTCTCAGTCATCAGTAACATCACAGAGCAGAGTATAAAAGGGTGGGTTTGGGACAGACAGAAGCTAAATAGGCAGCATTCTTTCCTATAGCATTATAACATAAAATGAGTCTGGATTGATTTAGATTATCTATGTTGAGGACATGTTCCCATGCATTGCTACATGACCTAACAGTGCCCAATGCCATGTAAATGTTCCATGAGCAGTGGTTATACTGTGCTATTCAGAGAGTGATGCCAAGAAGAAAGTCTGCAATACTCGGTGCAGATGCAGTTTTTAATCTCAGGTTGGTTGTATAGATGATTTTGGAACTGGGGACACAAAGCCAGCTGTACTTCTGAGACATGGAAAGGTGCCCACAGGTTCTATGTAAACACTGCCTGCTTTATATAAGGAGTCTGTGATGGTTTGTGTATGCTCTGCGTAGGGAGTTGCACTATTAGAAGTGGCCCTGATGGAGTAGGTGTGACCTTGTTGGAGTAGGTGTGTCACTGTGGTTTAAGACCCTCATCCTTGTTGGTATTCTGTCTAAGCTCCACCCCACACTTACCTGGCAACAACCAGGTATGCCCTGCCCCATAGACCTGGTCCACTATAAAAGGGGCTACTTGCCCTTCCACACACACACACTCTCTCTCTCTTTGCTCTCTCCCATCTCACTCCCACCTCTCTGCCCCTTGGGTTCTCCTCCCCTCCCCCTTCTCTCCTCGTGATCATGGCCAGCCTCCACTTCTCTGCTCTCTCCTCTCTCTCTCCCTCTCCCCCCCTCTCTCTCTGCCTCCCATCCTGTGCCCTGAATAAATTCTATTCTATACCATGCCTGTGTGCACGTGCTCCCTCAGGGGGAAGAGGTGCTTGGGCAGGGGCCCGCCCTTCCCCCACACCACCGTGCCACATTCTCTAAACCCCATTCTCTCTTTTTAAACCCCCTTCAATCCTAGCTGCCTGGAAGTCAGTCTTCCACTAGGAGCCTTCAGATAAAGATGTAGAACTCTCAGCTCCTCCTGCACCATGCCTGCCTGGATGCTGCCATGCTCCTGCCTTGATGATAATGGACTCAACCTCTGAACCTGTAACCCAGCCCCAATTAAATGTTTGCCTTTATAAGAGTTGCCTTGGCCATGGTGTCTGCTCACAGCAGTAAAACTCTAACTAAGACAGGGCCCAACCATCCCAGGACCTTGGTGGAGTTGGAGCTAGAGACAGCCCCTCCATGGGACAGAGGTGGCAGTGTAAGGCAGGGAGAGGGTCTCAGCCTTGCAACAACCGAAGCTACTGCAGTCCCACTCCAGGAGACTTTACCAGCTGCAGTCAGAATCTGGTGGACCAGCATCCATTCCTTTTCTAGATCTCTCACATGGAGCCGCCCCGCCCCAGGGGGCAGAGTTTTCTCTCCAGCACAGCCTCTGTCACAATCCCCAAAGTGTTCTGTTTGTCAAAAATATTAATGCCACACTCTTAAACTAGATAGAAAAATGTTATATTTTGTGAATAAAGTCTTGCGTTTTTGTACCTCTGTGTGTGTGTGTGTGTGTGTGTGTGTGTGCATGTCTGGTGTTCCACCTTTGCTGTGACATGTGGGTTTGTCGTAATTAATGGAAATGCATGTGGGGATTTAAATGCCTTGTGTTCTTAGCCAGTGTACTTAGGACTATTCCTCTTTCTGTCTTCCTGGACATTACATCATTGTTTCCACTGAAGAAATACACTGTTTCCTTTGTTCATGTATTTTTACAAACACCAATAACCTTGGTCCTTGTATAATTTCCAAAAGACAGTAGCTGACAGTACAGTTGTAGAGTCAACATGTACCTACACCCCTTACCTTTTTCCTGTGCAACCAAACCGCACCAGACTCTTCTTGAATTTATACTCTTTTCATGCTGTAATTCCTTGAAAACAGGCTCTGTTCTGTAAATGAATTGAGAGGTAAAAATCCCATTCCACCCAAGGGACTGTATGGGACATCCTTAATGTCTGATGGTAGGGAAATCAATTGGGAAAATATCCAACAATTTGAGGACATTTAATAAAAACAGCTCAGAAAACGAAAGCTCATTTGAGGATTTCTTGAAATTTTAAATTTTATTTTGAGATTATTGTTTGGTAATATTTTTGGCTGGCAAATCTCACACTGACCATACCTGGTCTGTAAGGTTGTTTAAAATAATACAGACTTTTTTTTTCTCAAAAATACTTTTATTTTGTTTGCTAAATTATGACTTTTTGGCTGTGATATCCTCCACATGACCTATGTGAAATTGGGCCCCAAAACAGCTAAGTAAGACTGGGGGAAGATCTTGTGAGCCTCCCTGCATGGCTGATGTTAGGTGACTGGGACAGGGAGTGACAATTTCTTCAGCAATGCAGCCACTGGTAGGCCATGTCTGTACCAATAAACAACTTCCCTTCAGTGCTCACACCAGCAACCTTAATGAAATTCACAGGGTCACACCCACAAAGATAGAACGGGGGAACTTTGGTCAGAAACTGGAGGATCATATGAAAAGTAATGAGGAGAGATAAAAAACCAACTAAAAATTCATTATATACATGTGTGAAATGCTCAGAGAACAAAAAAAGAGCCATAAAACAATTAAAATAGAACATTATTGAGATATTCACATAGAGTTCAGCTCATCCACTTCCAATATACAATCCTGTAGGTTTTAGTTCACAGAGTTATGGGACATCTGAACGTTACTTACTGTTGTGCTGTGTGAGCTCGGGCTCTGCAGTCCTTTGTGGAGCTGCCTCTCTCTTCCCATCTCTGTGCAGAATTCTCGTTACCTGACTCATGTGACAAAGACCTTTACCCACTGAGCCGTCTCCCCAGCCTGTTGGGCATTTGTAGCACTGGTCCAAGAAACTCCATGTTGAGGTTTGGTCTGTTGCTGTGACTTGTAATATTAAATTCTGTATCCCAAGGTCTAGTTGCCTCAAGAGGAGTGAATTGTCACAGAAAAAACTGGTAAGCTTTTGTTATGCAAACCGTGCTTCTTAGTTTAAAACTATTGTTTGAGTAAAAAAAAAAAAAAAAATGGCTTCAGCCAATTACTGGAGGGAATAGAGGTCCGCAGGTTTTTGGTTACCTGATGGTGGACTCGGGTAGGGAGGAGAGGGGAAAGGTCAGTAGAGGAGGAAGCCACCAGGAGAGGAGATGGACTGTGAGCAATGACCAGGAGGAAAGGCAAATGTTTGGGTAACCCATGTGGGGAGGCAGCCAGGCCAGCTGTGAGAAAAGAAGATTAGGAGTGACACCCCAGTAATTGTCAAAGCCAAATAAAATAATCATTTGTAAGAGAGTCAGAGTTAAGGTTAAATTGGTTCAACTACAACTCCGGGCTTCTCAGCTGCCCCTCCCAGGCTGCCTTGCTCTCTGCCCTGAGAGCCACTGCTCTGTCCGGCACCCCTGGATTTGCTGTTCCTGGACCTTAGCTTTGCTGGGATCACCAATCTTCTTTCCTCACTGGTTCTTCCCTTAGACAATGGTTTTGAGGAGTGCTCCGTTGTGTTGCTCAATACTGCCCCCTTGTGTGCCTCTCCACCTGCCGTTTGATGGCTTTTGAGCGAATGCACTTTTTTACATTAGAATAAACCACATAGTAAACACCTGCTAGACGGTTTCTGATATATTAAGGAGACCCTAAATTATTCAGGACTCCTAATTTGTTAAGCAAGTCAATTACCTATTTGCTATAGACTTGAGCCATTCTGATGTTTCTGTGTTGTAAATTACAGGTATTTTCCCCCAGAGTTTTTCAGAAATTAAGAAACAAAGTTGTCAAATAAATAATACTTTTTTTTTTTTTTTTTTTTTTTTTTTTTTTTTTTTTTAGAAAATGGGAGACAGCTTGGAAGCTTGGGGTTACATAAAGGGCACATTGTATCCACCCGTGAACTAGACACAAATAGGAAATATTCATGTAAACCAGCTCTTAACATTTTTGTTGTAGCTAATATCTTTGGAAGCAACATGCAGATATATTTTGCCTTTCTAAATGCATTAGTCATGATAATAATGGCAAAAATGAATGCTCATAAAACACTTGCTGTATGCCTGGCCTGTTCCCCAATGATTTTACATATATTAGCACATAATACTCAAAACTAAAACCAGTTACATAATTTACATGGCTCAGAGCAAAATGAAAATTCAAGGCCTGCTGTTTACAGATCAGACAGAAGGTGCCATTAGCACCAGGCACTACAGCATAGAGCGTACCCCTTTTTCCCTGATACTCGTGTGTGTGTGTGTGTGTGTGTGTGTGTGTGTGTGTGTGTGTGTACGTGAGTGCTGCTTAAAATTTTAAATAAAAATAAATATTAGCATGCATCTTAACATTTATTTTTACATCCTGCAGTGTTCATTTAGATGCAAATATAAGCTCTTCATTCATATGCAAATTCACCCAACTTACAATTTGTATTTTCATAGTTCATGTGTGCCTATGCATTTTGTTGCTTACTGGGACAGTGGAAAACACACCAAACTGAATTGTTTCTAACTGCACCTTTTCAGGGTGCTAAGCAAGGCTCGTCCCACTGAGCTGCTTTTCTAACCCACGCTGCCTCTCTTTATGGTCACCATAAGACAGGAAGAACAGAGAGACAAGGAACAGCAAAGGTTCCCTCGTCCTCTTTCCTTTTCTGTTGTCCGTTCTGGGATGTGATATTTATTTTAAAAAAGCTATGCGTTTATACACGTCTGCGTGTGAGCTTGTGTGAGTGCAGGTGCCCGAGGAAGCCCGAGGTGTGAGCTGGCCCAGGAGCTGGAGCTACAGAGGGGTGTGAGCTGCCGGTACAAGTGCGCAGGACCAAACTCTTGTCCACCTCGAGAGCTATAGGACGCCTTAGCCACTGAACCATCCTTCCATTCTCTAGGAAGCAACTTCAACTTCCCGTCTTCTCAAAAAAAAAAAAAAAAAAAAAAAAAAAAAAAAAAAAAAAAACCTTCAGATCTTTAATAATTGTTTTCAAATGTATGGATGCCTTCCATGTGACAGATTGCCAAGTTTTTTCCTTCTCTCTTGACTTTGTTCTTTCATTTATGTTCTCGGCTGTGTTTGTAGAATTGTCAAATGCTGAACAATTCTGGCATGTGCAGTTTGTTGCCAAGTATGAAATTACCCCTTTCAGTTTCCCTGACAGGCATGTACACAAGTGCCCAGAAGTCCTTGGAGGGGCCGCCGGGAGGGAACTGGGGGAGGGGCTTGCCCAAGGTGTCAGGATGAGAAAGCCCTGGAGCAGTACGTGCTCACATTGTGAATACAACTGGCTAGAAATCATGTACTGTGCACTTGAAGTCGCCTAAGAGAACAGATCTTAGTTCTCACCACACACGTAGGGACTAGGGGCTGGAGAGATGGCTCTAGGGGATGGAGAGAAGAGCGCTGGCCCCTCTTCAGAGGGGTTGAGTCAGTTCACAAGCGTCTCTGCCTCTAGTTCCAGGGTATATGTCGTCCTCTTCTGGCCTTTGTGGGTACTGCATGAGCATGATACACAGATGTGCGTGCAGGGAAAACACCCATATACATAAAACAGACATTAAAAGAACATCCCTAAGATGATGGAAATACTAATTAGACTGATAACTTCACAGTGTATATGCTCCAAATCCCACACTTGTTCAGTAAATACATTTTGTCAGTTGCCTGTTAGTACAGCTGGCCTTAGGTAAGGGACAAAGCAGTGCATTTAAGTTCCTTTGCAATTCTGTAATGCTAATGAACAAATCTGTTTTGAAAGATATATTGCACCTTGGTTACTAATGATTTTAATGTATCAAATAGAGATATTTGTAAGAACTGCCTATTTGGGCTTAATTTCTTTTTTTTTAAATTCGATGTATTTTTTATTTACATTTCAAAATGATTTCCCCTTTTCTGGCCCCCCAACTCCTAAAAAGTCACATAAGCCCCCTTCCCTCCCCCTGTTCTCCCACCCACCCCTTCCCACTTCCCTATTCTGGTTTTACCCTATACTGCTACACTGAGTTTTTCCAGAACCAGGGGCCACTCCTCCATTCTTGTACCTCATTTGATGTGTGGATTATGTTTTGGGTATTCCAGTTTTCTATCCAATGGGAAAAAAAGATAGCCTTTTCAACAAATGGTGCTGGTTCAACTGGAGGTCATCATGCAGAAGAATGTGAATTGATCCATCCTTGCCTCCTTGTACTAAGCTCAACTCCAAATGGATCAAGGACCTCCACATAAAGCCAGACACTCTGAAGCTAATAGAAAAGAAACTGGGAAAGACCCTGGAGGACATCAGTACAGGGGGAAAGTTCCTGAACAGAACACCAATAGTGTATGCTCTAAGATCAAGAATTGACAAATGGGACCTCATAACATTACAAAGTTTCTGTAAGGCAAAGGACACAATCAAAAGGACAATTCGTCAACCAACCAACAAATTGGGAAAAGATCTTCACCAACCCTACATCAGATAGAGGGCTAATATTCAATATATACAAAGAACTAAAGAAGTTAGACTCCAGAAAACCAAATAACCCTATTAAAAATGGGGTACAGAGCTAAACAAAGAATTTTCACCAGAAGAACTTCAAATGGCTGAGAAGCATCTTAAAAAATGCTCAGCTTCATTAGTCATTAGGGAAATGCAAATCAAAACAACTTTACACCAGTCAGAATGGCTAAGATCAAAAATTCAGGAGACAGCAGATGTTGGCAAGGATGTGGAGAAAGAGGAGCACTCCTCCACTGCTGGTACAATTGGTACAACCACTCTGGAAATCAGTCTGGCGGTTCCTCAGAAAATTGGGCATGCCACTTCCGGAAGATCCAGCTATATCACTCCTAGGCATATACCCAGAGGATTCCCCAGCATGTAATAAGGATATGTGCTCCACTATGTTCATAGCAGCCCTATTTATAATAGCCAGAAGCTGGAAAGAACCCAGGTATCCCTCAACAGAAGAATGGATGCAAAAAATGTGGTATATATACACAATGGAGTACTATTCAGCCATTAGAAACAATGAATTCATGAAATTCTTAGGCAAATGGATGGAGCTGGAGAACATCATACTAAGTGAGGTAACCCAGTCTCAAAAGATCAATCATGGTATGCACTCACTAATAAGTGGATATTAGCCTGGAAAATTGGGCTTAATTTCTAAAGATTGGAACTTTTAAATTCTTTTTTTAGGTAAAAGGACTAGCAGAAAGCAAACAAACATTTTACCTGATTTGAAATCAGAATCTTCTGATTCCAAGCATATAACACCCCAAGCAATTCCTTAGCTTTGCTTGATTTTTCTCTAGGATTACTGTGTGTGTGTGCATGTGAGTGTGGCTGTGTGTGAGTATGTGTGTGTGTGTGAGTATGTGTTCATATGTGAGTGTATGTTTGTGTGTAATGTTCATGTTTAGTAGATGAGTCCTTGGGACTGATCTATGCGTGCTAAGAAAGCACTCCCAGACATACTCCCAGGCCTCATATGCCACCTTTAGTTTACAGATTTATTTTCTATTGTCTGTTTCCCTAGCACATTAGTTATTTTTTCTTGCTGCTCTGATCAAATGTCTATCAAGAAGCAACTTAAGGGCAGAAGGACTTGCATGAGCCTATAGTTTAGAGAGAACCAGATTATGGTAGGAAAGACATGGAGGCAGAAACATGAGGTGGATGATCACATTACATTCGCAGCCTAGGAGCAGAGAGACTATTGGGACTCAACTTCTATTCTCCTCTATATTTAGTCTGGGACACTAGCCCAAGGCACGGTGCTACCCACATTCAATGTAGGTTTTCTTTATCCTTTAACCTTTCTGGAAACATCTTCATGCCATGGCTAGAGATATGTTTCAAAGGTTAATTCAAATCAACACCCAATTAATATATTCTGGATAATAGCAGTGTGTGATGGTTTGAATATGCTTGCCCCAGGGAATGGCACTATTAGTAGGTGTGGTCTTGTTGGAGTAGGTGTGGCCTTGTTGGAGGAAGTGTGTCACTTTGTGGGTGAGCTTTGACACCCTTCTCCTAGCTGCCTGGAAGCCAGTCTTCTCCTGTTTGCCTTTAGAACAAGATGTAGAACTCTCAGCTCTTCCAGCACCATGCCTGCCTGGATGCTGCCATGTTTCCCATCAGGATGATAATGGACTGAACCTCAGAACCTGTAAGCCAGCCCCAGTTAAATGTTGTCCTTTATAAGAGTTGTTATGGTCGTGCTATCTCTTCACAGCAGTGGAAATATTAAGACACAGAGCTACACCATTTGTGAACATATTCTCTACAAAGAATAGTGTCTGATAAATGATAGGTACTTAATAGTCTTTGTAAGATCATTAAAAGTCAGAAATTTCAATCACTGAGGAATTGGGAGAAGCACTTTCCAGTGTTCTGATTTGGACAAATCATAATGAAGGTAAATTATTGAACAAATCATTAAATGTTAAGCATAGGGGGCACTGGAAGTAATTTTAATAAGGTTAATTTATACCTTGATGAATTTCAAATGTAATCAACAGTTAGCAGCGAACTCATCCATTCTGAAAATTCATGATAAAATCAAGCAGAATCTGAAGATGAGAGTGTGGTCCTCGGCATCTTCCCTCAGTGTTTCCCAGCGACCTTTGCCTGATCGTGTTTTGACCTCCTGTACCCACTACTGCCCTTTGTGGTTAGAGCTTATGGCTAGAGGCTCCCGTAAGGACAGACAATTGAGAGTTCTGACCCCAGGTGTAATCTCTATAATGTTTGTATTATTGAAGAATTCAACTCTGAAGGGGAGAAATGAAACCTAATGGACTTGCCTTATACCCTTGCTGTCTTTTTTTAAATTATTATTATTTGAATTGAGGAATTTAAATAAGAGAGGAAAACCTGAGTGTCACTAGTAAAAATATCCTAACAGTTTGAACACAGAACTATTGTCTGCAGCCAGATCTTGAATCGAGAGAGTCCCTGGGGATAAACACACTTGGCCGTTGTGGATCAGAGTCTTCACCATTGATGAGAGGGGAGTGTTCAGACCCCAGCATCTCTACTCACCTCACAATAACAACTTACTGCACATTTTGAATCCATAGGGAGGAAGCTCGCGCTCAGCTGCCTCTCTACCAGCCCTTGGGATGGTGCTGCTCTTATTTAGGCCGGGTCTTTCCACTTCATCAACCTAATCTGGAAACTCCGTCCCAGAAAAAACCAGGGCTTTGTTTCCGTGGTCATTCTAAATCTCATCCAGGTGACAACCAAGTTTAAACACTTCAGTGTGTCAGGGGGATAGACGGTTTAACCCATGGCAGGGGAGGTTCTTGAGCAGAGAGCTGACATTTCCCGCTTACTCTCATCACCCCAATTTTTGCACTGTTTTTACCTTCATAATTGCCCCAAACTATCCACGGAGTTCTTTCCTGCATGCTTTTATATAGGTCCAGTGATGATTCGACATGCTAGGATATTATTTCAGGTCTTCGCTACAGCAACTCCTTTTTTTTTTTTTTTTTTTTTTTTTTTTTGTTACCATTCCATTGGGGTGCCTCTGGACAGTATAATGCAGTTTTTTTTGAGTGAGTACCATATTGAGGACTCATGGCATAAAGGAGTCCAGCCTTTGAAGGTGGAGTTAAATATTGAAAAAAATCATTTACAGGAAGCAGGGTTTGGCTATGATGTAACATCTGTTATTACTATTATTACAGTTACTTTGGTGCAGAGGAATCATAGTTTGTGAAAAACAACCTTGATTTTCAAATGTGTCAAAGAACTAATTTTCGGTTTTATTGCTTTGTGATTATTATTGATTTTGCTAGCTTATTTAATCAATCTTAGATTACATTATGCAAATGCAGATAGACCTTTCTATCAATCAGCTCATTCTTGTTGATAAGAATTTATTTGATCAAGTAAATAATGTAAGACACACTGGTCAAAAAAAAAAAAACATGCCCATAAAAAACTATTTGAAGACTTGATCACAACTGAACATTTATGTTGAGTTATAAACTTGACCTTGGCGCATACATTGTCATTTTGGTATATAATCCACAATTTCCATCTGTGAATAACTCAAGATACAGAAGAACTTTCACATTTAATTTTAAACTGTTTTAAAATTTTTTATTACCAAGATGCAATATAGTCTTTACAATAAAATGGCATCATTGACAAATGTGCATAAAGAAGAAGGGTAGATAGATGCTTAAGTATTTCCTTATCCTTTACCTGAATCAAGGGGACAACAGTGTAGAACATTCCTTGAAGAACTTTCTGTTAAAATGCCTTTTGAATGACACATGGATTTAAGAGGCCAATAATTTAATGTAACTTTATAGATTAGCAAATATCTCAGTTTGATCTCCCAAATTGGCCAGACATGGTAGGTGCATTCCTGGTATCCAGGCATTGGGGAGACAGAAACAGGGCAACTGTGACAAGTTCAAGGCCCTGTTTGTGCCTTGAGTTCCAGTCTGAAAAATCCAGATGAGTCAGTCAATCAATCTATGAGATCTCCATGCATTGCCACTGACATATTAGTCCTTAGTGGTCCACGTGCTGGAGGCAGTGTCCCATCCACAATGCTGTTATAATGTGTTGGATCCTTTATGAAGTAGAGTGTGGTGAAAGGGAAGTGTTGACGATGGGCCTATCATATTCTGTAGGTCACACAGCAACCTCTGCTCCATGAAGGTGACACTGGCAGGAAATGGCTTTTCTCTAACACTCATGGACAAAGGTGGACTTCCTGAATTGCGGTTATAGCTTGGTTATAGGGTCCTTACCAGGCATGTATTAAGTCCTGCGTTTGATCCTGAGCACTGGGGAAGCTGAGTGTGGTGATGGAATGGCTGGAGTCCCAGCAGTCAGGCAGGAGGGTGGGAAGCTCAAGCTGGACAAAGCTGATGCCAGGTAGTTCTATTTCCCGGGGGGGCTGTAGCACGTGGCAGAGTGTCTTGGCTTCTCCTGGTCCAGTGGATACATAGCTTCAGAGCAGATCCAGCTGGGTCAGGATTCTGGGTCGCAGTACTCCACCTGCTCCCACCTGTCCAGAACCCACATTTACCCTCTTCTGACAAAGACTAGCATGCAGGATGGAAATCTAACTTCCTTTGGCTTTCTCAGTCCATCTCAAATGAGGAGACAAATTCAAGAAACAAGAACATTCTTCTGCTTTGATTCTGTCAAGCAACCAAAATGTGGCCCTTGAAACCATGGCAAACAAAAATGCATGCTAATGTATAACAGGTAGAAAGTCCCAGAGAAGTGAACAATAGCTAAATCAAAGGCTGATACCTAACTTTACTCCTTCAAACACCCAAGCTTGGTGTTAAATAATTGTACCTGGAATCTTCAGTGATAATCTTGAGGCCCAAGCTTTAGTTCTAGCAGCTCGGCTCCCGTCTGTATATGCCACGCAAGGAGAGAAGCTACAGGGAAGAGAGCAAGGACATTTACTCAATATAGTCACGATGGGAAGAGGGACAAGGAGGTCCCTGTGATCATCCGTCTCTCTTTGCAGTATTGACATATGCTTAAATAGAGGAGAAACTAAAGGAGGGAGGGAAGGAGGGAGGGAGGGAGGGAGGGAGGTCTACATGAGTCTACATTGCTTAAGGTGTGGTCTGGAGGATTATTGCCTCAGTTCTGGTCTGGCTTAGGTGGTCCAGAGGGTCAGCACGGCTCTCATCACTTAGCCAGGATACAGTATTTTTCTGGAACATCAGCTCCCAAGTAACTGTTCCAGAAGCAGACATTTCAAGAATACTCTTTGCACAAGACAGTGGGGGAAAAATATTTGTCTGGTAAGAAGCCTGACTCGCTTGGAGGTTTAGAGTGGAGTAAAAAATTGCTCAGTATTTGGCTCAAGGAAAATTTAATTTAAAAAAAAAGAGAGAAAATAAAACCCAACTTTGAATGTCTCTTGTCACTCGCCTCGCCTGCCCCTCTCCTCTCACCTTTTCTTGATATTCAGCCTCGTTGGTCCTCCCTGGCCACCAGTCCCTCCTCCCAGGTTCTTCTCCTGCCTCCTCCTCTTCCCTACATAAAGCTGTTGTTTCTCTAGAAACAAAATTTAAATGTCAGGCTGATGGGTATAGTTTACACTTGAAGAGTCAGCAAGCTGGGAAAAGACTTGGGAATCAACGCTTTCACTTCTTGTTCTTGGAATACAGTCAAGTCTGAGCCTGGCTGTGGAAAATACTCACAGTCTGCGAATATTCTAGATAGAGTTGGTTTAGTCCACACACTCGAGATCCGGCCAAGAATGTCTCCCGTTCTTGATGTTACAACCCCTGAGACATTTTTGTTTTTAGTAATTAAGGCCTCCCATTCATTGGACATCTAAATTCCCTTCCTGGCTTTCTATGAAGCCCTTTAAATTTTACTTATTGGATGTGTGCATCATGATGCATGGGCCATGGTGGCAGCATCCTTGTGGAGGTTGGGAACAGTTCAGGGAGTCAGCGTCATCTTTCTATCATGTGTGTTGCAGGGATTGAATTCAGGTGCCCAGGTTTGGTGGCAAGCATCTCCCTGGCCCAGCAGTGTTTATTTTAGCTTTAATTTATCCTTTTCCTTTTGGGGACTGAGACTCTGAACACCATTCACAAATCTACCTTAGTATGTTTTATTATGAGAGAACCAAATTAATTTTTAGGACTTCGGTAACCTTTTCTTTCCTCACAAGGGCCATTCATTCGCCTGTTTTATTCACTTAGGTGAAGCCTACTGCAACGCATATCACGATTTTTCAAAGCTATTTTGAAATAATGGAGACCCTGCCCAACCCTTTAAAGAACAGGGCTTACTTTAATAGATTTTCAGGAGTATCCTAGCAACCGCACTGTCATGAAATTTATCAGTTTCTCAGAAAGAATGTGCAGTAAATCCAAGAAAAAGGCACTTCCATTTCACTTTGTTGTAAGCACTTTTCTTCATTGTTCAAGTGTTGGATCTCCCCAGATATCTTCACTCTGGAGACATCACTAAATGTCCATTAAGACAATATTTGCTGTTATTCTGCCAAGGTTAGCTCTTCTAGTGACACCAAATTCTACCTGAAAGTAGACAGATGGATAGGTTGATACTTTGAAAATTGAAAATAAAATGCAAAAACGTAATATTTGTTCTTTGGGTTGAAATTCTGTGCACACAGATATGTCACAAATCTTGATCCCAAAGAAAGCTGAGGCTCAGGAAATATATTCATTTCTACTGATCTTGATGTCCTTGGTGCTGTGAATGGCTTTGTTGGGCTGTACTGTCAATTAGCGGTAGTTGTTTCCAAACAGAGGACTTAAAAAGAATTCTGAATACAAATGAAGATAAAAATAAACAAACAAATAAACAAACACCAAACCAACCAACCAAACAAACAAAAACCTTTCCAGACATGGGACACGTCAAGCATGAACTGGCGTGAATGTGGCAAGCATTCTGCATGCAGCACTTGGATGTGAGCAAATTATTAAAACTAAGGAGCGTTAAGAGAAGCTGTCGATGACCACGAAGAGTACCTGCGTGGAGCACTCACAAGCTCTAGTCAGCTCTAATCCCAGCATTTCTGTTATCTTAAAAACAAACTGAAATTGTTACATGAGTTGACCTCAGGGGGATTAGCAGTTCAGGAGTTCTTTGCCTTATAAGCATCTACTGTCAGCAGAGATATATATGTGGACATGCTTGTGAGTACTGCAATATATAAACAGACAATTATTTTAATTAGTAACATTATTATCTCGTTCTAGAGACCTGGCAGGCCATGAACATCTCATATGCCCAGATGAGCAGATTGGTATATCCCGCATTTAGAAGCCGGCATCTGGTAATGATAGCTTTCTTCTGGGACAATGCCGTTTACAAGAATTGGAATTTATAAAGACTTCTTTTTCTCTCAAAATATTAGACATTCAAAGAAGATTTAGGGATTTCATCACACTAAGTATTCTTTTTAAAATCCTATTATAAGGGTTGTCAGATAGCAGCTGACAACGTTAAGTATTCTTTATGAGATTTTTATCTAAATATAATCTGAATTATTTAAAATTTTGAATTATTTTTTGAGCTCTGTGAGCATTATTAGTTTTATTCTTCATCCATGTTTAACTCCTTTGATACTCATTAAATCTCATTTGACTTGGTTTTCTCCTTCAGTTCCCTGGAAGGGATGGGTTGGGTTATGAGTTGGGTTTTGGTGCTGATGTTGATGACGACAGAGGAGTCAGGATGTCAGAAGATGCTGAACCCTGGCTGCATCCCTGTGTTGTTCTCCTCTTTCGGTTCTTTCATGGCCAGATCTACCCCTTTCTCTCCTCCTCTATGATAAGAGCCAGACTGGTTTAAGAATCCCACAGTAAAAGAGGCTTTTCAAGGAAAACTCATTCATTCAAACAACACCCCTAGATTCTTATGACCTTGGCAGTCCAGGATTCACAAGTCACTGGACAGCAATTAGTCATGGACTAGTCACTGTGTAGTGAGTCTAGGCATTCTGGCTTGATGCTCTAGAACCCAGGAGGGAAGAATTTCCAAAATACAGTCTGAACCTTTAGATCAGGGCTCTGGGTCAATCAGAAAGTACTGAGGAAACCTAGGTCAGCCTGACTACTGCTTGATTTGTCCTTCTTCAATCTCCTTTTCTGCAAAATAAAATCAATCAACAAGCACCATCCTGACAGACTGAATTCCCTTCTGTACACATTTAAAATCCCAAGGACTTAAGCTCTGTGTTTTAAGCTGCTCTTTCCAGAGTTACAGGAGTTGAGTAAAGGAAGAAAGGGCAGGAAGTAGGAACTTGGAACTCCACCGCAGGACCCATCTCCATGGGCAGGCATGGAGAGGATGCGCTTCCTGCAGGGCGTGCAGAGAATCAGAGAGCTTGAGAGAACACAGATTTCCCTTGGGTGAGAAGGTCAGAAAGGGGTCAGCCCTGCAGATGACTGAGCAGAAGCCAGGGCTCTTAAGACTGTAGTTTCTCTTCAACCATGTGTGTGCTTTCAGTGGTAGAGATGAGAATTTCCTAAGAGATTGCAGAGGGACTGCTCTTGGAGAAGACCTTCCCAGCATTTGAGGCAGATGTCTCACAGCTGACTGTAACTGCAGCTCTAGGGGGAAATCTTAGGCCTTGGGCACCTGCATACACACAATGTATATTTAAAGAGACATTGCATAAAGCAAACAATGTAACACAGACCCCAAGACTACAGACTGATCAATCCTAATGGACTCTCCATCTTGATAATCTCAACATAATTTTCCCTTCAGCCTTACCTTCCATTTCTCAGTCTGTAGCTACAGTTTCCAGGACCGCAGGCCTCCTGCTGCTGAGCCGGAGAATCGAATTCTTACCGTTAATTAAAAGAGAAGTGCTTTAAACTGTTAAACTACAGTAGAACAAAACGGCGTGCTCTTTTGAATGTTGGCACTTAAGGAAAAGCAAGTCTAATTAGCGGAGGATGAGAGATTCTAAATGGGACTTGTGGGCACTTTCAAGCTGAGAGCTGGGGGCACGGATGCCTTTGGCCCATCCTGTTTCATTGTTTCCATGCGAGCCTAACCAGGGCCCCGAGCACTTAGTGTAGTTCACAGATGAAACAAAGATGTTATAAGAAACAGAACAAAAAGTAGACGATTTCTGAGATGGGGGCAAGAGGGAAGAGGAGGGAAAGTCCCCTCTTCTCTCAGAGACTCTCCTACTGCTCAGACATTCAAAGAGAGCCCTTGAGCTAGTCTGTCAACTCTGCTGACCTTCACGAACAATAATGCAGTCTAGAAGTTTAAAGAAAACACTGCAACTTGGTTTTAAAGCAAAAGTTATGGAATTTGGCAAAAAGAATTTCTTTATTGTCTAAGCTACTGTTGTCACAATGGACATTTACTGTCTGTAAGACATGGTATTTACTGACTATAAGGGGACGCTCATGTGACACAGCTCTTTTATATTTTGCATTTGCATTTCCATCCTCTCTTCTCCTTAGGAGCACCTGCTCAAGCATTTAAAGGGGTCCAGTCCATCCTGCCTGCTCTCACTGTCGCATAACAGACCTGCGTTGGGAAGTCAGCAACTTATTCTTTGTCTAACTTGTGGCTTCTCCATGCATTCCACGATCTGTTGGGATGGCCGATTTTACAAATTTGAGAAAAATCAAAGCAAGAAATAGCGGGCCCCAAACAAGCCAGGGCACGCAAAACCAATACGTTTTAATAGGTGTCAGTCTGTGATTTTCGGTTCCATTGAAATGCTATTTTTGTTTCTCACCCTTACCCCAGCTCCCTAGGGAGCGAAGCAGGCTCAATATCATCGCCTCTCCCTGCCTGGGAACAAGCCTGGGAATGCTTTTTCTCTCTAAAAGACAACCGAAAGAGCAATCGGTTTTTGTTGTCTTTCTTGCCTGCGCGAAGCAGTGGGAAAGTCAAATGAAGGGGCCGTGATTGCAAAACCAAATACACAGGGACCTAGAGAGCGCCTGCACAAAGCGGCGCCCGACAGTGGTACACCGACTCTCATTTTGCTAAGGAAGAAAATCACACGAATTGTTTCTGTCTAAAGTACTCTACTTGAAAAGGCAATTCAGTCTCCTAGCAACCAACGCCTCTCCCTGTCAGAAAGCTGTTTGGAGGAAGGGAGAGAGACTCCAGTGACACAAAGGAAAGAGCAGAATTCCCCTGGGCCTGCCGGGAGCCAGAAGAGGTGCCCCTGCCCAGTCCCATTCTCCCAGGGCTGGCCTCCGGGACCTGGGAGACTCCATACAGGGTCAGCAGCCTGGTCAAACGAGGCACCTATCTATGCCTCTGCCTGGTGCCCGGCATCTCTTTTCTCATTCCCTTGGAAACTTGCCCTTTCTAAAAGCCCAGCATTAACATAAGTGAAGCTTAGAAATCCTCTGGACCCTGGACCCAGGCTGTCTTCAATGGTTTTCGGGAAAAACAAAACAACGACAACATCTCACAACATTCTTTTCTTTTTTTTTGACTCATGTCTTCGGGTCTCACTGAGATGTGTGGATTTCCTTTTCCCTCACAACAAGCAAGCCTGTGCAGACACTGACTGTGAGGGGACTTTAAGTTACTCCATTCTGCCTTTATTTGTCTGGCAGTAGTCTTGTATCTCACTGGCTAGGGGTCCAGACCCTCAGACCACCTCCTACTTCAGGTGCCCACTGAGAAAAGGTCCCAAGTTAGCCAGAGTTTCTGTCTGAAATGGCTGCGCAGAGGAGGTCCCCAGACTCCCCTCAAGTTTGCTCCTTTACCAGAGCATCAAACAGAACTCTGGCCAATGGTCTGCTGCCCTGACTGTTGGTTTGCTACAAGGGGACAACTCCAGGTGGCCATGTGTGAGGAAAAGGTGGAAAGGGTGGGAGGCGTCTAGGACTTCACCAGGCTCATCCCGTGTCCCCGAAATCCTTACAGCTCACCAGCCGGGAAGCCTCTGAATTGTGCTTTTTAGTGTTTTTATGGCGGGGGGGGGGGGGGGGGGGTCATGATCTGATTGCACTGAAGTCAACCTAAGGTTCAGGTACCTCAGGTTCAGGTAGGGCAGGGGTATGGAGCTGGAGTGCCAGCCCTCAAATCCTGTGATTGGTTTCCTTGGCAACAAGCATCCATCTTTAGGCTGTCCCAGAGCCAACTATGGAGTCAACTCATTAGCATACACATCACCTCAGTAGTCCCCAGGGCTTCAGGGACTGCGTGCCTGGAAAGCAGCAGAAGAGAACTAAATTACATTTTAAAAATTGTATCACACTGTCACATAAGACCAAATTAAAATAAAATACAATTAAAACCCAGCTCCTCAGTCACCAGGCCACCTCCTGAGTGATCACTAACTAATTTCTCAGCCCAGCTCTGTCCTGCAGGGTGGTCCAGGGCAGAGCTAAGGAGCGCTGAGCTTTACCAGGAAGGGGAGTTTCTAAATCAACTTGTTTGCATGTTTGTTTTTGTTTATCCGCTGTCTATTGCTAAATAGTGTCACAACACCAACTGCCATACCCAAAGAGCATCAGGAGCTTGAACAACAAACCCTGTGTTCTCTCCCCTGAGCTGGTTTGGGAAGGAGGCTGAGGCCTCTGTCCCATGTAATTCCAGAAGGGCTGAGTCAGGAGATGTCCCCTCCCTCCCCAATGCCCACTCCCCACCATGGCCCTCACCGCTGCCACACCTTGGGTGTCTTTCCATCTTGTGATCCCTGAGTTCCCCAGTACACCCAAATTAAAATTAAATTAAATGAAACATGAGTTTCTTAGTGCCTTTCTCTCTCTGCAAACATGTTATACATGTTTGTGCAGGAATAGAAACCCCGACTAAGACACTTGGAATACCCAAGACACAATGCACATATCAAATGATGCCCAAGAAGAAGGAAGGAGAGGTGCCTGGTCCTGGAAAAGCTCAGTGTAGCTGTGTCAGGGAATACCAGGACAGGGAAGTGGGAAGGGGTGGATTGGAGAACAGGGGGAAGGAAGAGAGCTTATGGGACTTTCAGGGAGGGGGAATTCAGGAAGGGGGAAATCATTTGAAATGTAAACAAAGACTATATCAAATAAAAAAATAAAAATGAAAAGAATTGAAAAGAAAAAGAAACTGTCTCGAAGCAAAGCAAATAAGTTATGCAGTTTAGTTCTCCTACTTAAAAAACAATGCTCATTTCATTGGATGCTGAAAAAGCATTTGACAAAATTCAGCATCCTTTCATGCTTAAAGTCTTGGAGAGAACAGGAATTCAAGGCCCATACCTAAACATAGTAAAAGCAATATACAGCAAACCGGTAGCCAGCATCAAACTAAATGGAGAGAAACTTGAAGCAATCCCACTGAAATCAGGGACCAGACAAGGCTGCCCCCTTTCTCCTTATCTTTTCAATATTGTACTTGAGGTACTAGTTCGGGCAATTCGACAACATAAGGAGGTCAAAGGGATACAAATTGGAAAGGAAGAAGTCAAATTATCATTATTTGCAGACGACATGATCGTCTACCTAAGTGACCCAAAGAACTCCACTATAGAGCTCCTACAGCTGATAAACAACTTCAGCAAAGTGGCAGGTTATAAAATCAACTCCAGCAAATCAGTGGCCTTCCTATACTCAAAGGATAAGCAGGCTGAGAAAGAAATTAGGGAAATGACCCCCTTCACAATAGCCACAAACAGTATAAAGTATCTTGGGGTGACTCTTACCAAACATGTGAAAGATCTGTATGACAAGAACTTCAAGACTCTGAAGAAGGAAATGAAAGAAGACCTCAAAAAATGGGAAAACCTCCCATGCTCATGGATCGGTAGAATCAATATAGTTAAAATGGCCATTTTGCCTAAAGCACTATACAGATTCAATGCAATACCCATCAAAATCCCAACTCAATTCTTCACAGAGTTAGAAAGAGCAATTATCAAATTCATCTGGAACAACAAAAACCCAGGATAGCTAAAACTATTCTCAGCAACAAAAGAAAATCTGGGGGAATCAGTATCCCTGACCTCAAGCAATACTACAGAGCAATAGTGTTAAAAACTGCATGGTATTGGTACAGTGACAGGCAGGAGGATCAATGGAACAGGATTGAAGATCCAGAAATGAACCCACACACCTATGGCCACTTGATCCTCGACAAAGAGGCTGAAAACATCCAATGGAAAAAAGATAGCCTTTTCAACAAATGGTGCTGGTTCAACTGGAGGTCAGCATGAAGAAGAATGCGAATTGATCCATCCTTGTCTCCTTGTACTAAGCTCAAATCCAAATGGATCAAGGACCTCCACATAAAGCCAGACACTCTGAAGCTAATAGAAAAGAAACTGGGGAAGACCCTTGAGGACATCGGTACAGGGAGAAAGTTTCTGAACAGAACACCAATAGCGTATGCTCTAAGAGCAAGAATTGACAAATGGGACCTCATAAGGTTACAGAGTTTCTGTAAGGCAAAGGACACCATCAAGAGGACAGATCGGCAACCAACAAATTGGGAAAAGATCTTCACCAATCCTACATCAGATAGAGGGCTAATATCCAATATATATAAAGAACTCAAGAAGTTAGACTCCAGAAAACCGAACAACCCTATTAAAAAATGGGGTACAGAGTTAAACAAAGAATTCTCACCTGAAGAACTTCGGATGGCAGAGAAACATCTTAAAAAATGCTCAACTTCATTAGTCATTAGGGAAATGCAAATCAAAACAACCCTAAGATTTCATCTTACACCAGTCAGAATGGCTAAGATTAAAAATTCAGGAGACAGCAGGTGTTGGAGAGGGTGTGGAGAAAGAGGAACACTCCTCCATTGCTGGTGGGGTTGCAAATTGGTACAACCACTCTGGAAATCAGTCTGGCGGTTCCTCCGAAAACTGGGCACCTCACTTCCAGAAGATCCTGCTATACCACTCCTGGGCATATATCCAGAGGATTCCCCACCATGTAATAAGGATACATGCTCTACTATGTTCATAGCAGCACTATTTATAATTGCCAGATGCTGGAAAGAACCCAGGTATCCCTCAACAGAAGAGTGGATGCAAAAAATGTGGGATATCTACACAATGGAGTACTATTCAGCCATTAGAAACAATGAATTCATGAAATTCTTAGGCAAATGGATGGAGCTAGAGAACATCATACTAAGTGAGGTAACCCAGACTCAAAAGGTGAATCATGGTATGCGCTCACTAATAAGTGGTTATTAACCTAGAAAACTGGAATACCCAAAACATAATCTACACATCAAATGAGATACAAGAAGAAAGGAGGAGTGGCCCCTGGTTCTGGAAAGACTCAGTGAAACAGTATTCGGCAAAACCAGAACGGGGAAGTGGGAAGGGGTGGGAGGGAGGACAGGGGAAGAGAAGGGGGCTTATGGGACTATCGGGGAGTGGGGGGGCTAGAAAAGGGGAAATCATTTGAAATGTAAATAAATTATATCGAATAAAAAAAAAAGAAATTAGGACCAAGGTTGAGTTTCTCTGCAGTTCCAGTGGAGATTTAAAACACTTCCCTTCTGTGTGGCTACAATATACAAAGAATGAGCCCAGTCAGGGCTTAGCCAGACACACAGAGCTGGTAGAGAGGCCAAAGGTGCCGGTCTGCAACCATGTCTCTATAACTTCATCTGAAACTCAGAAAGCCAGAGCAAAGAGGTGAAAGCATGGGCAATTTTCCTGGAGTCACTTAGCGATGTTAACACCCATAAGACTAAGACACAACTACACAAATCAACTTCGTTCTCAAGCCTTAATTCAGCCACCAAAAAACATTATCCAATGATATAAAATCCTTTGCTAGTCAACAAAGCTCAACCATTCCCACTAAAGTGCTGTCAGACAAGGATTTAATCTCACACAACTAGGTTATTTTGGGGGCCCTTCACTTACACTCACACGCACACACACACACACACACCTCTCATGTTAGAATCAGGCTATGAAGCTATCTTTCTGTTTCTTCAAATAGACCTCCTGTGCTTTGAGGTATGTAAAATATATGGGAGTGGTGATTTGAATGAAGATGTCTCCCACTGTTTCCAACATTTAAACACTTGTTCACAGTTGGTGGAGATATTTGAGGTTTAGGTGGTTTAGTCTTGCTGGAAGAAGTGCATCACTTGGGGCAGACTTTGAGATTCAAAGCCTCAGACCACTTCCGGATCTTTGGCTTTGCTTTGGGCTGTGTGTTTAAGATGTAGCTGTCAGCTTCCTGTTTCCACTTCCGTTCCTGCCTGCTGCGGTGCTTCTTCGTCATGGCGGACTCATCCCTCTGTAATGTAAATCAAAACAAACCTTCCTTCTATAAGTTGCTTTTGGTCATGGTGCTTTATCACAGTGACAGAAAAGTAACAAATACAGGCTTTGATACTGCTTGTTCCTGAGATTAAGGTGCTGATGGTATGATAGTGGACAGAATGGGCAGATGTACCAACTGCAAGTGGGCGTGTCCTTCCCACCTTCCTTCTCTAGCCTTGCCTCCTGTGCAGATGGAAACTGTGTTTGTGCTCCTGACCATTCTTCTCTCCATGATGATCTGTCCAATAAACCCAACATCTGTAATCGAATGTTGCATAGCTGTGATCATTTCCCCAAACCCAGTATCTACATTCACTGGTCCTATGGAAACACAACTCTCTGTCTACTTTAACAAAGTCAGACTCCTGAAAAATATTGTCTGGCTTATTTCCATCACAGATTTCTGAGTATTGATTCCATACTTTGATGATGTCATTGTTCCAGGACTTCCTATCCATCTTCTTCAAGGACGTATGGGATGGAGAACCCAGAAGTCACTCAAACTACCCAAAGCACAGGGAATATGAGAAATGCATATGTTTTCAGGTCAAATTAGATGACTATGATGACAATGATGATGATGATGGAGGCTGCAATGACACAATGACACGACAAAAGTCGTGTACTGAGATTTCAGCATTTGCCTGGCTTGGTTCTCATAAGCCTGGAGGGCTTTGGAAAAGTCTTTGGGGAGATGTGAGAAGGGTTGCTTAGCTGGGAGCATGAGGAAGTGGGGTGTGCCTTGATGCCTTCAGTGATCTGACACTAGCGCCCTTGCTTGGACTCATGATCTTTCTTTCTTTGGAATGCTAAATATCCCTAAACTACAGAAAAACAAACCAGCAAATAAATCATCAAAGCATTCTTACCATATGGTGTTAACTGCAAATTCTTTAGTTTTCAAAGAAAGATAACAACGACTGCAAAATTGTAGCAGAACATTCAAAAGGTAAAACAGCTTACTTTTAAAAGCTAAACTACAATAATGTATGGGGGCAAATCAGATAAAACTGTACCCGGCGCAATGAAGCTGTGATGGCCAAGAGGCATATTGAGTCGTAGACACCTTTGCTGAGCCTCAAGTTTTCGAAGGCAGTTGTAGAAGTTTGTTTTCTCAAGACTGTGAACAGATGCCTGATAAAGGCAACCTAAGGAAGAGTTTATCTTGGCTTGTAGTTTAAGGGGACACAGTTTGTCACTGAGAGAAGGCATAAGGAAAGGCCCTGAGTCAGCTGGTCAGAGAGAGAGGGAGACAGAGACAGAGACAGAGACACAGAGAGACAGAGACACAGAGAGACAGAGACACAGAGAGACAGAGATACAGAGATACAGAGACACAGAGAGACAGAAAGAAACAGCAAACAGAGACAGAGATTGAGGGACAGATAGAGATAGAGGGACAGACAGCTACAGAGAGACAGAGACAGAGAAAAACAGACAGACAGACAGACAGAGGGACAGAGACAGAGACAGAGGGACAGAGACAGAGAGACAGAGACAAAGGGACAGAGAGATACAGATGGAGGGACACAGAGAGACACAGTGATAGAGGTAGAGAGACACAGAGAGATGGAGAGACACAGAGAGACAGAGAAGAAAAACAGAGAGACAGGGGGTCAGTCAGAGAGATGGAGGGACAGAGAGAAAGAGACAGAGGACAGAGGGACAGAGAGACAAGACGGGTGTGTCACCTGTTTCCTGTTTTATTTCTCCTTTCTACTCTGTCTAGGACCCCAGCCTTTAGGATGATTGGCCCACCTTCAGCGTGAGTCTTCTCCCCAAGTCAAGCTTTCTGGAAACTTCTGAATAGACACACCTACAGGTGTGTTTGCATGGCGATTTTAAGTTGACAGTGAAGATGTTGATCTCACCCTTCTCAGAGGAGACGGAGACCATGAGTTTTATTTACTCCAGCCATCTAACTCGCTCACTCACAGATTTATTTTCTGGAGCTGGCGGGCTCTTGAATTGTCCGCAGCCTTTCCACTTACGGCCGCACATGCAGCACCAGAAACTTTTGGAGTATGAACCACCAGCTCCTTTTTGTAAGGATAGTTTCGAGACGCGCTCACTGAGGCAGCGTGCCATGACACGGGTCAGTCAGTTAGCCTTTCCTGCACACCGCACCGCATTCCTCAGTGCTCTCTAATCATGACAGTGGACGTTGTTTCCTAACCTTCCAGGTACAGGCATGAGCTACCAGGGCAACCATAAACTAGGATATTTATAAATGTCTTGGCTCGTGCTAGCAAGCATAAGACAGTTACCTCCTTTACCTCAGTGAGACTTAATCCAGAATAGAGAAAACAGTAGGATGACTAGGAATGGTAAAATATTAAAAATAATATTAAAACATTAATATACTAATAGCATATTAAAAGGAAGACAGCTTATAAAACTAAACCTGAGATGCCTTGTGTACCAAGAAACAAACAGCTTCATGTGCCCAAACAGAACCAAGTATATCCCAGGGACATACAGACTCCCAGAGGCTAAGTCTTAGCTTATCTTATTTAAACAGCAAAATGCTGGCCAGAGAGACACCCTTGTCAACAAAGCGGTTTTTCCAAAAGCATGAGGACATCACGTAGGTTTCCACACACACATAAAATTGTCAGGCATGGCGCATGCTGGTGAACTTATCATCGAGGAGGCAGAGACAGGAGGATTCCTTCCATGGCTGCCCGGCAGGCTAGCCTAATTGATGAGTGGCAAAGCAAGGAGAGACCCTGTCACAAAAATTGTAGATGGCATTCTTGAGGATGACTCTTTAGGTTGTCCCCAGCTCTCCACACACCTATACACGCACATATCAGTACATATACACAAGTACAAGCACATGCATGCACACAATGCATTAAAAAAGGTGGAAAACAAGTTGAACATAGAAATGTATGCATAGGAATTGAGAACTTAGCTCAATGGTAGAGTGGTTCTTTAACAAGTGCAGAGCCTGGGACTGGTCTCCTGTACCTTAACAAACAAACAAACAAACAAACAAACTATATTCAAAGTACTAGAAGGCATGTGAAGGCAAAGCAAATATAATTACTTGGAAAATTAACCCCAGCTTTTAACAATACGTACCTGGACAAATCAATAATTTGCACATCTTGTTTTGTAAAAATCTTAAAAATAAGATAGTTCTTGGCAAAGGGTCTTTATCTGGGCAGGTGAAGGAACAGGCAGGAAGGAGTCAGCGAGTGAGAGTGAGGGCCTTTGCTGCAGCTGTGGAGAAACAATGGCACTGCATGAACACTCCCTCAGCTACCCAGGAGGATTGCTGCAGTATTCCCCAAGCAAAAGCGCTGGGTCTATAGGGACACACAGAAAAAACTTGGGCGCCTCACTAAGGTGATGCACAAGTTGAGGGCAAGGACGGCAGCCTTACCCAGTGCTAGTACCACTGAGAAAAACAGATAGTTGGAGCTGTCAAGTGCGTTTTACAGACCAGCCGATGACAGCCATATACAGACTTCCAGGGCATCGCCTCCCCATCTGCAGACAGGAAACGAAAGGTCTTCAGCCTGAATGTTAACTAGCTGGTGACAGCATATCCGGGAGGACCAAGTCTGTCTCGTCTGCTTTGCTGTTTGCCTGGGATGGACATAAGAGGTAGTAGGTTATCAGCACAAATGAGAAACATGGGAATTATGGGAGGTGCTGAATGACAGGGGACTCAGTCTGGACCCTGGCGGCCTCCTTCCCAACTAAATTTAAAGGCTATTTGGGAAGATTAAAGACTTCCTGTATTTATGCTGAGGGTAATACTAGATACAATCTTGTGTCACTTCAAATTACTTTGTGAGTCTACTGTCATGGGAACCAAAGGGCTTGCCACTTTATCTTGGACTTGTGTTGGGATTTTCTCCAGGATGGCTGGTGGTCAGATGTGCAAAATCAGCATTTTAGAAGAGCATCCTGGGGTTCTGGCTGAAGACCCATCATGACTTGTAGGATTCAAGAAGTCTCTTTGGCAAGTGGCGTTGGTCCTCAGAGGTATCACCTTCACAGATCATCTGTCCTGGCTGTGGGAGCAAGGACACACCTTCATGTCTTTGCTTCGCATTCTCCTGCTGGGTTACTTATTTGGCCTTAACAGCTGCTAGGAAGAAAAGTGGTTTGTATAGAATTCAGTATTCCTGAGAACGCAGGACTCTGCCTGTGTCCCACTTGGGTCGCCTCATGAAGGACAGACAGCCCTCAACTTCCTGGGCCTGCTAAGAATGCACTAACATTCAAGCAAGTGGGATGCGGCTCAGTCAACTGAGTCAGATAGAACAGATACCTGTGGGACTTGAAGGGAAGGAGAGAGAAGGTGGAGCCTGATTTCTTCTGGCCCTTTCCAGTCATCTGGACATGGCTGCCACTGCAACCAAAGCAGCTGCTTTTGTCCTGGAATAGAAAGAGAATCCAAGAGGCCTACTAGTCAGAGGGTTGATCTCAAACTTTGTTGTCAATTAATCGTTTATGAATGATGAATCCACTTAGACGCATTTTCCGATATTGACTTATTTATGAAGCATGCACTGGTAATTAGTTATTGACTCTGCGAAAAAATTATTTGTAAAGCATATATTCCATGATGTCCCATGGTACACATGAGCTGCAGAATGACGGGTGGCTTTTTAGAGCAGCCTAGTCCATAGCTGTCTCTAAACATCTCTGGTGGTTGCAGTGCTACTCAGAAACAGCCGGCAACCCATCATGAAGAAACAAAGCTTAGAAGAGACCGGCTTTTAAATAGGCTTGCATATACCGTGAAGTAATATCTAAGAAACAGAGTCAAATAAAAGACAGAAGACAAAGTTGTTCCTTATTTCCAAGGTAACTCTAAAACAGGAATTGATGAGTTTGACATTTGCTTTGTTATAATTCTCGTTGGGGGTGGACCTCATCTTGTCATCGGCGTGCCACTAGACAAGTCACATCGCCTCTCTGTACTTACATGTCCTTTCCCAAACCTACATGAAAAAATACAGCTAGGCACTACACTGCAAGACTTAGGTAAAGGTAGGCTGCATGGGCGACATCATGCCAAAAATCACATCCCCTCATGACTCTGGGAGTCGTCGCAGCTCTTGTGATTACACTCTGTGACATTGCTACCATGACAGAGTTGCATCCTGATTTCTCACAGATGGCCCTGTGGTTGAGTGGCATGCATTTTTGATTGGTATTATTTCTTGAATATTCAGAATCTTAAAGCTAGGTGTGAGGGAGCTCACCTCGAACTTCAAGCCTCTAGAGGTGGCGGCAGGAAGAGGGAGGTAGTCTCTCTCCCAAATGCTGGGCAGTGACAGTGAGCTGTAGCCCTCAGCCACAGACATGACCATACGGAGAAAGGACGGAGCCCTGTAGTGTGTTGTCTTGCTCACCATTTTGGGTATAAATATTCAATAATTTCATGAGATACTAAGTATTTTATCATAAAATGGGCTTTTAGTTTAGTGATTTTTGCCCTGAGATACAACATTCTCAGCCCGTTTATGGAAGCTTAGGTTAAGATATGTTCAATAGGTTGAGAATTAATGCATTTCTGATTTATTATATTTCCAATGTTTCAATAAATTTGCTTTATTTTGTGTGAGCAAAAATCTTTATGCTGTCAGATGAAAAAATCATTTCTATATTAGAATCATTCTATAAGCTGATATTTGCAAAAAAAAAGATCGTTATCCTTGAAGGCATAGAAATAATGAATACAGAGATTAAAATTAGATGCTTTTCTTCAAACGTAGTAGCAGAAGTAGGACTGACCTTAATATTCCTGACAAGCTTGAGCAGGATGCTGGGAGCACCCACCGTGGGCAGCTGTCCTCCTCTCCTCAGGCTGGTTCACCATCTTAGCTTGTCAGATATGGTGTCCTTCATACCACGGTGCCTAGTAGAAGGAACACCCTTCATTTTATCTGTGCACAGATTGTTTAACAATGTCAGCTTAAGTTAAGTCTCCAGAGTTTCTAGGTCCAGCCCCAGAAAGGCCTGGCTCATCTGCTTCATCCCTGAAATAATGGCCAACTATGTCCTTTGAGAAGGGGGGCCCTTGGGTATCACCCCACCCTGTCATATCAAGTGACTGCAGAACTAGGTGGATCCTGTCCTACTGAGGCCAGACATGGTGGTCCAGTTATGGGAACAGGATTTAGAGGTAGGCAACAGATTCAGGGACAGCCCCTCTCCAGTTCTGGTTCCCCAAGGGAACCAGAATGAAAGCCAAGTGATACATCTGTGGGGTGGGGTGGGGTGGGGTGTGGTGTGGTGTGGTGGGGTGTGGTGGGGTGTGGTGGGGTGTGGTGGGGTGTGGTGGGGTGTGGTGTGGTGGGGTGGTTGGTCTAGCCCATGCATGCTCTTGCTTTGGTTGGTGGTTCAGATTCTGGGAGCCCTCGAGGGTTCAGGTTAGTTGACTCTGATAGTCTTCCTGTGGAGTCTCTATTCTCTTTGAGCCTCTCAATCATTTCCCTAACTTCCCCACAATACTTTCTAAGCTCCATCTAATGTTTGGCTGTGAGTTTCTGTCTCGGTTTTCATTGGCTGCTGGGTGGAGCCTCAGAGGACAGATATATTAGGCTCCTATCTGCAAGCATGACAGAGTATCACTAATAGTGTCAGAGATTGGTTCTTGCCCATGAGATGGGTCTCAATTTGGGACAATCATTGGTTGGCCATTCCCTCTGCCTCTGCTCCATCTTTGTCCCTGCACATCTAGTAAGCAGGATGTATTTAGGGTCAAAGGCTTTGTGGGTGGGTTGCTGTCTTTATCCTTCCACTGGGAGTCCTGCCTGGCCACTTCAGGATCCATACCCCAACCCCCATGCTAGAAGTCTCAGCTAGAGTCACCCCATAGACTTCCCTGGGGCTCCCGGCCTCAGGCCCAGCTCTCTGGCATGTCCTAGAGATCCCCTCCCCACAGCTCACCACCAATTTCCCTTCTGTCTCCTCTGCTTTCCCCACACCTAATCTCCCTGCCTCGTTCCCTTTCCCAATCCCTTCTCTCACTCAGTTTCCTCCCTCTATCTACCTCTGCTATCTATTTTATTTCCCCTGCAGAGAAAGATTCAAGCTTCCTCCCTTGGGCCTTCCTCATTACTTGGCTTCCTTGGGTCTGTGGATTGTAATGTGGTTATTCTGTACTTTATGGCTAATATCCACTTATAAGTGATTACATACCTTGAATGTCCTTTGGGCCCCGGGGAACTCCATTTTTCAGTGTCTGTAAGAGAAAAACAACGCAAAGGAAGGCTTTGTTCGTCACTTTCTCTTATGGCCACAAGATGGCGATGTTCTGAGCATCACAGTGTAAGTGGCAGAACTGGGCAGAATTTCTGCAGAGCAGCCATAGTGTATGCTATGTGCTGCAGAGGAGCGTTAAATGTATGAATGGGAGCCAAGCAGCAAACGTGGGGAAACCAGCTGTTTGCCTTTTGTCAGGAATCTGGAGTGCAGCTTGTGCCAAGGTTGTGCTTCAGTGACCTTACCTAGCCCTGTCCTTCAAAGATGAAGCTGTTGAAGGTCTTGGGAGGAAGTAAGGGGGATGGGAGGAGGTTGGGAAGTGAGCTGGGGTTATGTAGTGGAGAGCACAGCCCGGACGAGATTGGATTTTGACTCTCAGTGCGGCTCTTAAGCAGAAAGGCGGTGGTGATGCAGAGAGCTGAAGGATAATGAAGTTAGTGTCTTAAAGTGTGACCTTGTGGGGAGGGAGCTCAGTTCAGCTCTCCGGGCAGACTGGCTAAGATCTCAGGATGTGAACCTTTAACATGAAGACTAAAGAAATGGTGGAGGAATGGGAGAAAAAATTGTATTTTATTTAAAAGTAGTGAATACAGAACTCACTGATTGTTTTAGATTTAGGAGGAGGAGGAGGAAGTTGACTAGAAGTAGTCACATTATTTTAACTCAGTGAATTATATCAGATAAAGAATTGATGTTTGGGGGAGAAAGTAATTTGGGGGCCTGGGGTGTGGAACCTGTTAGAATCTATTATCAGAGGGGAGAGAGTGAGTGTATGATCTAAGATCAGATTTGGTGATTAGAACAATCTAGATAGAGAGCTAAAGTTATACGTGTGAGTGCAGAGAGGACCTGTCCATAGTGGGGACCTTTCTGTCCTCAGATAGCAGTGTCAGAGAAGCAGTAGATGAGGGACCGGTCACTCTGGTCTAATATAGTGGAAAGCCAGATACAGTGTAGACCAGACCATGCCCAACACCCTATATGTATCAGGAACCCAGAGAAACCCTATAGGAGGAATGCAGTGGGGGAGGGGCAAAGTGCTTGCTGTAGGGGCTGACTTACTGGAGAAGAGGCTCTTACAATTCAAGTGAAGGTGTTTATTTGTTGACTAAAGGGTGTATTCAGTAGTGGATCCAACTAGGTTCAGAGGTGGAATTAATTCCACAAATTTATCAACACAGCTGGGACACTGGGAAAAAAAGAATTCAATAAAATAACCAGGACCTGATATGGAATAGAATGGTGTGTAGGAAGCAGCCCGGACCACAGATGTAAAGATTGGTTGCTAAGAGATGGGCAAAGCAGGAGTTGCCCTGGTGAGATGGGATCTGAATGAAAATGAAGCATCTCCAGGAGTCTGTCCTCTGTCCCAGCCTTTGTCTAGCAAGCATTCATTGTTTAGCCTTCTACCTCCCTTGTGCTGTGGCTCCCTCGGGGAAGGAAGCCCTTCCAACCAGGTTATTCTATGAATTCCTAACACATGTAGTTAAAGGATCTGTTTTGTTCTTTGTTTTTTCTCTGAAATCTCAAATGAAAAAATGTGTTTGCACTCTCCCCTCCCCCCTGCCCCACCCAATGAGTCTGGTTGTGTCAGGTAAATCATTGAATCCCCGCAGACCAGGCAACTTGTTCATCTGCCCAAAAGAAGAGGAATATTGTTTATGTTTAACTTTTACATCTCTCTGTCAATTTTATAGTCCAAAGCCCAAACCTTTCTAAAATGAACTTGAGTGTGGTCTCTAAGACCTCATGAGTCAAAATCAAAGCCTTGGAATGTTTCAGAACCGCAGCCCAAATTAGTAGCCAAAGCTCATTCTGACAGCCTATTCTTAATGGTTCCTCTGGTCAGAATTTTGCTCAGCCTCATAAATCAATGTCCCATTTCCCCCCCCCCCAGGGTTACTAACTCTAAACCGGAATACTAATTTTCCCTTTAGAACTCCATATTTGGAATTCTGGATGTGTTTCAGTTATGAAGACTATGTGATTGAACTCATTCTGGTTCTGGAGAGGTTGTGCAGGTGGATTTCCCTGGCCTCAGAACTGGTTTTCTTCAGTTCTATATCTGGCTCCACACTTTTGATAACGAGGGAAATTTTCTTAGTATTTCCCACACTGCATCCTTACATCCCACACGTACTTTCTAACATCCTTCTCTTCGTACCCAGAAAATATTCCCTTCAAACAAAATAGACTCTCTAGACAGAATTAGATAAGCTTAAAGGCATAGTTACAAAGATAGTTTGTAACCAAAGGGCTTCCAGAACAGTGTGAAGTCTGTACACCATCCCGACACCATGGGGCCTGGATGAGTGAGCCCTCTTAGCTCTAACCTAAGTGGATTGGACCCTGCTTTACCCACACAACTCCCCCCCCCCCTTTAAAATGTCAGGAGATGCTCATTTATATTATAGTTTATAGACTTGTTATATTTTAGTGGCAAGAGCAAAGTCATTTCGATTTATGGCAATTTAAAATAATTGCTCCTCTCAAAGTGGAAGGGAAATTAGCCAGCCTGGTGGATCGGCGTGCTTGGCAATATGTCTCCCTGTGTCAGCTTGCTGCGCAGTGCACCACCTGCTCGAGTCCTCATCGGGGACAAAGACCAATGAGATCACTGCAGCAAGCTATAGATCTTGGCTGAGTTCACGGTCTGGTCTGCTTTCCCTTGGTAATGAGGAGAGTGTCTCTGGAAGCTGGGCAGTTGGAAACTGTCACCTCTCAGGGACAGATGAGTGATTACTATTGTTTTGCATCTCTGTAGGGTTAGCACCTTTAAGTGGTGACTCCTCAGCTCCTGAGAGTTTACTGTCCATCCTGGTTTATGGGCAGCCCTCAGAGGAATGTGTAGTGCTGCAGACTTGCTGAAGGGAAGCCCTTCATTCAGCCCTGCCATTCTTAGCACGCTGCCTTTACCTGCCTTGAGCAAACTTAACACTGGGGACAGGAAGGTGCTTTTCAAGGTGGTTTTGGCTGGGGACATAAAACTCTTTCTGACTGTTGACTCAGCCTGCTTTACCTCTGAGAATATTTGTGACAATCTATAGATACCAATCCTAAGTATACAACAACACTTTCAGTATGTGCTGATTTTGATTAGAAAGACAAGTTTGGAGTTTAGAAATAATAACTGAGGGGAAAGAAAAAAATATCAGGATGCTTTTAGGAGAACTGTTTTTATTAGCCAAACTTGTAGAGGGGAAGGTTCCAAGTTTTTAGTCATTGCTGCATTAAAAAAAAAAAAAAAAAAAAAAACCGAAAGAAAGAAAGGGGAGAAAATAATATTCCTCCCGAGGAACAACTATAAAATTACAGAATTGGAAAAGACCTTAAAGATATTCAGCTCCAAACTATCATTTCATGTAACAGTCACAAGTTAGTAGTGAGCATGCAGTTCCTCCTAGAGTAGGAGGGAAATGGGACTCTCCAGTAAGGAGGTACTCCTCACCCGAATGAGCTTTATGTCACGAATACTTGGTGGGTTGGTCAGCATTTCAAAAACACCAAGGGTCATCACTGAAGTCATCAGTGCCATGCCCAGCAACACACAGCACAACACAAACCACAACCTGATGAAGAATAACAGCAACAGTGAGGAACTGTGTGTGTATGTTTATGGTGTGTGTGTATTTACAGTGTGTATATGTATGATATGTGTGTGTATGTGTGTGTGCATTTACAGTGTGTGTATACGTATGATATATGTGTGTGTATGCGCGAGAGCATGCACATGCACATGCCTTATAATATTTATCTTTGAGTGGACTGAAACTTATGAACCACTTGCTGCATTTCCATTTGAATAGGAGAATGGATTCTCTGAGAGTGTGCATTAGCAAATTCCTCACCTCTTGGGCCAGTGGCCTCTGCTGGGGAGATTCCATAGCCCATTATGTAATACTCAGATATATTTCCAGTCAGGATTTATTTCTCTCTACAACATAACCAGAACTCCCTTTCCCAGCTGTTGGGCCAAACTTTGCTTTAAAAGTCATCTCTGCCTTTTGCTCTTTACCATTTTCTCTCCCAGGTCAGTGGCAACCCATTCTCCGCTGTGCCCAATGCACGTCTATGGTTCTAATAATCATGATTCTGTTTTATTTGCATAGGACTTCTTTTCCTCTTTAAACAGAGTGCTGTTTTATGCCGATATTTTTTTCTAGGAACACTTTTAAAAATATAAAACTTTGGATAATGCATTTAAATCAAATAACTTCATCTTAATATTGTAAGAAACGCATTCTCTAAAATGAATCTGCCCAAGTTTCCAGCTGGCTGGAAGCTAAGCCAGTGCTGGGATACATTTCCACTTCCTGCGCCACAAAGACACACAGGTCTGTGAGAGGACCGCACACTGGGGCCCAGCAGCCCTCAGTCCGTACTGTCAGATTGGGTGCTGCTGCCATTCATTTCCTATGGCTGCTGCTGTAGCAAATTATTACACATTTACTGGCTTCAAACAATACAATTGAACTGTCTGCCCTGTAGGTAAACACAAGCAACGCCTCAGTACAGGACTGTCGGAGCCTTGGCAGGCCTCATTCCTTGAAAAGCTCTGTGGGAAATTCCAGTTCCCCATTTTGCCAGCTTGCAGAGGCTGCTGGATCCAAGTGCTCGCGGCTCCTTCATCTCAGCTTGCTTTCCCCCCTCATCTCCTTCTCTGATTTTGATCCTCTTGCCTCCTTCCACTTGTAAGAATTTGTGTGATGATATGGGGCCCAGACTGTCCCCGTGTCATTTCCTTAATTATGCCTGCATCTTCCCCTTTGCATAAAGTAATGAGTGAGCCACCACATTCCAGGGACTGGGGAGGAGGGGGTTTCTTCCTAAGACAGAGAATCATGTAGACTTGCCTAGAAGCAAGGGGAGCAAGGGAGGAATAATCCACCCTTTCCCTGCTTTGACAATGGGCCTTTGCAGAGGGGTTGAGTTACTAAGATCTTTCACATAGGCACCTGCAAAATTTAAGGATTGGCATTTGTGGGTGCTCTCTGAAGCCACACATTTCTCTCTCTCTCTCTCTCTCTCTCTCTCTCTCTCTCTCTCTCTCTCTCTCTCTCTCTCTCTCTCTCTCTCTCGGGCTGCTCAGCATACTTGCTCAGAAATTCACAATCATATCTGCAACGGTTCCTTCTAAGCATTTATCATTTGTCTGTGCCCCGAGAGGTCTTTTGAATTTCAATCTTTAAAGAATCTCTTCCACACTATTCTTTTATGGCTGTTATTTTAAGCTTCTCTGTGATTAGATTAGAGTAGAGACAAGGGCTTAAAAGAATCACGAATTCAGACCATAGGTGAGACAGGGAAAACGGGGCATGTGAATGCACCAGAAGAAGACGAAAAAAGGCTGGGACTCCTTAGAGAAGATTATAAAGAGAAGTCACATAGCAAAACTGTGGAAGTTGTCCTTACAGAGAAAGGAAAAGCTCATGATGAAAGAGGGAACAGTTGTACCTTAGCAGACACAGGAAGCTTCAGCTCAAGTTCCTGCAAATGAAGTCATGATACTTGTTGTCCATCCCCTGGAGCTCAGCCTGATGGCTAAAACACTCCAGCCCAAGGTGGCCGGCATGGTGCTCACTGGCGGTGGGACCTGGACTTGCTTCTGGGAAGACTGCAGTATTCATTGAGGCGTGTGTCTTGCCAAATGCCTCTGGTATTCCACTCTTCTGCCCCCCTTTCTTGCACTGGGATATGAACAGTTATGGAGATAAAAGAATTAGCATCCAATAGCGGAGAGCTACAGAGTGCTGAGTCCATGGAATTTTAGCATCATCCTTCCATGGATTTTTGGCTCTGTGCGAGTCTTTAGATAGAACCCTTAGGGTTCCAGAGCTCTGTGACTTGACATTTGTAGCTTCTCAATGCACGGGTTCTTTCCTCAGAATTATCTGGACTGCCATCTAAAATCATCTTTTTCTCTTTTTCGACAGGAGCCCCTGTAGCCCAGGCTGGCCTCAGCCACATTACCTAGCAGAGGATGGCCTTGAACACTTATCTTTCAGTCTCTACCTCCTAAGTGTGGAGGTTACAAACACCACTGCCATCTTTAAAACATCATTTAAGGATTAAACACTAATACACACTTTATCCAAGTAATTCTAAACCTGTGGGTTGTGACTCCTTTGGGGATCAAAATACCCTTTCACAGAAGTTACCTAAGATCATCATGCATATCAGATATTTCCATTACAATTTGTAACAGTAGCAAAATTATAGTTATGAAATAGCAACAAATATAATTTCATAGTTGGTCACCACAACCGGAGAAACTGTATTGAAGGGTCAGTCCCACGGAGCATTAAGAAGGTTGAGAGCCCCTGCTTTATCCATTAAGCTGAGTAAACCTTCAACTCAATGGCTATTTAACTCGTTTAACTCATGGCTAATTTTCAGATAAGTTTCATGGCCAAGAGTGGTATTTTTAAATCATGGACTGTTAAAAAAAAATTGGAACAATAGTGAAACTGTTCTATTTGACTAAAAAAAAATAGTTTATGTAAAAACCAAACAAAAAATAAAAGGAGAGGTCGGTGGAGCATATAATTGTGACGGCCCAGATCACCGCGTGTGTTCAAAAAGGCTGGGTGAATCCTACTGGGTACGTGGCTGTGCTGTTGACCCTCCTGAAGGGGAACAAGACTAACTCCCTCCCTGTCTACACTAGACCTAAAAAATCAGAGCGGAAACATGCCGATAGTTCTGTGTGATCTAGCCAGCAAGAATTAAGGAGCCTTCTAGTAGAACCACACAAGGGAAAAAGCTGGTGCTACTGACATAAACGCAAACCTGGGACAGAAGTTTCCCTTCCCAATGTCTCTATTGAAACGTGTCTCCTAGATAGATTCTGTGCCCAGTCGGTCCCCATTTATGCTTGTTAATGGACAACTGTGCTTGAATCCAGCAGGATTTATTTATTTCTCAAAGAACTGTGCCTTATGCCTTGATCAAATAGGATTCATGTGTGCGTGTCGTTCTGAGCAGACACACTGGGCAGGATGTGGCTCTTTTCCCTTAACTGCCTCGATTCAATGGGATCCAGGCATTTTCCAACTGAACAGCTGTGGCTTGGGAAGAATCCAGGTGTTTTTCGCACTGAATATTTGTGGGATTGGCAGGGCCTGGGTATTTCCTTTGCTTTCTCTTGGCTGGAATCATTATAATGCACTATCTATACCTATCTGCCTGTCCATCTGTCCATCCATGTGTATGTGTGTGTGTGTGTGTGTGTGTGTGTGTGTGTATGTGTATTTCAATGAATCTTGCTTTGACATAAGAAATGGATCAACTATTATATCTTTATGCAATCAAAACCTGGAAACAGTTTGAGGACGAAATGCTATTTACCCTTTTCGTTTGCTAGGGTCGTCTTTTCTTTAGTTTTACAGAAATACTTGAATAGTCTAAAACTCTTTTGTTTACAAGTAGCCATATTGTTTTTCTGCGTGGAATAATTACTGCTCAGAAGGTGTAAATTTATCAGCATGGAGGGCCAGGTGACACACCTGTTCTGAAATCCACTTGTTAAGAACCTGTTCGACTTGGCTTTGATTTCTCCTTGAAGAAGCAAGTTAGCCTTGTGAGGTTTGGCAATGCATAGACCCTGCTAGAAAATGGTGTGTGCTTTTGGTTTTCACATCTTACCCGCCGTATAGGAAAATTGGAAAGAGTTCAGAGAACAGAAACAAACTGATTAAAGGGTTTGGGAAGTAGGGAGGTGGATTATTGTTACATCTAAGAAAGGCTGTGGGGAAAGAAAGACAAAGTGTGTGCCAACAATGAATCCAGAAGCCAGCTCTCAGGGGCTAGATGGTGAGCACATTTGATTGCCTTGGGGGAGGGGATAGGAGAGGCTGGGCAGTCTGACCAATTATGGGGAGGAGAAGAAAGGTATAAGACAGAAGGGTGGCAGGAGAAAACTAGGTCCCCATTTCTTCAGCCAGGGATTCTTTTTCACACACAGCCCCCCAAAGCCGGTATATTTTCAGTCTAGCTGCTGCTTGATTATGACGGGGTTATATCCTGAGAAACCCATCATATGTTGAAAATGCTATAAAATGAAAATTTCCCCCAGTTAACCCTGGGCACCTTCACTGTGTTCATGACACCTAGGCTGTGGTTGGATAAAACTATGGATTACAAAATCTATTTCATTATAAAGTGTTTATTGATTGCTAATATTTAATTGATGGAAAATTTAAGTTAATGAATGAAAGTCTAAAAGGTTGGCTGTGTCAGGTAACTTATCAAATATATGTATTCCCAAAAATCTGATAGTGCAGTCCATTGTACAGTAGATGTTGCTTGCTTTTATGATCAAATGGCTGACTATATATTACCAGCCCAGGAAAAACAAAATTCCAAACTGGAAGTACAGTATCACTTTTGTATTATTATAAAGAAATTATGAACCAAAGCATCACTAGCTGCGAGGCAGCTCTGCATGTAATTTATGCTGTAACTTCCACTAGATTTGAAAGCATGAGTCAATGCAATACATGCTTAATAAGATGTCAGAGTTCTACCCAACACTATAATAAAATGTCATATTTTTCCTATATTACCAGTGAATCAGAGGAAAAAATTCACATGTTGATATCTGAAACATCCTTGCTATGTAGAACTTCGCATATTCTTTTGAGCTTGAAATTAGAATAAATAAGTATGTGTGGATCAAAAGAAAAAACTAATATGTTTTGGGATAGTTTAGAATGTAAGGTATAGAGGTGAACTTATTTATCTATAAAATTTCTATTATGATAGGATTCTAATTTCACCTGTCTCTTTAAAAAAGTGTGTGTGTGTTCATGTGTGTTCACACATTATGTGCATATGAAGGTGTGTAAGAATACATGTTTATGTGGAGTTCAAGAGTCAATATTGTCTTCCTCAGTTGCTAACCATCTTATTTTTTCTCTTTGTAGAAAGTATTTAATTAGAATCAAGTTCTTTTAAAAAAAATAGTGTGTATTCCATGTGTTTTGATCAAATCAATCACCAGTTCTCTTCCGTCAACTTCTTCCAACATTTCTTTTCAAGTTTCCCTTTGGGTTTCATGTACTCTTCTCTTTTTAACCATTGGGTGTTTGGAACTTGTCACTTACAGTGAGTGCATGGGTGCGTAGCCATCCACTTCAGCAAGGCAACTTTCCTGGGGCCATGTTTCTGGGGAAAAAAAGGGGGTTCTTTCTCTTTTAGTAGCTATTAACTAAGAGGCAGAGTATTGTGGCCTCTTCTTCCACCATGCTGGAATTTTAACTGGTTTGATCTTATGCAAGTCTTCTGCCTGGAGTAGTCACAGATGCTATGGATTCCTGTGCAATGGGCCTGCCTTGTCTGTAAAGCACTGTTTGGCAGCAATATTCTGAAACCTCTGGCTCTTACAGTCTTTCTGAGTCTTCTTCTGCAGTGATACCTGAGTCTTGCAGCAGGGGTATGGGGAGTGTGTCCATCTTGTTTTGTGTGACAAGGTCTGTCACTGAATCTAAAACTCAAAGCTTGGCTAGAGTGGCTGGCTAGCCAGCCCCAGAGTTCCTCTTGTCTCCACACCCCCAGCGCTGCTACATTACTGCATCACCGTGCCAGGCTTTTTACAGGGATGCCGGGTCTCTGAACTCAGTTCCTTATGTGTCTATGAGAAGCACTCTGTAACCCGAGCCCTCGTCATCCAGCCCAGGGCTCTGAATGCAGGGTATAAAATTAACTACAAAGTTATTTTTATGTTTAAAAAAGCTCTGTACTGGTCAGGATTCTCCAGAAGTTATTTCATCTATCTAAATATCTCTCATTTTATCTGTCTAGATCTCTATCTACCACCTATCAATTTGCTATTATCTACCTATCAAGTACTTACCTATCATCTGTTTATCTATCAATCATTCAATTATCAATTATCCATCTAACAATCAATCATCTAGACCTCAAATGTCTATTTATCTTTAACACTACTAGTTTGTTTTAAGTGATTGGCCATTTTGACTTTGGAGCCTGGTAAGCCTCCATCATACAGATGTTGATCTGTATGTTAGCATGGTAGGTTGGATGTGGAATGTTCTCTAACAGGTGGCAAAAGTTTTTCCCCAAGGTGGTGCATTTGTAGGAGGCAGAGCTTTTAGCCAGTGAGAGCCAGTGGTGGGGTCCCTGCATCTCACTGAAGGGTGTGGTTCTTGAAGGAAACTCTGGCATTCCAAATGCTTCTTTCTTTTGTTCTCTGCCATGTGCTGGGAATTTTCCCTCTGCTGTACACAGTCTCTGAAGTGCCACCTCACCCACAGCAACAGCAGCAACTGATGATGGACTGAAACATCAAAAAGTGGGAACTAAATGTCTCTTTAGATAGGGTAATTGTATCAGGTATTTTATTATAGTGTCAGAGAGCTGACCAACAGAGGCAGTCTAGCATGCTGGAAAGTCAGAGGGGATTTATATGCTATAATCTTGAGGCATAACACTCTTTTCTGTTTGGTTTGAAGGGCCTCCAAATGACTAAGTGACAACCCCACCCCATTATGGAGGGTAAGCATCTTAATTTCCACGGCCCAATTATAATTGTTGATGACGCGTACAAAATAACGTCATAGCAGTAGTTAGACTGGGGTGTGACTGAATGACATAGCCAGTCCCATAGCTAGTTAGCCTGACTTATAAAATGGAGCTATCTCAAACTCCAAATATTCTTTAGCTCAAATGCTTCTACAAAAGGATTTGGCTGATGGCAGTGTTAGCTCCCAAGCTAACAGGTGACATTGTGATCCTCAGAGGGTCCTCCCCAGGGCGAATGCCAGGAAGCACCTAAGGGAGTTCCTAAGCACTTGCCATCACCCTTCACCTCTGAAGAGCTGCTGTCCTTTGCTTAACTCCCAGGCAATCACTTCCTGTGGCAATCACTCTGTCCCCTTCATTTCCACAAACATGCTGTCTGTCCTTTATGCCATTTATTTGCACTTTGCCCAGCTTCTGTTCAAACTCATTGTATCACTGTGCTGCTACTCACGGGAATGCGGAAGACTTAAAGGAAACGTCAGACAAAAATAACCAGCGGAGGGTTCAGTAGGTGACCACAAACCTGACAGCAGAACTATCCAGGTTCAGAGACCACCGCACCACTCACTGCCTATGGGACTCTGACCATGCCACTTGCAGTGCACCTGAACCTCAATTTCTTTCCCTGCAAGGTAGGGCTAACCATTTAAACTTTGTCCTGAAGGTCTAGTTAGCATTTGTTGTTCTAAACTCTCTGTTTCCAGCATTTTATAACTATTCGTTCTGTTTAATTATCACAGTGCGAAGAACTGCATACAGTCAAGGAGGAAATGATTTTCAAGATGGCCTGTCTGTACGACACCATATAACACCCGGTGAGGAGTCACACAAGCCTCTTTAGCTATGATAGTTTCTGCTCATCATTGTGGGGATTTTACATCCTCTTCATTCAGACACTCTGGGGGCTGAGAAGTGAGACCTGAGATTACAGCTCAGCTCCTAGAGCGTTCCCCCACTTAAGACAAGACCATGGGCCAGCAGCACCGATGCTTCCTGCTTGCAGCTCACTGCAATACCTCTTTTAAAGTTCCTAACATCCTTGCATTGCTCCCATTTAAGGGAACAGAAACTTAGCAAAACTCTGTAACTTTCTTTGTTTTATAGAGCAGAGTGAGGGTTCCCCAGCTGCAAAGATAAAAGGGCTTCTCAGTCACACCAAGATGTTTCCTTCACAGGCTCAGACATTGTCTGGTCTCTCTTGCAGGTCTTTGAGATCACATTACCCAAAGATGTTCTCTCCTTTTCTTTAGAGAACTGGACTTTTAGTCTAGAAATCTGCTCAAAACATTCAAGGGAAGTTACTGAGACATGGCCAGGAAACCTGGAATTGCATGTGTGTGTTCCAATAATAAAACCAAGGGCCAACCAACAGGAAAACAGGTTTCCAAAGACCCAACTTTCCATTTGTTTCAAAAGTAAACCTCTGTTAACAAAATATGTCTTAGTGCCATGCGCAGAAAAAAAAAAGATCCCACCTTTTCTTTTAGTATCAAGAAACCATTGGACAATAATATGGCTTCAGATAAGTTGAAAAGGTTCAAAGGAGCTTCCAGCATGGCAAAGCTGGGACTCACCCGTGAGGGCTCTCAGGGCCAATTAATTTTTAGTCATGATTTCAAGGTTCCAGTTTAAAAGTTCATCCATTTATCTGCCTATCAGCTACTCCTGCCACTGGATAGATACAGTGAAGAGTGACCAACCAGTCACCAAACACTCTCTCAGACCCTCTCATGGGTAGTGGGATAAAGCAGGGCTTTAAATCTGTGAAGAGGGTTAGATTGGAGTAATAGATCAAAGAGATGAACCAAGCAAGCTCATCTCCGGTGCTCAAAGGCACTTCGAATGAAGTAGAATGTGAGGGTCTAGGTTTACCTTGCAGGGCCCATGAGGAGGAGGGTGGTCAGGGAGAAGTCCCCTCAGCTGGCCTCTTGGTTGAGACCTGAATGAGAACGAGCCTCTTTTGTGGGGCAGAAAGCGACCTAGACAGGGAAGCTGGACAACTCAAAGAGTCTTCAGTGAGCAAAGAGCAAGCGGGCAATTTAGGAAGGAGCCTGAAACCTGAAGCTGCAGTGTAGGTTCAGAGCAGGGGTTAAACATGTGTTGGCTTTAGAACCTGAATGCTTGGTGGAGAACCACCTACAGAAGGGACCAGTGGAGTGGGAGTGGCGTGGGCGTGGCGGTGGGAGTGGCAGTGGTGGTTTGGAGGACTCCTGATGCCTTTGCATTCGGTTGGAAAGAAGGCTCCAAAGTCTCAAGCCTGACCTCCCAAATGCTTAAAGGCACTTGAGTGATGAAAGGGAGGCAGAGATTATTTTAATAGCATCTCTGGTTACATACAACACATCTACTGCACAGAAAATCATTTGATTATTGTTTTGTCAGGGGTACAGGGTGGTGTGGCTGCTTAATTAGCAATGGTATGCATAGGCCACTCCAAACAAAACGGCATGTCACCGGGGTTTCTGGGGGAAGAGTATGCTGGGCTTTTGGTCTCTCTCTAACAGAGAACAATATCTAGGAAATTAATTCTTCCTTCTGGACGAAATGCAAAATTGCAAAAACCTTTTGCTACATATGGCTGGCCATTCTCAAGAGGGCAGACTCCTTTGGTGGAGCATACATTATTAGAGGCCATTTGTCAGTTTCTACCTATAACTATGGATAGCTGGGGCGGGGGGGGGGGGGGAGGGGGAAGCCTGTGACTATACAGGCTGAGGTGAATTGTCTTTAGGTTCGACCCCAAGCTACTTTGGAAGAGCTATCAGATCCCTGCACGGGGTGCTGGGCCTTAAGCCACAAGGTCCATCTGCACATAAATCATCATCATAAAATACGCTGGGAGGTATGATGGCGCTGGATGCCTAAAAAGGTCTGCAAGCTCCATCCATCGTCGTCATCACTGGTGGCAGAGGGGAGCGACAAGACGCTCGCACATCGCTAATTGTAGCGCAGCATAATAAAGCGTGCTATGTACCATGTGTGTCACAGATTTTTCGGGATTCCTGGAAGTTTTTTTCTCTTTTCTTTCTTTTTTTCCCAAGTTCCGCCTTCCCTGCTTTACAGCTGTGCATCAGCCTTTGACTCTGTCCTTCCGCTGGGGAGGGGGGATTCTCTCGCCAAACAGAGAACACAAGTTTGTCTCCTTAAAGTGACCATATAGCCTCCTTGGAGCCTTGGGCAAGCTCGCTGCAGGGGCTGTCCTGAGGAGAGAGAGAGAGAGAGAGAGAGAGAGAGAGAGAGAGAGAGAGAGAGAGAGAGAGAGAGAGAGAGAGAGAGAGAGAGAGTAGGGGTAAGCTGTTGGCCTTTCCCCCAACCCAGAACACGTTTGCACGCAAAGCCGGGCCAGACAACCCCATCAGCATCACGGTCCGGAGCTGCGTGTCCATACGGCTAGCTCTACAGAGCTGAGGCTCGCAGGTTGGAATTCACCCTGGTGCGAGCCGCATCACGCACGGGGAGGGGACTAAGGAGTAGGAGGCCCAGTCGGAGGGAGCGCCGCACAGTCCCCAGCGCCCGGAGACGCCAGGGGTGGGGTGGGTGGGGGGAGCGGCCTCCCTTGTAGCAGCCAGCAGCCCGAGCGGCCCCTCCCACCGTTCCTCCCGCCCCGCGCCCTCTCGGCCTCCCCGCCCTTACTCCACCCCCTTCCCTGCCGGATCCCCTTCCTCTCAGTATACGCGCTTTAAATAATTTCCTCCTTTTTGGCAAAAGAAATAATGCACCTGACTTTACCAGGGGGAAACAGCCAGCCGAGCAGAACAAGGAACAGATGTAAAAGGAATAGAAGAAGAGAGAAAAAGCGACGGGATTCGCTTAAAGACATCCAGAGGCTGGAGAGGTGGCCGCGGAGACAGAGGCAGCTAGAGCCGCCCCCGCCTGCGTGAGCTGCGGGCAGAGGACGTCTGCACCAGTTGCAGATGCCACCCTGGGAACTCCCGGGTCTTTTGGTTTGTTTGCCAAACAAAGTCTTTTCTTCTCTGGCTTAGATACTCAAGAGGCTCCTGGGCTGCTCTGCGATCCCAACACAAGCTGGCAGCTACCCGGAGCCTTCCTAAAGAGCTGGAGGAGAAATGAGCCCCGCTGGACGGATGATGGGTGAAGGGCGTCAGCTTGCGGGGTCACCCCGTGGGCGGCCCCGTGGCGCCGGGGCGCAGGGCTCCCTGCTCCGGCTTTTCCTACACGCCTGGCTGTGGGCAGCCTCGGGCTCGTCTGCCCAGGTGTTCAACCTCAGCCTCTCGGTAGACGAGGGGCTGCCCCCGGACACACTGGTGGGTGACATTCGCGCGGGGTTGCCAGCAGCGCAGCAGCAGGAAGGGAATGGCTTTTTTCTGTCGGAGGACTCGGATGACTCCCCGCTGCTGGACGACTTCCACGTGCACCCGGACACTGGCATCATCCGCACCGCACGGCGTCTGGACCGCGAGCGGCGGGACCACTACAGCTTCGTGGCCGCCACGCTGCTGGGAGAGGTGGTGCAGGTGGAGATCCGCGTCAACGACGTGAACGACCATTCGCCTCGCTTTCCCCGCGACTCTCTGCAGCTGGACGTGTCGGAACTTAGCCCGCCGGGGACAGCTTTCCGCCTGCCAGGCGCCCAGGACCCGGACGCGGGGCTATTCAGCATCCAGGGCTACACCTTGCTGCAAGCTTCCGACCTGCCCCAGGACCCCGCAGGACCCTTCTTCCAATTGCGCTACGGGACGCCGGGACTACGGGCGTCGCCTTCCCTGCCCGTGTCCTTATCACCCCTGGAACCCTTAGACTTGGTGCTGCTGCGCCGCTTGGACCGAGAGGCGGCGGCGGCGCACGAGCTGCACATTGAAGCGTGGGACGGTGGCAGCCCTCGGCGCACCGGCCTCCTGCACGTGCAGCTGCGTGTGTTGGATGAGAATGACAACCCGCCAGTTTTTGAGCAGGGCGAGTACCGCGCCACAGTACGTGAGGATGCCCAGCCGGGAGCTGAGGTTTGTCGCGTGCGTGCCACCGATCGCGACTTGGGGCCCAATGGCTTGGTACGCTACAGTATCCGGGAGCGGCAGGTGCCCGTGGCGGGCGCAGGTAGCGGGCCACTGGGGGATCCGGGCTATTTCTCGGTGGAGGAGCTGAGCGGCGTGGTGCGGGTGCAGAGACCTTTAGACCGAGAGGAACAGGCCTGGCACCAGCTGGTAGTCCAGGCCAGCGACGGGGGCGCCGAGCCAGAGGTAGCCACAGTGCGCGTGTCCATCGACGTGCTGGACGTGAATGACAACCCGCCTGCCATCCACCTGCTCTTCCTCACCGAGGGAGGCACGGCCCACGTCTCTGAGGGCGCTCGGCCCGGCGACTACGTGGCTCGAGTCTCGGTGTCCGATGCAGATGGTGATCCAGAGAATGAAGAGGAGGCTGCGGGGGTGCTTGGTGCACGCCTCCTTGGCGCAGGCAGCATCAAGTTGTCGTTGGAGGGTGGGAACGGAGCCTTTGCGCTGAGGCCGGGTGGTCCGCCTGGAGTATTTTTCCTGTGCATCGAGGGTCTCTTGGACAGGGAAAGACAAGAGCTATACGAGTTACGACTAGTGGCCACTGATGCAGGGTCCCCGCCATTGAGCACGGAAGAGACGCTGCTGCTCTGGGTATCTGACCTCAATGACCAGCCACCTGTCTTCAGCCAGGAGCATTACTGGACCTCGGTGTCTGAAGCAGCTGTCCCTGGCACCTCGGTGGTTTGGGTCAGCGCTGTGGATGCTGACCAGGCTGGCACCGATCACGCCAGGCTGCGATATGCGCTAGTCGAACTTTCGGATCCATGCGAGTCTGAGGCTCTGTCACCCAAGGCAGAGTGTGTGCCATCCTTCAGCATCAATCCCGACAACGGTTTGATCAGCACTCTCCGGCCTCTAGACAGAGAGGTCCAGGACACAGTGGAGCTGAGAGTGGTGGCCCAGGACCTTGGAGAGCCGCCACTTTCTGCCACCTGTCTAGTGACCATTACTGTGGATGACGTGAATGATAATGAGCCCGTTTTCCGGAGGCAGGTGTATAATGTCACCCTCGCTGAGCATACCGCTGTTGGGCACTGCTTTCTGCAGGTGAGGATATCAGGTCTCTGGGCTCAGCTCAAGGCCTGGGGTATATAGTGAGGATGGAAATCTGTCTGGGATAATGCGACACGGTTGCTTGTGCCCTGGTTGCAGAAGCAAAGATACCTTCTGTAGACCCTCCAGCGAGAGGCAAGCTCATCATCTAATCTCCAAAGCTTTGTGTCATGTCTTGGTCCTGTGATCTCTAAGGTCCTTATCCAACACTGTCCATGTTTTCTTGGAATTTTCTTCTGGGGCTCCAGTTTCCTTCACATTAGACTGCTCCCAAAGTCTAACTTTTGGGAGGCACTGTCCATTGTCCCCAAACAGATTTCAGGCCTCAGGCACCGTCTTGCACTTTTGAGAACGTTATATGATGCCTCAGGACTCAGGGTAGCCTTCTCTTTTTCAAACATTGAAACCCTTTTGAATGACCACCTCCAGAGTCCCTCTTAAGCTCTTTCCCACCTGCTTTGGGAGTTTACCAAGGTTATTGATGACTTCAAGTCATTGTAGCTACCACGTGTGGGGGCTGAGAGCTTCGGGTGAGGACTTCAGTGCTGGAGGAGAGGAGACTCATGCAGTCCACCGTGGTCATCCTGGGGCCTTTGCTGTTGACTTGGACATGTTTTTGAGAGTTCTTGGGATCTCTCCTGAACTGTCAGAATGCTATGCTCTGCCCTTCAGGCTCTCCCTCTTTACACTTACCCGATGTTCAATAAGCAAATTTCCAGGATTGACTTAAATCACTCCAGGATAAATGGAAGAAATAAGGAGGTCAAAGTTGTCTGACTGCTGGATTTACTTCAGGCTTTAATTAGTATCCGAGTCTGTGTAGATTTCAGACCCCTGCTCGGTTCTCCCTGCTTTACAGTTAGAATGCCCAGGCTTTTATAAAGTACGTCCCTGATAACCTTTAGGTAAGTGAGGTGCTTCTTTACTGTAAAAATGGGTTTTCAGGGTTGCTTATATCTTTTTTAGCTTTGTAGTTAACAGTACTATTATCCCTTCTCTAGCTTCTGGAAATGTGGGTCATGACTACATGGGGATAGTATGACAGAATATGGGGACTGTCAAAAGTGTGGCAACATAAAGGGTGCCTACATTCCCGAGACCAAAATGAATTCACAATGAAACTTAAATGGAGTCAGAGGGATTCCTGGTTCCCCTCGTCAGTGTTGCATCATGTGACGTCACTGCAGTCTTGCTTCTGAACACACAGCTTGTGCTCTTGTACTGCACATGTTTGCAGACTACATAGCACTAGTGAATGTTGCCAGACATACCTGTTCTCAGTCTGATACTCTTATTTGTGGTGTTTACTTTTTATCTTTATTAATTTTTACTATATATAGGAACATTTGCCTGTATAATATATACCTATTCAATATATATTTATCAAACATATATTAATAAATATGAATACATATATCTTATATAATATACCATTATATAATTATTGTTTAACAAAGATTCGGGGTCTGTTGTAGCCATAGTTAGCTTTGAACTTCCTATGTAACTTTCCACCTCCCAAGTTGTGGAACTATGGGCTCTTATAAACATACTGCTTTAACTATAGAAAACAGATACTTTTAATATTTCCCCACTGTTATTCTTTAATATATAGACAAATTAATATATCATTGTATTGTTTTGCATTAGAATATTTAATTTTAAAAAATTGCTGTCTGAGTTGTTGACTTACATTACAACTTTTCAATGAATTTTGACTTGGGCTTAGCAGAAAATTTACAATAATTTCTAGAATGGTTGTCTTAGTTAGACTTTTACTGCTGTGAACTGACACCATGACCAAGGCAACTCTTATAAGGACAACATTTATTTGGGCCTCGTTTACAGGTTCAGAGGTTCAGTCCATTATTGTCAACGGAAGAGCATGGCAGCACCCAGGCAGGCATGGTGCAGGAGGAACTGGGAGTTCTACATCTTCATTTGAAGGCTGTTAGTGGAAGATTGACTTCTAGGCAGCTAGGATGAAAGTCTTAAAGCCCACATCCATAGTGACACACCTCCAACAAGGCCACACCTCCAAATAGTGCCACTCCCTGGGCCAAGTATATTCAAACCATGACAATGGTCTTAAATATACATCTGCATTAAAAAAAAAGATTTATTTATTTTATGTGAGTCACTGTCACTGTCTTTAGACACACCAGAAGAGAGCATCAGATCCTATTACAGATGGTTATGAGCCACCTTGTGGTTGCTGGGAATTGAACTCAGGACCTCTAGAAGAGCAGTCGGTGCTCTTAACTGCTGAGCCATCTCTCCAGCCCCTGCATTTTGTACTGTGTGTTTATATTAAGCTATATTCTCAGCACTTGTAATTTTGATTACAAGATCAAAATGTGGATCAGTTCTGAAAAATGCTGAAAATATTTGACATCCTGTAGAATCAAGCATTCAGCCAAGAACTAATTCTCTGTGTAGCATTAAACAAGTACACCCATTGTATTAATGTGCAAATTTGGTTTTGATTTTAATGCATATTAAAATTATCTGCCAAACAATTACCATAAAATAAATTTATGAGTTATTATCGATAGATGTTTAACTTCCATACCTATTTATATACACAGAAGCCCAGGGTGATATAAAGATGTCACGTGTGGTGCAGGAGTTTCTGCTGTAGATGATCACCAGCTCTCACTTATCCAGAGGAGGCTTGAAAAGCAGGCATTCTGCACTGCTGACATGAACAAGTCCACAAGCGTTAATGGCTAACACCACCAAAGAGTGTTTCATCTTTTAACCAGAGTCTGATGTCATAAACGATAGAGGTGGTCATCTTCTTAAGGTGGAAGAAACCTTGACAGTGATTTGTATTAATTCCACCAATTATCCAGAGATCAGCCACGTAGACTTAGGAATTCTGCAGAAGAGGCTGGGACATGGAGGGGGCCATAGATGCCCAGTGTCCAGAGATGGTCCCATCAGATTTGAACTATGACGTCATGATAGAGCAATGTCTAGATAGGGTAATTTCCAAGACTGCTTCTACTTGGGAGGCTTGATCATCTTGCCATGATATTAATAAAATACGCTTCATTTGCAGGGGACAAGATGGGTTCACTGTGATAGTTTTGATTAGAACATATCTGTAGAGTTGCTTCTAAGATGGAAGGAATTCTGCCACCAGGGATAGCGCTATCCCCTCCCATCTCCACGTGTCCTGGATCCTTTATGGAGGCCCATCTGGGCTCAAGCTGCATTTTTGATGGTTTCCCAGCTTTCCCAGTGCTGCTAGAGACAGTGGGAAATTGTGCTGACTGGAGATTCAGGGAATTCCAGGGATCTGTCCAGCCATTGAAGAGTGGTAGAGACCCTCTACCTTAGACTCTGGCGGCTTCTCCTCAGTGGCTGTGTGAACTTTTCTAGGCCACTTGCTGCCACTGTTCCCTGGATTCCAGGGTGTTTTCTTTCTGTGTTTTTATTTTCCTTTTCTTCCTTTTCCTCACCCACTCCCTTTTCATTATTCCTTTCAGTTGTTAAGTATAGACACTGCACAGTCTAGAACTCACTATCTGCCTCAGACTTTCACATAGTAGGATTAAAACTGGGTCCACGTAACCCTTTCTCTCTTTAAGTTGCTTATCTCGAGTATTTTGTTACAGTAAAGGAGAGCTGTGGGCTCTCTGAGGCAGCACTTGCCTCAATGCCTGCATTCCTTTCTCCATACCTCCTCTGTATGGAAAGCCCTTCTTAACAACCTACTACCCAGAGTTCCTGTCGGTGTCTCAGTGTTGTCCTGGTCCAGACTGAGGCTCCTCAGACCTTCCCATTGGTCGCTTCTTTATTGTGAGAAATTTTTATGTGATCTGAGGTGTATAGTTATATAAGTAGACAAGTTAAACATCTACTGATAATGCATTATAAAATAATTGATCAGTATACATATACTTTTATTAATTAAAGAAAAAGCATATTTGCGTAATAAGGAGATGAATGTGCTTGGTTCATTTTATGTAAAGAATTAACTTGGGTGCATATTTAATATCGCAGTATGTGGAATAGCCTCTGTTTTTCAGAGTTGATCCATAGTTTAGTCTTAGAATAATCATTGCCGAGAATACTTCATAGCATAAATAATGGAGCACAAGATGGCAGAAGCATGTTTGGGCTAGTTAAGAAATTCTTAATCTCAAGCCAAAACCCATCGAATGTGAAAATCAAGTCAGCAACTTAGTCAGCAGATTTTAACATTAAGCATTCTGACCCAAAACAATGCGATCTGTTCGTGCTAAGGAATGACTGGAGGAGCATATCCACAGTCTTTGTTTTCTGTAATTAAAACATTATGCTTCTATAAGACTAGACAACTTCGTATGAACAGCAACATGCCCTGCTAGCACACAATAGTCTGGAATCAGAGCTGAAGTGTTTCAGGCAGGGTTTGTGGCTGCTGCCTGGGGTCTGCACACACCACCACAGCTGCAGTGCCCTTGCCCTTGCGACGTGGGCGATGGCTGCCACAAACTCCCTGGACTCATTACATGTTGGATTTTCACTTAACTTTTGGTGGTTGCTGTACATTTAGAAACCTTTTACTTTTTTTTCCCTGTATTTCCCTAATTTTTGGAAATTTTTATTAATTATTTTTATACACTCCATATTTTATTCCCCACCCCACCAACCCCTGTCCACCCTCTGACTGTTCCACATTCCATACCTCCTCCCCTCCCTGTCTTCACATGGATGACCCTACCCCCCACCCAACCTGACCTCTAAACTCCCTGGGGCCTCCAGTCTCTTGAAGATTAGATGCATCATCTCTGAATGAACACAGACCCAGCAATTCTCTACTGTATGTGTATTGGAGGCCTCATATCGGCTGGTATATGCTGCCTGTTTGGTGGTCCCAGGGGTCCAGATTAATTGAGATTGTTGGTCTTCCTACAGGGCCACCCTCAGCTTCATTCAACCTTCCCTAATTCAACAGCAAGGGTCAGCTGCTTCTGTCCATTGGTTGGGTGCAAATGCCTGCATCTGACTCTTTCAGCTGCTTGTTGGATCTTACATAGTGCTGTCATGCTAGGTCCCTTTTTGTGAGGGCTCCATAGCCTCAGTTATAGTGTCAGGCCTTGGGACCTCCCCTTGAGCTGGATCCCACTCTGAGCCACTGGACCTTCTCTTCCTCAGGCTTCTCTCCATCTCCATCCCTGTAATTCTTTCAGACGGGAACACTTATGGGTCAGAGCTATGACTGTGGGATGCCCCCCTCTCCCTCAGTTGAAGCCCTGTCTTCCTGCTGGAGCTGGGCTCTATATGTTGTTCCCCCCTCTCCCTACTCTCAGGCATTTCATCTAAGGCCCCTCCCTTTTAGTCCTGTGATTCTTCCACCTCCCAGGTCCCTGGTGCATTCTGGAGGGTCCCCCAACCTCCTATCTCCTGAAGTTACCCATTTCCATTCTTTCTGCTGCCCCCCCCCCAGGGCTTCAGTCCTATTCCCTCCCTCAATGTCAGACCAGGTTCCCTTCTCCACCCCCTAGTCCCCTGCCCCCTCCACTTTCCCTCCCAGGTCCCTCCCTCTCTGCCTACTTGTGATTGCTTTCTTCTCCCCTGGGACTGGGGTGTCCTCACTTGGGCCCTTCAGCTTGTTGACCTTTTTGAGTTCTGTGGACTGTATCTTGGGTATTATGTACTTTTTTTTTTTTGGCTAATATCCACTTATTGGTGAGTACATACCATTCATGTCCTTTTGGGTCTGAGTTACCTCACTCAGGATGATATTTTCTAGTTCCATGCATTTGCCTGCAAAACTCAGGATGTCCTTGTTCTTAACAGCTGAGTAGTATTCCGTTGAGTAAATGAGCCACATTTTTTCTATCCATTCTTCTGTGGTGGGACATCTAGGTTGTTTCCAGCCTCTGGCTATCACAAATAAGGTTGCTAGAAACATAGTGGAACACCTGTTCCTGCGGCATGGTGGGGGCATCTTTTGGGTATATTCCCAAGAGTGGTATGGCTGGGTCTTCAGGGAGATATATTTCCAATTTTCTGAGGAAACTCCAATTGATTTCCAGAGTGGTTGTACCAGTTTGCAATCCCACCAGCAATGGAGGAGTGTTCCTCTTTCTCCATATCTTCTCCAACATGTGTTGCCACCTGAGGTTTTGATCTTAGCTATTCTGATTGGTATAAAGTGGAATCTCAGGGTCATTTTGATTTGCATTTCTCTGATCACTAAGGACTTTGAACATTTCCTTAGATGCTTCTCAGCCATTTGAGATTCCTCAGTTGTGAAATCTTGGTTCAGTTCTATAGCCCATTTTTTTATTGTGTTGTTTGTTTGTTTGTTTGTTTGTTTTTTGGTGATTAGCTTCTTGAGTTCTTTATAAATTTTGGATATTAGCCCTCTATTGGATGTGGGGTTAGTAAAGATTTTTTCCCATTCTGTAGGTTGCCGATTTGTCTTATTCACTATGTCCTTTGCCTTACAGAAGCTTTCCAGTTTCATGAGATCGCATTTATCAATTCTTGATCATAGAGCATGAGCCATTGGAGTTCTGTTTAGGAAATTTCCCCCTGTGCCAATGAGTTTGAGGCTCTTTCCCACTATCTCTTCTATTAGCTTCATGTATCTGGTTTTATGTTGAGGTCCTTGATCCACTTGGACTTGAGCTTTGTGCAAGGTGACAAATATGGGTCTATTTTCATTTTTCTACATAAACAGCCAGTTAGACCAGCCCCATTTATTGAAGATGCTTTCTTTTTTCCATTGTATGTTTTTGGCTTCTTTGTCAAAGATCAAGTGTCCATAAGTGTGTGATTTTATTTCTGGCTCTTCAATTCTATTCCATTGATCAAGATGTCTGTTTCTGGTCCAATACCATGCAATTTTTATCACTATTGCTCTGTAGTAAAGCTTGAGGTCAGGGATGGTGATTCCCCCAGCTGTTATTTTGTTGTTAAGAATTGTTTTTGCTATTCTGTTGTTGTTGGTTTTTTTTTTTTTTTTTTTGCCTTTCTAGATGGATTTGAGAATTGCTCTTTCCATGTCTATGAAGAATTGTGTTGGGATTTTGATGGGGATTGTATTGAATCTGGAGATTGCCTTTGGTAGGATGGCCAGATGTTAATTCTTCCAATCCATGAACAAGGGAGATCTCTCCATTTTCTGAGCTCGTCTTCAATTTCTTTCTTGAGAGACTTGAAGTTATTATCGTATAGATCTTTCACTTGTTTGGTTAGAGTTACCCCAAGATAATTTATGTTATTTGTGGCTATTGTGAAGGGAGTTGTTTCTTTATCAGCCTGTTTGTCATTTGTATAAAGGAAGGCTACTGATTTATTTGAATTAATTTTATATCTGGCCACCTTGCTGAAGTTGTTTATCAGCTGGAGAAGTTCTCTGGTAGAACTTTTTGGGGTCCCTTAGCTATACTATCATATAATCTGCAAATAGTGATACCTTTATTTCATTGTTGTTAATTTGTATCCCCCCCCATCTCTTTTTTGTTGTCATTGTTCTAACTAGCCAATGCCATTGTTCGAGTACTACATTGAATAGTTATGGGTAGAGTGGGCATCCTTGTCTCATCCCCGATTTCAGTGCCATAGCCTCAATTATGTCTCTATTTAATTTGATATTGGCTGTTGGATTTCAATAAATTGCTTTTATTATGTTTAGGTATGGGCCTTGAATTCCTGATATCTCCAATACTTTTAACATGAAGGGGTGTTGTATTTTGTCAAATGCTTTTTCTGCATCTAAAAATCATGTGATTTTTCTTTGAGTTTGTTTATATAGTGGATTACATTAATGCATTTTTGCATATTAAACCAACCTTGCATCCTTGGGATGAAGCCTACTTGATAATGGTGAATGACAAAATCTTCTTTTACCAAATATTTTGTGACCCTCACACTGAATTATGGGACTGTGTAGAACTGTGATACACAGTAAAAAGCTGTAAAAAGCTGTGGTTTTGACAGAGAGGGATTCATTTCATGACATCCAGTTTCTGGCATCACCAAGTTCAGGCATCTAACCAGAGAATATTTTTTTTCCTTAGGTTACCAACCCCAAAACTTCAGCCTTAAAAAAAACAGGACTCCCTCTGCTGTAATATGAGCTGTGCTCATGGCCTCTACTTACAACCAGTTCTTAAAACAGTATTAACAACAGCTTTCATACCAGCATAATATAAGTATGGGCACAAAAATATTCCTTTATAGCCCCACAAGACTCAGGAGAATTCATCCACTAACTCATTTATTTAATCCAATAGTGCGATGGTTTGTATATGCCTGGCAGTGGCACTATCAGGAGGTGTGGTCTTGTTGGAGTAGGTGTGGCCTTGTTAGAGGAAATGTGTCATTGTGGGCAGTGGGCTTTGAGCCACTCTTCCCAGCCATGTGGGAGCCAGTCTTCTGGCTTCCTTTGGATGAAGATGTAGAACTCTCAGATTCTCCAGCACCATATCTGCCTGGATGCTGCCATGCACCCACCTGGATAATAATGGACTGAACCTCTGAACCTGTAAGCCAGCCCCAATTAAATGTTGTCCCTTATAAGAGTTGCCTTGGTTGTGATCACAGCCACTGAATAAAGGACAGCAGATGAATATTTACCGAGTAGTACCGGATACATGGCAGAACAGTTCCTGGTGCTGGGGCATAGCTGTGAGTGCAATGGTCAGGTCTAGCAGGGCGTGAGGCCCATTGTTCTGTCTCTCTTCCCCATCAGCCTCCTGAGTGGATGGCATCTGGCCTCTCCTTGGTGCCCACTTCTGCCTGGTCTGACCTTCCTCTGCCACTGTGCTAAACTCTGCTTACCACATCCAATGGGCTCTTCAGCCTTATGACCTCACTACCCCTGGAGCACTCTGAACTCGTGCCTGCCTTCTTCCCCTTTTCTGGATGCATCTGCCCCTGCACACTCCAGAGAGTAGAGACTTTCCTGAAGTTCTGTCTTCCTTCGCCCTCTTTTTAAATTTACCTTCTCTTGTCTTCAATATCCCAGAAGCCCCCTTTCCCCACCCAAGGATCAACCTCTCTTATAAGCTTCTGAGTCATGGTTGTTTGTGTGTGTGTGTGTGTGTGTGTGTGTGTGTGTGTGTGTGTGTGTGTGTGTGAGAGAGAGAGAGAGAGAGAGAGAGAGAGAGAGAGAGAGAGAGAGATCTGACTGGTACACATCTCTACTGCATGTATTTGACATCACAGACATAACATTTCCCGATTTAAATGTATTCCCTTTCCCCTTCCCTCCCTTCCCTTCCCTCCCCATCCCCTCCCCTCCCCTCCCCTCCCCTTCCCTTTTCATTTCCTTTATCCCCTCTCCCTTACTTACTTTAGAACTCATGTCTACTCAAGTGCTTTTGTTAAAAATCAGGCAAAAGCAAAATAAAAAGAACATGAAAAAATTCTTTCCTCAATATCCTCTGAAGCAGTGGCTCTCAGCCTTCCTAATACTGCGACTCTTTAACGCAGTTCCTCATGTTGTGGTGACCCCCAACCATGGAATTATTTTCATTGCTACTTCTTGCTGTGATTTTGCTGCTGTTATGAGTTGTAGTGTAAATATTTGATATGCAGGACGGTCTTGGGTGACCCCTGGTGAAAGTGTCTTTTGACACCCAGAGGGGTCGTGATCCACAGGTCTTAGAGTGCCAGTGCTCTAAGACCACACAGCATCTTCTAAATTCCTTCTCTGCAGCAACAGGCTTTATTTTTTTGCAAATTCTTTTTCATTCCTGTACCCTCTCCATAGAGGCCTCCATGCACTTGGTGTGTGTTAGTGTCTTTGTGATTGCTGTGAGCTGGAGGTCATCATCCTGTGCATCGGTCACATTAGAAGGATAGAGAGCCAAGCCGAGACCTGGGAGTCAATATATTGAGGGCCAAAGCTCGTTTTTATTTTGCACACCATGGCTGTTTACATCTCACAGTGTCCTTGGAGAAGCCTGTTTAGGAGGGGTGCTTGGACAGCGCCCACTCAGGATGAGTTCTGCCACCTGAGGAACCATGGGAAATGAGAAGACTCGAGTGTGGCTCTCCTGCGCAGCTGGAAAAGGCCAGGCCGCTGGGCTGGCTGTTACCCTGCCTCTCCTTCATGTTTTCTTTGACAACTGTTTCCTTTGAACTAATCTAAGTCTTTAGTAACGCTGAGAAGCACTGCGTGTGCTCTCTGTGTGTGCTAGCTTTGCTTCTGTTGTGCTCTGGTGCTGAGCGTCACCCTGGGAGCTGGCATGATGAAAGGGAAGATTGTTCACCAGCTTTGCAAGTGCCAGGGCCTGAGAAGTGATCCTGGCTGGGGTTAGTAAGGAGCTGAACAAGGGTGGCCGGAGGAACAGTATGGAGGCCTTGTACCAAGAGGCTGTGCCAACTGCAGAAATGAGAGAGTTAATGAGGAATGTGTTTTCTGAAGTCTCAGGACCACTTTGACTGCCCCCAGATCTGACCACAATGCTTGGTAAGACCTTCAGAACTTCTCCTACGTGTCCTCTGTCCTTTCTATCTGTTGCCATCACCCTGGCTCTGACTCCCATTACTCTTTGTGTACTGTTATTTGTTCAGTGGTGTGTGCGCTCACGTGCGCGCACATGTGTGTGTGTGTTGCAGCTGTTCCCATGCATGAGTAAAAACAATGGATTCTATGTACCTTGATGGAATCCAGCTTACTGGCCTTCGAGTCATCTGTACTTTCTCATGTTCTTTATCTAACACACTAGAGAACCGTGCTGGAGCTGCACAGCACAAGCAGTCGTGCAGGAGGGTGGTGGCTAGCCACGGGTCTCCCTCCTTACCGTGTGTATTTGTCGAGTCATCTGTACTTTCTCATGTTCTTTATCTAACACACTAGAGAACCGTGCTGGAGCTGCACAGCACAAGCAGTCGTGCAGGAGGGTGGTGGCTAGCCACGGGTCTCCCTCCTTACCGTGTGTATTTGTCTGGCACATGGATCAGTTTTATTGTACAGTTTGTTCCATCGTTGGTTCCTCAGGGTTTGTGGCCTGCTTTGCACTGCTTGCTCTGTATTCTTTGTCTCCGTCTCCTTGACGCTGATGACACTCTCATTGTTGACCACACACACCTTTACCCAGTGTATACCCAGTGTATACCCAGTGTACCACCTTTGATGTTTATATTTCTATTACTGCATAGGTTTGAGTTGTTTTGGATTAAGTTTGAGTTGTTTGAGATGTTTCCATGAGAACCACATATGCTTATGTTCAAGATATGTCTATGTTACATGCTATCATCTTCTCTGGTTTTCTGGCCTATACATCTTAGCATCATAGCTACTGGGTTGGGGCCCTGGCTTTTCTTGAGGACCGGTTTTAGGCGCTCTGGATGAACTTGATAGCGTTCTTCTTCCTTCCTCTCCCGCTTACTAACCATGACCTTTGCTGCTCATGGGATGTGATTACATACACTTTAGTACGCACTAAAAGGGGACGTGTAATGTAGAATCTGTGGGCTCTCTGGCTACATGGCTTGGTCGTCTATGCTCTGGGATTAAAGGTGAATGACAAGTCATGACAGTGTTCACGGAAGTGAAGATTGTGATGAGATACCATACAGGGAGAGAAAATATGGGCGCTGGGGTCGAAGTACCTGGGTCTGCTCTCTGGTCTACTCACCAGCCATCTAGTTTTGGGGGGTGAACTTCATTTCCTTACTGACCAAATATGGAGAGCAATAGCATCAATCTACTTGTTTTGTGGATGATGAACCAATACATACATACTTAGATTATTCTTGACTCAGAGGAAGTACATAATGCATGATATATACATAGGTATACTGTGTGTGTGTGTGTATGTGTGTGTGCGCTCTCGCACGCGAGCATGCGCACACGCGCATGCACACGCGCATACGCACACATGCAGGCATGTGAGGAAGCACTGCTGAATGAATGCTCAGCATGCGTGTGGTGGTCCGAGGGCAGCTTTGCAGTTCTCCTATCTTGTTTTGAGGCACAGTCTCTCTTGCCCGTGCTCCTGCCCTGCATACTGGTTCACAAGACTTCATCTGACTCTCCTGTGTCCACCTTACATTTCACAGTCAAGCTCTGAAATTATAGATGTGGGCCATTGCATATGACTTTTTTCTTTTTTTTTCTTTTCTATATTCTTTGTTTACATTCCAAATGATTTTCCTTTTCCTGGTTCCCTCCTCCTGCTAAGTCCCATAAGTTCTCTCTGCCAGTTCCCCAATCACTCTCCTCTTTCCTGATAATTCCCTACATTGCTGCATCAAGCCTTTCTAGGATCAGGGCCCTCTCCTTCCTTCTTCTTGGGAATGATTTGATACGTAGGTTGTGTTTTGGGTATTTGGAGCTTTTGGGCTAATATCCACTTATCAGTGACTGCATTCCATGTGTGTTCTTTTGTGAATGAGTTACCTCACTTAGTATGATATTTTCCAGTTCTAACCATTTGCCTATGAATTTCATGAATTCATTGTTTTTAATTGCTGAGTAGTATTTCATTGTGCAAATACACCACATTTTCTGTATCCATTCCTCCATTGAGGGACATCTGGGTTCTTTCCAGCTTCTGGCTATTATTAATAATGCTGCTATGAACATAGTGGAGCATGTGTCCTTATTGCATGCCGGGGAATCCTCTGGGTATATGCCCAGGAGTGGTATAGCAGGGTCCTTCAGAAGTGTCATGCCCAGTTTTCTGAGGAACTGCCAGACTGATTTCCAGAGTGGTTGTACCAGCTTGTAATCCCACCAGCAGTGGAGGAGTGTTCCTCTTTCTCCACATCCTCGCCAACACCTGCTGTCTCTGAGTTTTTAACCTTAGCCATTCTGACTGGTGTGAAATCAAATCTCAGGGTTGTTTTGATTTGCATTTCCCTAATGACTAATGAAGTTGAACATTTCTTAAGGTGTTCTCAGCCATTCGAAATTCTTCAGGTGAAAATTCTTTGTTTAGCTCTGTACCCCATTTTTTAATAGGGTTATTTGGTTTTCTGGGGTCTAACTTCCTGAATTCTTTATATATATATTGGATATTAGCCCTCTGTCGGATGTAGGGTTGGTAAAGATCTTTTCCCAATTTGTTGGTTGCCATTTTGTCCTTTTGATGGCATATGACTTTTTATATGGGTTCCAGGATTGAACTCAGGTCATCAGGCTTGCATAGCTAGTGAGACCTTATGAGCCATAACCTAGGCTCAGCATCTTACATTGATATTGATAAGTAGTAATAAAGTATACTTTTTGAAATGAAGAAACTTGATGAGACTAAAATTATTTTTTTTAAAACAATCTGAAACAGCAAAAAACAATGCTAATCAAAACTGTTGCTCTTTGCATGGAAAGACGGAAAAGGAGCAAGTGTAAGGCGTGCTTTGGGCTTTCAGTGGCTCCGTGCGCTGTGACAATGGCTGCCGAAATGTTTCTTCCGTCAGAACTCTGTCATCTCTCTTTATACACATTCTCACCAGTGCTAAGGAAGCTGAAGAAACCTCTCAGTAGGGCTTTCCAGAAGAACAGAAGCTGACGCTCTCAGAGAGGGACAGAGCCAGGTTATGTAAATGCGGAGGGCGAGGGCGGCCTTGGTGTGGTGGGTCCCAGGTCCTTAGGTCCCTGATTTGAGAGTTGTCCTAGACAACCTAGGTTAAGAGGACTGCTAGCACCAAGCCACTGTCAGGGAGGAGTCACAGCACGATTCTGGCCTACAGAGGGTCTCAGTCTTTGTTCTTCTTCCCAGCCGGGGCTCGTTGGTCCTTGTATTGAGATGAACTTTACCTAGAGTCATAGCCTCAGATGCCACTTCTGACTCTGCCATTTACAATCTTGGCTACCTTTCTGGCCACCATCCTTCATCTACAGAACTTTGTGATTTTGTTTATCACATTGATATAAAAGGATAGGAGAGACTTGATATTTTTCTGGGAGAAAGTGACATGTTTAGAATTAGAAAACTTAGAGGTGAGGCAGCAATTCGCAGGTCTTCCATTATAGTATGCACATTTTACTGATAGTCTGGTAAGTTCTTCCCACTGTGGCTGAAGCCCTGTGTGTGTGTGTCTGTGTGTGTGTGTGTAAAAATGTATGGTGCTTTCCTAGGGACAGCCATCTCCAAAGAGAGTCACTTAGAAAGGCTTTGGAAAGTTGTGATCAGTAAGATTTTATTCTCTGAGAATTGAAATCTGACAATAAATTAACTTCATTAACCACTAAACACCTAATGGGACCCTTGCCTTATAAATTAAAAATGAGCAGTGGAAGAAATAGTTTACATTTTCATAGCACATCAGGGAAATTAGCTAGATCATATATACAAATACATAAATATATGAATTTTTCAAAAAATACTGGTCTATTTGAATCTTACTGAGTTAAAACCTTGATAGAAAAGGAACATGTGAGTGGGGGGCCAGAAAAGGGGAAATCATTTGAAATGTAAATAAAAAATATATTGAATAAAAAAAGAAAAGGAACATGTGCCCTTTCATTTTCAAAGGGAAATGGAAGAGGAGAGGATGAAGAGAGAGGAGGGGAGGGGAGGTGGGGGTGGAGAGAGGGAGGAGAAACTCTGGTCATGATGTAATCCATGAGAGAATAAGTTAATAATAAATAAAAAGGAGCATGTCGAGAATGAAAGTAGATCAGTGGGCTTTGTCACAAACATGAGGGCATCTATTTAGTGCCTGGGACTCAGCAGCTGGAAAGGAGCCTGGTCTTGGCAGAGAAGCCATGAGATGCAGCCTTTTGAAGAAATTTGATGTTAGGTTAGCTAGCCTACCTAAAATGGGCTTTATCATGGCATTTTCACACACATATATGTATATATACATATATGTGTATATATGTATATGTGTATGTGCATACACACATATGTATGTATGTATATATATGTATATATATGGTAGTTCTAGTTTTCAGTTCTCTCTCTCTCTCTCTCTCTATATATATATATAATTGAATTTTGCCCATATTTGGTCCCCATTAACCTTGTCTCCTTGTCCTCTCTGTATCCTTCTATATGTATATGTATGTTATGTATAGCTATGTGTATGTTCACATATTTGGTAGATTTTACATATGAGAAAAATGAGGGTTGATATTTTGCCTCACCCCACTCTGTTTTTTACCACTTCCTCCTTTAAGATCTCCTCAAAGATTCACTTCTACCCTTATGCCTCGTGTTTGTATATAAAAACAAATATATGTATTTTTGTGCATTTAAATCTGGAGTTCACAAATGAGGGAACATGGTTAACATGATCATCAGTTTTCCTGCGAATGACATGACTTCACTTTTTTATATGGCTGAATAAAACTCTGCTGTGTGAATATTTATCACATCATCTTTTCATCTATTGTTAGGGTCTAGGCGTCTCACATCTCTTGGCTACGGTGAATAGTAGGGCAATTAGCACAGATGTAAATATCTTTGGCACAGATGGCTTAGATTCCTTCTGGTATAGACCCAGAGATGGGTTATCTAGCTTATATGACAGCGCTAGTTTTCAGTTCTTGCACTATTGCTATAGGAATCCATAGTGCTGTATCAGCTGACATTTCTGCCAGCAGTGGCCACAGCCTTGCCAGCATTTGCTGTTTCCATGGAGACAGCCATCCTGAATGGGGTGAGATGGAAGCTCTGTTCTCATTTGCCCATGTCTAAGGATATTGATTGTTTTTCCCAAAATTTATTGATCTTTCCTTTAAAAACAATTAAATTGGGACTGATTTTGTGCCTGCACCATACTGCTTTTGTCTCTGTGGCTCTGTAGTATATTTTGAGAGGAGGTGCTGCGATATGTCCAGCCTGGATCTCTGTGCTACACTAAATTGGCTCTTCAGGATTTTTTCACGTTCTATGTGGAGTGTTTGGTTTTTTTCAAGTTCTATGAAGAATGCTCTTAGGATCTTCATAGTAATTGTGCTGAATCTGTAGATCACATTTATGCCCTCAGTGTTTTAAAGTTTTCACCATACAGGTCTTTTCCTATGAATGGGAGTTTTTTTTTCTTGATTTCTTACTTGGTCAGTGTGTTACTGCTCTATAAAAAAGCTACTGAATTTTAATGTTGATTTTGGATCCTGCTACTTTCCTCAAAGTTTATCAGATCTAAGAGGAAAAAAGAGAAACAAAGTATTAAAAATTGCATAAGCAAATTTATATAACTGCAGGAAGGGAAACAAAAAAGAAATCCATGAATATTCCCTTTCCAAAGAAGAAGGAAGAAGAGGAGGAAGAGAAGGAAGGAAGGAAGGGGAGATCAGGTGGTAAATACCTTTAATCTCAGCACTCAGCAGTGTTAGGTAGAGCTCAGAGTTTGAGGCCAGACTGATATACTAAGTGAGACTTGGTCTGCAAAAGAAGATGAAGAAGAAAATTAAGGAGGAGGGAAGGAGGAGCAGGTAAAGTAGGGAGAGGAGGAAGAGAGGGGAGAGGAGAAAGAGGGAAAGGAGGAGGAAGAAGAGGAGAAAGAGGAGGAAAAGGAAGAGAAGGAGAAAGAGAAGATGAAGAAGATAAGAGGAAGAGAAGGAGAAGAAGTAGTAGAAGTAGTAGACGTAGAAGTAGAAAAAGAAGTAGAAGAGGTAGAAGAAGAAATAGAAGAAATAAAGAAGTAGTAGTAGTAGTTAGAAGAAGAAGTAGTAGTAGAAGAAGAAGAGGAAGAGGAAAAGGAAGAGGAAAAAACAATTCTCTAAAAGTACTGTAAAAAAAAAAAGTAATGGGAACCATAAGGAGAAAATGTTGTTGCCATGGTGGGACTTCCTTCTTGGTCCTCTAAAACTGGTTGTGCCAGGTAAATGCAGGGTGGGGGTCAACTGGACTTGTAGATTCCTGTAATTCCTGTGACTTATACTGGCTCTGAGTCTGTATTGAACAAAGGTTAGCTAGCCTGCTCTGCTCTTTTCTCTTCAGTATCTTCTAAACATGAAGCTGATCTGTGGGGAGGTCGGCTGCTCTCTTTCACAGGCTCCCTGCTTCCCCTTTCCTCACAAGGTCCTATGGAGCTGGCAGTGTGGTGTCTTTGCACTGAGTCATCTCTCTTCCTCTGTCAATGCCCTTCCTCTATGTAGTACTTTGAATAATAGCTCCCATAGACTTCTGCTTGGTCCCTAGTAGGTAGAACTATTTGGGAAGGATTAGGAGGTGTGGCCTTGTTGGAAGAAGTATGTCACTGACTTTAAGGTTTCCAAAGCCCATGGTATTCTCTGCCCTCCTTCCTCCTACTTTCAGATATATGTATAAGCTCTCAGCTGCTGCTCTTTATCATGCCTACTGCCATGCTACCTGCTATGATGATCATGAAGTTACCCTTGAAATTATAAGCTCACAATAAACCCTTCTATAAGATGCCTTGGTCACAGTCTCTTAACAGCGATTTAAAAGAAACTAAGTCACACTTTCTCCTATGTCATGGATTATTCTTTCTTATTCCTCCTATGTTTCACTACCTTTCTATGGTGGCAACATTTATCCACCACCATCTTACCTAGAAGCCTGTATCCTGGAAGTAGTTTTGGAGAAATGGGAGGTCAGAGCCCAGGAAGAGGTGCTGTACTTGCCCACATTTTATTTTGTATTCTGCTGGAAGCAATTGGAAGACATGGCAGATTTCTGAGTTCAGACTGGCATCCATAAAGGAAGGTTTGGGATAGATTTTTGTTGAAGAGTGAAGAAGAGAAGAAGAAGAAGAAGAAGAAGAAGAAGAAGAAGAAGAAGAAGAAGAAGAAGAGAAGAAGAAGAAGAAGAAGAAGAGGAGGAGGAGGAGGAGGAGGAGGAGGAGGAGGAGGAGGAGGAGGAGGAGGAGGAGGAGGAGGAGGAGGAGGAGGAGGAGGAGGAGGAGGAGGAGAAGAAGAGGAGGAGGAGGAGGAGGAGGAGGAGGAGGAGGAGGAGGAGGAGGAGGAGGAGGAGGAGGAGGAAGGAGGAGGAGGAGGAAGGAGGAGGAGGAGGAGGAGGAGGAGGAGGAGGAGAAGGAGGAGAAGGAGAAGAAGAAGAAGAAGAAGAAGAAGAAGAAGAAGAAGAAGAAGAAGAAGAAGAAGAAGAAGAAGAAGAAGAAGAAGAAGAAGAAGAAGAAGAAGAAGAAGAAGCAGCAGCAGCATTCAGGCTAGCTAAGTAGGGAAGGGCCTGAAGGAGGCCATTAGCATAGTGTAATCCTGAGAGGCATTTGAGGAGAGCTCTGTGAGACTGCATACAATGGAAGAAAGGCAGTGGTGGAAAGAGTAAAAGAAGAGTAAAAGAGTAAAAGAAGAGGAAAGAGAAACAAAAGTTCTGGGAGAGGATTTCTTGTTCCCCCTGAGCTGTGTTTTCCTTGGCCAGGAGTCCAGGAAAAGATACCACGAGGCTCTTTAGAGATTCAGAGTACAGTCCAACAGTCAGAAGAAGGCTGGAGACACAGATGTCATATACATGGAGGTGAAGATTAAAGCTGTGAACAAGCTTATGAAGGAAATGAGAGAGGAGATGGGGCCAAGGATGTAGGCCGGGAGCAGAATCTTCCTACTCCTGATGGTTGAAGGCAGAGCTTCAAAATGCTAAGGCCATTTGCTTGTTCTCCCGAGTCTTACAGACTGTGGGCAGATATTTGACAAACCCCTCTGCCCGCCCTGAAAGCAATAAAACCCATTATCTGCCTCTGCTAGTTTCTTCCTGTCATCTTCCCTGTTTTTAGACCTTGCCAGTCCCCACTTACACTGACAACACTGGTCATCTTGATCAATCTTTTGCCTCCATGATAACTCTTGTCATGCAGGTAAGCTGGTGTCTCATTCCCTCAAATGATCCAGTTTTGTTATGCTTATTCTTGCTTCTATTTCATGAATTGTGTTTCCCAAAGATCATGGGTTCTAGTTTAACCCTGAATGATCTAAAGCTTCTTTACTTCTTAAATCTCAATCAACCTCAGTCTCTGATTACTGTCTTTCAGTTTCCTTAGTCGTTGAGTTTGTTTTGTTTTTCAAAGCAGGGTCTTGCTATGTAGCCATGGGGCCTGGAATTTAATATGAGAACCAGACTGGTTTCTACCACATCATGGTTTGGTCTTCCTCTCTCAGTGTGTGCCCTTAGACCCAGCTGGATTTTATTTAAAAACAAATATTTGTGTGTGTGTGTTTGTGTGTGTGTGTTTGTGTGTATGTGTGTTGTGGAATGTGACATCAGGCTTATTTTTGGAGTCATAGGACAACTTTCCAGAGTTGGTGCTTTCTTTCCACTGTGGTATCTGAGGATCAGACTCAGGTCTTCAGGCTTTGCATGACCTGTGATGTTACGTGCCAAGCCATCTCACTGGGCCTAGGTTTATGTTTTGAATTTAGATTTCCTTAGTCTACTTTTTATCTCTTTTTCACATAGTCCCCTTCTCTAACTGGGACTCCTCAGTTCACCAAATTAACTTTTGTGCTTTATTGTCTGTCTGTATGCCACAGATACTGGACCAGTCTAGCTATATACTAGATATATTATGATTCTGGATAAACTGCCCCCACCACCTGGGTGCTGTGGAGGACTGCTGGGGTAATCTCAAGAGACCTATTGATTCGACTGTAACTGTGTGCTGCCAAGTGGGGTCTCAACTCTGTTGGCCAATTCTCTTGTGTTCACTTCAGCCTTTCTCATAAAGCCTCTGTCTTTCAGCATAATATCTTGTTCTTTGTACAGCTGATCACATGGCCTACTAAGTAGAGCCCTGCAGATGGAAACTTACTTATGTTAATCTCTGCACTGTCCAGTCCATGAGGGTTATGTGGTTTGTGTCCATACGACCAAATCCACCCAAATTCAGACTACACATTTCATTTTTCCTGTTTACTCTGACATGACTTCTTCATTACATCTTTTTCCTCTATTTTTTTTTTGCCTCTACCTCCATTTATGTTTCTTCTTGTTGGCATGTAAAATGCATCTCCTAGGTTTGAAAGTATTTACAGATTAAGTTTGTGGATATTTCCCCGTTGTCTCAGCTGCTATCCTCGGTGTCTTGTGGTGACAGGTACTTTCTTGTTGCCCTCTCCCCTCTTTTGTTTTCTAATTGACTCTGATATAGACCTAGCACCCTGGTATAGTCTGTGAGCAGGAATGTCTTCATTCACATAGGCTGGAGTCAAGAAGCTGGGAAGAAGATGTTGTTGCTAAACTGTAAGAAAGATGTATAAGAGGTAATATACGGAGCCATGGTAGTGCATGCCTGGAATCCCAGCACTTCAAAGATGGAGGTATGAGCATCAGCAGTTTGAGGACAGCCTGAGCTACATGTGACCCTGTCTTAAAAACAAAAGCAAACAGACTGAAATAATAGATATAGGAATGATTATTGCTTATTTCTTAATGTTACATTTGTAGTTGATAGGAGTCCTTTGGTTTATTAATGTATATGATAAAGTTTGAGCCCATTGAAATAGCGTGTTCTATTGAGCAGAAGAAAATACCTTCTTCTTGATTATTGCTTGAATAACTTTGCTACTTTAAAAATTCAGTGTAGTAAAAATTCAAGCTACAATGCTGTCCTGTCTACACACCAGAACAGTGTCTTCTAATTTTTTTCTTAAAAGCCCAGGTTGTTAAATTCATTGTAGGTTTTACCAATTTCCTGTCAGCATGCATCACTCAGCCAGCCTACTGATGAAGTGTGTGAAAGCTTTTAGGTAAGGTAGAGGACAAAGAGCTTTGCTACTTCCTATTACTTCCATGTGTCCTTGCTTTGGAAGGAAGAAGAAGAGTATTCTAGTGAGCCAAAGCTTGGACTGTGGAGCCAGACAGATGTGAACTTGGACTTACACTTCAGCTCCTCCACTTAGTAGCTAGCTCTGGAGCAAGCTCCTGAGCTTTGTGAGCCTCAGTTTTTAAATTCATAAAACAGGGCCGGTACTAGGATCTACCTTGTAGGATTAGTGTGTGGTTAAGTGTGATGATGCTTGGGCAGTTTATGGAGAAGCTTCTGACCACGGGGAAACTCAAGAAGAAGGTCATCATGTCCAGTTTCAATTGAGCTTTAGTTACATGATGTGAGAAGAGAGAGCAGAAGAAAGAAAAGCAATTCTTTTAAAAAGCCCTAATGGCTAGTTATGCAGAGGCTAATGACACAGTCTCGTCCCCTATTTGGGGATTCAGTCCCAAATGTAGTTAGACTCTTATCTTAAATAGTTAGACAGAAACTTTTAGGGCTAACATGATTCTCTTGGTTTAAAGTAAAGCCTTGGTGGATCCCATGGCCTCTCTGGTAATATTTGAGTGTCAATCCTTTTAAAAAGTCCTGATGGCTACTTAGGTAAAACTGGTTAATGACACAATCCTGTCCCTCACTTGATCCTTCTCTATCTGTTATCTGGACACTTCTCTGATTTTCCAAAGTCAAGGACATTTCCGAAGAAAGCGGTACCTTTCTTAACCTCACAGCTCTTCCTTTGCTGATATGAAAGTGAAGCTACAGAGAAGGAAACTCTTTGGTACCCTAGGATTGTGGTCAGTTGTGTCATTACCCTTTTATTAGCTATTCTGAAAAATGCTTCCTTCCCAAGCAGGGGTCAAAATGAGGTAAAGGGAAGAGGTGCTTTGGGTTTCCCTTTAAAGAAACATGATATCATTAATAATATCAGTCATAAGTCTTCTCATCCAACGTTTGTTAGTGTATAAGATTGGGAGCATGAAATTAAAGTTGGAATAAAGAATGGCATTTACTGTAAGGGATCGAGCATCTGAACAAATGACATGGATCCAAACTCATTTGAATTCCTTCTTACAGAAGTCTAACAACAACAAACAAATTCCAAACAAATCATTTTATACTTAAAATGAGGTAACTTTAAAAATGTTATCATGATGAAATATCAATACAACATTTTCAGGAGTGTTTCTACATGTTGTATATCATACTTGATATTTTGGACTCTATCTACAAAGTATGCTTTCTTTGTAGGAAATGAAACTTGGCCTTTCTACCTTTAAATGACTACAATCTTTCTTAGTAGTGTAGTATTTGCATTGATGATATTAGTGACTGACATCAGACAGGATCTGCAGATGAGAGAGGGTGGGCCATCTATGGGATGCTTTGAGGATATGTGTGTGGCAAAAGCAGGAAAGACTGATAAAGTGGCTTTGTTCTCATGAAGATAGTGATGAGGGAAGATCAGAGTACACTCTAGATCACTTGGAGTTTTGATGACGGCTAATAAAATCTTCTGTTCCCTACAGAGGGCTGTCACTGCCTTTAAAAGCTTTTGTTAAGTTTTTCAGACTACTCTGCGATTTCTTTTGTGCTTGATTTTAAGAAACTTTGCAGAATTAGCCATTGTGTGGATGTGTTTTGAAGAGATAAGACATTATTTGCAGCCTTACTGTAAGACGGAGTTTAACTTTTAAAGTTGTTTCCTTGGAAACATCTTATGCAGTACATGCCTCCGATTTCTGGATTCAGAAACCTAGAGGAAGTTACTGTTTATACTCAGACAGGCTTGTCTGTCCCTAAGAGTGAGCATTCTGAGCTTATGCACTGTTTACTGTCCTTTGAAGTACAGATTATTTTAAGTATGAATTAAAAATAATACAAAGACCGCTCTTTTACAGTATGTATAAACAATAGTACGGTATTTCAATTCTGGCAGATCTATTTCCTGGGCTCAACTTACAAGAGTTCTGTTTATGCTGCCTTTCTTGTGCAGGGTCACATTGTCATGGTTGTGTCTGTCCTCCTTCCACAGCTTCTGCTAGTGTCCAGCATAACAGGGAGAGGTGTCAGGAAGGGGCAGCTCTATCAGTTAATGTTTGGCAGTTTCTGAGGAGATGTGCTCTCTTGGCTGCATTCAGCATTTTTGATGCGGTGAATATTTCAGTAGTCTCCTAAAGCTACAGATGAATCCAGCATGCTTTAGATTTGAGAACACATACATGTAGCAGCAAAGGCTGACTGGTTGAGGGTGTCTTGCTAGAGGTAAGTGCTGCAGGGTTTAAACCAGAGGTCTATTTCGGTTTTACCCAAGAAAAACAGATAGCTTCATGTATTTATAACTCCAGAATTTTGCTTAGAGAGTTGATAATCCTTCAGAAAAATGCAGAGAGAGGCGCTAGCTCCACGAACCAGTTTCTAGCGTTTCCCATCACATTTGACTTTAGTGGAGCCACATAGGAAGTCTGTGCACTGAGACCATTTGAAGATTTGTCCTCAGCAAGCTCTGCTTAAGCACAAAGAACTGCCCAAGATTATTGAAAATAATGAAGACTGAGTTCTAATGAGTCACGGGAGCATTCTTCTAAGGAGGGATTCAATCTGGGTGTGTTGGTTCATGCTTCTAATCCCAGAATTTAGGAGGCTGAGACCGGAGGGTCACACGTTTGAAGCTAGTTGGTCTACATGACAAGACCTTGTCTAAAGTACAAACAAAAGAGAAAGAAATATGGTTTGCCTTTTGCTCTGTCTCCTTTTGTAATTCAAGGCTCTGGAACCCAAATATTTTATGATTGTTTTTAAGGTCATGACTCCCCTGCCCCTATCAGACAAAACATATTCTCCTTGACAATTACTGTCCTTCAAATCTGCTACAACTTTAATAACCTTCCTCTTGTTTAAGACTTTGCATGGCTTTGTTCTGCTTGTAAAATTTAGTTCAAATCCCGACCCCAATTTACCCTACATTCTTTATCCTTATTTTGAGGAACTCTTTCCCATTTTCCCATATTTTGAAGACACCTTGCACTTTCTCCCCAATAGCTTTTGCTTTACCTGATTCATTCACCAAATTCATATATGTTAAGGTACTTTCCACCCAATGTGATGCTATTTGGACATAGGGCTTTGAGGGTCAATAGGGTTAGAAAAGGTCATGAGTATGGAACTTAGAAAATAGAGTTAGTGTTCTTCTGTGTAAGCACAGGATGCAGACAGAGTTGGATAATCCCACTCTGGGACACGTCAGCAAGGAGGTAGATGATTGTAAACCAGGAAATAAACCTCACCAGAACCATATCATGTTGGCACCTTGAGCTTGTCCTGCCATCTTCTAAAACTGGAAATAGGAAATTTCTACCACTTAAACCTCCTGGGCCATAGAACTTTGATATGGTGTCCCAACTAACCTAAGACACTCTGGTGCATACCTTGGTGTATAATGTGCTGTCTCCATCCTTTGCCACAGACATTCCTCCTTTGGCTATTTCTTATTTCTTCAAAGCTATTGCTTCTTAGAGTCTTACAAAGTTTTCATAAAATGCCCAAAAGTGCCTAAGTTCCGTCCAAGTACCACACACACAATACTCACATAAGTTCGTGTACACACACAAACACACACACACACACTATACTCACACAAGTGCATGCACACACACACACATACACACTATACTCACATAAGTGCATGCACACACACACATACTACTTACAAGTGCATGCTCACACACCATATACACCCACCCCTCCCTTGGGAAGGTTTCCTTGGCTGTGAGGTTCTCCCTCCCCCCAGCTGCTAGCTCGCTCTCCCTCTTCTAAACACCTGCACATTATACATGGTTTGCAGTAACCCTGTTTGGCAGCACTCCTGGCCTAGGTAATGGCTCAGCATCTGCTTCCTTGCTTCTGATTAGCTTTCTGGGATGCTGGCAGAGACCTATCTATCCTGCTCACTGATAAGTGCTTTCTAAAATGCCTGGCACACAGTAATCATAAAATTTGTTCAAGGATCAGACGAAATAATCTGCTGTAGGGTGTCCTACTAATGAGTACTGGTGCCTTCTGGAACCGGGTGGGTCTCACACAGTGATTGTAACGTCTGTGTGAACTCTCGCAGGCTCTGGTGTCTTTCTGACAGGCAGAGCAGCCCTTGCAATGGCTGCTATCCGCCTTCGGAGGCAGGGAGAGAGTAAATACCCCCCTCCCCTGGGGTGATTGCAGTTGCAATTTATTTCTAGACAGATCTTTTTATTTCATGTAAAGAAGATGGTCTTTGTCAGGGCCTTTTTGCTGTTGTCAGAGTGTGATGCCACAAAGGTTGCCCATTAGCAAACCCTTCACTAGCCTGTTCTTGCTCTTTAAATGTCTCAAGTTAACAATGTGCTGTTTGGTCCTTTATCTCGACTCTGCACAGCTCCCATTGTTACAAACAATACTGGCTGGATGCTTCTAGAGACAGCAATATTTTAGCTTTCAAGTTGATTCTGTCTATTCTTGAGCTTGAAAAATAAATCAATTCAAAACTTTAAAAACAAAAGAATAATCACAGGAGATGTAGTTCAGCTTGGGTTTGGAGGAATGCCAGCACCGTGAAGCACTTTTCCAAAACCTTTCAAGTCGAATATGAATTGACTTATTAATAGTTATGTGCTCCATGGGAGGTGGGGAGTGGAGAGAGTGCAGATACACTGGAGTCTGACTTGCTCTGAATTTTTTAAAAATTTAAATTACATGTGATTTTTCGATGGATGTATAAGAAGTAAAAAAAAAAAAGATTAATGTGGCAATGTGTGATGTTTCGGCACATTTGTACATCGTGTAGCGTTTAAATAAATCAGGTAGAATATAGGTGTTTTCCTGAACAGCATTTCTTTATGGTATATGCGTTTGAAATCCTCTTCTCTGCTGGTAAGTGAGGTTTTTTATTATCTACAGTCGCTATGATGTGCCCGGGCATGCCCCAAACTTCTGGCTAGTGTGGAACTTTCTCTCAGCACCACTGACATGCGCACCGGGCATGCCCCAAACTTCTGGCTAGTGTGGAACTTTCTCTCAGCACCACTGACATGCGCACTTGGTCACTCAATTCTCATCCCTCATCCTCCCCAGCCCCTGGTAACCACCACTCTCCTCTCAGCTTCAAGACTGACTTTTTAGGCTCCACATATGTATAAGGTCAGCTGGAATTTGTTTTTCTGTAACGGGCGTAGTCTCTTTAACACTAAGATATTCAGTTTGTAAATGGCAGGATTTAAATCTTTTTGTTGCTAAATAATATTTAATTGGATATCTATCTATCTATCTATCTATCTATCTATCTATCTATCTATCTACCATCTACCTCTCTGTCTATCAATCATCAACTATCTATCTATCTATCTATCTATCTATCTATCTATCTATCTATCTATCTATCTATCTACCATCTACCTATCTATCAATCATCAACTATCTATCTGTCTGTCTGTCTATCTATCTATCTATCTATCTATCTATCTATCTATCTATCATTTGTATGTCTGTATGTCTGTCTGTCTGATTATCATGTATCTACATCACATTTTAAAGTATATTCCTCAGTTGATGGCTACTGTGAACAGCATTGCAATGAGACTTAAGTTCAGGGATTTTAATTGGCATTCAGAAGCAAATGCATCTATACATGTACATACGTGTGTGCGTGTGCAGGAATGAGATTGCTGCATCATATTACACTACTCTTTGATTTTTTGAGGGACCTCCATGTTGCTTTCCATAATGTTGAATATCAATCTCCATCAACTCAGTGCAAGAACTTCCCCTTTTTACAATTTGTCCCACACCCTGTGAATTTGATCTTGCTGATGCAGCCATCCTTACTGGTGTGAAGCAACAGTTCATGCTGTTTTAATTTGTATATCCCTGCAGTTTGATATGCAATTTGCATATTGTATACAATGAACCTCATTTTATTTATCTGGAGAATAGGGTAATAATAGAGAATTTGAGGTACTTTGATGGGTAAAATACAATGTCATTAAAGCATTATATTGAACCATTAGGTTATTAAAAAGTCGTAGCTATTTCTTTGTAAGAGACCTGGTAATTCCTGCAGACAGTGGTCTCAGCCTGGCTTTTACCAAGTTGGAACGTGTACTATAAAAGAGCCTCTGTACAATGGATTAATGTCTTTATTTGAGTCCATGTACTCTTGTCCAAAGAAATGATGGGGTTGGATGTGGTCCTGAGTGATACATCCTAATCCTGAGGAAAAACAATTTAAGATATGGCTGCATTAAATCCAAAATGTGAGGCTAATTTATTCCTCTATGATTTCAGCACATTCAGCTTATCAGCTAAACGAATCTTCTCTTTATATTGCTCTCTGAGGATTAATTTATAGCTTTGGTGAGAAAAATTCCGTTGAGCTCTTCTGATATGTCTACTGAGGTATATACACTTCAAGACCCTAAGCCACTCAAATACCACTCCTTATGGCCTTATGTTTAAGTAGCATTTATTTTCTCCTTTCTCATTTGGAGGGATTTGCTGTTAAGCTTAGAAAATCACACAGTGTGCATTGTCTGGTACTTGTTCCTATAAAATGTAGAGACTTACTTTTATTATTTTCAGTTATGTGTAAGTATATATCTGCACATAGAGACATGCTTGTGCACACAAGTTTCATGGAGGCCAGAGGCATCCTATGCCCTGGAGTTGGAGGTAGAGATGCTTCTGATCTGTCTGACATGAGTGTTGAGAACCAAAGCCAGGTCCTCTGGAAGACCAGCAAGAGCTTTTGGGCCGCCTCTCCAGCCCCATCTCAGATATTTACAACGAATACAGAAATTGTTCTATCTCACTCCCTTGCTGAAAATATAGCTAATGTGGCAATTATGCTAAGGTGATAGTGGCTTTGAAAAGTAGTCATATATTAATTTTATTATAATTGGAATGTCAGAATAATGTAAGAGGTAATAATATATAAATCATTGTTCTATTAATTTATAACTTAAAGAGAGCTGAAAATGCAATATTAATATAAAATTCATTATATGATGTGTATTTTTCCTACAGAGGAAAAACATGCTTGCAATAATTGTGTGACTAGTCTTAGTAAATACCTCCTATGTGTCACATGGTACTCTGTGGCTTCTGGAGTTATATTTTCACAGTACCCTGTGGAAAGTGTTCCTATTACCCTCTGGGGAGAATTTAGAATAGAGCTTGGTCAGTGACTGTCCAGGGTCCCCTCAGGTAAGAAGAGCCAGTTGTCCAGGTGCCTGAGGATAAGGGTCCCTGAGAACATGCTGAAACAAAGCCTTGAGTGAAGTGTATCCTAAGCGATCCTGGGAACAGCACCAGGAAGAGAGTGTGTTGATCAGGTCTAGGCTCGGAGGATGGTGAGTCACCATATAGACTGTAGACATAGCTGTGACCTTGGCTTCCTTTAGAGAATTCTCTGGCTAGAAACAGGCTTCACATCTGTCCCCAGCTGACTGGTGGAGTGCCCTTCAGGAAGGGACACACCATTGCTCTTGTCTAAGTACAGTCTCCAGGTAGATTTCAGCGTCCACCTGGAGGAATGGGTGTGCTTGTGCCACAACCATCTCCAGCTGCCCCACCCCTCATCAGGAAAGAGACGCTTTGCTTATGTACATTAAGGCTCTGGACATGAGATCAGACAGGCTTTGGGGTAAATCGACTGACTGATAGAAGAAAGGAAAGGGAGGCTGGAGACAGACAAAGATCAGGGGAATCTGTACTGCTACAACCCAAGAAAAGTGAATGGAGTGTTTCCCCAAGGAGGGGGCTTAGCCCTGCTGATACTTGATTTCATTTTTTCTTTCTGCATCAAGAACTGAGTGAGAGAGCTGGGGAGATGACTCAGCAGGGACGAGCATTTGCTGGGCAAGCAGGAGGACCTGAATTCAAGTTCCTAGGCACTGGTCAAAAGTCTGGTGTGGTCTCCCTGGACAAACATTAAAAACCTTGGGTGGTCCTAAGCATATCTATGGTTTCCACACTGTCATAGGCAGAGACACGAGAGTCACAGGGTTTTCTGGCTACTAGTCTGGTTCCAGGCTCAATTTTAGTCTGATCTCAAGGGAATTAGGTGGACCATGATAGGCAGGACACTTGGCATCCTTTTCTGGATTCTGTGCTTGCCTGTGCATATACACACATGTGAGTGTATAGCCATCTCCTCCACCCCCAACACACACACAGAGGATGGGATAAGTTTATGTTGTTTCAGACTGATTAATTTTGGCTGTTTTACTATGGCCACCCAAGGAAACTAATCCTACAGGCCTTGTGCTTCTTGGGCCATTGCCTCCCATAAGTTTATCCCATGTGGAAACTGCTCCCCTAGGACTCTGACTGACTGGTGTTTTGTCCTGAGGATACTCATAAGGAGAAGGGTGGCACTCTAGCTCTGCTGTCACAGGTGTGTTAGGGACCATATCATGTATCTTTTACCTGCTCTGCTGTCCCTCATCCATGGCTAACACCTTTCTTGGTCAAAACAATGTGACGGGGAGTTCGTTCTTCCTAAAAACTCTGAACCCCTGTTTACTCTAACAGTCCCTTGGCATCCGTCTGTTTACTGTCAGTCAGCAGCCTGTCACCTGTAAAGAGTGGTAGCAGCACACCTCCTGGATGTCATGTCTGTCTTCTGTCTGCCCTGGACACTTTCGATGTTTTGTATTGATTTAATGACTCCCAACGCTTGGACCTTTTTTTTCTTGCTGCTGGTGACTTGGTGAAAGAAGGATGGAGAGAGCAGGCAGCAGCCTCAGCCATCTAACGTGTCCCATGGGGAGCACCCCTTGCTCTGGGGAGCACTCCTTGCTCTGGGGAGCACTCCTTGTTCTGGGGAGCACTCCTTGCTCTGGGGCGCATGGGGCGGGGGTGGTCTGTCTTTTGTCCTGATGCTGGAATGCATCAGCAGCTGCATTGCAGGGATGCCTTGTAGTTCTCATGGACTGGAGATTATTGCAGCAGTGCTTGAGCTGCTGAGAGGCCAACGTGTGCTGTTTGCCACTCTCGGTTCAGAGAGGTCCCGTTGCATTCCAGATCACACACCCAAGCAGCAGTCGAGTTGGACCTCAATGCTCTTCCTTATTGGTGGGTTCTCAGGAACTGGACTTGATTATTAAAGTGAGTTAAGTGGTGTTTTAAAAAACCTTCATTTTTTGTTGAGTGATTTTCAAATTCCATTTATACCAAAATTCTGTCTGATGATGAAGCAAACTCATGGATGATCTTTATTCTGTGTATGTAGAATACGATTTTGTATGTTTGCATGTGCATGTGCATGCATGTGTATGTGTGTGTGTGTGTGTGTGTACATACTGCAAGTTGGGTCATCTCTAAACATCTCTAAATACTGTGCAGCATTTCAGTCGGAGGAAGGCCCATGCATATACAATAGTAGTTCCTTAGAATTATAATGGAACCCAAGAGTTCTGTTGCTTGGTGACACAGCCATTTAGCATTGTATGTACCATGTTTCTCACTGTGGTGGTGATGTGCTGCAAACCAACATGCCCTACCATCATGTAAGACTAAAGCACACACACCTGTGCTACCGCACTCACTACTTGACAATAATAAAAAACTTGGCGACTGGTCTATACATGTATTATGTATGCATTTATGTATGTATACATGTGTTATACACTTATGTACGTAGACATGTATTTCTGATTTTCTCAAAGCACACTTATGCAGAAAGAGAAAGAGTTGACCGCAGAGCAATGCACTATGTCTCCCAGCAGCAGCTTTCTTTGCTGTGCTATTGCATCTCTTGGACATATCCTTTGTTAAGTGAGACACAGTTGTACTCAACACTAGTTTTAACACCTAAAGCCATCACACAAAGTATCCTCACATTTCAGAAAGAGACCATGACAAAGAAGTACACTGGTTGAAATTCAGAAAACAACTAATCATGAGGTTCCCATGCCCAGCTGATCTCCATCACAAGCCCAAGTCTCAGGATACATTGGAGAAGTAGGGCTAGTAAGATTGGAAGAACCAGAGAACCAGGAACTCAGCTTCAAGGTTGAGGGAGTGCGGGGCACACGTGGGAGGGATTGGAGGTAAAAGAATGAGACCCATGACACCTCAATAGTATGGATGCCTAAACAAGACATGATCCATAAGGATAAGAATGGATATGCTAATGTGGAAAGGGAAAACCTCACAGAACCTACCCTGTGACAAAGAACTGTAAGCAACTAACAACTGCTGGGGGAGAACTAGCCTTCCCCAGGGATGGGCCCAGTGGCCAGCCCTGAAAAAACATACACCTTAGCAACACTTTAAAGGACTGAGCTGGTTGTATTTGTGTGTGTGTGTGTGTGTGTGTGTGTAAAATTAAGAAAAAGAGGCCATGAATTTGAGAGGGAGTGAGGGGAATACATGAGAAGGCTTGGAGGTAAAAGAGGGAGTGGGAAATGTAATTATATTTCAATTAAAATTTGTGAAATGAAAAGAAAGCTCCCAAAGGAGGAAAAAACCCAAACCATAAACAAAGACTTGCTGCTTCTGTCATTGCTAGCCACACATTAAAATAAATATTATGATCTGGATTTAATTTTCAATTTTTTAGTGAGAGAATAAAAGCCTTTCTCTTATAATAGATCTTAACAAAAAATTTCCTGTCAGTGCTAAAAAATTAGGGAGAAAACCAGGAAGGTTCTAACCCATAGCCAACAAGACACATTTTATTACTGTCCTTCAAGTGATTGCAGATGCTCCTTCAACCTCAGATATAGGCAGATGTTCAGGGGTCGCAGCAGTTTAAGATTGACTAGCTTATGAGCAAGGTGACAGTCGTGTCATCTGTCATTAAGAATATAACAGGGTTCATTTTGAGAATGCTTTTATTATGGTTAAGACCCAGGAAGAGGCAATTGGAAGGAACGTTTCTTTCAGACTGCTCACTAATCATGGCTGTGGAACTTGGAAGAGATCTCAGAGCAGGGAATTATGATCATTGTCAAGGGGATGAAGTCTGCAACAGCAGAGAGCCTTTTAAAACTGTGGGTTGTTTACATGTGTGTCACACTGTTGACAACCGGCCAAAAAGGCTGCTCAGTGGCTTCATGTCCCAGAGCTTTGCTGTCATGTTAATTAATAACTCTGCAATGCAAACCACCTTCTTGCCTGTGATATCTGTGGTAAACTTCTTCATGATACTGTTGTTAAAACAGGACATGAAGATATTTTCAGTCTGCAAGTGCCTGAAGTATTCAAGCCACTGCCTCTGCAAGCGTGTGTGTGTGTGTGTGTGTGTGTGTGTGTGTGTGTGTGTGTACCCATGCATGTGTGTACATGGTGTGCATGTGCCTGTCTGTGTGCCTGTGTGTGTATATATGTGTGTGTATACATTTATGTGTATACGTGTGTGTGCATGTGCCTGTCGGTGTGCCTCTGTGTGTGTATGTATGTGTGTGTATACACATTCATGTGTGTACATGTGTGTGCATGTGCCTGTCGGTGTGCCTGTGTCTGTGTCTGTGTGTATGTGCATACTGGGGGCAGTTCCCTCCTCTGACTCGGCTAGCATTTTTTCCTACTCTATCATCTGTGAGGATTTGGCACAGATTTTCATTAGTAAGAACAATTCTTCCAGGGAAAAGTTTAGTCTCAGCCTTGAAGCATTTGCAGGGTATGGAAAAGACGGATCAAATGTTTACGTCACCACTATCCAGCTTCAGTTGGGGGTTGGGGGAAGCAGAGGATTTGTTCCCTGAGAGGCTTGTCTCAGGAGGGCCAGTGGATAGGATGTTTGACCCTGGATTTATTAACTGAGAAGTAGAAATTATCTGTGGCCGAGGACAGCCAATGAGATAGGAAGACAAACCATTTCTAACTCAATTAGAAACATAACTCTTTCCGCAGCTGACCTTGAAATAGAAGGAAGCCCATTGCAGGGTAGTGAGATGCCTTTCACACCAGCCAGCCTGAAAAGGGCATTATCAAAAACAGTTTCTTTAAAAATGTATAATTCATTTCAGACCTGTGCTGGAATAAATAGTTCCTAGGAGCCTCAACAGATGTAAATAATAGGTAGTAATCTTTGTAAGAGCAATTCTGTCAATTGTGGAATCTTTCACATATACAAAGGAGCTGTCTCAGACACTGTGAACTTGAAACACTGTAATTTCTAAGCAACTCAGTGTTTCCTAAAGCACATGGCAACAATTAGAGATCAAGTCTGCACACAGATAAATAAATAAATAATGTTAAGTTCTGGGCCAATAATGAAAACCAGTTTCATGTTTCTTTTACACCACTGCAGAGTGCTGGGAGGACATACATTTGGGGGGATTTGTGGTTTTGGGAGAATTTGAACCCAGGGCCCTACGTATGCCAAGCGTATGCTTTCCCTGCCAAGTCTGTCGTGCTACAGCTCAGTGCTCCTGTAGAGCCTCATCCAGGTCATTTTTCTTCATTTCTGATATGGTTGTTTACATCCAATGTCTGCACTGGTGCATCTTTCAAATGTTAACTATTACAATGGAGGGCATGGTGGGGAAATATTCAGGCTACTTCTGTTCTATTAAATCTTGGCAGGTGGCAGAGAGTCTTGGAGAACCTTGAATTATGATGAATCCAATCTATGTACAGGTGATCCTTAAACTCTTAGGATCTCCGCAAAAAGAATTCTCTCGAGAGATGAACACATACAAACAACTCTATTCATAGTGGTGTTAAAACGACTTTTAGTAAATATTGAAAGCTGTGTAATAGCCACAGTGTCTAAAAATATATTACAATGTGAAAACGTGTTAGAATTAGCTGACATTCAAAAAATTATTATTTTTAATGTATGAGTGTGCATGTACACGTGTGCGTGAGTGTGGGGTGCCCTTGGAGGTCAGAGATGTCAGATCCCTTGGATCTGAAGATACAGGCAACTGTGAGCCACCTTGAGTGCTCTGAACTGAACTTGGGTCCTCTGAAAGGGCAGCATGTGCTCCTAAACATTGAACCATCTCTATTCGTTTTTTCTCCTTTCCTTCTTCCTTCCCTCATCCTCTCATGCCCATCCATCCATCCACCATCCATCCATCTATCCATCCATCCATCCATCCATCCATGTACCATCCATCCATCCATCCACCATCCATCCATCTATCCATCCATCCATCCATCCATCCATCCATGTAACATCCATCCATCCATCCATCCACCATCCATCCATAATCTATCTGTCATCCATTCATCCACCATCCATCCATCCATCTATACTTTTGTCCTTTCACTCATTCAACTCTAGATCCTTAACCTTGTAAAGATATCTGTGATACAAGATGTGGAAGTGAACAATGTTGTGGAGTGTTTATCTTGTGAGCGAAGTCAGACAGAAAAGAATAAAAAATAAATAAAACAGTAGATTGTCATAAGTCTAGAAAGCCTACACAGCGGCCTGTTCAGTCTAAATGCATTCTCTTAGTAGGAAGAGAGGACTTGTCTTGGTTGGTGATGCACAGTGACAAGTGAATGGGGAGATGGCCTGCTGATACTGCAGCTGGTAGGGCGGAGGGCATGGCATGCAGAACAGAAGAGAACAGAAAGTATGTGGGCAGTAATGCAGGCTATGTTGAGAGGTAAGGGAAGACCAGTGCTGTCAGGGGAAAGAAGAAGAGAGAGGCGGCTGTGCCACATGGACATCGGAGACCTTGATCAGAAGCTTGAATTTGCTATGGTTGTGTTGAAGGGCTTAGGGAAACTCAGCCCAGCAGCTGAATTATGTAAAAAGGCAGGAGCTTCTTGTTCACTGCACCACAGGCCATCAGTTAACGAAGACACAGCAGAGGAATTATTCTTGGTCTCTGCTATGAGGAAAAAGTTTGAAATTTTAAAAATCACATGTCTGAGTCATACATGAACAGCCCTCTAATCCATATGATGATGCAGCATCCTGGAAGCTGGGGGCTGACTGCAACTGTTTATAGTTGTTCTATGTCTTGATGCCACATTGTAGTATTCCTATTTGTAAGAGTTTATTGAAATAAGCAGGCAGTATATATTTGGATGCCCCAAGGTGAAAAGCAAAATAGAAAATTGCATGCTGCTTTGGCTGGGGAGGTGGCTCAGCAGTAAAATTCTTGCCACGCAAGGCTGAGGATCTAAGATGATCTCAGATCCTGGTCGAGAAAATTTAGTCTCAGACTGCCCACATAGAACAGCTGGATGTAGTTGTTGTTGTTGTTGTTGTTGGTGTGTGTGTGTGTGTGTGTGTGTGTGCAATCCCAGCACCAGGAAAGCAGACTTAGGCCCGCTGGTCAGGCAGCCTACCGTAAGAGCTAGTACCAGGCCAAGAGGGAGAAACTGTGTCTTAAAAACAAGGTAGAAGTCACTTGACAAACATGCCCTCTGACCTTCCTGTGCATACCCCGTATGCTGCCTGCTCACACGTGGATATACATCCACACCCACAGGGACACATGCATAGGCATTTAACAAAGAAAGCATTTCACCTGAGGGACTTGTTTTAACACCTGTATATACTGGTGATTACAGCTTCTTTCAGAAAATCTTTGATAATAGTGTGTGTGTGTGTGTGTGTTGCTATAACTCAAGGCCCTTTACATGCAAGACAAGTATGACATGCCCAACTTTTGTTTATGCAGATATCAGAGTCTGTCTGTCTGTCTGTCCATCCTTTTAATCTTAACATCCCTATATTCCACATGCCCTTTCTCTTAGTGGATCTGGAGTGGAGCCCTGGCGTTTCCAGTGTCATCTACAGAGACATTCCTCACTGTTCATAGTTGGAAGGCTTCCATTGGATAATGTATGAGACCTAGACAGCCTTCCCTGGGTTTTCTCTTACTGTCTTCTCTCAGGCAGTGTGTGCAGTGAGCAGCCTGATTCATGCCCCTGTGGATGTGTGGGAGTGAGATGGGGTAAATTCTCAGGGTCCCAGCTGCTAGGTGAAAGCCTGCTTCCCTATTCATAACACATAGCTCTGGAAATGTGTGCACATTTCCTGTGCAAAGCCTGTGTCATTGGCCTCTCCAATAGCAGTGTGTGTGTGTGTGTGTATGTGTACATGTATGTGTGTGCATTTATGTGTGTGTATGTGTACATGTATGTGTGTGCATTTATGTGTGTGTGTGTGTGTGTGAAATTCTTAGACTTCTGTTTGTTTTACTGGGTATTTATCGTTGAGTCTATGATTTTTCCTAGTCCCAGCTCCCTAATTTATTAACTTGTATCATTTTATATTGTGTGCATTTATAAGATACTGGAAAGTCACTGCACTCACTGGTGAAGGAGAAATTGATTAAGTAGGTAAATTTTATGTGTTTAAGTCATTTCACTTATTAGCTTTGTGTTATGATTATTTTTTCCATTTTTATCCCTTCCCCCCAGTCTATGAGCCACTTAAGAACAGCATGGTCTATGCCTTATTACTACTAGAAGATCAATGCCAGGCACATATGTGTTGTCTAATACACAGCTGGTATTTTAATTTATAGCTTGGCAGAGTAGTGGTACTTTTAAACCTAGAGGCCTAGAATGAGTTCATAAGTAGAAGAAGTTTCTGTGAATAAATACAGTGAATGAATACAACGAATGGCTTGGTGACTATGGGATTTTTAAAAAGAGAGATCTTGTGTCAGTAGCAATAAAACATATCATTATGGAATGGACTCAGCATGCCTTGTTTAACTGGATGCTATTATAACATAAATTAAAATGGTATTCTGTCAGTACATGACTGGAGAGCAAATAAAACCCTATACTGCATGGCAGATGAGAAATATAATGAAAACATTTATGAGGAAAAGTGTCCCATGAATACATTTGAAGATAAATGTCAAGAATCGGCAGGCCAAATGAATAACTTTGCAGGAGAAATTCTGCACGAAGGATCTAGGCACCACATAGGCACAGGAGAAAATCCTGTAATGGCTTTAAAATCAAATGATTACAATTTCCTCTGTATAACAACATATAAACTGTATCTCAGACATTCAGCAGTGTTGCTAGACAGCTGACTCCTGATTGTTTTATGACTCGTGTCTAGATAAGCTCTAAGAACATTTCAAAAACATTGAAAATTTAATGTTACTGCTCACAAAACATGTATGTACAATAATAAAAAAAAATCCCAAGCAACTCTAGTCACTGGGTAAGCATGAGCAGCTGGAGAACTGCCTACACTGAGTAATTCTTCTCGTGTGAGACAGCAGATGAGAGGACACATGGCCACCAGGAAGGGAGCAGGCGGGACAGGCCGTGCTTCTGGGCTAGTGCTGGCCCCGCCTTCCAATGAACTACCTAGTCAGACACAGTGAAATGTGCACCTCCTAGGCACTGCACATCGCAATGACTAAATGAGCATGTACCTCCAACATCGTTTCCTGCTATTCTGTATTCTTGGCAGGACGTGGGACAGAATGATTTCATCAGGCGACAGGGATTGTGATAATGAATACCAGGATCAGTGTGAAGATCTGCAAGCGTGTAGGAAACATCCGAAGATGTAACTGCTTTTGAACAATTTTGATTTATAAGTCTGTTCTTTTCTAACGAGAGACAGAAAGGGAGGGGATCCGGAAGGGAGGGGAAGAGGATAGGGCCTGGGAGGAGTAGAGGGAGGGGAAACTCTAATCAGAATATATAGTGTATGAGGGGAAAAAAAATCTATTTTCAGTAAAAAAAAATATATATTTCAGTAAGAAAAAATATATAATAAAACACATTTTTACAGAAATGTTACTTGCCTTATAAATGGTGTTTAAGATTGGCTTTAAGTATTTTAATCATGTATTCATTGTAATTTAACCTGTGTGTATCTGTTTCTAGTCACCTTTTCCTAGAAACATGTAAATATGTGAGCTAGTCTGCTTGTGAATATGTTTACCTTTCCCCTTGTGGTAAAATTCTGAATATTAATTAAAATTGCTACTAAAAGTCTTAGCAAAATTTGGCTAATATTTTCTTTAACAGTTTTATTATTTTATCAATTTTTGAAAGAAGGCTTCTACATTTTAAATTACCGTCCTGGCTAAATGCCTAAAATTAAGACATTTAAGACTTAGGTTTAGGGGGAAAAAAGAAATATGTCATATTTTTTGGTATCATTTTAGGCCTGGGAATTTTCCTTATTTAAGACAAGTTGAATGTGAAACATTATAGTATGAGGTCTATTGATAGCATTGAATGACTCAGCTGTCATTATGTGCACGCATGTGTGTGCATGTATGTGTATTAAGCATTCAAATAAGTTATTATTCTATACATTAGTACATACATGGATTTTAGATTCATGAATATACTTTTTTTGAGACAGGGTTTCTCTGTATAGCCCTGGCTGTCCTGGAACGCACTCTGTAGACCAGGCTGGCCTCGAACTCAGAAATCCTCCTGCCTCTGCCTCCCAGAGTGCTGGGATTACAGGTGTGCACCACCACCTCCCAGCTTCATGAATACATTTTAACTTTTTTTTTTTTTTTGCAAAAGTCATCCCAGATTAGAAAGATTGGTCTCCTTGTGCAATTGAAATGGCCTCTGTGTGTAACTGGAATGGTCTTTGTGTGTAAATGGAATGTCTTCTGTGTGTAACTTGAATGGTCTCTGTGTTTAAGTGGCATGACCTCTTGTAGATTTTCTCATTTTTTTAAAACCAGCAATCTTAAGTTTTTAAAAGTTATATTTATAACTATTTTATGTTGTGTGCAGGTATGTACACATGCCATGGCACATGTGGAGGTCAGAGAACAACATGCACAGTTTGCTCTGTCCTTCCCCTGTGTGGATTCCAGGGTTTGAACTCAGGTCAGCAGATTCACTGGCAAACACGTTTACTTGTTGAGACATCTTGCTGACCCTAAGCCAGCAACCTTCCTTATACAACCTTAATAAATGTTGCGATAAATACTTGAAACACATTTCTTTTTTTTTGGGTCAGACACTGACATAGGGGTTAACGTCTAATACCTTATGAGTCCAGGAAAGGGACATCTGAGCTCTTTTGGAATTTTGTTGAAGTATCACATACATGGCAAGCAAGGGATGCTGTAATAAAAAGAGTTATAGGAAAATCTGTTTAAATCTTAAATTTCCATTTGTATAAGAGATGGAACATACTACATTTGCATTCTTGAGCTAAAAAAAAACCCCAAACTTTTGGATCTATTGCACAAACTCTCTCCAGAATAAATTATCTTGCATTGATTGATAGACTTTTTGAGTACTAACAGTACGGTTTTTAATTTGGCAAGGAATAATTCAGGTTTCAGAGCTGCCATTCTGGTCTCCTTACCACGATTTACTTTGATGAAATGCTGCTAGTATTTAACTAGGTCAGTTTCCCGTAGGTCTTGCTGGATATGCAAGAATGTGAGGCTCTGACCACTCTACCTGGATTATTTATTACTGTTGCACTTACAGCAAGCGACTTGGAGGGATGAAGTCAGGTCTCTGTTAACAGGAGTGTGCAGGCTTGCTTCCGCCTTTGTACAGCACTGTCTTCTCAAGTGCTTTCTGTCTAGTTTCATCTGAACCTTCACTGCACCCTTACAGACTGGGCTTGTGGGCGGGGCGTCATCTGACCCTTCACTGCACCCTTACAGGCTGGGCTTGTGGGCAGGACATGGATATGCAGCCCATGGTTCCTGTCTTTTCTGTGAGTGATGGGCCTTTCATTTCTGCTGCAGGATCCTGTAGCTTGGATACATTTGAAGTGACCGGATCATGGCTGATTCCATGATTTGGGAATGTCAGTTGTGTGGTGACTTTTCTTAGGTAATGTGCATTCTTGAGCTCCTATACTTTAGTGTTCTAATGTTTCTGATAAAATGAGAAGCCCCGGTCCAAATGCACTACGGTGCCTGGAAGAACCAATTTGGGACTGTATTAAAGTAAATCAATCATGGCAGTTTGTTTTTTGAGTCATCTATTGAATTTACTATCTTTTCATGGTTTGCCTTCTGTGGGCAGATAAATAAATACACAGCTTTTAAAGCCTGAGTTACAAAGTCGGCTCCAGTTTTCAGGCGCTGCTGTTTCTTTGTTTTGTTTTGTTTCCCCCACTTTGTGCTTTTAGTATTTTTTTGTCTTGGTCTCACCCCACAGACCCTATTTCATGGAGTCTCTTCACTAAGTGTGTAGAGTTGGTTTTGTAACTTGCTTTTATCAGCCACTGGCAGCAGGAATTGTCTGTCACTTCTGAGACTGAGTTTGACGGGTAGGGAGAGAAGCCCATGGTGAGGTCTTCCTGCATGTCGATTATACACTCCCATTGGTCAAATATGTCAGATTCTGTATGACTGTGCTTAGGATGAGACACGGAGGAAGGAGACAGGATGTGATGTGGATAAAAACCTCTACAGTTTGCTTATACATCTTTGAATTATTTGACTTTTGGTCATTTCCTGTGTCATTCTCCCAATTATTTTATTAGATAGAGGGTGGACTGCACATTTTGCAATCTCATATTAGTTGTAAAGAACCATATTAATGTATTTAGGAAGGGACTGGAGGCATGGAGGCACGGTTAAGAGCTTATTCCAGCAGGACGGTGGTGGCGCACGCCTTTAATCCCAGCACTTGGGAGGCAGAGGCAGGTGGATTTCTGAGTTCATGGCCAGCCTGGTCTACAGAGTGAGTTCCAGGACAGCCAGGGGTACACAGAGAAACCCTGTCTCAAAAAAAAAAAGCTTATTCTACTCTTGTACAGAACCCAATTTTAGTTCTCGGCGCCAACACTTGGATGATTAGAACTACCGGTAAAACAAGCTTCAGGGAATCTGATGTCACCTTGTGATCTTCAAGGCTACCAGCACTCATGTGTGCATATACCCTTATAAGAACGCCATATGCCCATGCACATAATACAAACACACATACATAATACACACACACACACACCATGCATGCACACATATGCACACACATATTCACACACATACATAATACACACACACACACACACGCACACACATGCATACACACACACACATGCGCGTGCACATCCACACGCATCCACACACATGCACACACACATGCACACACATATTCATACACATACATACATACATATACACACATGCACACACATATTCACATACATACATACACATACACACACATGCACACACATGCGCACACACATGCACACACACATACATACACATACACACACATACACACGTGTACATATACACATGCACATACACAAATAAGGCAAATCTTTAATAATTTTTGGAGCTATGTTTCATAACACCCCTTTCTCATGTCTTTATGGGATATCAGTTTTGTATATTTATTTCTTTTTAATTATGGATAGTAATTAAATCGAATCAGCTTCCTTTTTATTCTTTCCACTCTAATGCTTAACATTAAACTCTAGGAGAAACTTCGGTTCTATTACTTAACCATTGTAAGGTGTTGTGCAATGTATTAAGCCGGTAGTTTTGCACTCACGTCTCTCTGTCTCCCTTCATCTCCACACAGCCAATAATCACAATTTCCTGCCATCCAGTTTTCAGTGTGGGCTATGAACGATGAGATCATTTTATCATTGATTTTATGGGATGGTGATGAGGAATAAGAAGAAGAAGAAAAACACTTCAGGGAAACATTGCTATGCTGAGCTTGCTACACCCTTGTAATGCGCAAGGCAGGAAGGACTGAAGCGTGATGTCCACTTTCCCATAATTTCAAGCAGGAAAAGGTCAGCGTTGAGGGAATCGGATAGTGATTATGAAGCCAAACACTACGAGGATGAAAGCTAGATACATTATCTGTAACTCAGGGAAAAGAGGAAATAAGCACAAGGGTTAAGAGCGAAACATCCCCGGACAATAAGTTTGCTTGTGTTTTAGAGTAGGGAAGAGGGTGGGTTGAGAGGAGCTGTCCCTGCCAGGTGGCTGGTGTCCCTTTCCTGTCTCCGAATTTAGAAAGCATGATCTGCTTCTTATGCTTTTGATTAGTTTAGCATCAAGCACGGGAGTCCAGGGCATTGAATATCACGTTTGACCTCGGGGAAAACTTCCTGGGAAGCTTTGGAGTGTGATTAAGAATGGGAAAGGCTTCTTTGGATAAACTCTTCTACTTCACTCAGTGGAGAGTTCACCGGTGTACATACTGTTGTTTGTTTCTCCTTAAATGAAACTACAGTTATTTCCAGGCAGATCTGATACAGCCAGATGGTAACAGTATTAAGAGCACAAGGGGAAAAACTGTATTAATTTTAAATGTCTTAGACAGATTGGCACTGCAGGCACAACAAGCAACAGGGGGAAAAGAAAGTGATATTTCATAGAAGCAAAATACAATGGAAAAAAACAGCAGCGAAATCTCTAAGCTATTAGATAATGGGCCTAAAATCTTTTTGAATTTCACGGGTTTGCCTGCAGGGGGACTCCGGGCTGGGGTGGGGGAGCTGCTGCTTGGCCTCTTGGTGATGATCAGTGACACTGCGGGAGAAGCTTTCTGTAGACTTGGTATGTGCTGTAAATGATACTGAGCCACGGTTCCTCTCTTACTGAGCGACTTCTCCTCCCACTGCGTTAACTGTGTCTGTTCCTCCTCTGGAGCCCATCAGACTAACATTCATAGCTCAACTGCATCTTTTTAGTTCAAAGCTGAGACTGAGAGTAGGTTTGTACACATTCTCTGGGTTTTTCAGGCTCATGTTTATCACCCTTATTGTTACTATGACTTTAATAGAATGGTGTATAGACCTGCAACTTTTCTCATGGTAATCCTCTCCAGTTACTGGTGGGATAGAAGTAGTAGTATCTCTTGATACCTTACCGTGTGCTAGACATGGCATTCACTGAAGAGAGAATATCTGATTTAAGTTTTGTTCCATGAAGTCAGTTCTGTGATTAATCCATTATATAGATGTGGAAATGGAGGCTCAAAGAATAGTGAAATAATGTACCTTAGATAACGAGAGAGCAATGGCCGTCACAGTGCCTGTGCTGGAGATAGTAAGGTGGCTTACAGCTGTCTCCATGAGAACTGTTTTTAGGAAGATGTTGTTCCACCTTACAGACATGAAAATCTTTTGCCTAAACATCGACCAGGTCATCCAACAGAACGTGTATTGAAAAAAGAAGAATTGGAGACCATCGGGATAGAATTTATCATTTACATGGCCCCATATGTCTTCTTGCTTTGTTTTGGGCCCCCTGTGAGCATCTCTACACCACTGGAGATATTTGCAAGTTAAATCAATGTGATTAAAGATAGCTTAAGATGGAGAAAGTGATCTCAGATTTATAGATGTGCTCAATCTATGTATCAATGGCTCAAGCAACCCTGGGGTTTCCTAGTAATTCGTGGTGGTTGTGGTGGTGGTGGTGGTTGTGGTGGTGGTGGTGGTTGTGGTGCTGCTGGTGGTAGTTGCTGTGCAGGGAAGTGCTGTTCAGCTATCACTTTAATATGGTTAATTAATTGGGGGTCAGGCAGGATTAATGATGGGAAGGCCTCAAGTGTTAATTTAGTCTCTAATGAGTTAACAAGGTACATCTATAACCGTTATATCCATACTGAGTTTTCTAAATTTGAAAAGATGTGGCGTGGAAGTCGTAGGACTATAGTGGGAGATTGCCCCATGGCTGGGAGACTCTACTGCAGGTTGAGGGAGTGCTGATACTCCTTGGGAGATCTAACAAAAGACCCTTAGTAAGGGTTCCTGGGAGAGGTACCCTGAAGGTCATCAAGGCACCGGAAGACCCTTAGTAAGGGTTCCTGGGAGAGGTACCCTGAAGGTCATTACAGCACTGGGAGAGCAGGTGGGAGGGAGCAAGGGGTGGGGAGCTGATGTTCGTGGCTGATACAGTGTTTTGAGGACAGCGACCTAATGTGCATGGCTGGTCCGTCTAGTGACTGTGGGGAGAGTGGAGAATGGACTCTTTTTTCTTTCTTTTTTTTTTTTTTTGGTTAGAGAAAAGAAGACAAAAAGTTTCTGGTGTGAGAAACTTTTCATACTTCTTTAAATTATCACCTGTGTTTTTTCTTATGAAACAAAGTTGGTGACGTCTGAAGAACTTAGAAGGCAGGAGTTTTGTCATGTGAGTATCTGCTTCTCTTAGGCAAGGCTTCACTCTTAGGGGAGGAGCAGCCTTCTAAATTATCACATAACTCATTTCCCCTTGTTAGGATAACTAATTTGCTTCAGAGGAAGAACAATCCAAATAAATCAGAATTGGCTTTTGTTCTTTTATGTGGTTGATACTGATGTTTTTACCTGTGATTAGAATCAAACATCGTATATGTCAAGTACTTAACAAACCTATCAGTTTGAATATTTAGTATTTTTTGTGGTCAAGTCACTGAACTGTAAATTTCTTCCTCCAGCTCCTCCCACTTCTTTCCCATCTTCCTTCTTATCCAGAGCCACACCTTTTCTCTTTCTCCTTAGAAACAAACAGGCATCGCAAGAAAAATGACATGAAATAGGATATTGTAAAACCACACAAATCCAAATAGGACAAAACAAAGAAACAGGAAAAAAATGAGCCAAGGAGAGAGCACAAGAAACCCTTGCAGACGCAGAGGCACCTGAGTACACACAGGAATCCGCTGAAAACACAGAACTGAAGTCATAATAAATTTGCTAAAGACTTTGTAAAGTTTAAAAAGATGCCCTGACACAACATTATGAGACCAAGAACTTCCAAAAATGTGGTTGTTTGTTTTATGTTGGCTATCTGCTGCAGGGCCTGAGATTTACCTACTGTTAAGAGTGGTTTGCATTCCTAGTGAGACCCTCTTTGGAAAAACAATCCTAATTTTTCAGATTTTTTTTTCTTTAAATGCCTCATTATTATCCATGCACACATTCTGAGTAAAGTTAGAGCTTTTCATGGAATGGGAGGACCCTTTAACATCTATTCAAATGCAGTTTTCCCGGTTCAATCCAATTTGTGCAAAGAATGCGGCTTATATCAAAATTGAGTTGCTAGAGTCAGCTTGACCTGCTCCACCAAGTGTCATGGTTTGAACTTCAGAAGAAACAAGGCAAAGCTTCTTTTTTTTTTTAAATTTTTTTCTTTTTCAATTTGATTTCTGCATTTTTTTTTTTGGTAAAACCTCACATTTCTACTTTTTTTTTTTTTTTTACATTTTTTGTTAGCTATTTTCTTTATTTACATTTCAAATGCCATCCCATTTCCTCCTTTTCCCCTCTGAAAATTCCCTATCCCATCCCTCCTCCCCCTGCTCACCAACCCACCCACTCCTGCCTCCCTGACATGCATTCCCCTACCCTGGGGCAATGAGCCTTCATGGGTCCAAGGGCCTCTCCTCTCTTTGATGTTCAGCCAGGCCATCCTCTGCTACCCATGTGACTGGAGCCATGGGTCCCTCCATGTGTACTTTTTGGTTGGTGGTTAAGTCCCTGGGTGTTAGGAGTTAGTACCTAGGGGTACTGGTTGGTACATATTATTGTTCCTACTATGGGGCTGTAAACCCCTTCAGCTCCTTGGGTCCTTTCTCTAGCTCCTCTGTTGGGAACCCTGTGCTCAGTCCAATGGTTGGCTGAGAGCATCCACTTCTGTATTTGTCAGGCTCTGGCAGAGTCACTCAGGAAACAGCTATATCAGGCTCCTGTCAGCAAGCACTTGTTGGCATCCACAGTAGTGTCTGGGTTTGGTAACTGTATATGGGATGGATCTCCAAGTGGGGCAGTCTCTGGATGATCTTTTCTTCAGACTCTGCTCCACACTTTTTTCACCCTATCTAAGAAGGACCAAAGTATCCACACTTTGGTCTTCCTTCTTAAGCTTCATGTGTTCTGTGAATTATATCTTGGGTATTCCAAGCTTCTGGACTAATATCCACTTACACTGTACAAAGCTCAAGTTCAAGTGGATCAAGGACACATAAAACCAGACACACTGAAACTAATAGAAAAGCAAGTGGGGAAAATCCTTGAGCACTTGGGCACAGGGGAAAAGTTCCTGAACAGAAAATAGCTTATGCTCTAAGATCAAGAATTGACAAATGGGACCTCATAAAATTGCAAAGCTTCTCTATCTAAGGCAAAAGACACTGTCAATGGGACAAATCAGCAACCAACAGATTGGGAAAAGATCTTTACCAATCCTATAATTGACAGAGGGCTAATATCCAATATATACAAAGAACTCAAGAAGTTAGACTCCAGAGAACCACATAACCCTATTAAAAATGGGGTACAGAGCTAAACAAAGAATTCTCAACTGAGGAATACCGAATGGCTGAGAAACACCTATAGAAATGTTCAACATCCTTAGTTATCAGGGAAATGCAAATCAAAACAACCTTGAGATTCCACCTTACACCAGTCAGAAAGGCTAAGATCAAAACCTCAGGAGACAGCAGATAGGGAGGATCTGCTGAGTGGGGAAAAGGGAAAGCTTCTAATGGTAGAGGCTGTGGGGCACATGCAGTATAAACACCGTCAGGCTAGTTGATGGGACTGAGTCTTGGAGGGCTACTGCTACGACAGCTTTTCCAGTTTTTCAGTTTGTCCTTTGCAAGCCTTGGGTTTCTACACAGGGAGTTTATAAATCAAGTAACTTGATTCTATAATGAAAATTCCATTTTTAGGAACTATGGGGCTGTTTTTGTTCTTTAAACAGGAAGTTCTATTTAGAGTTTCAGCAAAGAAACCATGTTCTAAATGGAAGTATTTCAGTTTGAAATAGTGTTGTTCTGATTCTCTATAATTACCTATTTTTTGTTGCGTAGTTTTCTCTTTCTGTTTACTAATTTATCAATAGAATGCAGCAATGTTTATTTTGTTTTGTTTTTGTTTTTAGAGACAGAGTTTCTCTGTGTAGCCCTACTCTCCTGGAGGGACAGGCTGGAGCACAGTCTGGCCTCGAACCCAGAGATCCCTCCTCCTCTGCCCCCACCTCCTGGGAATCTGTGATTTTCATAACTTTATCTGTATGAACATTTATTTGTGGAGGAAAAATACCTCTCAAAAGTTCAACATAAAGACGCAGGCATGTGGATTCAATTATATTAATATAATCATGTTAGTGCTATTATAATTTTGTATCCTATTTCAGTAAAATGATTTTCTGGGTCAGCGTTCCTCCGAGTGTGGTCTCTGCTCCAGTAGCATCCCAATTTCCCTAGAAATTGCTAGAATGCAGCTTCTTGGTAACAACAGGTCTGCAGATGTAGAAGCTGTCAATAGGAACACAAGAAGGCAGTCTGTTTCAACTCGATCTCTTGATGATTCTGAAGACCTTAGAGTAAGCACTGTAATTTGGTATTACTTGCCAATTCGGTGAACTTTCTTATACGCCAGATGCAATAGATTGCATAGCTCTCCTAAGAAACCAATGGAGCTAGTTGCTAAGTGGTAGATCACTTGTCTATATACATACAAGGTCCAGGGTTTAATTCTCATCATACACATTCACAAAATAAGGTATACTACAGCTGCTTGCTTGCTCCATTAGTGGAAGCCCTATGTGGTAGTTTGAATATAAGTAGCCCCATTGGCCTATAGGCAATGGCATGATGAGGAGGCGTGGCCTTGTTGGAGGAAGTGTGTCACTGGGGCCTGGGCTTTGAGGTTCCTGAAGCTCAAGCCAGGTTCATTGGCTCACTCTCTCTTTCTTCTGCCTGCCAATTTGGAATTAAAACTCTCAGCTACACCTCCAGCCCCACTTCAGCCTGGGTGACATGAAGCTCCCCGCCATGATGACAATGCACTGAATCTCTGATAATAAGGCAACCCTGATCAATACTTTCCTTTATAAGAGTTTCCATGGGCACAGTGTCTCTTCACAACAGTAAAACACTGACTAAGACATCTTGTCAGGTAGGGAAACATTAGCACAATTGTGGGGATAAGGCCAGCAGAAGTTCTGATGGCTGGTTCCTGTGCTGTCCTATGAGGGGTGCCGTGGACACACAGGTTCATTCATGTTGTTGAATTTGCTCCTGTCTATGTTGATATTCTTTGTTAGCCTTTGAATTCTTGGAGGACAAAGAAGGAACCCTCGGAGATTAGATTTACTAGCATCTGGTGCACTGCTGATACACATAGCAACTGCTCCATAAATGTTTGCTCAGGAGCGAGTATAAGGCGTGAGGATATATCTCTAGTTTGCACAAAGTCCCAGGTTTGGTTCGAAGGACTGCATAAACTTCATCAGAAGTTCAAAACCACTCTCAGCTACATGCTGTTAGAGGCTGGGCTGGCCTGGGATACATGAGACAGACTCCCACAGAGAGAGAAAGAGAGAGGATGGGGGGGAATGGTAGCAAAGGGAATACTCAAAGCCCTGTCTCTCTCAGGAGCTTGAGGGCTTTAAGGGTTTTTGAGGGGGTCCTTCTTCTTCTCATTTAGGGTTGGTCAGTCTGAACAAAGACAGGGAGGCTGACAGGCCCATCACTTTTAGTCAAATATATCCTGAACTAACTTTGATCTTGCTGCTGGGGAGGAGGCCCTACTGGTAGAGAAAAAAATGTGCTAGGATTTTTTGTCTCAGGTCACGAGGATAAGGAAAAAGTTTTAAGTCCATCTTCTTTATTTTCTAGCTGTGGTCCTGTTCTCCATTTGTCTGACTGTGAGGGTTATTAATTACTACTTCCTCACTTTTGTGAGGTTTCAGCTTCATAAAATTTATGATTTTCCCCCTCATTTATATTACTTTTAGTCTTGCAAAGGTAATAATGGGGGATTCTTTTGTGGATAAGAAACACTTGGGCAGTCACTACTAACGCTTTGGAATATTGTGTTAATTGAAAAAAAATAGTGCATGACAAACTGGGAATAGAAAAAAAAGGAAAGGATGTGTAGCAGAGTTATAATTTGGGGTCTCCAGTCTGCCGTGTGGTCTCATTTAAATCCCTCACAAATTACACCAGCACCAGGCCATTCTCTGCAAAATAGAGTTAAGCAAGTCTCATCTCAGGATTACTTTGATAATGAAATGGTGTGAATGAGCAGAACTTGGTGGATAAGATTGACTCTTAGCATCATGGGAACTTCAGCGGGAAAATATCAGTTCAAGGACAGGAGCCAAGGTCGGCAAAGGGCTCTACTTTTCCCACCCCCTTCTCTTCCTTCCTACTCCAGTTCCCTAGACAATAGGTGAAACCAGATGATTCTTTGTTTATACAAAATGGCCCAGATCCAGTTGCTCTCATGAGCTGCCCTGGATCTTTCTCAAGTAGTTTGTAGCAGAGCTTAAAGGTTTGGTAAATTAATTATAGATTCTAAGCCGGAAACCAGATGCCAAGGAAGGAGCACCCTCAGCGGGCTTGGACCTGGTGAGCTGCTTGGTTGGGCGGGCAGCTGAGGCTTCAGATGTGTGCTGAGAGTTTGTTAGCCTGGGCTTCTAACAGGTTTCCAGACAAATTGAGTGTTTACACATTGCTGTTATTTAGAATTTTTGTCATCAGATTCTCTCGCAGCTGCGCCACATTTACATCTCTGAAAACAAAGCCCACAGTGTCACACACTTTGACGGGGAATAGCTAAAAAGCTGCAGTTTAGCATAAACACAGCGTCAGCTATATTTCTCCTAGGAATCACTGAGGGCTGCAATCCCTGCAGATTAGGCCAGACCTTAGGGTTGGGGTGAGTGGGGTAGACCAGCGCCGACTGTAAAAGCAACCATGTCACGAGCTCATGGCACTTCTCAGCATTCTTTTTTTAATTTAAAAAATTTAAGAATTTTATGCATGAGCATTCTAGTTATATCATTTTTACCCTGACCTTTTTCCTCCAGCCCCTCCTGAGCTCCCCAACACTTTTTCAACTCATGCCCCCTTCTTGTATTATTATTGTTATGTCTATGCATGTATAAATACAATCTGCTGTCCTTTCCAGTTGCTTGTCCACGGTTGTACTTAGGGCTGACTCCTTGGGATTGGATAACCTATCAGAGGGCTTGTCCTTGGAGAGGCTTGATCCTTCCTCTCCCAGCAGCTATCAATTGCCTATAGCTCTTCTTTTCAAGGTGGGGCCTTGTGAGATTTCTCTCATTCACATTAGCATGTCAAATGGTATAGCCATTGTGCAGGTTCTTGTCTAGGTAGCCATATTGGTTGAGATGAGATTTTATGGGTGTAGTATCCCTGACCTATATGGAAGATGCTATCTCACAGAAGGCATCTGGTCCTCTGGCTCTTACAATCTTTCTGAACCCCTTCTGTGTTACCTTCTGGGACTTAGGTGTGTGGTTTGTGTTGTAGATGTATCAATTGGACTTGGGGACCCTGTGGTAAGTTCTCTGTATTGTGATCCACTGTGTCTTTCTTTAATGGTTTTCATCTGCTGCCAAAAGAAGTTTCTCTGATGTGAGGTGGGGACTTCAGGTCTCCTTGGGTATAAGCGTAGGTCTTTAGAATGCAGTTAGAAATTATACTGTTTAGAACGCTAACGGATCCATGACCTCTTCAGCCATGGGTAGCTGGCCAATTTTACAGTACTAGGTATGGGTTTCCTCCTATTCAGTGGACCTTACGTCCAATTAGATAGTTGTTGGTTATGTCCAAGCTGTAGTGCCACTATTGCAACTTGGGGAACATTTTGAACAGTTTCTATGCAGCTAACCATAGCTTCTGACAGTTCAAGAATGCAGTGGCCACGCCCTGCCTGGAAGTCGGAATTCCATAGCATTCCAACCTCCAGACAGCCTGTGCGTTCCATTCGCCCCCTCTTCCAGGATGCCCCATGTGCTTTGAGGGTGAGATGCCAATATCCTATTCAAGGCTAAGCACCAAACGGTCATTTATTTTCAGCACTTTGGCCTGTTGTTTCTCCAGAAATAGCCACCCACTAGAAAAGGAAGTTTCCATGACCACAACTAAGAGCAGCACTAAACTGTGGATATAAGCATAAATATTTAGAAGACAATTTGACAGATACATCATGTTCACTTGGCAAAACAATAGCAGTGGCTTCCCCACTAGGGCTTATAACCTTCCCCAAACATGGACTGTTGGCCAGTTTTATGTTAACAGACAAGAGCTGCCTTCTGTGAAGCAGGGCCTCAAATCAGCTAGTTATGCCAATAATAGTTTGGCTATGATTGCCCCCGTGGGTAGGTTATGCTTGGCCTCTCGATGTATTTTTGAAGTGCTTTTTGATTTATGACTTCCTTTGTTCCTTTACTACAAAAACTGCCTGAAATGTGCCATGTTTGAACATGGTATTTGAGGAAAGCTGTACCTCTGTTCTGGGGTTATGTTCAATCATTTGGCTATAGAACAAACTATCTCTTACTGTCTTTGAAGTAAGGACTGTGCTTGTCAATCAACAGTTTTTAGTTAATATTTACCTCACGCCAGTTGTCTCTGTTAAATACCTTACTAGTTTTTGTCTTTGAAATCTAAGAGTTAAATTAGTATTTGCCACAAGAATGGATTTAAAAATCAGTGAATGTGTAGCAGTTTGAAATGTACTGTGCTAGGCATGAACAGTAATAGGATTTCATTCTTATAAATCGGTGTGCACACCAGTCCACTCTGTGGTTATTAAGTCAACACGTGTTTTGAAGAGCAGGCTCCTTCCCAGGATTTGATGTCTAGATTTCTTGGTTAAGGACCTGGCAGAATGAGTAAGCAGAAGATGGAAAGGACTGTCTGACTTCTGACAGGAAAGAGGGACAGATAGTGTGTGAAGCAGGAAGAACACACGGCTCTGGTAGAGTCTTGGCTAGATCAATGGTATCCTAGTGCAATGAATGCCTTGTGTTGTAACACTGCGTAGGGATAGCCACTTTTGTACCTACCAGGCTGTCATTGGTTGGGATCAGCTGAGGAGATATTGTTCCAAGGATCTTAGTGCAGCAGTTAGATGCTGTTGACCTGTCCTCTCAGCAAGTTTTCTCCTGTGGGGAGGGGCAGAGAACTCACACTCTGACTACTGACATAGAGCAATGTTATCAATGGTGATACTGACCACAAGGCTACAATATTTACATTGGAAGTGCTCACTGATGAGAACTTTATGATTGGTCATTGGGAATTGTTACAGTAACATTCATTTTACAGGAAACCACAGAGTAGGCAGAGTTAGACTAAGTTTTCTCTGTAAGCCTGGTGACTAATCCCTTGTATCTTGCATTTTAATATTTGTGATCTTGAAAGGAACTCTAGCCATCTTAAAAAAAACACGCCAACAGCTTTCTTTAATTCTAAATATAACATGTATTCATTTTAGACTAATGTGAACTATAGAAAGCTTTAGAAGAAAAACAAATGATTCTAATTCCATAGTAGAAATAAGAACAGTTAATGTTTTGTGGCAGCTGCTTAAGGCTTTACAAAACATGTTCCCACATAGCAGGAATTGTTAAAAGGTGTCTGGAAATATCGACAGAACCAATGGGAAGGCTTTTTGTTGTTACAACAACATTCCAGCCCCAGACACAGCTCATCTGTGAGCTGATGACTGTTTCAAGACTCATGGTGTTAGGCACAGGTTAGAAGCCACCACAAGAGAAGGCTTGTGGCTTTTAATAGTCTGACTTAATGTATCTTAGTAACCTACACAGTATCTCCTCAGAAAAACGCATTGAGTGTGAATGTGTGTTCATGTTTGTGTGTGTGTGTGTTCATGTGTGTATAAGAGAGACAGACAGACAGACAGTCCCAGACAGAAGAGGAATATATGCAGTTAATGAATGTCATACGCCATCCTTCATTTTGCCTATTCCAATGAAACTTATATTGAATGTTTTTCTCAAATAATTTAGGTTTTCTTAGAAACACAGCTTTACTGTGGGCGTGGTGATTTTATCACACATGTGTGCTTCCATGTGCTTGATTCTTTTATTTATGCATGCCTAGGCCCTTTTCAGTGGCAAGGCGTGTTTAGGTCCTTTATTATATTTCCATTGACTTTTAGATGTAAGTTCCTGCACTGAGATGGCTGGGTGGAAGGATGTCTTCATTTAAAGACTTCGGCACCATCATCCATGTTTCCAGGGAGTTCACTCTCTTCTGACTCCTGGGATCTCCTCTGACACTGCATCTACCTGAAAAAGAAACAAAAACATTGTCCTTCCCCATGTAAAAATATTGGGCTATGTAAAACTTTTACTTCTCTGAAGTCTGCTTGAAACTTCTGTTTTAGCCATCTGTCCATTTCTCTCAGAGTCTTGTCATTAATTATATTCATTAGAAAAGTTTTTTTTTTTTGTTATATAGCACAGGTTTCAACATTTTGTACTTATTCATCATTCCTTTTCAGACTTTTCCTTGCTTTTAAATTCTGTTTACAATTGTTTTCAGTGTCTGGAAGTTCCAGACTTTTATCAGGAAGATTTCTCTCTTGTTTCCTTTTAAAATTTTTAAAATCTTCCATCACTGGATGAAAAAATCCAGTTAAGTGCTTGGAATAAAATAAAGTTGGAATCTCAAATCAAACTACCTGCCAAAATCAATTCCAGTTGGAACATGGAACTTTAAATATTGCTTGCTATAAACAGGGATTATTGGTTCCCCTCATTGTTTGGCTTGGTGCTGGTAGAATAATCCACAGAGTTTACAGAAGAGGGTGGATTTACATGGACAGGTCCTTTGTCTATGAGCCTGGTCCAGTAGCCTGAAGGCATCTGCCCTGCCTGTAGGGAGTAGAATAGTACTGAGCAGGGTGGTTTTTGGACACCTTGAATTAGCCTATAATCCTTGTGTTGGTAGGAATTTTGAGAAATCTTTGTAATTTCTAGAGTGTAATCCTGTTGAGATCTGTCTGTTCCTCATACCCTGGTCCCCATGCCTTCCCATTTCTGATCTCAGCCTTGTCACATTATCACACAGTGTTCCCCCCCTCTTCCCCAGGGAGCAAGACTGAGATTTTTGAGGAATTTGAGATGACTTCTTAGGTTTGGCTTTCCACCTTTGTATACCCACAGCAGTCTCAAAGTTGGCCATACCCAAGAGACCATGTCTTGCTCCAAGAGTGGACTTCATCTATGGCTCATGGTGAGCTGAGCCAGGCAGGGTGATTTTTGTAGCTAACCTGGACTATGGACACTGCTATTTTAGAATAGTTGGTCTCCCTTTATTTTTGAAGTGGAGCACCTGTCCACATCTTTCCAGACTTGTGCATAGATATTATCCTGGGGATGCTTCTGACATCAGTAAATAAAAGGACTCACAGCTCTCAGGATTCTCCACACTTGGATTTGTAATAATGCACAAACATTGTTTCAGTTTCTCTTACCAGGTTTCCTAGGACATTTAGGTAGCGCCTGCAAATGACGGTTTGCTTTTAAACTGTGTGAAGTGATACTTGACTTTTAATGTTATAAGCTTCTTTTGCAAGGTGTTCAGGACAAGTTTGTTAGAGGGTCAATTCTGCCTTCTCTTGGAAAAAATGCACAAATATTGCTGTTCTTAGTGTGCTGTGTAGGAGTCATTCTGAGCTGTGGTTTTAAGGTGCACTGTACGTTAAATGTCATAAACTGAGCAATTGGACACACGGGCGTTGTGTTTGCTTTATAATCAGTGGTATATGACTTTTCTATTGCTATGATAAAACACCACAACCAAAGCAACTTATAAAAGAAAGCAGTTAATTTGGGAACTTCCACCTCCAAAGGGTTAGAGTTCATCATGACCATCGGGTGGGAACATGGCAGCAGACAGGCACCCATGCTGCTAGAGCAGTAGCTGAGAGCTCACATACTGACCCACAAGCAGGAGACAGAGAACTAACTGGAAATGGCATGGACTTTTGAAACCTCAAAGCCCACTCCAGTGACACACCTCTTCCAGGAAGGCCATACTTTCTAATCCTTCCCCCAAACAGTTCCACCAACAAGGATCAAAGCTCAACTAGATGAACCTAAGGGGGCCATTGTCATTCAAACCACCACAATGCCCTTGTTAATGTGTCATGTGTTAATGTGACATTGTATAATAACTGGAATGTTTGAAGAAGGAGCTAGCAGGAAACTGCTACAGGTCATCCTGTTCTTTTGATTTTAACCTTACCTTGTGCTGAGATCATACTTGATGAACATTTAGATGGATGTAAATATTTTCAAATATTTTCCCTCCCTCAATTTATAGAAATCTATCCACATTTCTTTTCCTCTCAGACTTCCTTTTTCACCAAATCTCTGGTTATAGTTTGTGTGACTTCCTCATCCTCTGACTTACTAATAGACTTCATCCCATGAATCACTATAGACTTGGGCCCTTGCCTACTGCTCTCTGAACAGAATGGACATCCAGATGTGCTGTTTGATGTTCTTCCACTGGGAGGATTTCCCTTCACTGTTTTCCTTCTTAGAATCCCAGAAGTGAACTTCAGGCTGCAGCAATCCGTGTTCAGCTGCTATTTGCACATTATACAGAAACAGCTGTAAACCAGGTCTGATTCACTCCAGGGAGTCATAGAGGATTGGGGAGATATGGTAGCAGAAGCCAGTGTCATGGGCATAGTCTACATCTTCATGTCACTTGCTTGGTCTTCACGGATATTTTGAGCCTGTATATAACATGTTCATCTCACAAAGGAGTCCTGATATGCATGCCTAGTATTATGGTTTGTCAGGTACATTAGTCAGGGTTCTCTAGAGTAGCAGAAGTTATAGAATGAATATCTATCTATCTATATCTGTCTATATATCTATCTATTTATCTATCTCTCTATCTATGATTTATTAGAATGACTTACAGGCTGAGGTAAGTCATTCTAATAAATTATATTCTAATAAGTCACAATGGCTGGGTATGAAAGGAAAAATCCAAGAATCCAATAGTTGTTCAGTCTACCAGGTTGGCTGTATCAGCTGGTCTTCAGCATATGCTGGAATTCTAAAGAAGTTAGCTCTAATGCTAATGAAGAAATGGACTTGCTAGTAAGGTGAGGGCAGGCAGGCAAAGAGCAAAAGCTTCCTTCTTCCCACATCCTTACATAGGCTTTCAGCAGAATCTGGTTCCCGATTATATCTGGTTTAAAGGTGTGTTTTCCTGCCTCAAAGATCCAGATTAGAGGTAAATCTTCCAGTTAAGCAGAACTCCATCACAGGTATGCCTTCCAGTTTTGGATTTGAGTTCATTCTAGATATAGTCAAGTTGACAGCACAAAATAGCCATCGCATCAGATTAGATTTTATCTTTGATATGAATTGGTGGCCTATGGTGAACTATATCTAATAATGGAATCGGGGGAACAATAAGCCTTGTGTCTTGGGTCATGCCTATAACTTTGGAGGTTTAGGCATAAGGATTTCTGTGAGTATGGGGCCAGCCTAGGCTGTATAACAAAATCTGTGTAAAAGTAATAACAGCAGCAAACAAAAACAAAAATGGAGGGAGATTATTTTCAATCTTCGAAAGACTGCAAGGCTTTACTCCGGGTCTCAAGGCTCTAATTTAGAGTTCTGTGACTCATTAGGGGCTGGGATTGGAGGATGCCATAGGTGTCTGCTTCACATATCACTGGAATTTAGGACCACTGTCCCTGCTGGGTAGCACAAGCTACTGAGCAGAGTGTCCTGCACAGCCGCTGTGCCTGTTGTGGAGGCTTCTGATGCTCTGGCTCTACTCCAACTTAGCAACTTTAAATGGGCTGGACATGCTCTCCAAGAATTCCTGGAAGGGTCACTAGGCACTGCATAGAATTAGTTGTAGGAAGGACCAGATGCAGCATCACTCCCTTAGAAAGGTTATAATCACACTGACCCCTAGAATTTCACTGAAGTGGAAGGTTCCTGATTTTTTGCTTAAGCAAAACATTTTTTTTTATTCAGGATTTTCTTTTCATATTGTATGTATTTCTCCCACTGCACCCCCGAAAGACCCTTTACCAGAGACTCTGTAGTTATTATTAAATCAGAATCTTTCTCTGGAGAATACAGAGCAGTTAGTGCATTAATTACAGAATAAGTGTAACAATTTCTGAGGTTGATGCAGAAAGCCTGTTGGGAGCACGTCTCCCTTGCAAATATGTAGTCCAAACGAGAAGTTCAATCTCCCCAAAGGGACCCAGTATTGACGAGCCTCCAAGCCCAATACAGAGCTCACTGGATTCCCTGCTTCTTTCCTTCCAGCTGCCTCCAGGGGCTGCTTCTGCTGTCTCAGCCAGGGAGAACAGTTCCTCTTGGTTGGCTTTGCTCTTAAAGATACATTTGCATGGGTTTCCTGCTGCACTTACTCAAAGACTAGGACAACACTAAGTCTAATGCTGTCTTTTGTGGGGCGGAGGGGAGAAAGGAAGGAGGGCTGTGATGCTCATGTGTTGTTGATTTTGTGTAGTGTAAAAATCTGTGAGGTTATGAGCTAATGAAAATATGACACTGAGGATCACAAAGGCATAGGAGCAGCGCCACCAGGAAATCTTCAGCCGTGCCCTTTGTTTAATAAGTTAACATCTGAATACACTGTTAGTTAGAATCTTAGAATACACCAGAGTCTCCTCCTCATACCCTTTCGCCCTTTTCTGTGGATTAATTATGCTTTTCTTTCTTTCTTTTTTTTTTTTTTTACTCAATTACTTTCAAAAGTGGAAAGGACTTATGGAAAAGTCATGAATGAAATAGAAAGATGTAATCAATGAAAAATGAGCAGTGAATTTAAATAACAAGAGCAATGGCAGTGATTCCTTTGGGGGGATGTTTCAATGATAGACAGAGATGCAGTTCTCCTGTGGTAGGGTTTAAAGTCCAGTGAGGAGGCATGTAACAAGCAACAAGTCACTCAGTTGGAAGTCAAGATAAGACTTAACAACAAGAATGACTTGATAATGTGTGAGTTTACCATGAAGGACAGACAGACCATTCTGAGAATGTGTTTATGGATCTCACATCCAAAAGCTGAGTAGAAATCTGGTAGGCTAAAGGATTGGAGAAGAAGCCTCACCCAAGGGGGCAGGACAGATTCTGTGAAAGTTGAAGAAGCCAGGGGTGGCCAGAGTAAGAGAGACGAGGGTCAATGATAAAGACTTCTTCTGTGTGAATGCCCACATTTTGTGGATGTTACTGGTGACAGGAGCCTTGGAGATGGAAATCTGATATTTGGGCAATCAGTGGAAGGGAAGGAGGCTGGTGATGTTATTAGCCTGGAGAGTCACAAATGTGCCCAGAGCCAGATCTGGCTACCCATTCTCAATGAACCAATGAAGACAGATCAAACGCAGGATGCAGAGAAAGAAGATTTATTTATTGTGTATGCATTGTGAAGAAGGACAAAGTGACCCAGTGACTGACTCCCTAAGTCCTTCTTTGGGTCTTGAAGTGAGATTAAAGTTTAAATAGAAGGTCAAGGACATGCACATTCACGCAGTCAGGATCATCAAATGGGTCCATCCACACATTCTTCCTCTGCCTGGTGCTTTTTCTTTTCTCAATATGAGATTACTGAGGGAAAAAATGCTATTTCTTTGGAATCCTCTGCATCACTAGTCTGATATTCAGATCAAAAAGTGTAAGTAATTCTAGACTCTCTTTTTCTTCCTTGCCTGTTACAGTGAGAGATTGGATGTGAGGAGTGACAGGATTTCTGTGTTACTAGCCTGGGTGAGTGCAATATGTTTATGAATTTATATTTCATACTGAGAACCTGTCCTATTGTGCCAGCCAGTGGTTCAGCATTCTGTACTAGACATGCAAAGTGGTGAGAAAGCAAGGAGTCTCTGCATGGAAAGTGACGACGTCTTAGGCTTGAGTCATGCTGCTCTAGGGAGAAGCTCACAGTGATGGAATCCTGGAAATGGCAGGAGAAGTTTGCTATAAAATTGGGAAGGGGCTTCCCTGAGTCAAGGAGGCCAGCAGAGCTGAGGCAGAGAGACAGGAAGTGAGCAGGAAGCCATGCCAACAGCCGAGGATGAGGCAAGTGCTATGCGCACCTCGGTGTGTAGTTGAACTTCACTGTGGTCCCTGGGGCTTTTTAACGGAGTGGAGGAAGCCCGGGGGGGGGGGGGAGCACAGGCAGAGGTGGGAGGGGATGAAGTCATCAAGTGTAGACAGGTTTCTGGAGAACTTTGCCTGCTGGACAGGAGACAGATGGAACAAATGTGGGTGACTATGGAATCCCTCTTGTTTAAAGATATGTTTGATGATCACGTGACCCCAGATGTTCAGAGCTTGGCTCTTGAGAAAGTCTCTCCTTATTCCCAGTTGCTTATCCATCAGTTCCCATTCGCATGAATGCAGTATCAGAGGTGCAGAGCCCTTCAACTCTCTGACCAGCCTATGGAAGTCTGAACCTTTCAGTAATAGCAGCTCTCTGTCAGAGATGTGGCTAAATACTGTGATTAGATATTCTGAGGTCACCCGGTGGCATGAAGACTTCATATGATCTTCCTTCAAAATCTACAGAGTTAAGAGCAAGGGGGGAAAAGGTGGAAATTCACTGTAGAATATCCAGATCTGTTTGAAAACAACTTTAGAAGCAGCACATCTCTTAAAGAGAAGTGCCTTTAATCATTTTCAATTTTAATTCTCCTTGAGGTAACCATGGAGTTGCGAATAAGCACATCCTTGGGAGAATAAACATGGAGAGATCCTATGTACCATTTGCAAAAGTTTCTCCCACTGAGAATATTGTAACACTTTACAAAATTACAGTCTTGGCACTGGTATATTTACTATTTAATTTCCTACTTATTTAATTCTCTCATTTTATTTGTACTGTGTTGGGAGTGGAGTATGCTCACATGCATGTTTTTAATTTTACTACAAAGGTAGTTTGCTTATGTATTACCTCAGCACAGTAAAATATTGTTTGGACCAAAAAAAGTGTGAACTTCATTATCTGGGCTAGTTGACAATCTATAATATGCACCTGAAGAGAGATGGATAAGATGATTAAGCAATTCGTTTGCTTCCTTCTCACTGGGAGGCACGCTTCTTTACTCTTGAAAATCTGATCATTTCAACATGCCCTTGGGAGGGAGCACTGGGGACCCATCTGAAACCAAGGCATGGCCAGGTGTAGGCATGGCTTGTGGAGATGGACCAGCTGGCTGGACTCCAGCTCTGACCTTTGCTCTGTGCTGATCTTAGGCAGACATGTTGCTTCACCTCTCTCTGCCTCAGCTTACCCTTCTGCACAGTGGAGACGACAGCACTCATCTGCCCAAGCTGTCCTCTGTAGTGAGCCTGTAAGTGAACCAACCTCATTGCCCACTCAGAGCCATTACTTCAAACCCACAGTGTGAGGGAAAGCTCCGGACAGAGTCCATGCCTAGTTCTCTTTGTTTCATAGCAAGGAAAACTTTCCCTTGGCAGGAGGTTTGAGGTAGCTTTGTGTGTGTTTAACCTTTGGTGTGAGTGTTTATATGTTGTAGTCTGTTTGACTCTCAGGATTGTGATGCATGCACACTCATAAAGTGCTCTTTTGTCTCAGAACCATGATAAAAGCTGTTTGAGTTTCATCTGAGAGCTCTCTGTTTGGTTCTCTACCACATTGTAATTGGGCCACTCTGCATTCTACATCAGAGACACTGTCTCTTGAGGTGTGGCTTCTTGAGTTATTTGAACATTCTAGATATGAACCCTCTGTCAGATGCATAATTGATAAAGCTTTTTTTTTTTTTTTTTTTTTTTTTTTTTTTTTTTTTTTGGTCAGGCAGTGGTGGCACACGCCTTTAATCCCAGCACTTGGGGAGGCAGAGGCAGGCAGATTTTTGAGTTTGAGGCCAGCCTGGTCTACAGAGTGAGTTCCAGGACAGCCAGGGCTACACAGAGAAACCCTGTCTTAAAAAAAAAAGTTTTTTTTCTCAGAAAATGAGATTTTTAACAATGGAAAAATAGCCTGAGACCAGCAAAGAGGATCTACATCCATTCCCAGTGAAATGTCACTGGGAGTGTGAAGAACATATAGCCACCATTACATAAGGACATAAGGAGATGTCTTAGTCAGGATTTCTGTTCCTGCACCAACATCACACCCAAGAAGCAAGCTCTGGAGGAACGGGTTTAATCAGCTTACGCTTTCACATTGCTCTTCATCACCAAAGGAAGTCAGGACTGGAACTCAAGCAGGTCAGGAAGCAGGAACTGATGCAGAGGCCATGGAGGGATGTTACTTACTGGCTTGCTTCCCCTGGCTTGCTCAGCCTGCTCTCTTACAGAACCTAAGACCACCAGCCCAGGGATGGCACCACCTACAAGGGGCCCTCCCCACTTGATCACTAATTGAGAAAATGCCCACAGCTGGATCTCATGGAGGCATTTCCTCAACTGAAGCTCCTTTCTCTGTGATAACTCCAGACTGTGTCAAGTTGACACACAAAACCAGCCAGTATAGGAGGTAAACAGTGTCCTGGTATGCAAGACCTTCCAGTACCACCCAGTTTCTATTAACACTTAGGAGATAAGGGAACATTTGGAGAACTATCCAAATAAGGGGGATAATTTCAATACACAGTGGAATTACTTGTAGTAATCGATAAAGATGAGTTTGGGTCAATAAGAAGTTGCACCTAGAGCTCAATGCTTTTGCCTTTCTACTTGGGGACCTTTGCTTACAGTGTTGAGGAATGGTGATGCTATTTGTTCTGAAGGTCACCAAGTGGACATGCTCAGGAAGTTATAGCCTCCTTGGGACTCGTCATTCAGATTGTGCTGACTAGAAGCAAATGGGGCAGCTCTGTGTGTTCGCCACCAGCAATAAGTCTGAAAAGTCACCCGGACGGCCCAGGTGGCATTTGAAACAGGAAATGGATACTGTGTACTTGATGTAAAGGGTTTTTTATTTAGTACAGTGGCAAGTGAGTTTATCTATTTATTTTGTCCTGTGGATACAGATTGCTAGACGTGGAAGATACATTGCCAGGGAAGGCTCATGCCTTCTCAGTTACCTGTCTAATCAGAATGTTGCATCAACACAATCTGTTGTGCCCACAACATGCAGCCTTCTTTCCCCAATCCTTTGAGCCACACACCTTTGCAACCATGGCTTTATTGTTTATAAACAATTAAAAGAAATCAAAATACTTTGTAAGTATATATTGAGAGTTTCAAATAGATAACTGCAGTAGACAGTCTAGTAGAGGACATAGGAATTGCATAGCACAAATTAAAGGTTGAAATAAACACCAAGTGACTAGTGTTAGGCTCTCTTATTTTGAAGAGAGGATCTTTCATTCCATTCTCTACCTTTAAGCTAAACACCGGAAAGACACATTCAAATTTTTACTCATGCCATAGAATTTATTAATAATCACCATAGTAACAGATTTACTAATTTCTAGTTTATTTTTTTCACATATTGTACAGTTTAAAAAATGGACTTTCCACGTATTTGACCTAAGCATGTTAGGGATAAAATAGAAAATTATTTACTGTATTACTCAGGAAGTATAACCCTCTTCCTTCCAAAATTAGAGATTCAACAGGCTGCTCTCATCAATATAGAAAACTTTTGAACAGTCTACATCATCATATTGAAGAAATTTTGGCTTTAAGTTTTAAAATACGATTAAGCCAATTTCCCTTTGGCTTTCAAGTCAATGAGATTTCTTATCCTATTTTAGTTGTGAGGACAGTAAAGACTTAGTATCATGTTTTTAAAGCACTCTGATATCAAAAACCCACTGCTGCTATAATATCTCTATTTTTGCCCATGTCTAGCAAAAGTTTGAATCATTGTATAAAATGCAGGCAAAGTTCAAAGAGATTTCACGGGGACTCTTAACCTTCCGGTGAGATGTGTGTGTGTGTGTGTGTGTGTGTGTGTGTGTGTGTGTGCTGCATAGATAGCTCCTGCCATCCCAGACTCTTCCACCAGCGTATGTAGAGAGTCAAACATATGAAAGACATTATTTGTTGAAACCCAGAAAGTCCAAATTATGCAGCAAGAATGGGGATCACTTGTGATTTTTAAGATATGTTCTTTTTGTATCTTCTCTAAAAAAATAAATTAAATTATTTTCTTTATTTTATATGAACGTACTTTGCCTGTGGAAGCCTGAAGATGGAATCAGATCCCCCGGTGCTGGAGTTGTACATGGGCTACGAGCCACCATGTGTGTTGTAGGAATTGAACTCAGGTCCTCCCAAAGAGAAGCCAGTTCTTGCAACCACTGACCCATCTCCCCAGCTCTTATATCTTCATTGGTCCCAAACTTCATAGCCTATATGGATAATAAGGGTATAATATAATTTTTTCATATAAATAATAGGATGCCTTGCAGTTTTTGTCTCATTAAGATTGAGATGCAGATCATAGAGTTTCATTTAGACTGTACATTTCCAGTAGTGGCAAAGTTGGTTTAGGGGAAGTAAAACAAAAATGTATGAGAATGTGTTTTGATCTTCTTCAAAGGATCATGGCATACAAACAGGTATGTTTCTATCTGTGGTATTAACATTTTATTAGAGGTGAAAGAATGCTAAGTACAGTAAGATTATTTTTTTATTTAAGTATTTTCTGTACAACATATTTTGATGATTTTTTCCTCTCCCACAATTTCTCCCAAATCTTCCCCACCCATCGAACTTCATCGCTCGCTCTCTCTC